>NC_064920.1:785519498-786144498 GCF_023897955.1 Schistocerca gregaria | reverse complement strand
GTATTTACAACTTTAAGCATAAATAAATGACGCATAGCAACAAGAACTGCTAAATAAAGGTGCTGTTTAAAGTCACTGTATGGCGGAAAACTACTACATGGCGATACGAGCGCCGAGCATAATATGCTATAGCAGGTAAGGGCCATCCTATTATGAATTATTTAATGAGGTCCCTCTAATAACGTATCATTAAAATAACAAGTTTAATGCTAGCTAAATTTTGTTTGAATCATTGGATAAATAGTGTGTTTTTTACCCTGTGTTTATTATGAATTCTGAGGTTATTTAATTTTTTTTTGGGAACTGGTTAATAACTAAAACGGAATAAATTATTTCGACCATAAGAAAGTTAAGTGGATCGTGCTACGACACTAATTAATATCTTATTAGCGACAGCAGAGAGCGGATAGGTGAAAAACTATATTGGGGACCTCTGCGACGTGCTACAAGAAGAAGTGTGTATTGATGTGGAACTTATGAGCGATTCGGCATTAAAAGTCTTGTTTTATGTATAGGTCCACAGTTGTTGCAAATATGTTAAAGGAACTCATTTTTCTGTATTGTTTTTTTTTATTTTGGAATTAAAAAGAAATCATTACTCGGAAATTATTAAATGTCGACCTCTTCGGCACAAGTTACATCCAATAAAATTGTTATGCTTCCAAATTGTTATGTTTAACACGTCAGATTGAGGGATACGTAACATGTGTTGGCGTCCGTAGTAAGTCCACACGAAAAAGTGCAACACATATACATGTTTTTATTTGTGCCAGGGTACATGACATATTAAAATACGTTAGCGAAACTACTAAAGTAGAAACACTCATTGTGTGGTCAAAGTGTTAAAATCAAATAGAGTGCACGTATTACAGTCAGCGTTCGACACAACTTCGGAAGACATGCTATCAAACAAGGTAGAATAAACAGATAAAAGTCCTTCGGGATTTGTAAACTAGCTAGAGCAAGTAGTAATCACAATGTTATTCAAGTTAATGTGTTGAATCCATGAGAATGAAGATATAGCATCGAATTTTCGGAAGATCGTAATTCATACAATGTCAAAGATAGCAAAGTAAGGCAAATGAGAGAACAATCACACAATCAGTGCACCAAAGTTGCTGATAAGAATTATACACAAAAGAACGAATTCCTTTCAGATGACAATTAATTTGGCTTAGGTAAGGTCAAGTATCCAGAGGCAACTCTGACATTACACTTAGTAATGAAAGCAAGGAAATAGAAAAATCAATAAACTTTCATAGAATTAGTGGACCTATAAAAAGATGTTTGCAGTTCTCAGAAAAATAGTTATAGCGAAAGACGGATAATATATGACATGTATGACAAGCAAGAGAGAATAGTAAGAACAGAAGACCAAAGAAAAAGTGCTCGGGTTAAAAATTGTTACTAAACCTGTGCACCGAAGAACCAATAACGGAAATAGAAGGAAGGTTCAGGATTGGCAAATTTAGGTTCAAAAGATATCAATGGTAAGATACGCTGATGTCATTCCTGTGCTCAGTGACACTGAACCTACTGAATGGAAGGAACGCTCCAGTGAGCATAGAATATGGGTTCAGATCAAACCAAAGAAAGAGGAAAGTACTGAGGAGTAGCAGAAATAAGATTAGCGATAAACTTGACATAAAAATTGAGAATCACGTAGTAGGTCATATGAAAGAATCTGCTGGTTTGGTTGCAAAATAACACATGACGAACGATGTAGATCTAGCACAGCTGAAGAAACCATCCCTCGCTGGAATCAAAAATATGCTTTAATTTGGGAAGAAGAGTGTGAGAATATACGTTTGGAGCACGTCACTGTATGGAAGAGAGTCATGGAGTGGGGGAAAGCCGGAGAAGAAGAGAATCGAAGCGTCTGAGATGTGATGTTATAGAAGAATGCTGAAAATTTAATAGACTAATAAGAAACGAAGTAGTTCCCCGCAGAATCGGCAAGGAATGGACAATCAGAAGTGACACGAAGTCAGTATATGTGTGTAGACATTAGACACCAGCAGTGATTATCAAACTTCTCTGCTTTAGAGTCATTATTGACACTGTAGGATGACGACACCTCTGGCCTCATCGGAAGGTGGGTGGGTGCATGTGTATGTGTAGTGGCCACTCAAAGGGTATGTCAGTTTACTTAAACCATAGTTACTCACAGAAGATTATCACTTAAACATTTGAATCTAAATATGTAAGGCATAACCCCAAATATTTTAAGTGAAAAGTGTGTAATATATTGGAATCACATGTATTCTTCTGAAGGCTCGAAGAGTGATCAATTTTCCGTACCTAAGCGGGGAATGTGGGCAATACCATCACAGCAGGATTCCAAGTTTGTTGTTCTGATTACCGGTCACGTTTTCTGGGCATCTTCAGGACCTATTGTCTCAGAGAAAATCAAGCTACTGCAGCACACCACTTTAGATCCGGCTTTTGTACTATGTCAAACATAACAGAACAAAGTCTGTTGTAAATAGTGTAACTTTATTAATTCAAAATTGTCACAATGGGACAGAATGGCGGATGATAGTTTTGCGTTCATAAAAGAATGTATAAGTCATTCTGATCTGCAATATTTTAACTGAAGTGAGCAGCTTGACCACTTTCCCCGATAAGTGCTGTGGCCACTTTTCAAGATCGGACGCTATGTCGGAATTAGTAATCCATAGAAGAAACTATCACACTGAAATAAATAACAAGTAACTGCATTTTAGGCCAATAGATGCTATCCAAACATTGCTATTGTAAAAAAAGTAAAAAAAAACTTATGTATTTCTGTACAAGTGAGACGCGTGGAGAGATGCACCAAACCAGCCTTTGGATTGAAGACAACAACAACAACAGCAACGACGACGACGACGACAACAAGTGAGGTAACAAGAATAATCTAAATGACTTATCTTACGACAGATGACTCAAGAAAAATATTTTACTAAATGTAACGGAACAAGCCTCCTCTGTCAATCTCACTGACAACAGTGAGATCTGATCACTTCTCGGCAACCAGCAGCGCTGTTCAGATCAAAAGATATGCGATGAACACTTTTCTCGCCCTGGTCACTTTAACACACCTTCCACTATCAATCTTACTATTAGTTGTCAATATACAAAAATTAATAAGGTATATTAATAACACTAGTTGAAATATGAGACATGATTACAAATGTTTACTAAACGTTACCACATTTCAATATGACCGTGTATATAATGCGCATTCACGAATCCATGTTACTACCGTTTGCCATTTATCCCGCAACAGCTGATCAGTTGAGCGGTGATACTTGCACGCGCTCGGGAATTGTCAGCATTGGAAGACCAATAATGAGGTATTCCCCGTCTCATTTCTGTTAACCCTGCTGTGACCGCGCTACATACACTATATGATCAAAAGTATGCGGATACCTGGCTGAAAAGGACTTACAAGTTCTTGGCGCCTTCCATCGGCAATGCTGGAATTCAGTATGGTGTTGGCCCATCCTTAGCCTATATGACAGCTTCCACTCCAACAGACATACGTTCAATCAGGTACTGGAAGGTTTCTTGGGGAATGGCAGCCCATTCTTCACGGGAACGGCGCTGAGCAGAGGTATCGATGTCGGTCGGTGAGGCCTGGCACGAAGTCGGTGTTCCAAAACATCCCAAAGATGTTCTATAGAATTCAGGTCAGGACTCTGGGCAGACCAGTCCATTACAAGGATGTTATTGTCGTGTAAGTACTCCGCCACAGGCCGTGTATTGAACAGGTTCTCGACCGTGTTGAAAGATGCAATCGCCATCCCCGAATTGCTCTTCAATAGTGGGAAGCAAGAAGGTGCTTAAAACAACAATGTGGGCCTGTGCTGTGATAGTGCCACGGAAAACAACAAGGGGTGCAAGCCGCCTCCATGAAAAACACGACCACACCATAACATCACCGCCTCCGAATTTTACTGTTGGCACCACACACGCTGGCAGATGACGTTCACCGGGCATTCGCCATACCCACACTCTGCCATCAGATCGCCACATTGCTTACTGTGATTCGTCACTCCACACAACGTTTTTCCACTGTTCAATCGTCCAATGTTTATGCTCCTTACACCAAGCGAGGATTCGTTTGGCATTTACCGGCAAGATGTGTAGCTTAAGAGCAGCCGCTTGACTGTGAAATCCAAGTTTTCTCACCTCACGCCTAACAGTCACAGTACTTGCAGTGGATTATGATGCAGTTTGGAATTGTTGTGTCATGGTCTGAGTAGATGTCTGCCTATTGCACATTACGACCCTCTTCAAATGTCGACGGTCTCTGTGAGTCAACAGACGAGGTCGGCCTGTACGCCTTTGTGCTGTACGTGTCCCTTCACGTTTCCACTTCACTATCACATCGGAAGCAGTGGACCTAGTCATCTTAGGAGTGTGGAAATCTCGCCTACAGACCTATGACACAAGTGACGCCCAATCAACTGACCACGTTCGAAGTCAGTGAGTTTCGCGGAGCGGCCCATTCTGCTCTCTAACGATGTCAAATGGCTGCTGAGGTCGCTGATGTGGAATACCTGGCAGTAGGTGGCAGCACAATGCACCTAATGTGAAAAGCGTATTTTTTTTAGGGTTGGGATACTTTTGATCACAATGTGTACCACTCAGCTCCTCACATAAGCTCACGGCCGAATTCACCAACATCATTTAAAATTAAGCACACCTTAAAATATTACTGTCTCTGTAAATATTTTTGTTTGTTACTGAACAAGAAAAATACAGAACCCCCGGATGCACCACCACCTGATTCCGGCCGTATGCGGTCCGCCTGGTTTAGTTTGACGATCACTGAACTATAGGATTCCGTAGAGTGCAAACGCAGTAAGAAAAGACAAAGACTGTAATATATCCAACAAATAAGTGTGGACGTTGGTTGTCAAGTGGCACTCTAAGATGAAGAGGCGACAAAATGGAGGAGGTCATAGTGGACCTATAGAAGACTGATGACATATAAATTAATGGTGAGAAATGACTGGCATTATTAGGAATCTATCGTGCTGAAACCATGGTAGAAGTCAGTCCCAGAGCAAACAAGCTCGACCAGTAATTACTTATTTACCATTTGCTTTTGGTTGTAGGAGTCTTAGTCATTGTAGAAGTTCAGCGCAGCTTTAAAGACCGACTTGGGAATTTACAATATTTTTTAACCCATGTTGTGTCTACTTTAGTCCTATGTAGTCATATCATTTTTAGATATGGTTTAGTTGTTATAACAAATGTGGTATTACTGCTACAGGGTAATTACCCATTAAATTTAAAGAATTAGACACACACACACACCCACACACACCCACCCACCCACCCACCCACCCCCACACACACACACACGCACACACACACGCACACACACACACACACGCACACACACATACAGGGGCATTTTGATCAAAAGGATATAGTTAATGGTTCAAATGGCTCTGAGCACTATGGGACTTAACATCTGAGATCATCAGTCCCCTAGACTTAGAACTACTTAAACCTAACTAACTTAAGGACAGCACACACATCCATGCCCGAGGCAGGATTCGAACCTGCGACCGTAGCAGCAACGCGGTTCCGGACTGAAGCGCCTAGAACCGCTCGGCCACAACGGCCGGCGGATATAGTTAATGACGAGGAAATATTATCTACAGAATGTTTATTAATTGATATACATAGATGTAGCAATGTATTCCCGACACCAAAAGAATTAATGTAATATGGACACAGGTTTAAAAATCCTTCGTTAGCGAGTTACGAAAGGTATTGCTTGAACTGACCTGTGAATACGCAACCCACTTCAGACAACCATTTTTACTTATATTCTTCTTCACGTTTGCTTTTGGCGTTTGTTTTTAATTCGACTGGTTGTCTTCTGTTCAACAGCAACACGTGATGCGGAATCATTCTAGCTCATCTTAATAGTCCCTGTTTCCTCACAAAATTTCTTGCTGGGTAAACAAACCAAAGACGCTTATAGATGAGGTACATCACTGTACATCTAGACCTCATCCAACGGATGTGTTTTAAGTGCTATAGCTATCCACCTCAATTTAGTCTAAACGTTCGCCAGTATCTCAATAATCAGTTGTCAAATCGATGAGTTGGTTGAAGGGTGGCCCACCCGATCTCCATATTTGAATCCAATAAATTTTTACCTTTCGGGAAATTTGTAACTGTTGATGCATTCATCTCCAGTACCTAACGTCGACGTTGTGAGGGAGCGTACGCAGATGGATTTGATCAAGTATGACGCACTCCAAGAGTTTTCGACGGCGTACTGCAAGGCTTGGAACGCAGACTCAGAGCAGGAGACGAAGCGGAAAGGGGCCATTTCGAGCAGTTTTTTAAATGTACGTTGTTAAACGTATTGCATGCAACATCAGCAATAAACCCCTGTAACTCCATAACGAATGGTTTTCGGACGCAGGTACTTCTGAACTATTTTTAGTCAGGTGGACTACCCTGTGTAACTGTTCCACGCTATTCGCAGGTCACTGTGGCACCTATACACACCAATTAACTCACGTCCACACATACCCCGGTGTTGTTTCCCATTACATACTTACAGCTCTGCATAGAGATAGTGCAGGTCTGTGTGTCCATCGGATACCGGCGGAAATCCATGTCACAGGCGAACGCCATCGATGTCCTGAAACAGCATAGGATGGTAGGTGTTATTTATCCTTGCTTTTCAGCATATAAAAATAATTGAGTTGTCTCTGGTTGTGCTCGTATTTTGAGTCGAGTGATTATTAACATGGCTAATGGTCCCCACTAATATATAGAGCGAGGTCCTTTATTGCGGCGATTTCTCCAGTGAATCTCCAACCGAAAAGCCAGGTACCAATAACGGCAAACAATAAGCGCTCCAGTTTCCTTTAAATCAAGTCTCTGTAGAAACAATGTAAGGGGTTCACCATCCTGCTAGAGCAAATGTAATCTCGATGTATTGCTCACTTGCTAGAACGACGATTCACAGGCGCTGCCCGAGACATAAAATACTTTTCCCCTGTCAAAAGAGAGCTGTAATAGAGTCGCAGGCCAGAGCAGACTCTGCCACAGTTGTAGTCGCTCGCAGCTACAGTGTAGTTGTAGTCTGTTGCTGGTACAGCGCAGTTTACAGTTAGTAGTTGTTGAAGTCACAGTTCAGAACAAATTGTAAAATTTTATTGTATGGAACTGAATAATAATTGTGATCAGCTGCAGAGCAAAATGATACCACGGAATGAGACTATGATGAACAAATGTATAATTGTTAATACAATGAAAAATCAACAACATAATTAAGTCAACCATCTATTGTAAGATAAATTTTATTATTTTTATTGACATGCGCGTAGTTAAGTCACTTGTCTGAGATGTTAATGTGAATTTGTTTCAATCTTTTCTTTTGTGATTCGTCAGTACCAGTTGACCCAGATCTGTAATATATTCAATTTTCCCGTGTAATGGATTGTAAATCTTTATCTTATTGATAAAGATTTACAATCCATTACAAAATTTTCAGAATATAATTGTTTTTCCAGTCAACTACAGAAGCATAATTTCACCTTAAGTCATTGCCAGTCCCGATCCAGTCATTTATCTAAATTAAAATATTCCAGAATTTTCGTCAAATCAGTCATGTGCTCTTTAGTAATCAGACGACCAGCTGTGCAGCTGTGTCACTAAGTAAATTCAGTTTTTCTCTTAATTCAGATCTCAGACAAATGTTATTCAGTATTAGCAGATAGGCCAGCATTGCACTAAGCTGTGCCATTTACGTGTAGATATATAGACAGCGTTATCTAGCGACACCATCAGGAGGTAAGAATTTTTCAGTTTATTTCTCACGGACAGATTCAGACTGATTTCACAGGGCCATGGCATAGCGCTGCTTACGTCAAAGTTTATCAGTTTTTCATGAGTTAAGATTTATCAGTTGTCATACGTCAGAATTTAATCATCCAAATATAATTATTTTTATTTTTTATTTTCTGTTCGGGAAGGTTACACATCATTATTTTATATTTTTTATTGATACGGGAAGGTTACAACAAACTGAAAACATTATACGCTTTAGTGATATACTATAACGCACGTTCCTTATCAGAAGCGTAAAGTTTCTAGTCACCTACAACTTTACCAGCATAATCGCTGTTACGTCGATCATAGTATCAGTATTTCAAGCAAATTGTTTCATCGCAAGCTTCCAGTGAGTGTTTACGCGATGTTATGTGTAATACATAAAAAGACCTACGCACCACGAAGGAATCACCCGAAATCGCTAGACCTGATGATGGATGGGATGTATATGTGAGGACAAACAAATGATTACAGTTTCAGAAAAATTGGATGATTTATTCAAAATAAAGAACTTGACAAATTGAAAAAGTCAATAACGCGTTGGTCCATCTCTGGCCGTTATGCAAACAAATATTCGGTTTAGCAGTGATGACAGATTTGTTAGATATCCTCCTGAAGAAATGCGTGCCTAATTCCGTCTAATTGGCGCATTATATTGTCAAAATCCGAAACGATTGGAGGACGCTCAATGCTCCAAACATTCTCGACTGAGGAGGGATCCGGTGATCTTGCTAGCTAAGATGGTATTTGGCAAGCACGAAGACAGTTTAGTAGAAGTTTGCAGTTTTGTATATTCCATCGATACTTGAGTGAACATCAGTTTGTGACTAATTTGAGTAACTCATTCGTGGTGCGTAGTTTTCTTTGTCGCAGAGCGTATCAGAAATATCGCGATACCGTGCCTGTTTTCGTAGATTTCTTCTGTTTCGGGATGGGAGCCTGTTTTCTAGTCGTGTACTGGATCTTTTTACACTGTTTGTGGCACTGGCAAAGAGAGCATTGCTCACAAAAGAAGTGTAATAGTGTCAAACATAAGCTTTAACTGAAGAAAGAAATCACTCAGATTGTACTTATGGGGTACAGACATCTATGGAAATGAACACCGTAAATGAAGAGAATAGAAGAGTTTGAGACATGGCGCTAAAGAAAGTTTCTGAAAACGATTTGAATTGATTAAAAGAGGAGAAATTACGAAGTTCACAACAGGATCAGCCACGAACGGAATATACACTCCTGGAAATGGAAAAAAGAACACATTGACACCGGTGTGTCAGACCCACCATACTTGCTCCGGACACTGCGAGAGGGCTGTACAAGCAACGATCACACGCATGGCACAGCGGACACACGAGGAACCGCGGTGTTGGCCGTCGAATGGCGCTAGCTGCGCAGCATTTGTGCACCGCCGCCGTCAGTGTCAGCCAGTTTGCCGTGGCATACGGAGCTCCATCGCAGTCTTTAACACTGGTAGCATGCCGCGACAGCGTGGACGTGAACCGTTTGTGCAGTTGACGGACTTTGAACGAGGGCGTATAGTGGGCATGCGGGAGGCCGGGTGGACGTACCGCCGAATTGCTCAACACGTGGGGCGTGAGGTCTCCACAGTACATCGTTGTTGTCGCCAGTGGTCGGCGGAAGGTGCACGTGCCCGTCGACCTGGGACTGGACCGCAGCGACGCACGGATGCACGCCAAGACCGTAGGATCGTACGCAGTGCCGTAGGGGACCGCACCGCCACTTCCCAGCAAATTAGGGACACTGTTGCTCCTGGGGTATCGGCGAGGACCATTCGCAACCGTCTCCATGAAGCTGGGCTACGGTCCCGCACAACGTTAGGCCATCTTGCGCTCACGCCCCAACATCGTGCAGCCCGCCTCCAGTGGTGTCGCGACAGGCGTGAATGGAGGGACGAATGCAGACGTGTCGTCTTGAGCGATGAGAGTCGCTTCTGCCTTGGTGCCAATGATGGTCGTATGCGTGTTTGGCGCCGTGCAGGTGAGCGCCACAATCAGGACTGCATACGACCGAGGCACACAGGGCCAACACCCGGCATCATGGTGTGGGGAGCGATCTCCTACACTGGCCGTACACCTCTGGTGATCGTCGAGGGGACACTGAATAGTGCACGGTACATCCAAACCGTCATCGAACCCATCGTTCTACCATTCCTAGACCGGCAAGGGAACTTGTTGTTCCAACAGGACAATGCACGTCCGCATGTATCCCGTGCCACCCAACGTGCTCTAGAAGGTGTAAGTCAACTACCCTGGCCAGCAAGATCTCCGGATCTGTCCCCCATTGAGCATGTTTGTGACTGGATGAAGCGTCGTCTCACGCGGTCTGCACGTCCAGCACGAACGCTGGTCCAACTGAGGCGCCAGGTGGAAATGGCATGGCAAGCCGTTCCACAGGACTACATCCAGCATCTCTACGATCGTCTCCATGGGAGAATAGCAGCCTGCATTGCTGCGAAAGGTGGATATACACTGTACTAGTGCCGACATTGTGCATGCTCTGTTGCCTGTGTCTATGCGCCTGGTGTTCGGTCAGTGTGATCATGTGATGTATCTGACCCCAGGAATGTGTCAATAAAGTTTCCACTTCCTGGGACAATGAATTCACGGTGTTCTTATTTCAATTTCCAGGAGTGTATAAAAACCAGTAGACGAAGGAAAAATGCCTTCCATGGTACTAGAGAGAGCCACATAGGACAGAAATCGTAGGGAAAGGCAGAGGGTCAATATATATAACAAATGACTGGCGGTATTGTGTGCAGGTGATACTTCGAGATGAGGAGACTTGCATAAGAGAGAAATTCGTAGTGGAGCTCAAGACACCACTCAGAATACTGACGATCCGAAATAAAAGAAAAGAATATTTATCCACAGCCTAGCATTATAATATTTGCTATCTTTGTTCACGAACATCCATGTACTTCGCGGCTTTTCATCTAAGTATCCCTGAAAACCAGGTATCTAGCCGATTTACCACACATCCGAAAGTGTAAAATCAGTACCTCCTTCGATTCTAAACGGAACCTTCAGTGATAGTTTAAGATGAACCAAAGGTACATTGTGTCCGATGAAGGACAATAAAGATAATTTGTTTGCAAGTTCTGTTTGGTTTACTTTATGTTGCCACAAGCTGATTATCCATCGTTTCCCGATCACTTGCTTATCCCCCCCCCCCCCTATCCCCTCCTCTTTTCTACCAAACCCTCTGCAAGAGAACAAGGAGAGGTGAGCTTTATTTGGCTGTAGCGTGGGCGCATTAAGAGGCGAAAGCAGAGTTATAAGACGCCCTCATGTAGAAATGAAGCTGATGAAGAAGAAACTGGCTAGGAGGGAGTAGGACTCGGCCGCCGAGGGCTTCGTACACACTTAATTACGTATAGACATAGATCATACAGTCCAGGAGGCGAGAATCTCGACGATATCTGCGTTTTCAGCACTGATAATCGCAAGATATCAATCACAGGGCTTTCAAGACTTTCGAGAATATTTTAATTTCAAGTTTGAAGTCGGAGAACAAATGATAAAAAAATTATTTTCGTGTGATATAATTACAAATTAATAATTTTCTGATTTTTTTCTGTACATGTACAGTGAAACTTTGCTTCTTGAGAGATTCCGTGGTACTCAACCAACAGCAAGTATGCTATAGGTTTTGTTGAGTGAAACTGCGAGTATCAAAATATATGACAAAAGACCGTCTCTTTTGATTGCATTGACTTAGACGCTTCAATCTGTTACAGCGCTAAGCGACCGTACACCTTAGTAAGTGACGTAAGTTTCAACTTGATACGTCCAGCCTTGCCTGAGAAAAAGAGTTTTTAACAGTCGGATAGATAGACAGACAGACACACGGACAACAAAGTGATCCTGTGATTGCTCCGTTCTTACTGACTGAAGTGTGGAACACTAAAAAGTAAGTAAACGGTTTATTATTTTAAAATTAATCTCCATAAGTGTGTAAGGATGTGTAAGGGCTTCCTGGGGAGCTTACGCAGCGTACTCGAAACAAATTTGGCAACATGTGAGGCCGCCCGTTATTGTCAAGGTTGTTTCGAGTACGCTGCATAAGCTCCACGGCAAGCACTTACACATCTTCCATAAAATCAAGATCTCTCCCCCACACGATTTCCATATCTTGGAACCCTGAAGAAATACATTCGTGGCGGATGATTTGCCTCGGACGAAGAGGTGCACGCCAGGGCAAAATCATGGTTCCGTAGGTAACCACAGACATTTCCACATGAATGTATTGGTCGTCTTGTCTCACAGTGAGATAAATGTATTAAAAATTACGGCGATTACTTTACAAATAATAAACAGTTTACTTACGTTTTAGGGTTTCGAGCCTCAGTCAGTAGAAAAGGAACACTTATAAGATCAATTCTTTGTCCGTCTGTCTGTCTCACTGTCTGTCTGTCCGACAGTCCAAAATCCTTTTTCTGAGGGACGGGTAGATGCATCAAGTTGAAATGTGTGTCACGTGTTAATGTCTATGGTCCTTTGGCGATGTAAGAAAGTGAAGCATCCAAGTCTGTGCAATAATAAGATGCGCATATTTTGACATTCGCAAACTCACTCATCAAAACCTACAGGGTTCCTCTCGTTGATCCAGAATCATGACAGTTGATAAGAATCAAAGTATCCTCCTAGAACCAAAGGAACAAATACGAACACTGTTTACTTTGTAATTACACCAAACAAAAAATTATCATTTGTTAGCAGGTTGTCTCTCAACCCGTCCGTCTGTTAAGACCCCTTTTTCTCAGGCTTGGCTGGACGTATCAAGTTGGAATATATGTCATATTAAAGTGTATGGTCCATTGGCGGTGTATTAAACGTTAGCCTGTAACACTCAATGCAATCAAAACATACGACCATTTATGTCATATATTTTGGTACTTGCAAATTCACTCATCAGTATCCTAAAATTATGAATTTGTGTTTATAAAGCCCCTGTTCTCTCAGGACCAGGTAAACCTATCAAGTAGAAATATATGTCACATTCTGATTCCTATAGTCCTTCGTTGGTGTAAAACTATTAAGATTCTAAGTCAATTCTATGTAAAGATACGGGCATTTATGTCACTGCCACATATTTTGATAGTCGCAAAGTCACTCATCAAAACGTATAGTGTACCCCCCCCCCCCCCCCTCCCTCTTGACGTAGTAGCATTAAATTTGGCAAGAAGAAAGGTTTCACAGCTCAAGTAAAGAAAAAAATCGGAAATATGTTAACTTTTAATCGTATCACATGGAATAAATATTTCTTTCGTTATTTGTTATCTGACTTCAGACATGAAATTAAAACATCGTCGAAGGTCTTGGAATTCCTGGGACCGATATCTTGCCAATATCAATGCCCATAATAAGTAAAAGTAGTCGAGCTTCTCGATTCCATAAATCGATTAAATGTCTATATACATGTCTATATACATAATTTAGCCTGTGTGCTAGTCGTACTCGCGTCTTGCCAATTTTTTTTTTCCATCAGTCTTACTTTTATTTGACTGTCCTTTATATGTATATTTAAGTTTCGTAGACCATCGTAAAGAACAGTTGTGCCCAGCTTTTGCTGGGCAACATACTCGTACAAAGCGAGCTGGCAGCCGTCTTTCTGTGGCTGGAAGCCCCACGCTATAGCGAATCCTCAGAGAACTCGGCCCTTCAATGAAGGACAAGCGTTGCTAACGTCAGTGACCAGTTCTGTCCGTCAACACGTGAGCGCCAAATTCAGCAGCGAATCAGGAGCGCACTACGTATTAAGTTAGTATTTAGTTATGAAATGATAGGTGAAGTAGGACTAGACAAGCTAAAGTCAATCCTGGAACTGTGACTGCTACATCGAAGAATCATAGTAATATTCAAATTAAAAGAAAATGAGACTCAAAATTAGCGGCGAGAAGTGAACGGATTTCTCTGCTTGGATATCATCCATTCTATTGTATACAAGCAGGAGGATGTCGTTTGGCTCTTGAAACACCTTCCAAGATTCTGTTTTAATTTAGACTTTGTATACTAGAGACACGGGAACATAGCAAGCTACTGCCCTGGGGGGATCATAAATGCATGAATGGATTAACCTGATTTGATGTCGGCCCATCTCTTGTAAACTAGAGACTAATCAGACTGCTCTACAGAACAGTTTCTGTTTCTAATAAGATTACAAGTTAACATATTTCTTTGCAATTTTGTTAACTGCCACACAAACAAATTATTATAGCTAGATTCTGTGGTGTACAGTTTGGAACTTGAGCAGTTAGCTGTTCCAAATACCACTGGAAACTGGCAGGTGCGGAAGCACTGCCGAAAGGCAAATGGAAGTATTTAAACAAGCCCAAACGAGTATTCGCTATTGTATTGAGAACTTCTGCCACTGAATGTATCAGGATGACCAAATAAAGCGGGAAGAGGTAGAAGGCACCATATTAAGACACGTTCGAGCTTTCCAAGTGGTTTATTGTTTCCAGTTACAGTGCCCCTATTCTTCTCAGTTTGTGTCATTGGGTCCTGCAGTGCTGAGGACACCACTGTCTGCTGGTGTGGAACGGCTGCCTCAACGAGCGGTGCACGCCCTGCTGTGCGCCGGCCTTGCACGCCAGCGGAGTTGCGTCGTCGTCAGGATGCCGGCAGTCGACTCAGAGGTCTGCATCCATGCCGATTCAACGCCGTTCAGCGCGAACCGCAGGCAGCCCAGCTGCGTGCTTCTCGTCGGTGTGGCTGAGATCGCGGCGGCAACAAGCGCCTGCGATCCAGCGTCCAAATCAACGGCCATCGCTTCGGGATGCCTCCGTCGTGTGTTGGAAGCCAGGACGACTGACAGTGGTAGCGAGCCATGGACTGTCCCACCGCTGGCTGGCTACGGACCCCACATTGGCCTCAGAGGGTTTGAACCAGCGACCCACCATGGACTGGAATGCTGGTGCCCCATCTGCTGCTTCGTGTAGCTGCTGGTGTGACACGCCCCGTCATCCAGGAGAGCTGCCACACTTGAACTGAATCTCGTTAGAAACCCGCACCTATTTATACGTGGCTATGCGCCTCTGTTTTGCAATACATGCCACTTCGTGTCATGAACTCATAACATGACAGGTTGGCCAGTGGGCAGCTGTTGGTATGCGTAACTCACTGCAATCTGGCCCGCACCTGGCTGCAACTTTGCTCAGAATATTGCACAAAACTAACTTTCCCTATCCGAAACGGTGGTGCCTCTACATTTCCCTCTTCGGAAAGACCCGGTTCCTGGCTCGACCCCTAAGTAGCTCTTATCTTGTTTGGGTCGGACCTATGGCATATTTCGTTACTATTAGAAAAATTAATGGTGGTCTAGTGACCCTTAAACCATGACACGAAACAAAACGTAAAAATTCCTTACTAGACGACCACAGCTCGATCAACCACTTACCTACTCGTCTCAAGCCCTATATTCAATCCACTGGTACTTGGACTACCCTTGGTTCCCTCTTCGAATTAGTTCTCCACCAGATCAGAAACAAAACAACACATAACAAAGTTAAGGCTGTGATGACACTTGGCACAGAGGTGCTCAAAATGATCCTTATTTGCCGTTGCTTTCCCTATACTAAGCGCCATGTTGCACAAGCTGTTTGGCTGATATGCGCCCCTCTTACTCTAAAATGAACTGATTCACGGATCTCAACAGACCTGGCTCCAGAGTTTGATTTAACAAGGACAGATTCTGTCTTGACAAAAACTCCAAATTGGCTTCTACATCTACATCTACATCCGTACTCCGCAAGCCACCTGACGGTGTGTGGCTTCTGGTCAGTACAGCTGTGGCTGCGTAACATTCAATTGTGTGACTCCTCAAATTGACGCAGGCAGCTGAAAGGTTGGTCCTATTATGATACAATTAGTTCCATTGATTGAAATTCCGCTCCCCTCGATCACTATACGTTTCGCTTCTGCAAATACTCCCTGCTCAAAACAACTTGCTGCAACTACCAAATTCTCATAGGTGGAGAATATCCAATGCATCCTGATCCATTGCAAGCACAATTTTGGCTCCCCAATGTCCCTTGCACAGTCTACTCTTTTCGCCCTGGCTAAAAATAACTGCACCATGCATTTCTCCGGATTGGTACTTACCACCCTGGCTGGACATACCGTTACCTTCCCTCTATGGCAGCTTCGTAATTCCTCCCGCGCCATCCCGTCGTACCGGTTTCTAGTTGCCGAGATCAGAAATACCTCTATAGCTTTCACTTCCACAAACTTGCTCAACGCTCCCCACTTCACTGAATGCGGGTCTACATCTACATGACATCTACATGACTACTCTGCAATTCACATTTAAGTGCTTGGCAGAGGGTTCATCGAACCACAATCATACTATCTCTCTACTATTCCACTCCCGAACAGCGAGCGGGAAAAACGAACACCTAAACCTTTTTGTTCGAGCTCTGATTTCTCTTATTTTATTTTGATGATCATTCCTACCTATGTAGGTTGGGCTCAACAAAATATTTTCGCATTCGGAAGACAAAGTTGGTGACTGAAATTACGTAAAAAGGTCTCGCCGCGACGAAAAACGTCTATGCTGTAATGACTTCCATCCCAACTCGTGTATCATATCTGCCACACTCTCTCCCCTATAACGTGATAATACAAAACGAGCTGCCCTTTTTTGCACCCTTTCGATGTCCTCCGTCAATCCCACCTGGTAAGAATCCCACACCGCGCAGCAATATTCTAACAGAGGACGAACGAGTGTAGTGTAAGCTGTCTCTTTAGTGGACTTGTTGCATCTTCTAAGTGTCCTGCCAATGAAACGCAACCTTTGGCTCGCCTTCCCGACAATATTATCTATGTGGTCCTTCCAACTGAAGTTGTTCGTAATTTTAACACCCAGGTACTTAGTTGAATTGACAGCCTTGAGAATTGTACTATTTATTGAGTAATCGAATTCCAACGGATTTCT
Source organism: Schistocerca gregaria (assembly GCF_023897955.1). NCBI lineage: Eukaryota > Metazoa > Arthropoda > Insecta > Orthoptera > Acrididae > Schistocerca > Schistocerca gregaria. The sequence continues at coordinate 786,127,689 of NC_064920.1, read as the reverse complement.
TTTGGAACTCATGTGGATCATCTCACACTTTTCGTTATTTAGCGTCAACTGCCACCTGACACACCATACAGCAATCTTTTCTAAATCGCTTTGCAACTGATACTGGTCTTCGGATGACCTTACTAGACGGTAAATTACAGCATCATCTGCGAACAATCTAAGAGAACTGCTCAGATTGTCACCCAGGTCATTTATATAGATCAGGAACAGTAGAGGTCCCAGGACGCTTCCCTGGGGAAACCTCGCGTTCTTCCCCATGTCAGGGAATTGGATCAAAATACACACTAGTACGCGGTCGGTTGTTACCCTTACAGTTGCAACATGGCAGAGAAACGGCAAATTTTGCTTGCTGGGCTCCATTATTAAATATAACCCTGACGGTAGTTCCTTCTGCGGCCTGAGAAACCTGCGTAAATACTGGTCCAGCAGTAACAAATCGGTACTTATCTAGCCTTGCAATGCGTGATACAGCGCTTATTGCAGATTCCTTATTACTCCCTGCACATCCCACACACTGTCAGCTACTCCTTGAAAAAGTCTTGTTAACACCACCCTGCTATCTAGTACTTCTAGATGCTCCTGTAGGGTTCCCATTATGTCTTACGACGCCTTAACGTATTCCACTACCAGCCCTGTTAATGTGCGGAGCAACTGTGTTATTCAGACCTTCCCCATCCAATGTACCTATTTAAGTTGCATGCCAAGCTTCCGTTGCTCTACTCTTCTCTGCGAGTTGCCTCACCGCTTCCACCGTGTTGGTCAGTTCTTTTACATCGCTTTCGTCTGCGGTTCCAAAACCTGTCTTTTAAATTTTCCCCCTGCATTCACCCATCCTAGTTTCTATCTTACCCATGGCACCGCTTCCTCCATCCGTCCTACCTGCTTCCGTAGCTTCTTATTAGCTTCATGCAATTTCTTATACTCCCCTGAATCTTCCTTCAGCATTCCCTTGCCCTCTGCACATTGCCCGTACAACCACACTTAAAACATTTCACACCCACTTTAAACACTGTTTGCCTCTCGTGTACCCCTGTTGCCACGTCTGTTTCCTCACATTGAATTGCCAGCTGAATGGCCGAATATAAATCTTTCGGAGTCCCCTTCACGCACTTTCTATGACATATGCGCCGGTAACCCTCTCAAAAATACATCAAGTGCCCTTTGCTCGGCCTCCTGCAACAGAACACTATTCGCTTCATCGCTCTGATCCAACTCGTAATTGTACTCCTTAATTCTCCTTATCCTGTCCGCAAATTTCTCCATCGTCTCCGTCTCTTTGTCATTGTACTTAACCCTTCTCTAAAGTACCGAGCGCTATTCTGTTTTTTGTACCTTTGTAAAAGCCCTTCCTTTAACTGCTTAAACTGTACTGCCTTCGTGTGGCAGTGCAGTTCTGGCGCTTCAGTCTGGAACCGCGTGACCGCTCCGGTCGCAGGTTCGAATCCTGCCTCGGGCATGGATGTTAGTGATGTCCTTAGGTTAGTTAGGTTTAATTCGTTCTAAGTTCTAGGCGACTGATGACCTCAGAAGTTAAGTCGCATAATGCTCAGAGCCATTTGAACCATTTTGTCCTGACTTCCTTAAGGCCTCAGAACACCTTACATATTTTTTCGCTCCACCCGTTAATCTAACCTTGGCTATATGTAACAACTGCTCATCAGACCAACCATTCATCACCGCTGAAGTCTCCAAGTCCTCCACAGACGAACGCACATCCTCAGATGCCTTGCCAGAAAATGGAATAATCAGACTTGTGGTGGCTGGATCAATCTCCTGCTCCCTAGGCAACAACGACTGATCAGATGCAGTTTCCCGCTCGCTTCTAGATGTTAATTAATTTCACAACTGCGTATTGTCTGCTGTCAATTGTGCTACTTTTTCCAACAAAATCCGTACCGCTTCTGGTTCCGACACACCTTGTGTCCCTGACTGCCATTGTGTTGCTTTCGTTCCCAGTTAGACCCGAGACAAAAAATTTAAGTACGAGGATAACCCGACTCCATACACCTCAGTATCATCATACTCGGTAACATCATAAAAAAGTAATAAATCTTACTGCTCCAAATACAGTAAACTTATTCTGACAATAAATAAATAAATAAATAAACAAATAAAATAAAATAATTTGCCAACGCAAAACATCTAAAATGGCCTGCAATGAGTCATACTCAAAACCACCAACAGGCAAGAAAACGTCCAATACTCAAAAGAAAACTCACCACATCTTGTGAACGAAATGGAGGAGGTGGGCTCGAACGTCCTACTGGACAGATTGGTTGAAATGGCTCTGAGCACTATGGGACTTAACATCTATGGTCATCAGTCCCCTAGAACTTAGAACTACTTAAACCTAACTAACCTTAGGACAGCACACAACACCCAGCCATCACGAGCCAGAGAAAGTCCCTGACGCCGCCGGGAATCGAACCCGGGAACCCGGGCGTGGGAAGCGAGAACGCTACCGCACGACCACGAGATGCGGGCGTACTGGACAGTCTGAAGAGCCACCACCGCAACACGTCATACACACCTGTAGACGACGAGCAACTGTTCAGCTGAAATATTGTACAGCTTTCACGACATTAACCGACGCGACGCCCAATGAACCAATGAAGCACCAAATACGATGTTTAACGCCATACAATATAGCGGCCCCTATGTTCTGTTTGTGGCGCGAAACGACGTCGCATCTCACTGGTCACACTCCTTTCCAAGAGACAAAAACACACATGCCATATTCTTTATTTCGTGCAATGTAATTGATCGTAGGCGTCCATGCTGTGACTTCAACTATTCGTCCATGTGAGTTTTCACGCCCATGGGAGGACGGACTGAGGGGCAGTGTTTGCTCCACGACAAACCCCTAGCTCAGTCTGCACATGCCACAGTAAGATATGTGCTATTTTGGGCTATCAAATTTTATCTCATCCTCTTCATTCTCCTGACATGGCACACAGTGACTTCTTCCTCTTTCCTGGGATGAAGAAACCACTGCGTAGCAGGCATTTCCAAAATGATAAAAAGGTGACTTCCGAGGCGATACGTTTCGTGAACAGCGAAAACGCACACCGACACAACGAAAGTCTCCGTCAGTTCATCAATCGTTGCGAAAAATGTATTGCATTGAAGCGGGAACGTAGAGAGAAGGAACAACACCAACACCAAATGACACTGTCGCAGCCTGATGTTTTGGAGGTGATAATTAAAATTTTATGACTTTCCCTCGTACATCTAGCTTTATTGCTGAGCTTTATTTACTCACCCTTTCGTTGCTAGTGAAAATTTCGTCTGTAAAAGATGGAATTATGGAGGTTGTTCTGCTGATGATTACAAATAAAACAATCTTCTACATCAGTCATTTGTTTATTTTGCAACTACGGGTTTCGATGGTTCACACCATTATCGTCAGGCGGAGAATTGTTTATTTACATTTTTGGAGAAGAGTGCAGACCTCTTTTCACAATACGAAACCAGCCGCGCGGTCTAAGGCGCTGCAGTCATGGACTGTGCGACTGGTCCCGGCGGAGGTTCGAGTCCTCTCTCGGGCATGGGTGTGTGTGTTTGTCCTCAGGATAATTTAGGTTAAGTAGTGTGTAAGCTTAGGGACTGATGGTGTTAGCAGTTAAGTCCCACAAGATTTCACACAATACCAGACCAAGGGCAGTGAAAGTTAAGTTGCGACTCATGACGAGCAGAAGAATCGTAAAAAGTGTGCATATTGCTACCTGTTTCATGTGTTCTTCACAGTACATTATATTTCCATCGTCACCTGAAGATGATAGTGTGAACCATCAAAATGCGTAGTGGCTAAACTAAGAAGTGCAGGAAATTGTTTTACTTGCATTAGTTGCTTCTACAGATTGCACAAGATATGAGAACACAGTGAGCGCTGACCTGACACTGAAGCGCACCAGGCCGTCGGGTGAGATGCGCATGTAGACGTTGGGCGTGACGATGTCGTGCACGTGGCCCTGCTTCTCCTCGCTGAAGAACACGTCTGGCTGCCACGCACGGCTCACCTCCGTCAGCGTCACGAACCGCCTGCGTCCCGCTGCGGCACAGCGCACGGATTATTAGGTACTAAGTTACCCATGTTCTGTGCATCATATTCACCATAAACGTTATTATGTGGAACGTGTCAGTTGAACACACACACACACACACACACACACACACACACACACACACAAATTAGGAAAGTTGCTACTCACCTTATAGCGGAGATGCTGAGTCGTGATAGGTACAACAAAACGATTCACACAATTATAGCTTTCGGCCATTAAGGCCATTGTCAGCAGTAGACACACATGCACAAACCCACACACACAGACACACACACGTAAACGCAAATTACACACACGTCTGCAGTCTCAGATAACTCAAACCACACTGCCACTTCTCTGAGACTGGCTTTTCTCCATTGACACTAATCAGGCCAAATATCTCACGAAATAAGTATCAAACGTAAAAACGACAGAGAGCGAAACTGGTCTAGCTTGAAGGGGGAAACCAGATGGCGCTATGGTTCGATGGCTGGCCTGCTAGATGGCGCTGCCATAGGTCAAACGGATATCAACTGCGTTTTCTTAAATAGCAACCCCCAATTTTATTACATATTCGTGTAGCACGTAAAGAAATATGAATATTTTAGTTGGACTACTTTTTTCGCTTTGTGACAGATGGCGCTGTAATAGTCACAAACGTATAAAAACGTGGTATCACGTAACATTCCGCCAGTGCGGACGGTATTTGCTCCGTGATACATTACCCGTGTTATAATGAACCGTTTCGTTTACCAATTGCGAAAAGGTCGATATCGTGCTGGTGTATGGCTATTGTGATCAAAATGCCAACGGGAGTGTGCTATGTATGCTCCTTGGTATCTTGGACATCATCCAAGTGTCCGGGCCGTTCGCCGGATAGTTACGTTATTTAAGGGAACAGCAAGCGTTCAGCAACATGTGAAACGTCAAACACGATCTGCAACAAATGATGATACCAAAGTAGATGTTTTAGCTGCTGTCGCGGCTAATCCGCACATAAGTAGCAGACAAATTGCGCGAGAACCGGGAATCTCAAAAACGTAGGTGTTGAGAATGCTATATCAACATCGATTGCACCCGTACCATATTTCTATGCACCAGGAATTGCATGGCGACGACTTTGAAAGTCGTGTACTGTTCTGCCATTGGGCACAAGAGAAATTACGGGACCATGACAGATTTTTTGCACGCGTTCTATTTAGCGTCGAAGCGTCATTCACCAACAGTGGTAACGCATACCGGCATAATATGCACTATTTCGTAACGGTAAATCCGCGAAGGCTGCCATAAGTGGAACATGGGCGACCTTGGCGGGTTAATGTATGGTGCAGCATTATGGGAGAACTATAATTGGCCCCCATTTTATCGATTTCAATCTAAATGGTGCAATGTATGCTGGTTTCCTACGTAATGTTCTACCGATGTTACTATAAGATATTTCACTGCACTGCCGAATGGCGATGTAGTTCCAACATGATGGATGTCCGGCACATACCTCGCGTGCGGTTGAAGCTTATTGAATAGCATATTTCATGACAGGTGGATTGATCGTCGAAGCACCATACCATGGCCCGCACGTTCACCGAATTTGACGTCCCCGGATTTCTTTCTGTGGGGAAAGTTGAAGGATATTTGCTATCGTGATCCACCGACAACGCCAGACATAATGCGTCAGCGCATTGTCAATGCATGTGCGAACATTAACGAAGGTGAACTACTCGCTGTTGAGAGTAATGTCGTTACACGTATTGCCAAATGCATTGAGGTTGACGGACATCATTTTGAGCGTTTATTGCATAATGTCCTATTTACAGGTAATCACACTGAAAAAGCATGCGTTCTCAGAAATGGTAAGTTCAGAAAGGTACATGTATGACATTGTAAGAACCGAAATAAAATGTTCAAACGTACCTACGTTCTGTATTTTAATTTAAAAAACCTACCTGTTACCAACTGTTCGTCTAAAATTGTGAGCCATATGCTTGTGACTATTACAGCGCCATCTGTCACAAAGCGAAAAATGTGGTCCAACTCGATACAATTTGAAATGAAACCAGTACGACCCGGCAACATGTTTCCGATCATCAACTTTTCAGAGTCGGTGTTGACGGGCGAGGCGTAAAGCTTTGTATCAAGCAGTCCTCAAGGGTACACGAGTGGGCCTTCGGTTCCGAATGCCAATACCGCTGATGTTCGATGAACGTTTCGCACGCTGACACATTTGGTGTCCCAGCATTTAAATGTGCACCAATTTGCGGAAGGGTTGCGCTTCTGTCACGTTGAACGATTCTCTTCAGTCGTCGTTGGTGCCATTCTTGCAGGATCTTTTTCCGGCTGCAGCGATGTCGCAGATTTGATGTTTTATCGGATTCCTGATATTCGCGGTACACTCGTGAAATGGTCGTACGGTAATTTCCCATTTCATCGCTACTTCGGAGATGCTGTGTCCCATCGCTCGTGCGCCGACTATAAAATTATGTTCACGCTCGCTTAAGTCTTGATAGTCTGCCATTGAAGCAAAGTAACCGATCTAAAAACTGCATCAGACACTTGTCTTATATAGCCGTTGCCGACCGCAACGCAGTGTTCTGCCTGTTTACAAATCGGTGTGTTTGAGTACGCATGCCTACACCAGTTCCTTATATATTTACTGATGTGACAAACGTCATTTGATACTCCCTAATATCATGGCGGACCTCCTCTTGCCCGGTGTAGTGTAGCAACGCGACATGGCATGGGGCATGGACTCAACAGGTTGTTTGTCTCCTGAAGAAATATTGTCCCATACTCCTTCTATAGCCATTCATGACTGCGAAAGTGTTGCCGGTGCAGGTTTTTGTGCACTAACTGACATCACGATTATGTCACATAAATTTTCTCCGGGATTTCTGTCAGGAGACCTCGGTGGCCAAATCATTCGCTCCAGCTGGTCTGAATGTTCTTCGAACCAATCGCGAACAATTGTGGCGCTGTGACATGGCGCTTTGTCACCCATAAAAATTCCAACGCTGTTTGCGAATATTAAGTCCATCAAGGGCAGCAAAGGGTCTGCAAGCAGTCGAACCTAACCACTGCCAGTCAATGATCGGTTCAATTGAACCGGAGGGCCCAATCCATTCCATGTAAACGGAGTCCCCACCATTACGGCACCACGACCAGCATGCACATTGCCTTGTTGACAACTTGGGTGCATGGCTTCATGGGGTCAGTAACACACTCTTACCATCAGCTCTTAGGAACTGATACTGCGACTCATCTGAGCAGGTCATGACTTCGAGTCGCCTAGGGTTGTGCCACGACTTGACTAGAATAAGCAATCGGTTGGTAGGACATGTTCTGAGGCATCAAGGGATCACCAATTTAGTATTGGAGGGCAGCGTGGAGGGTAAAAATCGTAGAGGGAGACCAAGAGATGAATACACTAAGCAGATTCAGAAGGATGTAGGCTGCAGTAGGTACTGGGAGATGAAGAAGCTTGTACAGGATAGAGTAGCATGGACAGCTGCATCAAACCAGTCTCAGGACTGAAGACCACAACAACAACAGGGTCCAACCGATATTGCAACGAGCTCAGGAGAGGTGCCGCAGGCGATGTCTTTTTGTTACAAAAGGCGCTGGCGTCGGTCCTCTGCTGTCATAGCCCATTAACATCAAATTTCGGGCTCACTGTCCTAATGGATGCCTTCGTCGTACGTCCGACATTGATTTATGCGGTTTTTTCACTCAGTGTTGCTTCTCTATTCGCACTGGCAACTCTATGCAAACACCGTTGCTATCGAGCGTTAACTGAAAGCCGTCGGCCGTTGCGTTATTTGTAATCAGACATAATGCCTGGAATTTGATATTCTCGACATACTCTTCATACTGCGAATCGAGGAGTACTGAATTCCCTAACGATTTCCGTAACGGAATGTCCTGTGCTTGTAGCTCCAACCATTATCCCGCTTTCAAAGTCTGTTACCTCGAAGAGAACGATTTATTGACACGTAGTCAGCATGGATTCAGCAGATATCGTTCTTGCGAAACACAACTAGCTCTTTATACTCATGACGTAATGAGTGCTATCGGCAGGGGATGTCAAATCGATTGTACCTGTATATTTCGGTTCTAGGCACTTCAGTTTGGAACCACGCGACCGCTACGGTCGCAGGTTCGAATCCTGTCTCGGGCATAGATGTGTGTGACGTCCTTAGATTAGTTAGGCTGAAGTAGTTCTAAGTTCTAGGGGACTGATGACCTCAGATATTAAATCCCATAGACTCAGAGCCATTTGAACCATTTGATTGCAAATTTTTAGATTTCGACACCGTTCCTCACAAGCGTCTTCTAACCAAACTGCGTGCCTATGGTATATAGCATCAGTTATGCGACTGGATTCGTGATTTCCTGTCATAAAGGTCACAGTTCGTAGTAAGAGACGGAAAGTCATCGAGTAAAACAGAAATAATATCCGGCTTTCCCCAAGGAAGTGTTATAGGCCCTCTGTTGTTTGTGATCTATGTTAACGACATAGGAGACAATCTCAGTAGCTGTCTTAGATTGTTTGCAGATGATACTGTCATTGTAGAGTCATCAGATGACCATAACGAATTGCAAAATGATTTAGGTAAGATATCTGTATGGTGCAAAAAGTGGCAATTGACCCTAAATAAAGAAAAGTGTGAAGTTATTCACATGAGTACTAAAAGAAATCCACTAAATTTAGATTGCGCGATAAGTCACACAAATCTGAGGGCTGTAAATTAAACTAAATTCTTAGGGATTAGAATTACAAATTACCTAAATTGGAACGATCACATAGATAATGTTGTGGGTAGAGCAAACCAAAGGCTGCGATTCATTGGCAGAACACTTAGTAGGTGAAACAGGTCTACTAAAGAGACTGCTTACACCACGCTTGTCCGCCCTATTCTTGGGTATTGCTGTGCGATGTGGGATCCGCATCAGATGGGACTGACGGAGAACATCGGAAAAGTACAAAGAAGGGCAGCTCGTCTTGTATTATCGCGAAGTAGGGGAGATAGTGCCACAGACAGGATACGTGAATTGGAGTGTCAATCATTAAAACAAAGGCGTTTTGCGTTGCCACGGGATCTTCTCAGGAAATTTCAATCACCAGTTTTCTCCTCCGATTGCGAAAACACTCCGTTGGCACCCACTTACATAGGGAGAAATAATCATCACGATAAAATAAGAGAAATCAGGGATCGCACAGAAAAATTTAAGTGCTCGTTTTTACCGCACGCTGTTAGAGAGTGGAACGGTAGAGAGACAGCTTGAAGATGGTTAATTGAACTCTCTGCCAGGAACTTTATTGTGAATAGCAGAGTAATCAGGTAGATGTAGATGCGGCCCAAATCACGTCGGAAACCGTGTACGCAATACTACAGCTACTAGTATGTGTACACATAGTGTATGTGTACATGTCGTTATGCCGTGACTTTTGTCACCTGATTGTAAATCGAGAACGAATAAATGTATAGAGGTGTGGTTTCGCCAAGTTATAGCGGACGATATCGTGAATATCCCGACGTTCGTAATTAAGTTTCATCGTTTTTAGCCACCAGATTGCACACCGACTTTGTTTGTTTTTCTAATAGGGCTGTATACTTCATTATTTCAATTGAAAGAAGCTTCTAAGTGTATTATCAGTTTTCTGTATCACACTTAAACATACTGCTGTAACTTAAACATTTCATAGATGTGATGCAGTCATAAGAACATGCAATGAAAATGGTTGTGGGAGTTTTCGCAGGGTTTTAAGCAATGATAAGGATTGTCCCTTTTAACAAGTTCCTGTTCAGTATTAGAAATGATAAACAGTGAAAACATTTCTTTCTATGATACCGAATGAAGTTATATCTACTTGCCTTACAATAAACTACTCAGATATGTGTAGACGAAATCTTATTAATGGAATGCTAATCAAATAAACTCACATGTTCGGTTGTCGTCACGTCTGTGCAAGCATCTATCATTCACATATCGCAAGAAATATGTAAATATCAGTGTTCTTATAGATTTTGTAGGAATTCACACTCACACGTTAAACTACATTATAATAACAAAAGAAAATATGAAAGCATAGGTATTGGAATGGTATTACGTAGTTGCAGTGTTCCAAAATAAACCGAGTGCTCTCAGTACTTTATGAAAAATTTCTTTGCAAGCTAACTTCAGAGAAAATGATAAAAACAGGAGAAGCGCCATACATTACCAGGAAAGTATTCTTTTTATTTCTCAGCAAACAACGATGGGTCAGTACTTAAAAATTACCACTGAACTTTTATTTCCACAAGCATTGCAAACTGAAACAGCGAAAACGAGAATTTTAGTGACATCAGTAAGGTTAGCTATTAATGAAGAAAGAGGAACCAAAAGAACTAATGACAAATAAAAAGCAGTTTTGGATCTAAAAAAATGGGGTAGCGAGTAACGAATGGGAATAGTTTCACCACGAAGAAAATGTTCTCGACCTGCGTGGTAGATTACGTCGCCTTTGATCGCACTCGCGTCCGTGGCAGGTATTATTAGGTCCCATTTCAGATCTTACTACAACCTATGTTATCGTGGGAATCTTCTTCAATAATGCCTATGCCACTTAAGAGCTGTGTCAAGTTCATCTCGAGCAGCGACAATAATTCATCCATTTATTTGTTCAGTACTTATTATTCATTCCATAAAGTTACTCCAGTACCTTTTCCAGTGTACAAGCGAAAGGCAGACATTTAAGAGATCCTCTGCCAGCTGTCATTTATCAGAAAAGATGAAGTTAAACTAAGGAAGCTTAAGAATCTGCTGTCCACGAATAGTAAACAATAGCAATACTAAGGAACCTTAGTAGTTCATAGACACGCCTATCTTTGTATTATTTACGGGGGAGCGCATTTGGAGGAACTGGGGACGAAACCAGAGAGTACACTTACTGTCCATGTCGTCGTACCTGAGACGTGGGTCGTGCCACGTCAGAACCACCGACAGCTGCGCAGTGAAGTCCTGCAACATAAAAAAGACACAGAAGAATTACAGACATTGGCTAATAGTGGGCACTGATTTAAATCAATGGGGAAGGTTGAAAATTGGTGCCAGACCGGTATTCGAACCCGGGTCTCTTGCTTACCAAGCGGATGAGCTGACTACTGCGCCATCTGGGCGCAAGACTAAAATTCTCAACTTATACACACACTAATAATGTAATGCTTCTTGCCCATTAGCCTATCTACTCGCGGCATTTCGCCGATTCCCGTAATAGTTCGAGCCTGGTGTGCATCTGCACTAAAGAGATCATAGGGTTTTGGACCAACGTTCACAGCCGCCAATGTTAGGCCTCCAGGGCAATTCCCTGTTATTGGACAGCTTCTACTCGACCTTGACCTCAATGGTTGTTTCAAGGTACATCACGTTGTGGAAAAGATAGCAGCCATATAATTTAAGCATCTATATGCGACAGGGCTGCATTGTTTACACGACTTCTGAAGAAAGAGAAGTAGGATACATTTCTTACATTTATTATCTAGTTATGGCACATGACGTAGCAACAAGGATGGAACGCACATTGCGTTACTTGAACTGTAACTAATGAATTACACAGTGGCTATTTAATTACAAATTTTTCTCTACAATGTTCTATAAATTATTACGTAACTACTCACTCTCTCCAGGCCAAGCTTACAGTGTTTCCATCGCTGCCATCAACGACGCAGACTCCTAGTTATCATGCTAACTGCTGCTTTAGATTTCCTCTAACTGGCAGCCAACACCGTGCCTTTTGGAAGAAAACATTCTATCATTCGCTAAATCAGAATTGACGGGAAGGCATTTGATCCCCGCAGCCCCTCAGGGCACATGCATTTCGTTAGTTATGTAGCAATCTACCTCTGCCTTCGAGTGAAGGCTACAAATCTCGCCGTTCTTTAAATGCACGATGCGAAGATATGTTTCAACAAGGGAACTCGTTCTTTAGAATGAACTCATGACCATCTGAACCGGCAGAAAAATCTACATAAGCATTTGAATGTCGTGCCCTACACACGGATGCTGCCTCCTCGGGATATTGAAGTGTGATAAATCACCTAGTTTTTGATAAAGATCAACACATCTATTAAATTAACCCGAATTCATCAGTGTGAAGAGAGAAACCGTCCACAAATTTGCTACCCAGTGCACAATGACGAGCCAAGGTATTTCGCCATCCGCTGGAAAGCGTGTTTGTCCAGCTCCGTAACGCAACATAGAAGCGATTCTGAGTACATATATGCGAAATGACCTTGTTAAATTTCTGGAGATACGTGTCACCAGATGTCTATGTAAATGTCACCCAACTTCCGTGAATTACAAGCCGCTGGTTTGTGGGCGTGGAGCTCGCACCCGATTGCGTCCCAGATATTTGTGTCATACTGCTCCAACCACCGTAGCACGATTGTGGCCTTGTGACATGGACAATTGACCTGTTGCAACATCCCATCGCTGTCGGGGAGGATACGGAGCATGAAAGGATGCAGGTTGTCAGCAATAATGTTCACGCGATGCGCGGAACTCATGGAGCCGTCGATTACTACCACAAGTCCCATGGAAGAGGAGATGAACCTCGCCCATAGCTCAATACTGCCCCCAACAGCCTTTTTCTGGGTCACGGTGCATGTTTAAAGTAGCTGTTCGCCAGGGTGCCGGCGTATCTGTACGAGACCACCGACCTGGTATAACAATCGTGAATCATCCGACTAGGCGCCACCTCTTCAATGATCCAATATCCAGTCTCGAAGATCTCTCTCAGTCATCAATGGCAGTTTCGTTGGATCAGCATGGGAACACGGACTGGTCGTCTGCAGTGTAGCCACATGTTCAACAATAAGCACTTAATGTTGTGTCCAAACACTTCAGTTCATACCAGCACCGCACACTGTCATCAGACCTGCCAAAGATCGTCGCCTGTCCTGATTTGCAAAGCGGGCAGTCCTTCGAACTCTACTTCCCGTGATGGGGCATGGATATCCGTCCAGCAGTTCAAAAAATGGTTCAAATGGCTCTGAGCACTATGGGACTTAACATCTGTGGTCACCAGCCCCCTAGAACTAAGAACTACTTAAACCTAACTAACCTAAGGACATCACACACATCCATGCCCGAGGCAGGATTCGAACCTGCGACCGTAGCGGTCACGCGGTTCCAGAGTGTAGCGCCTAGAACCGCTCGGTCACCCCGGCCGGCTTATGACCGCAATTTACTCCGTTTACAGCCCATATCGTCACTAGAATTCCTCAATTGCGACTCCTCCGCTTATACACGAGGGGCGTTCAATAAGCAATGCAGGACATTTTTTTCTGAATGCAGATTTTTATTCAGGATTCCAAGAAAACTTATTACTCGTAGCTCTTTCGGCTACAAAATCCTGTTTTTCAACACGGATTCCGTTCAATGCCATGGCCTTAATACCACCTTCCTGTTAGGGCCTACATTCCCGCATTGTACCACTACCCGTAGATGTCGAAGTCAACGTCTTCCTGCATCAATAACCTCGCTATCACCCACGCACTGTTTCCCGCGTATTACATCCTTTATTGGGCCAAACAGATGGAAGTCGGAATAATCGCGATCTGGGCTGTAGGGCGTATGAGAAAGAACAGTCTAACGAAGTTTTGTGAGCTATTATCGGGTGCGGAAACTTGTGTGAGGCTTTGCGTTGTCATGAAGAAGGAGAAGTTCGTTTGCATTTTTGTGGCGACGAAGGCGCTAAAGTGATTTCTTCAATTTCCTGAGGGTACCACAACACTCTTCAGAAGTGATAGTTGCACCATGAGGAAGGATATTAAACAAAAGATGCCCTTCAGAGTCACAAAATACCGTCTCTATGACTTAAACGGCAGAGGTTCCAGTTTTGAACGTTTTCTTCGGAGGAATGGTAGTGTATCTCCACTCCATGGATTCGAAGTAATGAGGTCATGTTTCGTCGCCTGTGACGACTTCGACAAAAAATTATCTCGATCATCCTCGTAACGCGCTAACGTTTCCTCACAGAGGGTTCGTTGGTCTTTATGGTCTTCGCCAGCTTATCATGTTAGGTGACCCCAACACCAACCAGGCGGCATTCAGTCTCGTGGGAGTGTGGAAGGGGCAGTGACCATAATGTTGTGGAACATCAGTGTGCATCACTGAAAATGCTCACTGCTATGGCAATTCACGTAGCATTCATTTCACCTGCATGAAGTCTTACACTCGTGTCTCGATTCCAATGCAGTTTAATTATGCTGTTCCAGTTTTGCACGACACAGTCGTCATCTTCCTAATGCCTTTTTTTTATTAACACCACAGCTGTGCGTTTCAGATCACATGATTAACCTAGCGTGGTCACAAACTTGAGCTTGAAGGCCCACATCATTTGAGAAGAACATTCAAACGCATTGTACCTTTATTAATTTACTACCAGAAAGTTTACAGATTTTCTTGTGATCGTCGCATATGGTCGTCAGAACAAGCAGCTTAGAGGGAGTCACATGCAGGACATCGCGCATTGTTTGTAAAACAATTTTTGTCATATAGCAAAATATGTAGCTGTAATGTGCTGACACTCTAGACCAGGGGTGTCCAAGCCGCGGCCCGCAAGGCAAGTGTTAGTGCGACCCAGTCACACGATCCGGAAAAAAAAATCCATAAATTTCCGTTGATATAATCTTATGATAAGTTGAATATTTTCAATTTGAAATACCCGCCACAAGGTGTTATTCTCTTATCGGTCAAAATGGCTCTGAGCACTATGGGACTTAACTTCTGAGGTCATCAGTCCCGCAGAACTTAGAGGTACTTAAACCTAACTAACCTAAGGACATCACACACATCCATGCCAGAGGCAGGATTCGAACCTGCGACTGCAGCGGTCGCGCTTCCAGACTGCAGCGCCTAGAACTCCTCTGCCACCCCGGCCGACCGTATCGGTCAATCTCGTTGTCTCTTTCTCAACCCCCTTTTACTCTGTAGTTATTGGTAGTGTTAGGTTTCTTATGTGCATGCCCCAAATACTCGTCTTCTTCCAATGTGGTCCAGGTAAGCAACAAGATGGGGTCTTGAAACAGCTGTAATTTCATGAGCACAACTTCTGGATCTCGAGATTCTTTTTCTGCTGACGTTCCAGTACCAGACAACAATGTCGCCTATCAGAGAGACGACTTTTATTATTCTTTCACGACAGAATGCGATAAAGAACACGTACAATCTTCGTTAAATGGTTATAAATGTAATTCGGTTACATGTCTAACCGCTATTTTAGATTTAGTGGGCTCGTCGGAAACCGCGCTGCCAGTCTCGTGTGTCGGACAGCTGCGTAGGCGACGGAACGTCGCTCGAAGCGTTTGCGGCTTCGGGAGGTGCAGCGACGGCAGGTGGATCAGAAGCGTCGGAAAGCGTGTCGAAGGGACCACGCCGGTTATAAGCGATTAATGGAAACTGAGGTCGTCCATTTAGATGAATTACGAAGCTATTCACTCCACGACATAAGACGCGGTACGGGCCCAAAAAAGGTGGTTGGAAGGCAGCTCGCACGGAGATGTGGAATGAGGGCGAGGCAGGGTGGTGCGCAGGGGAGCGACGTGCTCACATACCCGTTCCATAAGGGCCGGAAGATCGTTGGTGGGAGCCGGCGTTGCATCCTCCGCGAACTCTGCTGGAAGGAAAAGGAGCTCTCCGTATAGAATCTCCACCAGCGATGCTTTCAGGTCTTCTTTATGGGAGGAGCGGATGCTGAGTAAGACCCAAGGAAGGGTCTCGGACCATAACCCACCACGTCACATGAGCGCGGCTTTGAGAGTTCGGTGCCGTCTTTCGACCAGGCCGTTCGCCTGCAGGTGATAGGCCATGGAGTTGAATTTGGCTACACCACACAGCTCGCACAGTTGACCAAAAAGGGTGGATTCGAACAGTCATCCTTGATCAGTAGTGAGGGAAAGAGGGCAGCCGAACCTGACTACCCACGCAGATATGAAAGAGTGAAGGTGGTCTCTGCTGTTATGTCGACGAGAGGGACTGCCTTGACCCAACAAGTTATGTGGTCGATCATAGATAATATGTATTTGTACCCCTCGGAAGGCGGGAGAGGCCCAACCACGTCAATGTGGACATACCGAAGGTGACCCCTTGGAATATCGAACTTGCCTAGTGGAGGGTGCACATTTCTGCCGACTTTACTATGTTGGCATGGGACACATGCATTGGTCCAAGTGCGGCAGTCGTCCCGCAAGCTGGGTCAGTGCCATTACGAAAGCAGGCGGAAGGCGATCGTGGTGTAACCATGTTGTGACAGTAACGGAAACCGGCGCGGTTGAGGCTACTGGCGTTGCCGAAATAGCCTGCAGGAATGGGGGTGTTGCGACATTAGGTATATAAAAACGTGAAACCCCATGCGCTGGAATATTCGAATCACAGTTCTGGAACTTCATTGGCACATCAAACCAAACCGAAGGAGACTGTGTAGCCGATGGGTAAACCACAACGTCCTTGACTGGGTTGTCGTTCACAATGTCACTAGGCAGCGTGAACTGTCCATGTAGCGGCCATTGCTGCGTAGTTGCACTTGACGGTGGCCATGCTGAGCCGGTTAATGTTAAGTTGCCGCCAGCGTGGCTGGGCGCAGACAATTGTTCATTTATAACTAAATACACATGAGGTACACTTGACCACTTGAGGTTACAAGTACAGATACTAGGATGTGTACTGCTAGCACCAAAAGACACTGGTAGATAAATTGTTCTGAAGACAATGTGGGTTGGCACACGAAGTCCGTTAGTGATGAATAAAAGCATGAAATAATTATGTGTGTAATGTGCGGGTAAATCTTTCCGTGCAATAGCAAGTGGGGGCTCCGAGCTGACAGAGAATTTGTGAACCGTTTGGAACTTTGATTTTCGGTGAGATGATGAGATACATTGTATTCCATTCGTTATCCACACCGCATGCACTATCTCATACAACATGTACAGTCGCACTCCTTACACCCAACTACGCAAACAATGAGTATAACTGACATAACATCATAGGTGGTGGTTGTTAGTGTTTAACGTCCCGTCAACAACGAGGTCATTAGAGACGGAGCGCAAGGTCGGGTTAGGGAAGGATTGGGAAGGAAATCGGCCGTGCCCTTTCAAAGGAACCATCCCAGCATTTGCCTGAAACGATTTAGGGAAATCACGGAAAACCTAAATCAGGATGGCTGGAGACGGGATTGAACCGTCGACCTCCCGAGTGCGAGTACAGTGTGCTAACCACTGCGCCACATCGCTCGGTATAACATCATAACACTGGTGAAAATTATTTACAATGGAGATAATAAAAACTACACAGCATGCCATGATACAGGTGAATCATACACCTAGATCTAATCTTTGTGTTACAGCAACTAGTTAACAATTAAATTTTAGACAATGACATGTTTACAAAGATTGTTAGACGTAAGTTCAAAAATGGCTCAAATGGCTCTGAGCACTATGGGACCCTTAACTTCTGAGGTCATCATTCCCCTAGAACCTAAACCCAACTAACCTAAGGACATCACACACACCCATGCCCGAGGTAGGATTCGAACCTGCGATCGTAGTGGTCGCGCGGTTCCAGATTGTAGCGCGTAGATCCGCTCAGCCACCCTGGCCGGCTAGACGTAAGTATTGAGCACCATGCATTATTATTGTAAAAAAGAACAAAATATTATTTACATTAATGTTTGACCTGTAACATACACGTGATTGCAGTGTTTATGGTCTTGTATGTCAGCCTTATTTTGCAGTACTGACTTGGTATTGGATGTTTGGGCTGATCGTGGATGTAAATAGTGATAACTGACGAATTACTGTGTTGACTGAGTAAGGAAGTTTGGTGTAAAAGCTTTCAGACATGGAACGGATCTTTTCTAAAACAGTTTTAATTTTTACATAATGGTGGATTCTTGATATTATGATGAACCACAGAGCGTTTAATATTATTTGCAGTGTCTTATTTTGCATAATCTGAAGTTTGCGAACATGTATACACGTAGCTATCCCCATGTGGGGCGGTCATACAGAATGATTAGCTCTGTTATCGACTTATAAAGTAAGTGACTGTTTTTCCTATTTCGAGACGTCATTCTGTGTATTAAGGAATATAGGGCAGCTAATAAACTGTTTGATTTATTCACTACGCCAGTTATGTGTTTCTTGTAGATAAGGCGTTTGTTCAAGCGAGCTCCAGATATTAAGCGGATTAAGTCCTAGTAATGCTTTCATTGATAATTAATCTCTCTCAAAAACATAAAGAAAATTGGAAGCAAAAACACTATAAGATTTATTTTATTATTATTTTTTTTGGTCATCAGTCTACTGACTGGTTTGATGCGGCCCGTCACGAGTTCCTTTCCTGTGCTAACCTCTTCATCTCAGAGTAGCACTTGCAACCTACGTACTCAATTATTTGCTTGACGTATTCCAATCTCTGTCTTCCTCTATAGCTCCTTCTAGTACCATGGAAGTCATTCCCTCATGTCTTAGCAGATGTCCTATCATCCTGTCCCTTCTCCTTATCAGTGTTTTCCACATATTCCTTTCCTCTCCGATTCTGCGTAGAACCTCCTCATTCCTTACCTTATCAGTCCACCTAATTTTCAACATTCGTCTATAGCACCACATCTCAAATGCTTCGATTCTCTTCTGTTCCGGTTTTCCCACAGACCATGTTTCACTACCATACAATGCTGTACTCCAGACGTACATCCTCAGAAATTTCTTCCTAAAATTAAGACCGGTATTTGATATTAGTAGGCTACTGTTGGCCAGAAATGCCTTTTTTGCCATAGCGAGTCTGCTTTTGATGTCCTCCTTGCTCCGTCCCTCATGCCTAGGTAGCATAATTCCTTAACTTCATTGACTTCGTGACCATCAATCCTGATGTTAAGTTTCTCGCTGTTCTCATTTATACTACTTCTCATTACCTTCGTCTTTCTCCGATTTACTCTTAAACCGTACTGTGTACTCATTAGACTGTTCATTCCGTTCAGCAGATCATTTAATTCTTTTTCACTTTCACTCAGGATAGCAATGTCATCAGCGAATCGTATCATTGATGTCCTTCCACCTTGTATTTTAATTCCACTCCTGAACCTTTCTTTTATTTCCATCATTGCTTCCTCGATGTACAGATTGAAGAGTAGGAGCGAAAGGCTACAGCCTTGTCTTACTCCCTTCTTAATACGAGCACTCCGCTCTTATTATCCCTCTTGGTTGTTGTACATATTGTATATGACCCGTCTCTCCCTATAGTTTATCCCTACTTTTTTCAGAACCTTTAACAGCTTGCACCATTTTATATTGTCGAACGCTTTTTCCAGGTCGACAAATCCTATGAACGTGTCTTGATGTTTCTTTAGCCTTGCTTCCATTATTAGCCGTAACGTCAGAATTGCCTCTCTCGTCCCTTTACTTTTCCTAAAGCCAAACTGATCGTCACCTAGCGCATTCTCAATTTTCTTTACCATTCTTCTGTATATTATTCTTGTAAGCAGCTTCGATGCATGAGCTGTCAAGCTGATTGTGCGATAATTCTCGCACTTGTCAGCTCTTGCCGTCTTCGGAATTGTGTGGGTGATGCTTTTCCGAAAGTCAGATGGTATGTCGCCAGACTCATATTCTACACACCAACGTGAATAGTCGTTTTGTTGCCACTTCCCTAATGATTTTAGAAATTCTGATGGAATGTTATCTATCCCTTCTGCCTTATTTGACCGTAAGTCCTCCAAAGCTCTTTTAAATTCCGATTCTAATACTGGATCCCCTATCTCTTCTAAATCGACTCCTGTTTCTTCTTCTATCACATCAGACAAATCTTCACCCTCATAGAGGCTTTCAATGTATTCTTTCCACCTATCTGCTCTCCTCTGCATTTAACAGTGGAATTCCCGTTGCACTCTTAATGTTACCACCGTTGCTTTTCATGTCACCAAAGGTTGTTTTGACTTTCCTGTATGCTGAGTCTGTCCTTCCGACAGTCATATCTTTTTCGATGTCTTCACATTTTTCCTGCGGCCATTTCGTCTTAGCTTCCCTGCACTTCCTTTTTATTTCATTCGTCAGCGACTTGAATTTCTGTATTCTGATTTTCCCGGAACATGTTTGTATTTCCTCCTTTCATCAATCAACTGAAGTATTTCTTCTGTTACCCATGGTTTTTTCGCAGCTACCTTCATTGTACCTATGTTTTCCTTCTCAACTTTATTTAAGTCTTGATAAAATTCACGACGATCACCAATTTTACTTCGTAGCTGTGAGGCAAGTTGTGTTTTGTGATACTGCCTGAAAGTGTCCATGTCTGTGTGTTATCAGACACTTGAGCTCATCAATCGACCATAGACAGAAGGCTCAAGGGACCCACGTCAGGGAAGCTCATAGGCCGAAGTACAGGAAGTACGACCTAAGACTATTAAACATAGAAAGTCATGAAAGATGTCAGCGATCATGATGCACGTATACGATTAACAACATCTTAAAACAACGCATTTCGGCAGACTGTCATCATCACTCTCAAAAAAGGAAGCATTAATTACTGTATAAGAAATCATGAAATTTGGTACTGAGTCGTACCACATACATGTACGGCCACTGTTAGCATGTGCCATAGTATATGGGACGCATAATTTACGGTTAATGATACCCTCTAAGCAAAAAAATGACAAAACTTCCTGACAGATTAAAACTGTGTGCCGGACCGAACCTCGAACTCGGAACTGGCATAATTGAAGTTGTTAGGAGAGGTCGTTAGTCGTGCTTGAGTAGCTCAGTTGGTAGAGTAATTGCCCGTGAAAGGCAAGGGTCCCGAGTTCGAGTCTCGGTACGGCACACAGTTTTAATCTGTCAGGAAGTTTCCAACCAGCGTACACTCAGCTGCAGAGTGAAAATCTCATTCCGGAAACCATTAAAATTAAAAAAAAAGGATTATTTATGCAAAAGAAACAGCTTTACAAATTCAGCATGTCAATAATGCTTTAGTAGACGTCTGGCCTTTATGCAAGCGTTATTCTGACGGGCACTGATTGATAGAGACGTTGGATATTGTGCCAAATTCTGTCCAGTTGGCGCGTAAAATCGACAAACTTCCAAGCTGGTTGGAGGGCCGTTCCCATGATGTTCCAAACGTTCTCAACTGGGGAGACAGCTGACGACCTTGCTGCTCGAGGTAGGGTTTGGCCAGCAGGAAGACAAGCAGTAGAAGCTCTTGTCATATGTGGACGGGCATTATCATGCTGAAATGTAACAGGGGAATGAAAGCTCTATTGAAAAAAAATGTAAATAGAGTAAGCCAGTCAAAGAATCTGATGCGCCACTATTTTAGCCAAAGGCTCTATGACACCAGTTTACAAATGTCCTACGAGTCTCTTTTGAGAACGTCCGTGACTGAATTCTCTCGTGGGTCACGACGAGCTAAAAAGACTTTGGTAATGATTAACAGACCGCTGT
Organism: Schistocerca gregaria; assembly: GCF_023897955.1. Lineage (NCBI taxonomy): Eukaryota > Metazoa > Arthropoda > Insecta > Orthoptera > Acrididae > Schistocerca > Schistocerca gregaria. Next base: position 786,106,184 of record NC_064920.1, on the reverse strand, counting down.
TTCGTAAATCACGACTCGTGAATTAACTTCGCTAATTCAGAACTAGGATTGCAAAATGTTGCTAAAGAACTGGGATTGTCTAATCACGGACAGAGCTAATCCAAGTGATAAATTTTTAAAGCCTGGAAGAAAGTGACATGTGACATTTTTATAGCGTTGTTGGTGCAGGTCGGAGATGTAGTGTATATACGTGAATTAGTATGTTAGCGCCACGTTCAACATTTTGACATTATCAAGACGAGGTTGCCTCAACGCTCAGAGATTGTGTAAACAGGGTGGTCCATTGATAGTGACCGGGCCACGAAATAAGCGTCAAGCGAAAAAACTACAAAGTACGAAACTCGTTTAGGTTGAAGGGGGAAACCAGATGGCACTATGATTCGATGGTTGGCCCGCTAGATGGCGCTGCCATAGGTCAAACGGATATCAACTGTGTTTTTTTAAATAGGAACTCCCATTTTTTATTACATATTCGTCTAGTACGTAAAGAAATATGAATGTTTTAGTTGGACCACTTTTTTCGCTTTGTGTTAGATGCCGCTGTAATAGTCACAAACGTATAAGTACGTGGTATCACGTAACATTCCGCCAGTGCGGACGGTATCTGCTTCGTGACACATTACCCGTGTTAAAATGGACCGTTTACCAATTTCGGAAAAGGTCGATATCGAGTTGATGTATGGCTATTGTGATCAAAATGCCCAACGGGCGTATGCTATGTATGCTGCTCGGTATCCTGGACGACATCATCCAAGTGTCCGTACCGTTCGCCGGATAGTTATGTTATTTAAGCAACCAGGAAGTGTTCAGCTACATGTGAAACGTCAACCACGACCTGCAAGAAAATGATGATGCCCAAGTAGGTGTTTTAGCTGCTCTCGGCGCTAATCCTCACTTGAGTGGCAGACAAATTGTGCGAGAATCGGGAGTCTAAAACACGTCGGTGTCGAGAATGCTACATCAACATCGATTGCACCCGTACCATATTTCTATGCACCAAGAATTGCATGGCGACGACTTTGAACGTCGTGTACAGTTCTACCACTGGGCACAAGAGAAATTACGGGACGATGACAGATTTTTTGCACTCGTTCTATTTAGCGACGAAGCGTCATTCACCGACAGCGATAACGTAAACTGGCATAATATGCACTATTGGGCAATGGAAAATCCACGATGGCTGTGAGAAGTGGAACATCAGCGACCTTGGCGGGTTAATGTATGGTGCGGCATTATGGGAGGAAGGATAATTGGTCCCCATTTTAGCGATGGCAATCCAAATGGTTCAATGTATGCTGATTTCCTACCGATGTTATTACAAGATGTTTCACTGCATGACAGAATGGCGATGTACTTCCAACGTGATGGATGTCCGTCACATAGCTCGAGTGCGGTTGAAGCGATATTGAATAGCATATTTCATGACAGGTGGATTTGTCGTTGAAGCAACATACCATTGCCCGTACGTTAATCGGATCTGACGTCCCCGGATTTCTTTCTGTGGGGAAAGTTGAAGGACACTTGCTATCGTGATCCACCGACAACGCCTGACAATATACGTCAGCGCATTGTCAATGCATGTCCGAACAATACGGAAGGCGAACTACTCGCTATTGAGACGAATGTCTTTACACGTATTGCGAAATGCATTGAAATTGACGGACATCAATTTGAGCATTTATTGCATTAATGTGATATTTACAGGTAATCACGCTGTAACAATATGCGTTCTCAGAAATGATAAGTTCACAAAGGTACATGTATCACATTGGAACAACCGAAATAAAATGTTCAAACGTACCTACGTTCTGTATTTCAATTTAAAAAACCTGCCTATTACCAACTGTTCGTATTAAATTGTGAGCCATATGTTTGTGACTATTACAGCGCCATCTATCACAAAGAGAAAAAAGTGGTCCAACTAAAACATTCGTATTTTTTTACTTGCTACACGAATATGTAACAAAAATGGGGGTTCCTATTTAAAAAACGCAGTTGATATCCGTTCCGTTTGACCTGTGGCAGCGCCATCTAGCGGGTCAACCATAGTGCCATCTGGTTTCCCCCTTCAAGCTAGACAAGTTTCGTTTTTTTAGTTTTTTGTTTGAATCTTATTTCGTGTGATGTTTGGCCCCGTCACGATCAATGGACCACCCTGTATAATAACTGATTGCTGGGGTTTCCCGTTAAGAAACTGCTTGTTGTATGAGACCGATCAGTGCTGCCGCACTTAACGGCGGGAAAATAGACGCGAGACCACTCAGTGTGCTTACACAATGTTTCCACAAACAGCTATGACTATATGTACGTGTTTAAGCAACTGTAGGTATCATCACCATCTATGTCACTGTAGTTAATTCTTATCTTGCTTGCATGATGTCTCAGACTTACCATATTAGCTTCGCTGACTGCCAACAGCCTGCGGAGGAGGAGATCTATTTTGACATCGACTGGTCCTCCTGAAAAGGAAGCAACATAATGAGTGAGTTCTTTCCGTGCGGTGCCTGCTAGCTGGAATTTGCGGCAACAACGTGGTGCCTTCAAGCTTGCAGACGACTCAAAGTAAGTTGCGGAGAGATAACTACAAAATTATATGTAGACACGATAACGGATGAATGAAAACGCGCCAATTAACCAAGAATAATTACATGAATTTAAACATTACTGCATGAGCTATATAAGTTTGGTATTGCCAATCGGTTTCAGTTTTTAACATGTAAACCGAGCGATATTTACAGACTTCACAATCTTGGGAGTCTTGGGTGCGTTTTCATGACTAACTTTGCCTGTGCTGCTCCGCTGCTTGGCCATAGTTTTCTCTTTCGTTTTTTTTTTGTGTCATCAGTCTTCTGACTGGTTTTATGCGGCCCGCCACCAATTCCTCTCCTGCAGTTGTTGTTGTTGCGATCTTCAGTCCTGAGACTGGTTTGATGCAGCTCTCCATGCTACTCTATCCTGTGCAAGCTTCTTCATCTCCCAGTACCTACTGCAACCTACATCCTTCTGAATCTGCTTGGTGTATTCATCTCTTGGTCTCCCTCTACGATTTTTACCTTCCACGCTGCCCTCCAATACTAAATTGATGATCCCTTGATGCCTCAGAACATGTCCTACCAACCGATCCCTTCTTCTAGTCAAGTTGTGCCACAAACTTCTCTTCTCCCCAATTCTATTCAACACTTCCTCATTAGTTATGTGATCTACCCATTTAATCTTAAGCATTCTTCTGTAGCACCACATTTCGAAAGCTTCTATTCTCTTCTTGTCTAAACTATTTATCGTCCATGTTTCACTTCCATACATGGCTACACTCCATATAATTACTTTCAGAAACTACTTCCTAACACTTAAATCTATACTCGATGTTAACAAATTTCTCTTCTTCAGAAACGCTTCCCTTCCCATTGCGAGTCTACATTTTATATCCTCTCTACTTCGACCATCATCAGTGATTTTGCTCCCCAAATAGCAAAACTCCTTTACTACTTTAAGTGTCTCATTTCCTAATGTAATTATCTCAGCATCACCCGACTTAATTCGACTACGTGCCATTATCCTCGTTTTGCTTTTGTTGATGTTAATCTTACATCCTCCCTTCAAGACACTATCCATTCCGTTCAACTGCTCTTCCAAGTCCTTTGCTGTCTCTGACAGAATTACAATGTCATCGGCGAACCTCAAAGTTTTTATTTCTTCTCCATGGATTTTAATACCTACACTGAAGTTTTCTTTTGTTTCCTTTACTGCTTGCTCAATATACAGATTGAATAACATCGGGTAGAGGCTACAACCCTGCCTCACTCCCTTCCCAACCACTGCTTCCCTTTCATGTCCCTCAACTCTTATAACTGCCATTTGGTTTCTATACAAATTGTAAATAGCCTTTCTCTCCCTATATTTTACCCCTGCCACCTTCAGAATTTGAAAGAGTATTTCAGTCAAATCCTCTCTTGTGTCAATTTTTTTATCTCAGAGTAGCACATGCAGTCTACGACCTCAGTTATTTGCTGGATCTGTCTTTTTACCCTCTACACCTTCCTTTAGTATCATAGAAGTTATACCGTGATGTCTTAACAGCTGACCTATCATCTCGTCCCTCATTCTTGTCTGTGTTTTCCACATATTGCTTTCCTCTTCAATTCTGCGGAGAACATCCTCATTTCTTACCTTTCCAGTCCACCTAATTTTCAACATTCTCCTGCAACATCATATCTAAATGCTTCTGTTCTTTTCTCTTCAAGTTTTGATAGAATCCATGTTTCACTACCATACAATTCTGTGCTCCTAACGCACTTTTTCAGAAATCTCTTTTCCAATCCACCTAATTTTCAACATTCTCCTGTAGTATTACTTCTAAATGTTTCGATTCTTTTCTCTTTAGGTTTTGCTGGAGTCCATGTTTCACTACCATACGATGCGGTGCTCCAAACGCACATTCTCAGAAATCTCTTTCTCAAATTAAGACCCTTGTTCGATACTGGTAGACTTCTCTTGGCAACGAATATCCTTTCCGCCAGTGCTAGTCTGATTTTTATATCCTCCTAAGTCCATCCATTATGGATTATTTTGCTGCCTAAGTATCAGAATTCCTTAATTTGGTTTACTTCGCAATCCCCAATTGTGATGTTAAGTTTCTCACTGTTCTCATTTATGCTACTTCTTATTGCTTTCTTCTTTTTTCGACTTCCTTTCAGTCCATATTCTGCACTCATTAGGCTGTTCATCCCATTCGACAGATCCTGTAATTCTTCTTTGCTTTCACTGCTGACAGCTATATCATCAGTAAATCTTATCATTGATATCGTTTCACCTCGTATTTTAATCCCAGTGTTGAACCTTTGTTTCATTTCTGTCATTGTTTCTTCGATGTATAAATTGAACGTAGGGGGGAAAGAGTCTGTCTTAGACCCTTTCCAATCCGAACACTTCGTTCTTTGTCTACCCGTCTTATTGTTCTCTTTTGGGTCTTGTGTATATTGTGTATAACCTGTCTTTTCGTACAGCTTACTCCCATTTTTCTGTGGATTTCAAACATATTGCCCCATTTTACACAGTCGAATGCTTTTTCAGTCGATAAATCCTATGAACGTGTCTTGTTTTTTCTTCAGTCTTGCTTCCATTGTCAGACGTAACGTCAGAACTGCCCCTGTGGTGCCTTTACCTTTCCTGAAGGCCAACTGATCATCTAAGAGAGCCTTAATTTTCTTTTCCATTCTTCTGCATACAATCCTTGTCAGCAACTTGCGTGTAGGAGCGGATGCGATAACTCTCGCACTTGCCGGCCGTTGCTACGTAGGCCACATTCTTAAGTAGTAGTTTCGCTGCCGCTTCCCACAATGATTTTAGAAATTATGACGGAATGTTATCAGTACCTTCTGTCTACTTGATGCTAAGTCACCCAAAGTTCGTTTATATTCTCACTCAAATACCGGATGCCCTATCTCATCCCTATCTACTCCTGTCAAATCCTACTCCGACTGCCGGCCTGTGTGGCCGAACGGTTCTAGGCGCTACAGTCTGGAACCGAGCGACCACAACGGTCGCAGGTTCGAATCCTGCCTCGGGCATGGATGTGTGTGCTGTCCTTAGGTTAGTTAGGTTTAAGTAGTTCTAAGTTCTAGGGGACTGATGACCTCAGAAGTTAAGTCCGACATTGCTCATAGCCATTTCAACCATTTTTGAACCTACTCCTATTAAATCATTTTCTGTCGGTGTTGATATTGCGCTATTCTTGTCTGACCAGAAATCCTTGTCTTCTATCTATCGAGATTAATCCTTCGCATGTCTCTTTTCATGTTTTGTAACATCCCCAACCAAGTTCAAACTTGTGACATTCCACACCCCTATCCGTAGAACGTTACTCTTTCGTTGATTATTCAATCTTTTTCTAATGGTCATCCCCCCTTTGGCAGTCCTTTCCCTGAGATTCGAATCATTTGTCATTGGAGAAATCATCATGATACTTTTCACTTACAGACTGCAAGTCTTGTGGTTACACATTAAGTGTGTATAATGTAGTGGTTTACAGTGCCTTCTGCACGCATGTGCCGTTGATCATTACCGATTCTTCAGCGTTCATAGCGGCAGTTTCCCACCCCAAGGCCAAGAGAGTCCCCTGAAGCTCTCTCCGCTCCTCCGACCTCTTTGACAAGGCCGTTTCTAAAACGAGGGTTACTTCTTAATGCTGGAAATTTCCAGCCAGCATTTTTATTCAAAAATGAAGCAGTGAAGAGGTGCGAACCCTGGACCCAGCACGTTCTTATTAGAAGACGAAGACACTGACCCTCCCATGCCGAGCGGTTCTAGGCGCTACTGTCTGGAACTGCGCGACCGCTACGGTCGCAGGTTCGAATCCTGCCTCGGGCATGAATGCGTGTGATGCCCTTAGGTTAGTTAGGTTTAAGTAGTTCTAAGTTCTAGGGGACTGATGACCTCAGCAGTTAAGTCATCTGAACCATTTTTATTTTCCTAAAGTCATAATGTGAAAATCAAATTTAGTAGATTCTTGATTAATGAAGTTGCCAGTCGATTTCTACTTCACGTGTCTTTTGGTTGTAATGTTAGTTCTGTTGGGTAAAAAAAAGGACAGGAAGAATACGTTTTGGAGGTATACCAGAAGGGAAATGAAGGAGGAAGCTAAAAGTAGCAGCATAAGTTTAGAGAATACGACATTAGATAGCCTTATATTAATCCACACATAGACTAAATGAATATAAAATGTAGTCTCTGGTAAACTATGATCTGTGGAATGAACAGTTTAACAGGTAACGATGTGCTGTGAGTGACTGCACACGAAATAAAAATGCAAGACAAACTATTTGATTACGATAGCACAAATGTTTTTCATTTTTATCATATAGAGACTTGCATATCTTTTTCACTAGAACGAGTGGATCATTCTTTTTTTTCTTTATTCAATTCCCCATCGGGGCGTGGTGGCAGCAGCATATGCGCTGCTCTTCAGCCAAAAGACATAGAACAAACAATAGAAGACAGTTACAAATATACAAAGGAGAGAATATGGTGAACACAGATATAAAAAAGGGGGAACATTATGGAAGGCAATAGACAAAAAAAGGGGCGACTGTAAAATGGAGATGATAACTGTAAAAGAGTAGTGCACACAAAAAACCACACATTGTGACAATTAAAAGAACACAAGGCACAGTATAATCGAAGCATAAAAGTATCGACAAATGGCGTAGCACATAACAAACACTGACAGCAAACCTCAAGGCAGCACACAATTAAAATCACACCTCTTGACACACAGGAGAAACAGCACTAAACATAACACTGACATGGCACACTGACAATGATCAAAGCGGAGGATCTGCCAGGTGCAAGGAGATGAAGGGAGGGAGGGAGGGGAAGAGAGGGCGGGAGATGGACCGGGGGGCGAGCAGAAGAGGGCCAGGTAGGCAGGGATGTGGGAATGTGGGAATGAGAGAGGCAAGGATGGGGTGCAGGGTCTGAGTGGCGCGGGGGAAGGAGGAAAATCCGCTCTCGGAGAAGAAGGGGAGAGGAAAAAGGGGGCCCTGGGTAGGGGGGGAACAAGGCCAGGTTATAGCTGGAAGGAAGGGTAGATGTCACGATGAAGTTCATCATCTGGGAGGGGGAGGCGCTGGAAATTGTCCTGATGAAGGAGATGGAGGGTGTGGAAGTGAAGAGAGGGAGGGATACAGCGACAGAAGAGTGGCAACGGGTCAGGGGAGGAGAGGAAGGAGGAAACCAGTGGGTGGGGGGGATCAAGCCTGTGGACAATGTAAAGGATACGGAGATGTTGGAGGAACAGGAGGAGGTGGGGAAGGGGATCAGGTCATACAGGAGCTGTGTGGGGGAAGGAAGGCGGATATGGAAGGCAAGACAGAGTGCATGGCATTCAAGGAATTGGAGGGCCTTGTCAAACAAAAATGTGGGGGCGGAGATCCAGGCAACACTGGCATAACAGAGGATAGGACAGATGAGGGATTGGTATGTGTGGAGGATGGTAGGACGATGCAAGCCCCATGTCCAGCCAGACAGGAGTTTCAGAAGGCGGAGGCAGGAATGGACTTTCTGCTGGATGGTCTGGAGATGAGGGGTCCAGGGTGAGGCCAAGGTATCTCAGGGTTGGGGTGAGTTGGATGGGACAACCATAAAGGGTGAGGTAGAAATCATGGAGACAAAAGGAGGTGGTGCGGTCTATGATGATTGCCTGGGTTTTGGAGGGGTTGAGATTGAGGAACCACTAGTTACATCAAGTGGTGAACTGGTTAAGGTGGGTTTGGAAGGTACATTGGGACCATTGAAGGGTAGGATAGAGAGCCAGGAAGGCGGTGCCATCAGCATACTGGAGAAGGTGAACTGGTGGGGGTGGCTTGAGCATAGCAGCCATACAAGAGATAAAGGAGAGGGGAGAGGACAGAGCCCTGGGGGACGCTAGCAGTGGGATAAAAGAGACAGGAGTTGGTGTTGTGGAGGGTGACATAGGAAGGACGGTGTGAGAGGAAGGAGGCGACCAGATTGACAAAATTGATAGGCAGGGCGTAGGTTTGGAGTTTAAAGAGGAGACTGGGATGCCATACACGGTCATAGACATTTTGGAGGTCAAGGGAAACAAAAATTTTGGAGCGACAGGAGTTGAGCTGGAGGGATAGAAGGTGAACAAGGTTAAGGAGTTAGTCTTCAGCAGAGAAGGAGGGTCGGAAGCCACACAGGGTAAGGGGAAGGTGGTGGTGTTGAGTATAGTGCTGATGGACATGGTGGGAGAGGATGGATTTGAAGACCTTATTGAAGACAGAGGTGAGGCAGATGGGATGATAGGAAGAGGCGGCGGAAGGGGATTTGTTGGGTTGGAGGAATGATAGGTCACGAGAGGTCTTCCACAGGTTAGGGTAGAAGCCAGCAGAGAGATGGGCGAGGACAGTCAGGAAGGAATAGGGGCTTTCTCAAAGGAGGCAGTAGGTGAAACAGTCATGACCAGGAGCTGTGTTGCATTTGGACCAGAGGATAAGTTTAATGGCTTGTGCTGTGATGAGAGTGTTTATGTCAGAGGGGGGCAACTGCCTCAAGTACTGGAGACTAGGAGCGAAGGAAGCGACCGAGGTATAGGCACGTTCCATGACGGTGGGGAAAAGAGAATAGTCAAAGTGGGGATCATCTGGGATGGAGAAAACCTCACAAAGGTGGGAAGCTAAGTCGTTGGCCTTACTGAGGTTGTCAGCAAGGGGGTGATCGTTATGGAGAAGGGGGTAGTGGGGAGCAGAAAGGGAACCAGTAAGGCGATGGAAGGCAGACCAGTACTTAGAGGAGTTGATAGGGAGGGTGACGTTGAGTCATGTGCAGGTCTCGCGCCAGTCTCGGCGTTTCATTGCTGTAATAAGGTTCTGTACATGTGGCTGTATTTGCTGGTGGCGTTGGAGTGTATCCCTGTCACGAGTGTGCAGGAAGGAGCGATAGAGGTGGCGGGATTCACGGAGGAGGAGGACAGCATGCAGAGGGAGAGTGGGACGGTGGGGGGGGGGGCGATGGTTTTAGTAGGAACATGGGCCTCCACAGAGTCAGTAATTACCTTCTGAAGGCAGGACGAGGCGTGGATGATATCGTCAGGATGGCGATAGGTAAGAGGGTGGCTTTCGACCTGGGTGGAGATGGAGCACAGGTAGGCATCCCAGTTGGCACAGTGGTAGTCATGGACGATCTTGGGAGGGGGTTCAGGGTGCGGAGCCAGAGGGGTGCGGTGAGCAGACGTTATGGTGAGAAGGATGGGGTGGTAACCGCTACCTGTGGGGTCAAGGACGGCGATGGCAATACACCCAAGGAGGTTGACGGAGGCAAGGACTGGGTCGGGTGTGCTGGGGAAGGGGAACAAGGTCACCTTGGATCGTGCACAGGAACTGATGCCATCGCCGAAGGGCAGCAGGAGTGTGGCTATGGATGTTGACGTCGGTGGCAATCACATAGGTGGAGAAGGTGCGGTCAATGTGTGAGATGAAGTCATAAGAAAGAGGAGCAGTGGAGCAGATATAGATGGTGGCACAAGTAATGGTGAGGGAGGGGAAGAAGACGCTGAGGATAAGGTGTTCAATGAGGTCATTAAGGAGAGGTTGTGGCCGGATGGGGATGTGCCTAAGGTAGCCAATTGCGGCTCCACCCTGCGCTCAAGGACCAGGAGTGTCAGTGCAGTGGAGGATTTAGGGAGAGGTGCAGATAGAATGGTGGGGCTGGAGAAAGGTTTCGTTCAAGAGGAAGGTATGAACCTGGTGGTGGGAGAGGATGTGCATGAGTAGGTATTTGTTGGAGTGGAAGGAGCGAATGTTCTGGAAGAGGGTGAGATACTCGTGCCGCGCCATGGTGGGAAGAGAGGGGGGAGAGAGGGGGGAGAGAGGGAAGGGAAGAGGCTTAAACTAGGGTGTCGAGTCGGGTGAAGGTGAAGTGGGCTTGGTTGTGGGAGTAATTGGCAAAGGTGTTCAGGTGGAAAACAGAGAAGGCGGCAAGGGAGATTTGTTGGAAGGTGTGGGGGCGCTGAAAAGGGTGAATGTTTTTCAGTACAACGGTAAGGAACTGTCCTCAGCCGTGGGGGGTGGACAGAGGGAGTTGTTGGGATGGACAGGGGGATCAACGGGACGAATAGGGACTGTAAGCTCAGGGCTGGCTGGAGGGGGTTTGGCTGTACGCTTGTGGGAGTAGGTGGGATGGGGGCCATTGCAGGTGTTACAGGAAGGAGCAGCAGCGAGGTTGAGGAAGTTCTTAAAAAAGTGGGAGTCCTTGCAATGGAGACAGGTGCGGGTTTTTGCAGTTGGGAGTCAGGTGGTCATTGTACACCAGGCACCACTGGCAACGACAGGCTTGGGGAGGGGATTTGGAGGATTCAACAGGGTGGCGACGGTGGTATATCAGGGCACCCTGGGTGAGGAGATGGTCAGTGGAGGGGCGGACTCAGAGAAGACCTGCATGAGGTAGGTGGGACTAGAGTTATTGTGGATACGGCTGGCCGAGTGGATTTCCAGGTCTGGGTGGGAGTTTGGTTCCGCCAACACTTCATCCTCAGTGATCACCGGGCTGAGCTCAGTGATCACATGGGGAGGCTGGGACTGATGAGGAGTAGAAGAGGAAAGGAAGGGTGTCAGAGATACACAGGGGCCAAACATAAGTTGTGGGAGTTTACAGAGGAGGTCAGTGTGAAATAAGGAGGATGGGGACTCGATAAAGACTGAGTCCCTGGGAGGAATGAGTTGGGAGGAGGGAGCACCAGGTAAATACTTTCGTATCTCCATTATGAGGGTACGAGCATTGAGGAAGTTAGGATCGGGAGTTGACAGGACAGAGATGTGGAGGGTGGTGGCTGGGCTATGGGTGGCTGGAAGAGGGGTAGTGTCCATGGAGATGACAGGAGGAAGGGGAGGTGGTGTTGACTTTTTGTGTGAAGTGGCGCGAGCATAGTCGGTAAGACGCGCTTTTGGGGTTTTTTAGAGACTGGAGGCTGGGAGGAGGGGAGAGGGACGGGGAGGAGAGGGAGGTTGTGGGTGGCAGATCCCTGTGGCGTAGTGGAGGTGCCAGGTGAAGCAGACGGTTCAGCGGTGGCGATTGTGGCTATGCGCGACGTGATTTGTGCAGGAGATGCAGATGACGAAGTGACAGGATGGGTGGGAGAGAGGAAGCCGACCACCTGAGGGGTGGCAGCATAGGCGGCAACAGAGGCGTAGTAGTGGAAGCTGTTGAGGCTGAAGGAAGGGTGTGGAGTTGGGGGTATACAGCAGGGGACGAGATAGGGGGATGGGTAAGTGGGGGAAGGGGAGATGAGGTGTAAGGAGGAAGACCAGGAGCGGCACTCCAGGAAGTGACTGTGGAAGAGGGGGAGGGGTAGGTGTAGATAACAGTGGAGGTGGGAGTACTTATGACAGGCAGACAGCAGGCGGCGGCGGCTATGGACAGCGACGAACGGACGGACGGACGGACGGCAGGCAGCGGCGACGACAATGGACGGCGAGTAGGTAGGGGGACGGACGAACAGCTACAGCAGCGAGAGGCGGGCAGATAGACAGACAGACAGACAGCAACAGCAACAGCAACAATCTTCGAAGACGGAGATCCACCCTGAGAGTAGCCCAGGCTTTGCAATCTGATGTTTTCGAAGGAGGGTATCCAACCCTCTAGATCCTTCTCTCTCTTACCACTTTCGTAATTCGTAATGATATAAAGTTAATACTCAACTGAGTGAGACAACTTTATAACGACTGGATACGATAAGATCCTGTGTGATATTCCGTAATTAATCCAGTACAATGCGAGAAAAATGGAGCATACACTTATCAGACAAAACATTATGACAACCGACCTGCTGTCGATATAAAAGCGACCAGGCGATAACAGCGCCGCCAGGCGAGGAATGACTGCTAGTCAGACACACGCGCGACATACAGTATCGGTCAGCGTGCTGTCCGTGTGTAGAGAGAGGAAGGCGTATGATATATCTGAGGTTGACTGAGGGCAGATTGTGATGGCCCGGAGGCTCGGCATTAGCATTTCGGAAACTACACGACTTGTCGGGTGTTCGAGGAATGCTGTGGTGAGGTCTTCAACACATGGCGAAACCAAGGTGAAACCACATCCAGAGGTCATGGGGTAGGACGGCCATTCTGCTTCACAGATGTCGGACATCGTAGGCTGGGCAGGTTAGTGAAACAGGACACGTGGCAAACTGTGGCGGAACTAACATCAGACTTTAATGCTGGGCAGGGTACAAGTGTGTCTGAACACACAGTGCACTGAACATTCTCGACGATGGGCCTCTAGAGTCGACGACCCATACAAGTGCCAATAGCAACACCATGACAACGGAAACTACGACTTAAATGGGCACTGGAAGTTGGTGCAGTGGCATAGCGTCGCATTGTCTGATGAATCGCTGTATCTCCTTCATCGTGCACATGGGTGGGTGTGAATGCGTCGTCTTCCCGTGGAACAGCTCCTTGACACTTGTACTGTGGGACGGAGAGGAGCTGGTGGGGCTCGATTATTCTCTGGGGACCATCCACACGAGCATCCATGAGCCCAGTGGAGCTCGTGTAAGGCACCATGAGGACCAAACGATATAGTACATTGGTTCCAGAAAACGTTCACTCCTTCATGCCGATCATGTTTCACGACGGCAGTGGCATTTTTCATCAAGATAATGCGCCATGTCACAAGGCCAGAAGTGTGATGGAGTGGTTCGAGGAACACAGTGACGAGTTCCAGTTGACGTGCTGGCACCATAACTCGCTATATTTGAACCAAATAGAACACATCTGGGTGTGATTGAATGAGGCATCAGTGTTCATCGTCCCCCTCTTGGCAATGTATGAGACTTATGTGATTTGTGTATGCAGAAGTGGTGCCAACTCCCATCATCAGTTATTTTGCTCCCCAAATAGCAAAAGTCATCTACTGCTTTAAATGTCTCATTTCCTAATCTAATTCCCTCAGCGTAACCTGATTTAATTCGACTACATTCCATTATCCTCGTTTTGCTTTTGTTGATGTTCATCTTATATCCTCCTCTCAAGACACTATCCATTCTGTTCAACTGCTCTTCCAGGTCCTTTGCTGTCTCTGACAGAATTACAATGTCGTCGACATTTCTTCTCCATGGATTTTAATACCTACTCCGAATTTTTCTTTTGTTTCATTTACTGATTGCTCATAAAGATTGAATAACATCGGGGATAGGCTACAACCTTGTCTCACTCCCTTCCCAACCACTGCTTCCCTTTCGTGTCCCTCGACTCTTATAACTGCCATCTGGTTTCTGTACATATTGTAAATAACCTTTCGTTTCCCGTATTTGACCACTGTAACCTTCAGTATTTGAAAGAGAGTATTCTAGTCAACATTGTCGAAAGCTTTCTCTAAGTTTGCCTTTCCGTAATCTATCTGCTAAGGTAAGTCATAGGTTCAGCATTGCCTCACGTGTTGCAACATTTCTACGGTATCCAAATTGATCTACCCTGAGATCGGCTTCCACCAGTTTCTGCATTCGACTGTAAAGAATTCGTGGTAGTATTTTTCAGCCGTGACTTGTTGAAGTGATAGTTCGATAAATTTCACACTTGTCAGCGCTTGTTTTCTTTGCGATTGGAATTATTATATTCTTCTTGAAGTTGAGGGCATTTCGCCTGTCTCATAAATCTTGCTCACTAGTTGGTAGAGTTTTGTGTGGCATGGCTGTTCCATGCCTATAAGTAATTGTAATGGAATGTTGTCTACTACCGGGGCCTTGTTTGGACTTAGGTCTTTGAGTGCCCTGTCAAATTCTTCACGCATTATCATATCTACCATTTCAGCATTTCCGTAATATTTCCCTCAAGTGACTATTATAGAGAACAAAAATTCCATATCAGTAACTTATCTCAATGCCTATGAACTATCTCTTGCCTGTATCCGTTATCTTTGGGAAAATGTGTCATTGCTTTGAAAGGTATTTTCATTTTATTATTAGTCACAAGTTAGATCCACACGACATGCAAGATTGGACAGGATATCAACACACTCCGTTGAGCACCCAAATTTAAAGTACGTATCGCAAGAAATGCGCGCCGTCCATCGTGAACTAAGTTTTCTCTCTATCACAGACGCCACGTATAAAAACGAAATTGTTCGTGGGTGATGGCCGGATGTCAATGTTCAACGGGCACAGTATTCTGGCAAGCGACCACGTTACCCCATCATCACACATGTTGATGAACTAAACTGCTTTTCATCTCTTCTCCTCTCCACTCCTCCCACCCTATCTCCTGATCAGTCACTATAACCGCCATCCGAGCCCAGCATCTCTTCTCCCACTTCCCACGCCAGCACACTGTAACGTGACAGGTACGTGCTCAGGTACATATGCTGGTGCCACCACTACTGTTCCTCTGCTTGCTCCTGAAGTCACTTATTTCTGCCGTATCTCTTTCCTCTTCTCAGTCAGACTAATGCCACGTTCTCAGACCTTATTCAGGATGTAGCCGCTATCACGATTCGTTAGTGGTCCCTTTACTAAAATCTCGATTGATTCTTTAAGGACACGGTCCCGGAAGCTAGACATCTGTGTCCGATCCTTACTATTGTCGTAATCAATTACATTCCGACAGGCAATATTTCACGACTGCCAACTTGTTTGTTACGTTGCTGCAATCTGGTGTGCTGTTGATGTTCTTGGCAACGATGTTTAAATGTACAAACTGCATGACTTATTGTATACGTCTTGCCATAGTGACAGAGTATCTGATAGACCACGGATTTTCATAATCTGAGGTCGTCTTTGATAGTGTCCAGCAGTGCCTGTGTTTTAGCTTATGAGAGGAAGATCATCTTCAGTTGGTGTTTGTGGAGAATTCGTCCTGTCTTTCCGGATAATGCGCCAGAAAAGGGGATAAATGGCCTCATCCTCCTGAGGTTCCTCTTCTTCTTCTGCCAGTTGTAAGGTGGGCGTAGTTGTTATTGTTTTGGGGAAGGAGACCAGACAGCGAGGTCATCGGTCTCATCGGATTAGGGAAAGATGGAGAAGGAAGTCGGCCCTTTCAAAGGAACCATCCCGGCATTTGACTGAAGCGATTTAGGGAAATCACAGAAAACCTAAATCAGGATGGCCAGACGCGGGATTGTACCGTCGTCCTCCCGAATGCGGGTCCAATGTCAAGGTGGGCGTAGGATATGGGGCTCCTCATATCTGCTACTACTTGTAGCCACTGTGTTGGAATCCTGTCCTCAGATCTTCAAGTTTTTCGCTGAGGCTTCCACTGTCAGAGAGGGTGTGAGCCCTATGTACTAATGTTTTGAGTGCGCCATTTCTCTGCGCCAGGTCGTGGCAGCTGTCCAAAGTAACCATCTGTCACTGTGCATCTTCGTCTGGCGTACGCTGTGTCCCAGTGTGCCGTTTACTCTTTTATTTACCAGGACTTTCATAATAAAACAGTTGTTCTGGTGAATGGAACTGAGATGTACAAGGAAGTCAATCATCTTGGCCCTTACATGAGGCCATATGACGAGGGTATCGTCCCCATGCCGGAAGGAACAAGTAGGTTTCCGTTTAACTGATTCCAGGGATTCCTCTTGATAATGTTCCATATAAAAATACACGTTGTCGGCAGCTGGTGAAATGTTTTCGCCTTACAAATGGTTCAAATGGCTGTGAGTACTATGGGACTTAACTGCTGAGGTCATCAGTCCCCTAGAACTTAGAACTACATCTACATCTACATCTACATCCGTACTCCGCAAGCCACCTGACGGTGTGTGGCGGAGGGTACCCTGAGTACCTCTATCGGTTCTCCCTTCTATTCCAGTCTCGTATTGTACGTGGAAAGAAGGATTGTCGGTATGCTTCTGTGTGGGCTCTAATCTCTCTGATTTTATCCTCATGGTCTCTTCGCGAGATATACGTAGGAGGGAGCAATATACTGCTTGACTCTTCGGTGAAGGTATGTTCTCGAAACTTTAACAAAAGCCCGTACCGAGCTACTGAGCGTCTCTCCTGCAGAGTCTTCCACTGGAGTTTATCTATCATCTCCGTAACGCTTTCGCAATTACTAAATGATCCTGTAACGAAGCGCGCTGCTCTCCGTTGGATCTTCTCTATCTCTTCTATCAACCCTACCTGGTGCGGATCCCACATTGCTGAGCAGTATTCAAGCAGTGGGCGAACAAGCGTACTGTAACCTACTTCCTTTGTTGTCGGATTGCATTTCCTTAGGATTCTTCCAATGAATCTCAGTCTGGCATCTGCTTTACCGACGATCAACTTTATATGATCATTCCATTTTAAATCACTCCTAATGCGTACTCCCAGATAATTTATGGAATTAACTGCTTCCAGTTGCTGACCTGCTATTTTGTAGCTAAATGATAAGGGACCTATCTTTCTATGTATTCGCATCACATTACACTTCGCTACATTGAGATTCAATTGCCATTCCGTGCACCATGCGTCAATTCGCTGCAGATCCTCCTGCATTTCAGTACAATTTTCCATTGTTGCAACCTAACTAACCTATAGACATCACACACATCCATGCCCGAAGCAGGACTCAAACCTGCGACCGTAGCAGTCGCGCGGTTCCGGACTGAAGAGCCTAAAACCGCTCGGCCACATCGGCCGGCTAGGATGGAGCAGTGTGATGGCGGGGGAGGGAGTGGGGGAGGAGACGCTGGGCGTGGATGCCGAATAGAATGGCCGGTTGGAAGGAGCGGGTGGGAAGAAATGATAGTGCCTCGCCGACCACCAAGCGGTCCCTCCATCAACGCACCACTGAATGGTAACATGGTCGCTTGTCGGAGTATTTTACTCCTTGGACACTGACATATGCCTGTCTATCGGTGAACTACACAATTCAGAGACATTAATATAACCACCGCCCATGTTCGAAGTCAATGTGCAATAATCACTCACAGACATCAGGTGGCGACGCTAGCAATGGAAGGTTTGCGAGTAAAGTTTTTTTTTTTTTTGGGGGGGGGGGTGGATGCGGGAGACAATACAGTTGTCATAATGTGGAAACGGAGTGCTTTATCTGACGCCCAAGGGGGCATGATCATTGGCTTTCGGGCTAAGAGTGGAAGCATTTTAGAAACAGCAAGGCTTGTAAACTGTTCATATATCGCCTTGGTTAAAATACATCAAGTACGACAAAATGGCGTTATCCAAAACTGTCGCTGAGGGAGCACAGGTCATAGATGACAGAGGTGAACGATGGCTGTGAAGAAGTGAATGGGAGAATACATGTGCTACTGTTTAGAAACAGACCGCCCAAATGAACCAAGGGACTACCAGCAGCGCTACCTCAATGACCGTGCAGGTAAAGTTGCTGTGTATGAGCTTCCACAGCAGGCACCTGGTTCATACACCCACGGTGACTGCTCATCAACGAAGAAGGCTGGAGTTTGCACGCCAGCATCACATGTCGACGTCCAGCAACTGGCAACAGGTGATCTTTTCAGATGAATCACGTCTTATTCTCCATCGGGTCTACGCGGATCGTCCATACCTTGAATTCTATGACAATGGCTCCAATAATAGATGTACAGAGTTGATGTAGAATGGTGCATGATGAGTTTGATTCACATAGCCATGTTCCCCATGAGATGATAGATTAATGCCCTCACAAAATCTTCCTCTGCCGTTCTCTTTTTTCGACGAAATGGAGGACCATTCCTCTCTCCCACGTTCCTTAACGAGGCAAACAAAGTTGGCACAAGGGAAACCAATATCCAGAAAATAGACGTTTGTAATATTCTCCTTCACTAAAGCATCATGATGGCTTGCGACAGAAGCGTTGATCCATATTACATTTACGTCTTGCCTCTTAGTCTTATTAATCAATACTTTCTTGAAAAAATATGTTACTTAATTATTGCTATAGCTCCAGTTATTGTGGTGATTCAGTTTTTTAAACGCACTTTTGAAGTCTATTAGCACTAAAATTTTGTAAATAGTTGTTTATGGTGTTTTATAAATGTAATTATTGCCAAAATATCGGATGTACAGGTGGAGAACTCCTTGGTAACTGTATATATTTCAAATGTTTCAGTGTTAGGGTCCAAAATTCTCATGTATAAATATGGTTACCGTAAAATTGGGGATGTAATGTACTAAATTCATTACTTAATAGGTGAATGGCCAAAGCTTTTGACTAATAGGAAACCGCTTATGGGAAGTTTCCACTTGTCTGATCTAATGTGACAGCCAGTTCTCTAACTATTATAGCCACAGATTGACTGGTGACTGTGAGCGGTCGTGGGATAAATTTGTTAGCCGACAACTTCTGCCGGATACTAAAAAAATGGCGCCCTTTGGGTAGAAGCGTGCAACGGACAACGGAAGTTAATGAATCAATTACTATGTAGAGTAACGCGCCGTACGCCCGGTATTAGGTAACACGTGCTACCGCGTGGAGGTGTGTGTGTGTGTGTGTGTGTGTGTGTGTGTGTGTGTGTGTGCATACGTGTGTGTCTGTGTCTGTGTGTTGTAGCTGAAGTGACACGCACAGTCACGTCCTGCTAGAGTCGATCTCATAAATACAAATTGGTACGAAATATTTCACGGTGGTTACCTCCAAAAGATTCGTGACTTCTAAGTGATAGGGACTTTTCGTTGACGCCGCAAAGTTCATCCAGCGAACACTATTCTTCGAAATTACTCCTCGCTCTCCTCACGCATCCATTCGGATACTTGTATTTGTGATAACAGCCCCGTTTAGAAAAAATGGTCTTCTGTTTTGACTCATTATGCCATATTATTTCACAATGTTGCATGTTTTAACCTAATTACGGTCACATTTTGTGAGATTTTCGGTAGTTTTATCGGATTTTCAGAAATAAATTTATTGTACAGTCCACTAGAAAAGATGATTCAATGTATACGACTTTCTTTTTAGAGTTAGGGATGGAATTCTAGCCCAATTCCGCAAGAGTGGTAGAGGAATTCACCCGCTATCTTACTTCTTGTTTGTTTGTATATTTTCCGGGACCTTAGAACGAAAAACACTAAACGCATGCTAAATATGGATCATACGTTAAAATGGGACTCTGTCCTGTTTAGGTAATCAAAAGTCATCTCCTGTTTCTAGGAGGATGAGTTAAATGGTCAATAGGGATATGAATCTCAGTCCTTGCTCTGCCTTGGTCTGTGCGTTAGCGCTGCATCAGTATTATTAGTATACAACTAAGGGTATTTTTCTTCTTTATCTGTTCTATTACGGAGATATTTCTTCAAAACTTGATCGGTAATTCATCTGGACTGAAGCTACAGATACTCTTCTTATACTTCACTACAGGTGAATATTTCTGATTCCTTTCTGGCATCTCACGAAATAATATGCCTGGCCGTTTCACCGAACATGCAGATCAACCTATTTCTTTTAGTAGCCCTTTAATCATTGCAGCTATAACTGTATGTTAAGCTCCACTACCAGTCGTAGTGAGATCTTCTGAAGAGTGAGGCACATTATCTGATTAAAAAATCAGGTCACCTATTAACGGTCACTGTTCACCTTGCGCCTTTATGACAGCTTGAAATCTGCTGGGAAAATTTTAAATGAGGTGTCTGAATGTCTGTTTAGTAATGGAAGCCTATCTTACTTAACAACCGAAACGAGAGAACGTACTGACGTTGGAAACTGTGGTGTAAGCGAAGTTGACGTCCAACCTCTTTTCTACTGTGTTCAGGACGGGACTCGGGGCAGACCAGTCCATTTCATAAATGTTATTGTCCACAAATCACTGCCCCACAGATGCTGCTTTTTGACAGGATGCGTTGCTGTTTTATACAATCATCGTCCCCGAACTGCTCCTCTCGTGTATGCAGTACACAATGTGGTAAAAATGTATTTACATCTTTCCGCATTTAGACTTGTATTAAGCACAAAGAAGGGACCACACACTAACCACGAAAACACCCTGGTACGGTGACTCCATCACCTCTGTACTTCAGTGTTGGCACTACACTTTCATGAGGCATCCGCCAATCTTAAACCCTTCCATCGGATTGCCACAGGTTACAGCGTGTTTCATCACATCGAAACATTCGCTTCCAGTCACCCACTGGCCAGTGTCGTCCATCTCCACACCATCTCAAGCGTCACTTTGTGCTGACTACAGAGCTGTGCGTCTTACGAGGAGCTGCTCTACCGCTTCACCCCATTCTTTTTCACTCACCACACTCAGTCAGTGTGCTAGCTGGACTGCTGGTTGGTTACTCTTTGGAACAGACGAATGATCCCTTCCACTGGTGATTTCATGAATTTTTTCACAACAGCCCTCTCCAATGCTCGTCCTTCACTGCATGAGAGTTGCCTGGTTTTGGTGTAGCTGTGATCGTTCTCTCATGTTTCCACTCCACAATGACAGTCGGTCAAGAACTGACTTTGGCAGTTTCAGGAGGACTGAAATTTCTTGATGGATTTGTTACTCAGATAACATCCGATGACACTCGATGTCACTGAGATCTTCTGCCAGACCCGTTTTGCTTTTACTGTTTCTCTGCTAACAACCCAGCAATCTCCGCCTCCTCTTGCACTTGCGCGTCCATCTCTCGTGATACCTGACACGTGGTAGACATATCCGGATACTTCCGTTCAGATAGTGTACGTGTGACGAAAATAGATATTTCATTGTGCATGTGCTTCGGGACAACGTATCCTATAAAGTTTTCAGGGGTAACCAATATAATTACAGGTAAATACGTAAATCATCTGCCTTAATTACTAGTCCTTGGACGGTTAAAAACTTCATGTATTTCGGTGTGCCACAGAAAGATTTGTACTAATACTTAAGCTTAATTTTGAAGTTTTCATTTAATCTTGCGGATATGTTACAATTTAAGAAACCAACTGCATTCTTTAACCTAAACTCTATATCAAGCCTGAGCTATTTCTCACACAGGCTTTCTCATACAAAGATTTCATATTTACTACGACAGTTATACAAACTAGAGTCATGGATAAAAATTTTAATATACACGTCATTCTTTTTTCTAGAAATCTCATCGAAGAAAATGGAACTCTTGTGTCTACTATAGTGTCAATTACTTTTCATAAGTGCTTGAAGTTTTACTGAGTTTTTGGGGTACATCAAATATTTGATTTTCAAGTATTTTCGATAATCTTAATCATATCTCTCTAAATTTTGCTATGATATTATTCGCTTGATAGAAATCGAAACTGAATTGTGTCATTATTCGAAAAAATACAGCTGACGCATACGCAGAGATGTTTTGTGAACTTCCTCTAGCTAACTTTTTCTCTTGGGAGAAGATGAAATTGCCATTTAATAAGAGACAGGCACCTGATTATTGATCTTCTTTGACAATTGTGACCGGAACTCACATATGTCACAGAATCATCAGTAGATTTGTTTATCACATCACCTGCAATATTAATGTCTATTAAAATCTTGCAGCAGACAGCATGTAAAACAGTGCTTGACACTAGAAACTTCTTCATGTTAACTTAATTTACTAACTACTTTAAGATTGTGGTGTCGCCATTGGCTACTGTGGCAAGGTTTCTAGACAGTTCACTTCAAATTTTTCTGGGATAACATACGTAACCCTTTTAGTATAGTAATGTTATAACAGAAGTTTAATTCAGTGTCAGATGACCAGGGGAGTAGCTGCAATGTTGTCGATATGGAAGTGACTGGAGTGGTGCCAGATTCTAAGACTTCCAACAGGGAAAATGACGTATTAGTCACTGCTGTTGGTGAGTTTTGTATAAGTTAAGGTCAAACATGTAACTTTAAACAAGAGTGTCGTTTCCACAAAAAAAAATTTCAAGTGAAAAACAATTTGACTTTCGAATTAAAGGAATCATACTAAGAGAAAGCTAGCTACGGGTCGCGGTACATGGAACTACACACAAAAGTGTTCAATCGTAAGAGAGACTGCTGTATATAACATGCATAAATTAAATGTATCAGAACCACAGCAAATATCCGCATTTTATGTTAAAGGAAGACAGAATAATTTGCACTGAATTCAAGGCTTAGAACTACTTAAACCTAACTAACCTAAGGGCATCACACGCATTCATGCCCGAGGCAGGATTCGAACCTGCGACCGTAGCGGTCGCGCGGTTCCAGACAGTAGCACCTAGAACCGCTCGGCCACTCAGAACGGCTTAGGAAAATATTTCGCATTTAAGAACACCTATTTTTTCTCATCCTCGTCACAATCACCGTGAAATTTGTGCAACAGTGCTGTCGCCTTTCGTCAATGATAGCTGTCTGGCTAACTCTGAGATCCCACTATTGTTAACTGGAGTGAGATTAAGAATACAAATTTTCTGAAAACATAACTCCTGTGTAAAATCCGTAATAATTACGAAACTTGGTAATTCATTACATTGTGTTATTAACTATCAATATCGTTGTGTTGACTGTAAATTATGCAATCTAAATAACAACATTAATCTAAATACATAAAAATAAATGCATCAACACAAATAAGAAATAAACAAAATTCAGTTATCTTCGAAATAGTTTATCAAATTATTGTCCACCAATAGTGAGCTGTCCTTTATTACACTATGTTTCAGTTTATCTGGGTTGGAAATTATAAGTACTTTCAAAAGGCTTTATCAAAGAAAATACTGACCCGTATTAATCAGTTTTGGGATAACACTGCAGGTTCCGTACAACATGTCTGTGGGTAGCGATTTCTCATTTGAGTAAAGTTTCCATTTATCGAAAATTCAATGTATAAGAGAAATCCTGAATCTTCGATTCAGTGACTAACAGAAAACTCAAACAGTACCCGTGGTCTAGGGGGAAAAGGGAGAAGCGTAAAAAAGAGTCAAAGAAGCACGTTCAAGAAAAAATAAGAAAAAAAGAACATGGGAGGGTCAGTGTCTTCGACTTCTAATAAGAACGTGCTGGGTCCAGGGTTCGCACCTCTTCACTGCTTCATTTTTGAATAAAAATGCTGGCTGGAAATTTCCAGCATTAAGAAGTAACCCTCGTTTTAGCAACGGCCTTGTCAAAAAGGTCGGAGGAGCGGAGAGAGCTTCAGGGGACTCTCTTGGCCTTGGGGTGGGAAACTGCCGCTATGAGGGCTGAAGAATCGGTAATGATCAACGGCACAAGCGTGCAGAAGGCACTGTAAACCACTACATTATACACACTTAATATGTAACCACAAGACTTGCAGTCTGTAAGTGAAAAGTGTCATGATGATTTCTCCAATGACAAATGATTCGAATCTCAGGGAAAGGACTGCCAAAGGGGGGATGACCATTAGAAAAAGATTGAATAATCAACGAAAGAGTAACGTTCTACGGATAGGGGTGTGGAATGTTACAAGTTTGAACTTGGTTAGGGATGTTACAAAACAAGAAAAGAGACATGCGAAGGATCAATCTCGATGGATAGAAGACAAGGATTTCTGGTCAGACAAGTACAGGGCAATGTCAATACCAGCAGAAAATGATTTAATAGGAGTAGGTTCAAAAATAGTTGAAATGGATCTGAGCACTATGGGACTTAATTTCTGAGGATGAAGTGTTGGCGGAACCAAAGTACCACCCAGACCTAGAAATCCACTCGGCCAGCCGTATCCACAATGCCTCTGGTCCCACCTACCTCATGCGGGTCTTCTCTGAGTCCGCACCTCCACTGATCATCTCCTCACCCAGGGAGCCCTGATATACCACCGTCGCCACCCTGTTGAATCCTCCAAATCCCCTCCCTAAGCCTATCGTTGCCAGTGGTGCCTGGTGTACAATGACCACCTGACTCCCAACTGCAAAAACCCGCACCTGTCTCCACTGCAAGGACTCCCACTTTCTTAAGAACTGCCCCAACCTCGCTGCTGCTCTTTACTGTAACACCTGCAATGGCCCCCATCCCACCTACTCCCACAAGCGTACAGCCAAACCCCCTCCAACGACCCCTGAGCATACAGTCCCTGATCGTCCCAACAACTCCCTCTGTCCACCCCCCATGGCTGAGGACAGTTCCTTACCGTTGTACTGAAAAACATTCACCCTTTTCAGCGCCTCCACACCTTCCAACAAATCTTCCTTGCTGCCTGCTCTGTTTTCCACCTGAACGCCTTTGCCAATTACTCCCACAAACAAGCCCACTTCACCTTCACCTGACTCGACACCCTAGTTTAAGCCTCTTCCCTTCCCTCTCTTCCCCCCCCCCCCTCTCTTCCCGCCATGGCGCTGCACGAGTATCGCATCCTCTTCCAGAACATTCGCTCCTTCCACTCCAACAAATACCTACTCATGCACATCCTCTCCCACCACCAGGTCGATACCTTCCTCTTGAACGAAACCTTTCTCCAGCCCCACCATTCTATCTGCACCTCTCCCTAAATCCTCCACTGTACTGACACTCCTGGTCCTTGTGCGCAGGGTGGAGCCGTGATTGGCTACCTTAAGCACATCCCCATCCGGCCACAACCTCTCCTCAATGACCCCACTGAACACCTTATCCTCAACGTCTTCTTCCCCTCCCTCACCATTACTTGTGCCACCATCTATATCTGCTCCACTGCTCCTCTTTCTTATTACTTCATCTCACACATTGACTGCACCTTCTCCACCTATGTGATTGCCACCGACCTCAACATCCATAGCCACACTCCTGCCGCCCTTTGGCGATGGCATCAGTTCCTGTGCACGATCCAAGGTGACCTTGTTCCCCTTCCCCAGCACACCCGACCCAGTCCTTGCCTCCGTCAACCTCCTTGGGTGTATTGCCGTCGCCGTCCTTGACCCCACAGGTAGCGACTATCACCTCATCCTTCTCACCATAACGTCTGCTCACCGTCCCCTCTGGCTCCGCACCCTACACCCCTCCCAAGGTCGTCCATGACTACCACCATGCCAACTGGGATGCCTACCTGGGCTCCATCTCCACACAGGTCGAAAGCCACCCTCTTACCTATCGCCATCCTGACGATATCATCCACGCCTCGTCCTGCCTTCAGAAGGTAATTACTGACTCTGTGGAGGCCCATGTTCCTACTAAAACCATCGCCCCCCCCCCCCCCACCGTCCCACTCTCCCTCTGCATGCTGTCCTCCTCCTCCGTGAATCCCGCCACCTCTATCGCTCCTTCCTGCACACTCGTGACAGGGATACACTCCAACGCCACCAGCAAATACAGCCACATGTACAGAACCTTATTACAGCAATGAAACGCCGAGACTGGCGCGAGACCTGCACATGACTCAACGTCACCCTCCCTATCAACTCCTCTAAGTACTGGTCTGCCTTCCATCGCCTTACTGGTTCCCTTTCTGCTCCCCACTACCCCCTTCTCCATAACGATCACCCCCTTGCTGACAACCTCAGTAAGGCCAACGACTTAGCTTCCCACCTTTGTGAGGTTTTCTCCATCCCAGATGATCCCCACTTTGACTATTCTCTTTTCCCCACCGTCATGGAACGTGCCTATACCTCGGTCGCTTCCTTCGCTCCTAGTCTCCAGTACTTGAGGCAGTTGCCCCCCTCTGACATAAACACTCTCATCACAGCACAAGCCATTAAACTTATCCTCTGGTCCAAATGCAACACAGCTCCTGGTCATGACTGTTTCACCTACTGCCTCCTTTGAGAAAGCCCCTATTCCTTCCTGACTGTCCTCGCCCATCTCTCTGCTGGCCTCTACCCTAACCTGTGGAAGACCTCTCGTGACCTCTTATTCCTCCAACCCAACAAACGCCCTTCTGCCGCCTCTTCCTATCATCCCATCTGCCTCACCTCTGTCTTCAGTAAGGTCTTCAAATCCGTCCTCTCCCACCATGTCCATCAGCACCATACTCAACACCACCTCCTCCCCCTTACCCTGTGTGGCTTCCAACCCTCCTTCTCTGCTGAAGACTAACTCCTTAACCTTGTTCACCTTCTGTCCCTCCAGCTCAACTCCTGTCGCTCCAACATTTTTGTTTCCCTTGACTTCCAAAATGCCTATGACCGTGTATGGCATCCCAGTCTCCTCTTTAAACTCCAAACCTACGCCCTGCCTATCAATTTTGTCAATCTGGTCGCCTCCTTCCTCTCACACCGTCCTTCCTATGTCACCCTCCACAACACCAACTCCTGTCTCTTTTATCCCACTGCTAGCGTCCCCCAGGGCTCTGTCCTCTCCCCTCTCCTTTATCTCTTGTACGGCTGCTATGCTCAAGCCACCCCCACCAGTTCACCTTCTCCAGTATGCTGATGGCACCGCCTTCCTGGCTCTCTATCCTACCCTTCAATGGTCCCAATGTACCTTCCAAACCCACCTTAACCAGTTCACCACTTGATGTAACTAGTGGTTCCTCAATCTCAACCCCTCCAAAACCCAGGCAATCATCATAGGCTGCACCACCTCCTTTCGTCTCCATGATTTCTACCTCACCCTTTATGGTTGTTCCATCCAGCTCACCCCAACCCTGAGATACCTTGGCCTCACCCTGGACCCCTCATCTCCAGACCATCCAGCAGAAAGTCCATTCCTGCCTCCGCCTTCTGAAACTCCGGTCTGGCCGGACATGGGGCTTGCATCCTCCTACCATCCTCCACACATAGAAATCCCTCATCTGTCCTATCCTCTGTTATGCCAGCGTTGCCTGGATCTCCGCCCCCACATTTTTGTTTGACAAGGCCCTCCAATTCCTTGAATGCCATGCACTCTGTCTTGCCTTCCGTATCCGCCTTCCTTCCCCCACACGGCTCCTGTATGACCTGATCCCCTTCCCTATCTCCTCCTGTTCCTCCAACATCTCCGTATCCTTTACATTGTCCGCAGGCTTGATCCCCCCCACCCTCTGGTTTCCTCCTTCCTCTCCTCCCCTGACCAGTTGCCACTCTTCTGTCGCTGTATCCCTCCGTCTCTTCACTTCCACACCCTCCATCTCCTTCATCAGGACAATTTCCAGCGCCTCCCCCTCCCAGATGATGAACTTCATCGTGACATCTACCCTTCCTTCCAGCTATAACCTGGCCTTGTTCGCCCCCTCCCCAGGGCCCCCTTTTTCCTCTCCCCTTCTTCTCTGAGAGCGGATTTTCCTCCTTCCCCCCCCCCCCCAGACCTTTTACCCCATCCTTGCCTCTCTCATTCCCACATTCCCACATCCCTCCCTACCTGGCCCTCTTCCGCTCGCCCCCCAGCCCATCTCCCGCCCTCTCTTCCCCTCCCTCCCTCCCTTCATCTCCTTGCGCCTGGTAGATCCTCCATTTTGATCATTGTCAGTGTGCCATGTCAGTGTTGTGTTTAGTGCTGCTTCTCCTGTGCATCAAGAGGTGTGATTTTAATTGTGTGCTGCCTTGAGGTTTGCTGTCAGTGTTTGTTATGTGCTACGCCATTTGTCGATACTTTTATGCTCCGATCAAACTGTGCCTTGTGTTCTTTTAATTGTCACAATGTGTGGTTTTTTGTGTGCACTACTCTTTTACAGATTTTATCTCCATTTTACAGTCGCCCCATTTTTTTGACTAATGCCTTGCATAATGTTCCCCCTTTTTTATATCTATTCTCACCATATTCTCTCCTTTGTATATTTGTAACTGTCTTCTATTGTTTGTTCTATGTCTTTCGGCTGAAGAGCAGCGCATATGCTGCTGCCACCACGCCCCGATGGGGAATTGAAATACAATAAAGAAAAAAAAGAATGATCCACTCGTTCTAGTGAAAAAGATATGCAAGTCTCTATATGATAAAAATGAAAAACATTTGTGCTATCGTAATCAAATAGTTTGTCTTGCATTTTTATTTCGTGTGCAGTCATTGTGTGTGTGGATTAATATAAGGCTATCCAATGTCGTATTCTCTAAGCTTATGCTGCTACTTTTAGCTTCCTCCTTCATTTCCCTTCCGGTATACCTCGAAAACGTATTCTTCCTGTCCTTTTTTTTACCCAACAGAACTAACATTACAACCAAATTTTCTCAAGTCCGTCGTCTATTACTGTTAACGTCTGCTTTGTTGCAGTTACTTCTCCTTGCGCCAGTGTCTTCCAAGCTCATTGTTTCGTCACCTCTCTTCTTGATTCGCTCCTCCATTAGATTGACCGACCATACTAAATTACGTTAATCCTTTTTCATAGAAATCATTACGACTTCCGTAATGATGAGGAAAGTGTCAGCTAAGTATAAGTTTTCATTACACACTTTTTTTCTTTTTACGGTTACTACTCCATATCTAAAAATTCATCTGTTGAGTAGAAAGAGTTGTCGTTCAGAAATCTTTTAATCTGTTTTTAAATGCTGGCTGGCTATCTGCTAGACTGTTAGTAGTGTTTGGCAAATGACCAATGGTTTTTGTACCAAAATGAAATGTAACCCAAAATAGTGAACATCGTCCTTCCTTCTAGTGTTGTAACTATACACTCAGCTATTATTTTTGAATTGGAATGAGTTATAACAAGTTTCGTAAGTGAATATATGTATTGCGAAGGTAAGGTGAATATCCTCAGTTCCTTAAATAAATGTCTGCAAGGTGATCTTGGGTGGGCTCCAGCAGTTTTTCTGACTACACGCTTTTGTACAATGGATACTTTTTCTCTTAATGATGAATTACCTCAAAATATGATGCTACAGGAAAGCAGTGAATGAAAATAAGCATAGTAGGCTAATTTACTGAGATGATTGTATCTAAAATTTGCAATAACCCTAATAGCATAAATTGCTGAATCTAACTGTTTCAGCAGATCATCAATGTGTTTGTTCCAATTACATTCTTCATCAATGCACACTCTCAGACATTGTCAATACTATACATTAGCAACAGACTACTTTTCAAAATCTATATTTATCAAAGGTATTACGCCATTTACTATACAGAATTGTATATGCTGTGTCTTTTCAATATTTAGTGAGAGTCTGTTTGCAGAGAATCACTTGAACTTTTCTGAAAGACATAATTTCCAAATTTCCTCTCCTAATTATTGCTTGTTGGGTGTGATTACTGTAATTGTATCAGTAGAAAAAACATCTAGCTTTGCACCTTCGTGAATATAGAGAGGGAAGTCTTTACTATATATTAAGAACATAAGGGACCGAAGAATAGACCCTGTGGGACACCACTCTTGATACTTCCACAGTTAGTGGACTCTGCTGATTTTTGCAAAGTATCTGTACTGTTAATTTCAACCTTCTACACTCTTCCAGATAAATATGAATGAAACTATTTATGTCAGACATAAACACTGTGCCACTATGGAATGAGAAACAGTTAAGAAAGTGAAGTTTAAGTAATACAGTGCACAAAATACTCCATAATGGCAAAAACTGCCAAGTGCAAATGTGAACTGAAGCCTTTCGTCACCAACCGCTGCTAGTTACGAGGGATGGAGCAGAATATATAAAGAAACATCAGTAACCATGGAAGATGCTTTATAAATAAAAGCGAATTCTTTGTAATTAGATTGAAGTCAGCTCAAGACGGATAGCCTATAGTAACAGATTTCAACAGCTACTGCGGAAGTTGGCAACGCAATCAAACACAATACTTAAGCCTATCTAGAAGAATTTCGTGATTCACACGGTCATAAATCTTTGAAACATCACAAAAATCCCAATGTGCGATGTTCGGTTATTCAGAGCATTGAGCATTTGATCAGTGAAAGAATATATAGCGTTTTCTGTTGAACAGGCTTTCTGAAAACTAAAGTGACATTTTGTTAGTACTTCATTTTTACAAACATGTGAAGCTATTCTTGAATACATTCGTTTTTCAAGAATTTTGGGTAGAGCTGTCAGAAGTGAGACTGGGTAGTGGTCATTAGCATCAGACCTATCCCATTTTTTATGCAATCGTTTAACAATAGCATATTTCAGTCTATCTGGGAAAATGCTCTGTTTCAATGAGCTATTACATATGTGGCTGAGAACCCTACTTATCTATTGGGAACAAGCTTTTAGTACTCAGTTGGAAATGCCATCAATTCCATGTGAGCTTTTACTTTTGAGTGAATTTATTATTTTCCTAATTTCAGAAGGAGAATTTGTTTGAATTTAAGTTTTATCAAATTGCATAGGTATTGCGTCTTCCATATACAGCATTGCATTTTATAATGAATAGCTGGATCGTAATTTCTCTACAACATTTAAAAATGTTTATTAGAAATATTTTCTACTTCTGACTTTTTGTTAACAAACTTTTTATTGAGTTTGATAGCAATACTGTCTTCCCATGCTCTTAGTTGCCATATTTCCCTTTTAACAATATTCCAAACTGTTTTAATATTATTATCAGAGGTGCTTATCTCAGACATAATGTGCATACTTCCGGATTTTTTAATAACATAACTTTTTTTAATACAGTGCAGAAGTTTTTATAATGCAAATACTCTTCTCGGGTTTGCCGCCGGATTGTATTGTGTAACTCACACAATATTTCGTCGATGCAACTGCTCGACATCATCAGGTGGCGGTAGCTGCTGTTATCTCTGCTGCAAGGTGCTACTGATGATAATCGCACGGCGGCGACGGAATTTATCATGCGGGAGCAGGCAATACGCGTGCGCGGGAAGACGCTCGTAGTTGGAGGGAAGCGGCGCTCCTGGTGCCCCCTGCTGGGGGCCGCAGAAAGGCCATCCGCGCGTGCGTTGTGGGCAATGACTGTGCTGCCTGAAGACACTTAAGCTACAAGCGTCGGATATTTTAGTTAGTTTTGACGTTATATCTTTGTTTACGAAAGTGCCTCTGCAGGATTCGTTAGAGCTTATCAGCAACCAGTTTGAGAGAGACATGGTGGCATTATTTAAACATGTGCTTACCTCAACTTATTTATTATTCAATGACCGTGCGATTATCATCAGTAGCACCTTGCAGCAGTGATAACAGCAGCTACCACCACCTGATGATATCGAGCAGTTGCATCGACGAAATATTGTGCGAGTTACACAATACAATCCGGCGGCAAACCCGAGAAGAGTATTTGCAGCAGATCCGTCGGGAAAGCATGAAAAGTCACAGTTTTTATAATGTTTGACTCTTTCTGGATCGTTACTCCTGGCTATGAGATACAGTTTCCTTTTCTGTTTACAGCATACTTTTATCCCTTTAGTAAGCTATTGTTTTTTAGATGGTTTCTTACAATTATGTTTTACTGTTTTCTTAGGGAAACTGTTTTCAAATATACTCACAAAGGTATCATGAAAAAGGTTAAATTTTAAATTAGCATCAAGTTCGCTGTACACCTCATCCCACTATAACTGTTACAAGCTTTCCCTAAATTTGCAATTATTACACCGTTAATTAAATGCACTGTTTTGGAGGACTTTTGCGCTACTGTATGGAGAAATGTCATATACTGTAGTCTAGCTGTTATCATTATCAAACAAACTATTCTTAAGAGGAAAAGTTTTTGTTTGATTAATTTTATCTTTGTCTATAATAACATTATCTATCAGTGTGCCGATTTCGAACATTACCTGAGTAGGGAAATCAATAACTGATTTCAAACTGAAAAAAAACGAGTAATACTAAAAGGTAATTCTATCAGACCCTTTGAGAAAATCTACACTGAAATTCGCACAAGGAATAACTTTTCCTTTCATCTGACAGACAGCACAACAAATAATTCAAGTTTTTGAAAAAAGCTGAAAATTTTCTAATGGAGGCCTACTCACAGCTACGATTATAAAAGTACCATTATTTAGTTTAAGTTCGAAGGCACATGCCTCTGTATGTTGCTCTACACGAATTGTTTTAGTTTCTAATTTTTTCATTCTACGATAAATTTCAGTATATATGGCAACTCCTCTCTCCATAGAGCCTCTACTTAGAGGTGATGAAAGCTAATATCCATCTACCTTTACCTTTCCCATATCTGTGACTAAATGACGTTCAGACAGGCATTGTATATCGACTCCATCCTCAGTTTCTAAGTCTTCGAAACAAATAAGATGCTCATGTATTTTGTTTTAAATAACCCTGTTATTGTGATACATTATACTAACATTTTTCCTTCCGCTTTTATGAAAATCTTGTGACATTCTAACATTATTTATCACTGTACTTTTATGAGAATCTTGTGATATTTTAACATCTCTAGTACCTGCCCTGCATGGACTTTTCATTAAGATTAATTTCATTCAGTGTTGCGTCATTGGACACTGATCTTAGCCTAAGAAAGAATTATTGTCATGAGTTTTTATTCCCAACCCCCACCCCCCTCCTAAGGATTTTGCTATTATCCCAGCCAATTTATGCTTCCCTTTCCCGTTGAGATGCAAGCCATGCCTTGTGAAGTCCCACCTATCAATAGCATCAACAGAAACCAAACCTGTGCCTGACAAAGTAGCCGCCCAAAGCACCTGGTCTAGCTCCATATCGACCCTCCTCAAAGAATTGTTCAATTTGGACCGACCGTACATCAAGAAAGCAGGAACGAAGTTTAATTGTAGATAATATGTTTGGTCACGAAATTCCTGCTATTATTCTGAAGAATTTGTAAAGGTCTGTAGTTTATTAGTCAGTTTTTTCGATGCAATAATGAGTCAAAACATTGTGATTGCTGTCCGTTACGAGACTGAATGCCACATGGTAGGGTTGTGAACATGTGATGCGGTAAGGAAACTATGCAGGGTGGTCGAAAATCGTCTGAAAAGCTGTTAAAGAAACGATACGTTACGCCGTTTCCGAGCTAATTAGCACTGAAGTTAGCCAATCAGGCCGTTGCGCGCAAATTCAAGTGGCCCCTCAGATACAGTTAGTGTCAGCTAATTTCATAGCGCAGATGACAGCGTACAAGACTGCTCAGTCTTTGACTCTAGTTCTATTCTTACAACCATCCTATGTTCAATTTTTCTCTCGTTCTTTTGTTCGGTTTTAGGAAACCAGAGGAAGAATACGTTAGGCTACACCGTCCCTGGAGGGCCTCTTAAATTTGCGAGCGCAACCACTTAATTGGCTAACTTCAAAGCTGATTAATGCGGAAACGCAACATCCAGATTTTTTCTTAACAATTATTTCTCAGTACAGCCTCCGTGTAACACCTTCAAGCGACTCTCACACTGTTTCTGACCATTCTGCATAAGTGGAGCACAGGGCACCGGGAATCATTCTCTGGATGATACGTTCCTCAGATGGGGAAAACCGCTCACATACACGTACAGACAGTCGGTGGGTACGTAAGTGATCAGAAACAAAGTCATCTCTGGCAGATAGAACGGCCAACAGATACCATTAGTATTGTTTGTGTTTAGTGTTGTTACAAGCCCAGATATATGGGGCGTGAACAGCGTCAGATGTACTTGTTTGGGACAGAGTTATCAGACCCTGAGAGTGTTTGAAACTTACTTCATGGTGGGTTTCCATTTGGCCGACTGGTTGAATCTTACGTTATCAAGATTTGTTGGCAGTCGGATGCGACAGTGGCATAAGAATATATGAGGCCACGCATACTCGTCGCATCGCTGCAGTCGACAACGTAAATCGCCACAGGGGAGGATCGTTGTTTATTTAGCAATAAAGTGTGGTGCTGGACTTGCTTTTCTGTGACAACACATGCGCACTTAATTGTTCGCTTCCGTTACAAGTCCTTTATCGCTCCTTGTTGTTGTTGTTGTTGTTGTGGTGGTGGTAGTCTTCATTCGAGAGACTGGTTTGAAGAAGCTCTCCACGCTACTCTATCCTATGCTAGCCTCTTCAACTCTGAATAGCCACTGCACCTTACA
Organism: Schistocerca gregaria; assembly: GCF_023897955.1. Classification (NCBI taxonomy): domain Eukaryota; kingdom Metazoa; phylum Arthropoda; class Insecta; order Orthoptera; family Acrididae; genus Schistocerca; species Schistocerca gregaria. Next base: position 786,072,070 of record NC_064920.1, on the reverse strand, counting down.
TCCTTCTGAATCTGCTTATCGTACTCATCTCTTGGTCTCCCTCTACGATTTTTACCTTCCACGCTCCCCTACAGTACTAAATTGGTAATCCCTTCATGCCTCAGAACGTGTCCTACCAACCTACTCCTTCTTCTAATCGAGCATTCATCCGTAGCACCACAATTCGAAAGCTTCTATTCTTTTTTGTCTAAACAGTTCATCGTCCATGTTTCACTTCCATACATGGCTACAAACCATACAAATACTTTCAAAGACTCCTCTGACTGCCATCTGGTATCTGTACAAATTGTAAATAGCCTTTTACTCCCTGTATTTGACTCCTGACATCTTCACAATCTGAAAGAGAGTATTCCAATCAACACTGTGAAAAGCTTTCTCTAAGTCTACAAATGCTAGAAACATAGTTTGCCTTTCCTTAATCTATCGTCTAAGATAAGTCGTAGGGTCAGTATTGCCTCGCATGTTCCAACATTACTACGGAATCCAAACTGATCTTCCGCGCGATCGGCTTCTACTAGTTTTACCTTTCCTTCATAAAGAATTGGTGTTAGTATTTTGCAACCGTGATTTATTAAACTGATAGTTCCCCAATTTTCACACCTGTCAATACTTGTTTTCTTTGAGATTATATGTCCCATTTCATCATCATCTACGTCCTCTTCCATTTTCATAATATTGCCCTCTAGTACATCGCCCTTGTATAGGCCCTCTGCCTTACTACTATATAATCTGTCTGAAACCTTCAAGCGTCTCCAGGCCTCTTCCATGTATACAACCTTCTTTCATGATTCTTAAACCAAGTGTTAGCTATGATTAAGTTATGCTCTGTGTAAAATTCTACCAGCCGGCTTCCTCTTAAATTCCTTACCCCCTGTCCATATTTAACTACTACTTTTATTCCTCCATCTTTGTCTGCAGTTGCATTCCAGTCCCAAACGACTACTAAATTTTCGTCTATCTTAACTATCTGAATAATTTTTTTATGACATCATACGTTTCCTAAATCTCATCATCTGCGGAGCTAGTTGGTATATAAAGTTGTACTACTGTGCTAGGCGTGGGCTTCGTGTCTCTCTTGGCTACAATAATGCGTTCACTATGCTGTTTGTAGTAGCTTACCTGCGTTCCTATTTTCATTAATTATTAAACCCACTTCTGCATTTGATTTTGTATTTATAAGCCTGTATTCAACTGACCAGAAATCTTGTTCCTCCTGTCACCCAAATTCACTAATTCCTACTACATCTAACTTTAACCCACCCAGTTCCCTTTTTAAATTTTCTAACCTACCTGCCCGATTCATGGATCTGACATTCCACGCTCCGATCCGCAGAACTCTAGCTCTGTTTCACCTGACGACGACATCCTCCTGAGTAGTCCCCGCCCGGAGATCCGAATGGGGGACTATTTTACTCCCGGAATATTTTACCCAAGAGGACGCCATCATCATTTAACCATACAGTAAAGCTGCATGCCGTCGGGAAAAATAACGGTTGTAGTTTCCCCTTGCTTTCAGCCGTTCACAGTACCAGAACACCAAGGCCGTTTTGGTTGATGTTACAAGGCCAGATCAGTCAATCCCCCTGACTGTTGTCCCTGCAATTACTGAAAAGGCTGCTGCCCCTTTTCAGGAACCACACGTTTGTCGGCCTCTCAACAGATACCCCTCCGTTGTGGTTGCACCTACTGTACGGCTATCTGTATCGATGAGGCACGCAAGCCTTCCTACCAACGGCAAGGTCCATGATTCAAGTTCCATGGTCCGTAGTTGATGGCAATAAGTAACGTATCTCTTTCGCAAATCAGCTGCTCAGTTCATGATATCAGTAGTTTTTTGTGAGCCTTGTCTGAGAATTTGAAACCCTTAATTTTCTCCAATTTTGGCTTTATACGAGAGAGTGAAGTACTGTCTGAAAATGAATGAGCGTCCAGGGCTGATGTTTCCTTTTCAGATTCGTTAGTTTGTAATCGATTTAAAAATACATTTGTTCTGATTTAGGAGCTAAGGTGTATGCCTAATTTTAGAATAAAATTGACGAGGTGAAATTTCGGGGACGCAATAATAAGGAAGCCTGAGTTAGGCAGGCACACATAAGGGGGCTGGCAGAGCTTCCTCTCGGCGGTGCGGCCGCCTCCTCCATCACATCAGAGCGCTGACGTCTGGGGGTGGGTGGGCACGGAACAGGCCGGGACGGGGGCGGAGGGGGGCGGCCGGAAATTGTGTTAGCGGCGCTCGCTCGGCGCGGCGGCCCGGCCTTGTCGCTGCGAATATAACATCAATGGCGCCACATGCAGGCCGCCCCCCGCTGCCGAAGTGGCAGCCGCGACCAACGCAAGGTCTCCAGGTGAAGTCCCCACCAGGGGAAGCACTCAATGGTGAACTGCATTCTCCAGTAACGTTCATAAACAGGCTGCCATGTAGCAGAAGAGAAAAAGTAAGGGGGAATGTGTATCGGACGTGCGATTTAAACATAGACAAATTTAAATGGTAACTTGGCTGTGTTGCTCAATGGTGTAAGCTAACAGTCCTGTTTTAGGGCTCGTCACATTACGAGTAGTCGTCCAACCACAATTTGTCTTACATGTACACTACTTGCCATTAAAATTGCTACACCAAGAAGAAATGCAGATGATAAATGGGTATTCATTGGACAAATATATTATTCTAGAACTGACATGCCGTTACATTTTCACTCAATTTGGGTGCATAGATCCTGATAAATCAGTACCCAGAACAACCACCTCTGGCCGTAATAACGGCATTAAGTCAAACAGAGCTTGGATAGCGTGTACAGGTACAGCTGCCCATGCAGCTTCCACACAATACCACAGTTCATCAAGAGTAGTGACTGGCCCGTTGTGACGAAGCAGTTGCTCGGCCACCATTGACCAGACGTTTTCAACTGGTGAGAGATTTGCAGAATGTGCTGGCCAGGGCAGCAGTCGAACATTTTCTGTATCCAGAAAGGCCCGTACAGGACCTGCAACATACGGTCGTGCATTATCCTGCTGAAATGTAGGGATTCGTAGGGATCGAATGAAGGACAGAGTCACGGGTCCTAACACATCTGAAATGTAACGTCCACTGTTCAAAGTGCCGTCAGTGCGAACAAGAGATGACCGAGACGTGTAACCAATGGCACCCCATACCATCATGCCGGGTGATACGACAGTATGGCGATGACGAATACACGCTTCCAATGTGCGTTCACCACGATGTCGCCAAACACGGATGCGAGCATCACGATGCTGTAAACAGAACCTGGGTTTATCCGAAAAAATGACGTTTTGCCATTCGTGCACCCAGGTTCGTCGTTGAGTACACCAACGCAGGCGCTCATGTCAATGATGCAGCGTCAAGGGTAACCGCAGCCATGGTCTCCGAGCTGATAGTCCATGCTGCTGCAAACGTCATCAAACTGTACGTGCAGATGGTTGTTGTTTTGTAAATGTCCCCATCTGTTGACTCAGGGATCGAGATGTGGCTGCACGATCTGTTATAGCCATGCCGATAAGATGCCTGTCATCTCGACTGCTAGTGATACGAGGCCGTTGGGATCCAGCACGGCGTTCCGTATTACCCTCCTGAACCCACCGATTCCATATTCTGCTAACAGTCATTCGATCTTCACCAAAGCTAGCAGCAATGTCATTTGCATATCACAGCATCTGCTCCCTGTCGGCTAAATTTCGCGTCTGTAGCACGCCATCTTCGTGGTGTAGCAATTTCAATGGCCAGTAGTGTATTTCATCATCAACACTTAGTCTTTCGTAGCTGAAAGTTGATGAAGCATCAGACCGTCCTCTTTAAGAGTTTGTTTCTGTTGATCCATCGTGGACAGGAAGTTTTGGCTGGTCAATAATTATCAATGAAAGTCGCCAACAGCAGTGTATTTGAGATGTGATTTCATTTCATTTCGATTGCCAGTTTCAGCATTTCACTATACCATCTTCAGGCCTCTGCATAATAAGAGAGTATGCTTGTAATGTGTATCACGCTGTACTAAAACAAGCTTTACAGAAAGTGACGGGTACTCGTAAAAGCACTTAAAGCTACAAAATGAAAGCAGTGACGTTATAAATATTCTCTGTGACATCCATCATAATAGAATAAACACTTGTACATGTTTGTCATTCCTAAAGCTATTTAACAACACGGATTTAAAAAAAAAGTTCAAATGTGTGTGAAATCTTAGGGGATCCAATCTAAATTATCCTAAGGACAAACACATACACACACCCATGCCCGAGGGAGGACTCGAACCTCCGCCGGGACCAGTTGCACAGTCCATGACTGCAGCGCCTTAGATCCACGGCTTTACAAGAGAACATCCAAAAATATTACAAATATCAGAATTAGACAACATACAATCACGAGCTCCACCGTAGAAAGCTTGTCAATTTAAAATATATATATATATATATATATATATATATATATATACAAATTCCTGTGTAATTCTTATAGATGAGGAAGCCCTGATGTACATTACACTTACACTCATTTATTATCCAAGGGCCTGTAGATGGTATAGCGGAATGCCGAAACTGGCAGTCAAAATAAAATAAAGTAACATCTCAATTACACGGCTGTTGGCGAATCTCATTGATAATTTATTAACAGTCTGTCTTCATTTTTCCCGGCCTTCCGCAGCTCAGGGAAGCTGGCCCCACGTCTGATGTGTCTTCACCTATATCTGGTCTATCCATCATCTCGATTGTCTTCCTTGCAATCTTTTCCGTTCGATTTTGTATTCGATGATAATCTTTTCCAACCAACTTTGATTCCATGTATAAGGAAGGAGAGGCATACAGCAAGCAGTCGCAATCACATTAGTCAATATTACTCTTGCATATCTGTATTTAGCCTATAAATAGCCATCCTCAGTTCTAAAATACAGTACAAGGATAATCAGAGAATCAGAATTAATTTGCCTCACATAAATCAATAAGTATAACTTCGTTATACATTCAGGTTAACATAACGTCTGAGTTACAATCCAACAAACTTGCGGCAGTAGATTAGATTAGATTAGTACTTGTTCCATAGATCATGAATACGACACTTCGTAATGACGTGGAACGTGTCAGGTTAATAAAAGGTGTCTATAGAAGACATTAAATTAGACAAAATATTACATGACTGTCAATAATTTTTTTATTTTTTTGTGGAGGTTGGGAAATTACCCACTTACTATATCCAAAAATTCATCTAATGAGTAGAAGGAGTTGCCATTAAGAAATTCTTTTAATTTCCTTTTAAATGCTATGTGGCTATCTGTCAGACTTTTGATGCTATTAGGTAAGTGACCAAAGACTTTTGTGGCAGCATAATGTATTCCCTTCTGAGCCAAAGTTAGATTTAACCTTGAGTAGTGAAGATCATCCTTTCTCCTAGTGTTGTAGCCATGTACACTGCTATTACTTTTGAATTCATTCCGATTGTTAATAACAAATTTCATAAGTGAATATATATATTGTGAGGCTACAGTGAAGATTTCTAGCTCTTTAAATAAGTGTCTGCAGGATGATCTTGGATGAGCTCCAGCAATTCTCTGATTACACGCTTTTGTGCAATGAACACTCTTTTACTCAATGACCCAGAATATGAAGCCATACGAAAGCAGAGAATGAAAATAGGCGTGGTAAGCTAATTTACTGAGATGTATATCGCCAAAATTTGCAATGACCCTAATAGCATAAGTAGTTGAACTCAAACGTTTCAGCTGATCCTCAGTGTGTTTTTTCCAGTTCAACCCCTCATCAATGCATACACCTAGAAATTTTTGAATATTCTACCTTAGCTGCCGATTTCTGATCGAAGTTTATATTTACTAATGGGGTCATTCCATTTACGGTGTGGAACTGTATATAGTATGATTTGTCAAAGTTTAATGAGAGCCCATTTGCAGAGAACCACTTAATGATTTTCTGAAAAACATCGTTTACAATTTCACCAGTTAATTCTTGTCTATCGGATGTAATAGCTATACTTGTATCATCGGCAGAAAGTACCAGCTTTGCATCTTCGTGAATATAGAATTGCAAGTCATTAATATATATTAAGAACAGCAGAGGCCCCAAGACCGAGCCTTGCGGCACCCCATTCTTGATTATTCCCCAGTTGGAGAAATCACCAGTTTTTTGCATATTATGTGAACTGCTTATTTCAACTTTCTGCAGTCTTCCAGTTAGGAATGATTTAAACCATTTGAGCACTGTCCCATTCCTACCACAATACTTGAGCTTATCTAGAAGTATTCCATGATTCACACAATCAAAAGTCTTTGATAGATCACAAAAAATCCCAACAGGTGACTTCCGGTTACTCAGAGCACTTAATATTTCATTAGTGAAAGTATGTATAGCAATTTCCGTTGAAAAACCCTTCTGGAAACCAAACTGACATTTTGTAAAAACTTTATTTTTACGAAGCTGTGAAGCTACTCTACAATACACTACTTTTTCAAGAAATTTGTATAAGGTAGTCAGAAGAGAGGTTGGGTGGTAGTTGATGACATCAAACGCATCCCCGTTTTTATGCAGTGGTATAACAATGGCATACTTCAGTCTATCTGGGAAAATACCCTGCTACAGAGAGCTATTACGTAGGTGGCTAAGAATCCCACTTATTTCTTGGGAACAAGCTTTTATTATCCTGCTGGAAATGCCATCAATCTCATGTGAGCTTTTATTCTTGAGTGAGTTTATTATCTTCCTAATTTCAGATGGAGAGGTGGGTGGAATTTCAGTTGTATCAAATGGTGTGGGTAAGGGCTCTTCCATTAACTGCCTTGCTTCTTCTAATGAACATTTGGATCCTATTTTCTCTACAACATTTAAAAAAATGTCACCACACGATCTTACTGGTGTAGGAACAGATGGAAAGTGAGGCGGTTGTTTACAACAAGTACAACATAGCCTTAGTTTACGCCATGCAGTGCAAGTAAAGCTCCCTATATTTCGAATTAAGTAACATAGTATCATTTCAAGACATTAGTTTAAAAACGCTATTTCTAAGTATCTAAAATCAGCAAGCATATTTACATATCATTTGAAATATTTAAGAAACGCAAAATTAAAACGTCCTTGCACGTATCTCAGTGGTGAAGCGATTCCTCAAAACCTACGTAAAGAATCATTAATAGATTCATAAAAATATCTGATACGAATTATTACATCATTTTAGAAATACAAATTAAAACATTAAAAAGATTTGATGAAGATCGTCTCGATAAAATACAAAATTGAGATTCGTCAAAAGCTAAAACCTAGCGTAGTGGCTAAGTGATCCACTAGATGTTTAATGTAAAAGAAATATAAAAGTCCTTATAAACAACTTTTATGAAGAACTGTTGACATCACAGTAAAATAATGAGGCTCAACATGACCAGGCTCATTTGACCAGGTATATTTAATAAAACATACAAACGTCCTCGACTGACGTAAAATTTCGTACATAAACCTATGGTGCAGCTCCAACTCCTCAACTGCGTTACGCTCTTTGCAGAAAGACTATAAAACAAACTACCATCATACCTATTCTTTAAGGCTAGATATGCAAGAGTAATAAAAGCTAATGGGATTGCGTCTGATTACTATGTGCCTCTCCTTGCATCTTTTCCAAGTTATCCTCCTCACGTCGAAATGTGTGGCGGGATTCGCTGGAAGCAAACGCTGAGCAACCTTTTCTCCACCCTGAGTTCTTAAAGGACTGATTTCTTCGTCCGTTTGCCCACCCACATGAAATTCTCAGCGACCTCCTGTGCGTCCACGTCTCAAAAGCATCAATTCTTTTGCGGTCCCCTTCAGGTATTGTCCATGTCTCAGCGCAGTATAGGAAAACTGGAAACACCAGCGATTTCAGCATCCCCACCCAGAACAATTGCACATCGTACTTTCCGTGTCAAGCCACTCTCTACTGAACCACTCTGTCCAGGTAGACAAAGTGATCAACTTCTTCATATTCAGATAATATGTCAGTAGCTGCCAGTGACTCACCTCTGTTTATTATCATGATCTTGGTCTTGTTCTTATTGATCGACAATCCAAGTTGCTTGCTTTCTCTCTTGCTTCTACCCAGTGGTTCCTTGATTTCCACTTGTGATTCTGCGCACAGTGTAATGTCATCAGAAAATCTTAAATTACTATATACCTGTAAACCAGGAGCAGGAGATTGTTAACAAAGACGACATATGTTTACAGTTGGAGAATCACATTTTTCGCGGTCTGTATTTGCATTTAACGGTAATCATCGTCAACTAATATTTTGTGATCTTCAAATTAAGTGTCAAAGCTTGAAAGCGTTGCTTTCTCGAAGATAATTATGTGAGATACGAATATTAGCTGACATTTAATTTTATGATAAATAAATTTAACGGTAAAATTTTCGTGTTAATGGGCTAATGCGTAAATTTCAATGCATCCACGATTCACTTAACGACCTCAAGATTTATTATAGCGCGACAGATTTTGTCCGATGCGCTGCTTGTTATTCACCATTGTGATCTGTGCCCTTTTCTGGTCATTGTAATTAATTTCCTATTCAAAGGATTTGCGATCAAATATAATTAAGAGCAGAGTTAATTCAGCTGTAATATATGTGTAATTACATGGTACAAATTCCACCGTGCGCAAGATCCTTGTTTAATTTTATTGATTTCATTTGCTTTCAAATCCCAATAACGCACTTCTTAGATTGATCTTAGCGATGATACTGCAGCTGAGTATATCTCGATTTTGCTCTGAAAAGGAACGTCTGAAGAAAAAGTTCAGTATTTTTTCTTTTTCGTTCTTTTGATCCCCGTGTATTCTAATAGGTAACTCTGTTCCAGGCTGAATGTCTAACAGAATTTCCGGAACTAGTAAAAGCGGATTTATGTTTCATTTCTATAGCTTTTCCTCAGAAAAACTTTGAGCGGTTTCCTGAAAGCTTGGCTTTCTGTATAAATTCTTCGTGTTACGTCGTAATTGTAGGTAAATTTGCTGTTCAGCAGTGTTCATCGGAATCTTAAAATCACACAAATGCCGCAGTACACTATCAATTACAAACCTTAGTTAAAATAAGTAACTTATGACCCGACAATTATTACGTGCGCACTGATGAAAGCACATATAATTTTTCAGTGTAAACACTTAAATATAAGCAATAGAAGACTAAAAAATAACTGTAACAACAATACTGTGTGCTGTTGTTATAATAGCCACAATTTGACAGGAAAGGAGAGAACAGTTAGCGGCGTACAGTTTCTGGCGACCTGATCTCGTGATTCCACCATAAGATGTAGAAACTAAGTTCGACGGCCTCTTTCGTACTATTCTAGAGGCGTACGCCACCTGCTACCATTTGTTTTCTCTACCTTTCATTCTTTCCTTAGCAATAACAGAAGCATATTCATATCACTTCATTCCACAAGCACCCAGAGCGGCCATCTTCATTATGAAGATTCATGTATTGTGGACAAATCGAAAACAAGTTAATGGTAAACGAGCTCCACTACGGCGTTGCCGACAAAACTATTTGGGATTCTCGCTCCATCTTCTAATCTTAGCAATGAGTGAGGGTCTGACATGGGCTTTGAACTCTTAACTTGCATCCACAACGATGGGGAGCACTTTTTATTCCTTAAAGATATAGCTCAAGGATTGTCCAGAGTGAGGGAGAGGGGCGGGCAGTTGGAAGAATAGAACATTATAGTTATCGTATGATTGGTGAGCAGTTGTGAGAACGCGGCAGCGCTATCTATTGTTTCTGTAGAACACTAGCGCACGCCAGGCGGAATTACCAGTAGTCGTTACCACTATATTAAATGATCGTCATCCAGAGATGACGTTTTTGTAACTACATGCAAAAGTAGCTGTACCATGTTTTCGAAAGTAAATTGTAAATCTGATTGTACAAATGTTAACGTCGTAGTTGTGTTTTGTAAACTGTTTTTGGATCGAGAGAGAGCATACTGTTTTGTTTGGTGTAATTTAGATTTACATAACTAGATAGAAACTGTGTCTAGTGCACGATTCTACTAGTGAATGTTGATAACATTAATATCTATAAAGAAACTTGAGATTCTATATGGAGTAAACGATCAAAAAGAGAGGGAAGAGAGACAGAAAATGACATGTAAAATGGATTTATCAATTGTCGTGAAGGATCGATAAGTATTTATTGTATTTTAATGTCATTGTCTCAGTCGAAAACAAATGAGCATAATTTGATAAACGAAGAATCTGACCAAGCAGACCCATTAATATACCTATACTTAATCGAATAACTGATTAAGTATCGCTTGCTGTTTTGGAGATACAGTGATATTTTTGGTACATTAATTCATGCAAACTAGAGTCATTTATAGTGTACAGGGTTGCCAAATGAGCACGTTTCTCTCTTGCTACGATTTATATTTGTAACAATTTGTGACCCCTCTCTCACTCCCTCCCTCCCTCTCTCTCTCTCTCTCTCTCTGGTACTAGTCAAACGCAAGAGAAATAAATAATTGTAAGTACAAGAAGTAGAAGTATCAGATTTCGGTAGCTTATCTGCCAATAGATAACTGGAAGTATCTTCAGCTTAACTACTTATGTTAATTGGTTATAATCTTAACATTATACAAGAAGGAAAAGTTGTGGTGAGATAACGAAAGAGATAAAAGAAGAGAGAGTCGAATGTGATTCGCCGCAAGTATAGGTGCTGTGATACTCATTTCCAGTTATTCTGCGAATAGTGTGCTGTAAGAAGGATGTAGAAAATATCAGTAGATAACTGACATGTGGAAAATTTCTGGTCGACTCCAAGTTTAGGAATAGTGATGCTCGTTAACAGATATGCTATATACACTCATTTTAGTCTATAGATTGTTACACAGTTATTAATTGTGCTAAGAAGTTTGCGTGTCCAGATGATTTTGCATACTTTGAAGTATGTTTTCAGTCTTAGTGACTGTGGTAGAGTGTTGTTAACCAGAAAAATTGTATGTGACTTGTGATATAAGTCAGTGGAAAGCAGGGATATTTGTTTCTTTTCAGTGTCTGTTACTAACAAATGATTTCTATTTGAGTTTTAAGTAGTCAAAAAATGGCTCTGAGCAGAACTTAGAACTACTTAAACCTAACTAACCTAAGGACATCACACACATCCATGCCCGAGACAGTATTCGAACCTGCGACCGTAGCGGCCGCGCGTTTCCAGACTGTAGCGCCTAGAACCACTCGGCCACCCCGGCCGGCTTTAAGTAGTCAGTGAGCACCTTAGCATTGCTATTAAACCACACAATTTCAGCATTCTTTAGGCTACACAATCACCATCGATACTTGTATTATTAAAGTGGTTCTAAGCTAACAAGAATCTCTTTTTTTTTAACGTTGAGTGAATTCCAGGCATAGATGAAGAGTTCTGAAAAGAATAACACTAAGGTGATGGATTAGTGACAGTTACTTATTTACTTCTTTCACTTTTAGTGCTACACTTACTAGCCAAGAACATTGTTTTGTTTACAATGGGGACAGGAGACATCACAGTGGCAATATCTATTCTTTTCAGTGATACTAGATGTTGGTATATTTACAATTTTGATTACAGATGGATGCGGAGTGAACAAAAATGTTGACATCCCCAGCAGAAAATCGGAAAAAGTGTATAAATTATGAAGCAATAGGGAATCAGTATCACAGTGTAACAAAGAATGATTATCGTGCATTGCGGGTTGGTCAATGATTGAAGAATAAAACTGCAATCATACGGACATATATTGCACAACTTGTACTAATACGTCCGATACAGACCACGTCTGCGTGATTAGACCGTAGTATGGCACAGAAATATCTCAGAAATCGGTGAATTTTGTTTCTGCTTTGTCGTGCAATAAAGTCAGCCAGATCTGTAGAACACTACGTTTATACGCGTTTTAAAGTAATCCTGCTGGGCGTGTTTCGTTCAAAGTAGTAAATTGAAATATTGTGACAACATAAAATAGTTCGGTGGGGATGGTTTGTCGCTAATGATAAGTCTTCACAACTTGATGGTGAATGTTTGTAAAGAAACGGCGCATTCATTTTCAGTAAATAAGATGGTGGCTGAATTCAAACGCTGCCGTACTTTCCTAGAGGGTGATGCATGTCAAGGATATCTCATGCTTTCACCCAAAGATCAAAAGTTCGGAGAGGTTTACAGACTATTGCTGGAAGATCGACAGTTAAAGGTATCTGAAATTGCTCACGCCATAGCCATAATAGAAGCTCTTACATGAGTATTAACTATAAGGACGTTCTTTCAAAATAGATTCCACATTAAATTCTGGACAAAACGACAGGAGAAAATGGAATCCTAAGTAACGTTTGATTGGTTTTACAAAGAATCATTCCTATTTTAAGGGCCACAGTTTGAAGCAAAAACGGCAAAAACAAGTAAAGTGGTAGGTGGAAACCGGTGATTCGCCGAAAAGAGGAAGCGAAGCTTATTTGATCTGCGTGAAAGGTTGTGGTCAGTGTTTTCTGTGATAAGAAAAAGTTTTTGTAATCAGCTACCTGGTAACGGGTAACACAATAACGGCCGAGTACTATAAAACTCACTACCAAACTAAAATAAGTGAGAATATACCAGTACTGAAAAAGAAAAGCAGCTAAAATGTATATTTCCTTAATAGTGGGATAAATAAGATACTATTGGAAAGGCCACCTCGTTTCGTCAGGTTTCTTACAGTCTGCGTTCCACATACTTTCACATCAACGTAACAAGTTAGAGCTGCGTAAAGACATCGAACGTATTAAACTCAGTAAACGCTGCCTTAACTTGAATGTGAGGCCCGAGTATGCCAGATTCATAACTGGGAGCCACAGTACCAACTTTGATCGAAATCTGTTAAGTGTGTTTGTATTTTACGCCCATACCTTCTTACATTAGAAATTGCTCTACCAAAGGTTTATGTCGAATGTAAGGAAACTGCTTGAGGAAACAAGTAGTTAACAAAAAGCGTAATAAATAAAGCAACTTTTTGGTATTCTTAAGATGAAAGTATCGTTTCCGAGGATGTAAAGTACCAAATACACTCCTGGAAATTGAAATAAGAACACCGTGAATTCATTGTCCCAGGAAGGGGAAACTTTATTGACACATTCCTGGGGTCAGTTACATCACATGATCACACTGACAGAACCACAGGCACATAGACACAGGCAACAGAGCATGCCCAATGTCGGCACTAGTACAGTGTATATCTATCTTTCGCACCAATGCAGGCTGCTATTCTCCCATGGAGATGATCGTAGAGATGCTGGATGTAGTCCTGTGGAACGGCTTGCCATGCCATTCCCACCTGGCGCCTCAGTTGGACCAGCGTTCGTGCTGGACGTGCAGACCGCGTGAGACGACGCTTCATCCAGTCCCAAACATGCTCAATGGGGGAGAGATCCGGAGATCTTGCTGGCCAGGGTAGTTGACTTACACCTTCTAGAGCACATTGGGCGGCACGGGATACATGCGGACGTGCATAGTCCTGTTGGAACAGCAAGTTCCCTTGCCGGTCTAGGAATGGTAGAACGATGGGTTCGATGATGGTTTGGATGTACCGTGCACTATTCAGTGTCCCCTCGACGATCACCAGAGGTGTACGGCCAGTGTAGGAGATCGCTCCCCAAACCATGATGCCGGGTGTTGGCCCTGTGTGCCTCGGTCGTATGCAGTCCTGATTGTGGCGCTCACCTGCACGGCGCCAAACACGCATACGACCATCATTGGCACCAAGGCAGAAGCGACTCTCATCGCTGAAGACGACACGTCTCCATTCGTCCCTCCATTCACGCCTGTCGCGACACCACTGGAGGCGGCTGCACGATGTTGGAAGACGGCCTAACGGTGTGCGGGACCGTAGCGCAGCTTCATGGAGACGGTTGCGAATGGTCCTCGCCGATACCCCAGGAGCAACAGTGTCCCTAATTTACTGGGAAGTGGAGGTGCGGTCCCCTACGGCACTGCGTAGGATCCTACGGTCTTGGCGTGCATCCGTGCGTCGCTGCGGTCCGGTCCCAGGTCGACGGGCACGTGCACCTTCCGCCGACCACTGGCGACAACATCGATGTACTGTGGAGACCTCACGCCCCACGTGTTGAGCAATTCGGCGGTACGTCCACCCGGCCACCCGCATGCCCACTATACGCCCTCGCTCAAAGTCCGTCAACTGCACATACGGTTCACGTCCACGCTGTCGCGGCATGCTACCAGTGTTAGAGACTGCGATGGAGCTCCGTATGCCACGGCAAACTGGCTGACACTGACGGCGACGGTGCACAAATGCTGCGCAGCTAGCTCCATTCGACGGCCAACACCGCGGTTCCTGGTGTGTCTGCTGTGCCGTGCGTGTGATCATTGCTTGTACAGCCCTCTCGCAGTGTCCGGAGCAAGTATGGTGGGTCTGACACACCGGTGTCAATGTGTTCTTTTTTCCATTTCCAGGAGTGTAAGTTTGTGAAAGACTTCCACAGTGGACGGCTAGAATAAGTTGTAATTTGTATTGCTAGCGATGCTGGGAAGCCTCTCGACCTCACTATGATGGTTCCTTTCAGTCTGTTATGAACAACAGAAGCTGGGAAGCTGGCCTGCGCCATGCCTCACTGGGTAGTCTGCTTACCTGTGCCGTTTTCTGCTGGCGGCCTGACGTTGCGGTCGTACTTGGTGGGGTTCAGTATACGCTCCAGGATCTCAGACTCTCCAGTGATGGCTCTGGAAACACGAAACAAATTATAACTCGTCTGGAACAACAGACCTAATTTTGTGGTGCTAGTCTAAAATGCCACAACCCAAGTCTCAAATGAACTCTAATAGATTTCTTTCCCCTTTCCCATTATTCTGTACAAACGAAAGTCATGTTCCAAGAATCGTAACGTTCCTCTATTACTTCACTGCCCAAATCATTTAGCGAAAGTTACTTTAAATGCGTAATCCAATTACGGATAAAGTGTCTCTTATAAATGAATTCTTTTAGAAACATGCACTGATATCACAAAGATCCAAGTGCGCAGTATTGAGCTGCTACAACTCAGTGTGGGAGAATACAGTCGTGAACGAAGACTGCGTCTCTGGAGAAAGTAAGGTGCGGTGGTGATATAAAAGCACCCTGAAGTATGAAGCTCTTTATCCCAAAACAACTCTCACATTGTATGTGCTTTGAATCTATTTATCCCAGGTTTAGCATGGTATTGAGGAAACCAGAACGTCATTACTATAATCATCAAGGCCAAAAGTTAATTTTCAAATGAAAATGGTTCAAATGGCTCCTAGCACTATGGGACTTAACATCTGAGGTCATCAGTCCCCTAGACTAAGAACTACTTTAACCTAACTAACCTAAAGAGATCACACACACGGATGCTCGAGGTAGGATTCGAGCCTGCGATCGTAGCAGCAGCATGGTTCAGGACCGAACCGCCTAAACCGCTCGGCCACAGCAGCTGGCGTTATTTTTCAACTTTACATCGTTTAAAGATTGAGACACTAAATTAAAAATTAGAAAAGTGCTTTAAAAGGCAAGAAAGAAATTTATTAACCGTTTAATGTAAACCGTACTCTCGAGGTATTGTTACCAACATTTATTCGATTAATCTATGAACCCCCAGACTCCCAAACTTCGTTCTCAATTCAAAGTACATAAAATAAACCACCCTATCCGTCCAATAGTACACAGTCTTAGTAGCGGATATCACGATTTAGCCAGGTTCATTCATGACAAGATTAAAAAATCATACGTATTTCAGAATAATTATTCAATAACTAATAGCCAGTCACTGACTAATAAAATAAATAATGTGGAATATAATCAGGAGACAAAATTAATATCGTTCGACATTACTAACCTTTACACTAATGTACCGGTCCTGTATACAGTAGAAATTGTGGAGAATAACGTTCGTACCTATAAAAACGATATAACAGACGAACAGATTACTGATCTCATACGTTTGTTGTCATTGGTAGTAAAAACTTCGATTTTAATGGCAAACTGTATAAACAACTAGACGGCCTAGCAATGGGTGATCCGCCAGCGGGAATTTTAGCTGACATTTTCATCAATTCGCTCGAAGACAAATTCTTCAGTAGGTAGGACTCCACAGACCTAGGTATTTTATCCTGATGACATTTTGATTATGTACAATGGCACTAACGAAGGAGTAGAACAACTGTTCAATTTGTTCAATAACCTTCGTGAAGAAATTAGTTTCATGTGTGAGTTGCAAAATGAACGCCGCGAATTAAAGTTTCTAGATATGAAGTTGGCGATAATAGAGAATAAAATAATTTTTGACATCTTTCGAAAACCCACGAGTACTGATCATACCGTATCTGAAGACTCGACACACCGTCAATCTCATAAGAAAGCTATCTTTCATTCAGCAATTCACCGTGCCATGATTACTCCCTTATCACCAGAAAAACTGCAGAAAGAAATTGATGTAATTAAGACAATAACATTTCATAACTGCTATGAACCCTCACTAGTGGAAACCATCCTTAAAGAAAAAAACTAAAGAGTCACCACTTTAGATGCTGGTAAAACTAATAATAATGATAAAAAGTGCATCTCAATACCCTTTTTAGGTAATATATCGTATAGGACTCAGCGTCTGTAAACTAAAAAATACGGCTGCAAGGTTGCTTTCTCCACACATAATAATTTACAAAAAAACTTAATTCATGATCTAAAAGCTCCAAACGAACCTTTACGTGGCTCAGGGGTATATACAATTTCCTGTAATACATGTCCAGGATTTCATATTGGACAGACCGGCAGAGCTTTCAACGTGAGATACAAAGAACATCTTTTAGGCAAAGAAGGCACTAATGTGCACAATTCAACATTTGCAGAACACCTTTTCATAACAGGGCATAACCCTAAAGAATTAAACGAAATGACAATTCCGCATAGAGGAAAGAAAGGGAGAAAACTTGATGTCTTGGAAGAACTTGAAATTTTCAGGCACACACCAAATAAAGATGACAAGTTGAATGAACAAGAACAGCTGAAAAATAGAAATTTCTTTAATGATTTTAAACCAGTGCTCTCAGTTTTATGATACTTATAGTCCAGGTTCTTTCCTCCATTTCAGAAACATTATTTTACCTCTGTTAAGTTACGCCCATTACTAACACACCAGATGGCCTCTGTGCCCTAGTTATGCAAGCCTTCTTTTCTAATTTTGTGTCATATAATGAACTGATGCTGTTCATTACGTTTGTAATTCCAGTCGTATTTAACTCTGGTTCTACCTGTGCTACATAAAACGTAGCGAACTTTGTACTATTTTATCCCGTTTGAAGCTCATTTATAAATATTACTCAGTAATTTGTAAAATTAATTTTTGTTAAAAGCTATATTGGCTATACGTATGATTTACTTCAGAAAATGTGTAATATATAAAATTGTTTTGCTCACATTACTAGTGGCCCGCTTGTGGCGCGTCCTACATTACGTTTACTTGGCAGCGTGACTAGTTGCCACACAGTCTCCTCACACCACACCGGTGTTACTTATGTTTTATTGTTTGACTTTTTGAAGAACATTATGTCTTATATTTTAATGTATGACTTGAGCAACTCATCTCTTAATTCACTGTACATCTTTGACAATATGTTCTTCATGTAAGTACTATTTGTTTTACACTCGTTTACATTAATGGAAACTTTTATTAGATAAGATATTAAATCTAACATTCATTTTAGGTAATTAACTTACCTTCTGATGAAGTCACCCTTAGAGGTGACGAAACCTGGTCAAGGTATATAGAAAACCTATACAACCGGTTGGCATATTGTTACATACTTTTTCAAAAATATTGTTGTTGTCTTAAAAATGTGAAAAAGGTAATATTTATCTGAATTACATCTTGGGTTGTCGGGTGTTCTGCCGGATGTCAGCGTCGTACTTACACGATATTTCGGTCACGTAGCTCGTAACCTTCATCAGGTGCGACCTAAGACTGCTCCTCGATTGGACCTGGTCCGGTATTTATGCCTATGGCCTTCCCCCTCCACCAACGGCTGCAGGCGCTTCCTCTGTGGTCCATTCCCTGCGACCTGCTGGAGCGTTGCTACTAAATAGTAGCAATAGAAATAAAAATGGCTGACGATGTTATGAACCGTGACACAGGGTACCAGCTAAGCAGAGCCGGGGATCTGGCTCTGGAATTGTTAAAGGAGCAACGGGGCCAGCTGCAACACTCCACAAACAACAGAACCAGAGACATGGATATGGAAAACGAGCCCCTATCGGACTGCCAGGCGCACCAGACCGAAGATGGAACACCCAGAAGTGAGACTGGTGGGCGCGGACCGCAGAGGGAACATCCAGAGCCGCAGCGGACGAAAAACGGAGCAGCAACGCTCCAACAGGTCGTGGTGAGCGGGCGCGGACCGCAGGCGGAACGCTTGGTACCCCAGACCCTAGATGAAACCCCCAGAAGCGGGTTTGGTGGTCGCGGACCGCAGAGGGAACACCTAGAACCTCAGCGGACGGAAAACGGAGCAGCAACGCTCCAGCAGGTCGCAGAGAATGGGCGCGGACCACAGAGGAAGCGCCTGCAGCCGTTGGTGGAGGGGGAAGGCCATAGGCATAAATACTGGACCAGGTCCACTCGAGGACCAGTCTCAGGTCGCACCTGATGAAGGTTACGATCTACGTGACCGGAATATCGTGCAAGTACGACGCTGATATCCGGTAGAACACCCGACAACCCAAGATGTCATTAGATCGCCGGGAAAGCCTGAAGAGTTTATCTGAATTGGTTGTGGGACACCGTTTTGCGAAATATCAGTGTGTCTATCAACGGATTCGTCGACCAATAATCATCGATCCTTACTGTTATTACAATTCCCATAAGGATAGCAAGCCCAAACCATTTTCTAAGTTCGGGTCCTGTAGTGTTGACAAATTTGGCATTTTTTAAAATCCAGTTTCCTTCTATTACAATTTTGACTGTAGTACTTGTTGCTTTCGTTGCTAACATATTCAGATAGATCGTTCCCAATATATAATTCTACGATATCGACGACGCTCTGTGTATCTTTGGGAAATATGTGAGGACCCGGAGATCCTTCAAATTTATTATTGGTCCTTAGTAAATCATAGTCTCCCTTCTTCGTCTGATTCATCCGAATCAGTTGGCAACCGTAGCGTTCTTCTTGGACGTATTTCAGTATCTTCCGACGATTCTGCTTCACTTTCATATTTTTGATATCCAATGCCTTTTTCCCAATCGGCCAAGTAGTCCGGAACGTCAGACAAGACGTCCGCGCATTCATCGTAAATAATCTTATCTTCTCTTTCGACTGCCATGATGAAAGTGTGCAAGTACTTATAAAAACACAAAATTTGTTGAGGTGTGTAACTAATTGTTGCCTAAAAAACCACCAACACAACAAAAAAGATACTAAAGTTCTGTCACTGGCCACTGCGCGATTACTACGGTCACGACACCACTGTGTGTGTCGCCGGCCACTGAGCAATACTATACACACGACACCACTGTGGTGTCGCCGGCCGTTGACCGCTATTTCGCGCACGACACCAATGTGGTGTCGCCGGCCGGCAAAGTATTAATCGACGCTTGAGGTGGGTAAAGGGCGACGCCACTGGACAGTGGCTGGAACCGCGAGATTTATAGCATGTGGCAATCCGATGGAAAGGTTTGGTTAAGCTGATACCTGGAGCGCTTTACCTGCCATCATATACAGAGCCAACGGTGGAGTACAGAGAAGGTGGTGTCACAGTATGGAGACTTTTTCATGGTCATAGCGAGGGTCTACTTATTGCACTTAAGAAAACGCTAACTGTGGGAAGATATGAACACATTTTACTGTAGTGTGTGCTGCGCACAGCAGATGAACAGTTTGGAGACAGTGACTGTTTCTTTCAGCATGACAATACACAGTGTCGCAAAGCAACATTTGTAAGGGATTGGTTTGTGGATGATAGCACTCCTGAAGTAGACTGGCCTGCCGAGACTTTCAACCTAATGTAGTATCTGCAGGATGAGCCACAACGAGGACTTCAACATCGCTACTTTCTCTGGTTTCAGCTTTTGACGAATAATGGGCTGCCATTTCTCCACAGACATTGAGACACCTCACTAAAAGTGTCCCCAGTAGAGTTCAAGAGATTATTTAGGAGGCTATTAATGTCCAATGAAAGCTTGCCATGGCTGACGCAAGGGACTGTGGAAGCAGGTCAGACCGGAGCAGAACGGACTTTATTACATTAGTGACTGACTGCTGATACAACTAGAACCGCTGCTACGGCAGCAGGCAATTACCGCATTGCTGGAAGGCCGAGAGATCAGACTTGAAATATCAGCGATGCAGCAGGAAGGCACTGCCACTACAGCGTTGGTGACTTGATTGCTTCACATTCAAGCCATGGTTTTGTTATGGCTTATGTAGTAGAAACCGGTGCTCTAGCAAATCACGGACTCGCTAAGTCCTTGCAGAAACTCGTCATTTTTGGTTGAAGGTTTCGCAACTGCTATCCACCAGTCCCAAGAGGCCAGTCTACATGGGTCAGCCAGTGTACCATGTCCGGACTCGGCTGCTGGTTGCGCCGATGCCGATGGACCTGGGGGCCTCAGACGGGCGGACCAACAGCGGGCCTACTTCACCTACTGACAGCCTCCTGCCCTGCACGTCTACAGTTCGAGCCCTGGCTGTGTGTCCGTTCAGCCCCCATCGTCCATTCAGGCAAAGTCCTTCTTGCTGGTAAACCATTCGGGATGTGAGGTCGTGGTCCAAATGGCGTAATCACAGCGCAGTCCTGGACGAAACGTGAGGAACAGAAGAGTTTCTTGGATCACGACCTCACATACCGAAAGGTTTACTAGTAGCTATGTCATCCGGTCGGGAAAGCCTTCATTCTATAAGGAGTGTTCAAAAGGAAACGAGCCAGAGGCATAATTACAGAAACCAGTACCTGTATGTTAGAAGTATTGACCACGGCTGTTCAGATACGTGTCCCACTGTGACACAAGGTGGTGAATGGCTGTCTCGTCGGCCGCTGTGGCCGAGATGTTCTTCAGTCCGGAACCGCGCTGCTGCTGCGGTGGTAAGTTCGAATCCTGCCTCGGGCATGGATGTGTGTGATGTCCTTAGCTTAGTTAGGTTTAAGTAGTTCTAAGTCTAGCGGATTGATGACCTCAGATGTTAAGTCCCACAGTGCTTAGAGCCATTTGAACCATTTGAATGGCTGTCTAATAAAATCCCTGGGGCTGCAATGTTAACCAGTTCCGCATGAACAGCTGGACGTCGTCATCCGAGGTGAGGCGTTTGCCCCTCAGAACCTTTTCAAGGGGTCCAAAAATGGCGTAATCACAGGTAGAGAGGTACGGACTGTATGGAGGGTGGCCGAGAACCTCCCATTTGAATTTCTGCAGGAATGCCGCGACTGCGTTTGCCGTATGAACCTTCGCATTGTCGTGGAGCAGAATGACCCCATGGGTGAGATTACCTGGCCGTTTTGATTTGCTCGGAGAAGGGTGGTTAAAGTTTGCGAGTAATGCTGGGCATTCACTGCTGTCCCGGACTGCAGGAAGTGAATCAGAAGGGGGGCCACCTTGATCAAAGAAGAACGTCAGCAAAACCTTTCCTGCACTAGTATGGATGGCCTTGGCTTCTTTTGGTGCTGGTGACTCTGGATGTTTCCACTGTAGACTTCGTCGTTTTGACTCTGGTTCGATGTGATGACACCATGACTCATCTCCAGCCACCATTCGTGCCAGCAACGCATTCCCTTCCCGAGCATAGTACTGCACATGAGCAAGACAGTGGGCCACAGGTGTGGTTGAAGACTGTGGGGCAACCATTGCACACACACTTTGCGCATGTGCAGTCGTTCCTTCATGAAGGTGTGAACACTTCCGACGCTCAGTCCGATCACGGTGGTCCTAGGTAATGAGTGCATCCTTCAGCTGGACGATGTCAGCGGTAATGCAGTGTGGTGCTCCAGACCTTGCATCATCGGCTAACGACACTCGTCCTTCCCTGAAGCGCTTGTGCCACGCCTTGACCCTTGCAAGGGACATGCAGTGATCGCCGTACACTTCGTCGATGAATGTCCGTTCCTCCTACTTCTTCCGCTGTCAGAAAACGAACAACACCTCTTTGCTCTCCTGTTGACGCCCCCATGTCACTGTTTTCAATGCGACTGGCAGCGTTGGACGATTAATGCATGCTACTGCTAGCTCTGAATAGTCACGTGACGTGCACTCGTGCCCTCTATCGACGGCCGGTGACCTACCACGCTCTTTTTTTCCCATTTTGTTCGTTGTATTTTGTCGAAGCGGACGTCGCATGACATCCGTTGAAGTTCGTTGTTGATTTTTCTCTCAGATTTTTTATAACAGAGACACACCAGGTCACTGACCGAACACGCTGAGCTACCGTGGCAGCATGCTCTGGTCGGAACCACACCTCGTTACACACGCCACGATGATACCCTCCTGTGACCGGTTTGGGCATTCCAGACTCCGGCTCGTTTCTTATTGAACGCCCCTTATATAAACTCCTTGCTACCTCCCACTGCTTGTGTAGACAGCCACTGTTGCAACTGGGAAGTCATCTCATCTACATTTACAACTACATGAGTACTCTGCAATTCACAAGGACGTGCCTGGCAGAGGGTTTTTTGAACCTCCTTCACACTATTTTCTAAAGTACCATTCAGTAACAGCACGTGGGAAGAATTAACACTTGAATATTTCCATATAAGCTCTCATTTCTCTTATTTTGTTTTGGACACTTTTCCCTATGTAGGCTGGCGACAATAAAATATTTTCACCTTCAGAGGAGGAGGTTTGTGACTGAAATTTCGTGAAAAGATCTCACCACAACGTAAAATTTCCTTGTTTTAAAAATTGCCATCTCAACTCGTTTATCGTATCCACGAAGCTCTTCCCCCTACTTCGGGATAATATAAAGCGAGCTACACTTCATCGACATTTCTCGGTGTCTTCCGTCAATCTTACCTGATGCGGAGCTCACACCGCTCTAGTAGAGGACGAGTAACCATAGTGGAGGCAGTCTCTTTACGAGTAGTAGACCTCTTCACCTGTTCTATCTTCTAAGTGTCAAACGCAGTCTTTGATTTGTCTGCCCACAACATTACCTAGCTATGTCTTCGTTCCAACTTAAGTTGTTCTTAACGGTATTTTCTAAGTATTTAGTCGAACTGTCAGTCTTTAAATTTGTGTGATTTAACGTGAGGTCGAAATTTAACATACACTATGCGATCAAAAGTATCCGGACACCTGGCTGAAAATGACTTACAATTTCGTGACGCCCTCTATAGATAATGCTGCAATTCAATATGGTAATGGCCTACACTTAGCCTTGATGACAGCTTCCACTCTCACAGGCATACGTTTAGTCAGGTGCTGAAAGGTTTCTTGGGGAATGGCAGCCCATTCTTCACGGAACGCTGCTCTGAGGAGAGGTATCGATGTCGGTCGGTGACGCCTGGCACGAATTCGGCGTTCCAAAACATCCCAGAAGTGTTCTATAGAATTCAGATCAGGACTCTGTGCAGGCCAGTCCATTACAGGGATGTTATTGTCATGTAACAACTCCGACACAGGCCATTGTTTATGAACAGGTGCTCGACCGTGTTGAACGATGCAGTCACCATCCCCGAATTGCTCTTCAACATTGGGAAGCAATAAGGTCCTTAAAATATCAATGTAGGCCTGTGCTGTGATAGTGCCACGCAAAACAATAGGGAATGCAAGCCCCCTCCATGAAAAACACGACCACGCTATAACACCACCGCCTCCGATTTTTACTGTTTGCACTACTCAAGCTGGCAGATGACGTTCACTGGGCATTCGTCATACCCACACCCCGTCATCGGATCGCCACATCATTTACCGTGATTCGTCACTCCACACAACGTTCTTCCACTGTTCAATAGTTCAGTGTTTACGCTCCTTACACCAAGCGAGGCGTCGTTTGGAATTTACCGGCGTGATGTGTGGCTTATGAGCAGCCGCTCGACCAAGAAATCCAAGCTTCCTCACCTCCCGCCTAACTGTCATAGTACTTGCAGTGGAGCCTGATGCACTCTGGATTTCCTGTGCCATGGCCTGGATAGATGTGTGCCTATTACACAGTACGACGCTCTTCAATTGTCTGCCGTCTCTGCCAGGCAACAGACGCGGTAGATCTGTACGCTTTTGTGCTGTACGTGTCCCTTCACGTTTCCACTTCACTATCACAAGGCAAACAGTGGAGCTAGGGATGTTTAAGAGTGTGGAAATATCGCCTACAGTCGTATGACACAAGCGACACCCAGTCAACTGACCACGTTCGAAGTCCGTGAATCCCGCGGAGCGCTCCATTCTGCTCTCTCAAGATGTCTAATGACTACTGAGTTCACTGATATGGAGTACCCGGCAATATGTGGCAGTACAACGCACCTATATGAAAAAGTAAGATTTTGGGGGTGTCAGGATACACAAAGTGTATCTCATTTTTGGACTCATTTGGATGAACTCAAACTTTTCCTTATTGAGAGACGCTTGCCACTTCTGGTACTATTCCATTATCGTGTCTAAGTAACTTTGCAATTGATTTTGTTCTTGTTTACTAGACGGTAAATGACAGCATCATCTGCAAATAATGTAAATCGTTAGGAACAGCAGACGACCTACAATACTTCCTTGGGAAACGCCCGAATATCACATCTGTTTTAGTTGATGATTCTCCATCGATTACTGCGTATTGTGACCTTTGTGAGAGGAAATCACGGATCCAGTCTCACGACTAAATCGATACTCCATAGATATGAAATTTCCATGGAAGTCTCTTGTGATGAATGGTGTCAAAAGCCTTCGCGAAATCTTTAAATATTGAATCCGTTTGAGATCCCCTGTCGACGTCACTCGTTATTTCTTGCGAATAAAGAGCTAGTTGAGTTTCAAAAGAACGATATTTCCTGAATCCATGCACACTGTGTGTCAATAGACCGTTACATTCGGGATAATTCATAATGTTCGAACACGACTGGTACTGGCATCATTTAAAACTTCCGAGCTATAAGCCGATACATGAAACTTTCTCCTAACGTTTCCTCTCCGACTGTGGGAGACAGCTTCAGAGGTAAAGTGGAGAACAATATGTGATCCAAAATTCTACTGCAAATCGACATTAGTGATATGTCCGTAATTCAGCGTATTACTCGTATTTCCTTTCTTGAGTATTGGTAATACCGCTAATAGGTGTCTGGCTACTTTTGATTAGGTATTGTATTGCTTGTCGTTAACAGCAATATATTATTTCCATCTACAGCTTCAGATATTCCACAGCTCTCTCGGTAAGTTTCAATGACCTGAATCTCTTCCACATATGCGCTTCACTGATTTGAAATGAGAGGAAAAGAAATCCGTAAAATAATATCCGTCCGCTCATCCTGGCAGTTGTTTAGGTTCTTGTGGTGACAGTGGTCCGGAGGAGAGGGAAGCTGTTATGGCAGGGAAGTGCTGGGTGGGCGTATGTATTTCACTGAAGGCATCGTACTCAGTGACTGATTCGTCCCCATCTGTGAGCAGGAAAGTACTACTGAATCGTACATCGTGGTTGGCCTTGTGCAGCACGCACAGAGGAACTAGTAACTGCCTTATAACATTGAAGGGAATATGCCATCCACAGACCGCAGTGCAGAGCAGTAATAGCTGTTGTAGTAAAATTAAGGTGGTGGTAGCACAAATAGGGTCGAGCAGTATTAATAATAGTAATTGTAGATTTAATAGCAGCGCAAGTAACTGAAGTCGTTATCGTGGTGATAATATCAACATCAGAAACTAACAAATTTAAATACTGGAGCATCTAGGAGAAGAGAAAATCCTTGGCTCTTTTTCTGTAGTAGGAAAAGAACACCTATTTAGCACAAAAAATAATTCTGTACGAAAATTGTATAAAGAAAAGTGTGTTAAGTGGTCCCCAAAATGTTAAAAATTGGCTCTGAGCACTATGGGACTTGACATCTTAGGTCATCAGTCCCCTAGAACTTAGAACTACTTAAACCTAACTAACCTAAGGACATCACACAACACCCAACCATCACGAGGCAGAGAAAATCCCTGACCCCGCCGGGAATGGAACCCGGGAACCCGGGCGTGGGAAGCGAGAACGCTACCGCACGACAACGAGATGCGGGCCAAAAATGTTAAATAGTACTGGTAGCAGTAAATGAAAATGCAGCAAAATTGATAGAAACAAATTATGAATTTAGATTGAAATTTACAGAGATAGTGAAAAGGACGACGTGTGGGGAGTCACGCATCAGAGTTAAAAAAGCAAACGAGGCGAACGAAATGGCTCAGGCACTGACTAGGAAACGGGAGGAACGTGGCGCAAACCCCGCCCTTTGCGATTTCTGTGCGCCTGAGCTTTCTCTCCATTAAATGTTCAGCACATCCCTCACAACGCTCGTTCTTATTTTAACGAAGAAACGTAAGTTACTACAGAAACGAACAATGTCAAGTAACGTTTGCTAGCTAATTAAGGTACTATATCCCACTAGCAAAACAGAGTCCAGTGAAAACACTAAGCTTTGGTTGCGAGAAACATATTTTTATTGTAGTCGTATTAGAGTACTCCGCTGTTCTCAAATCTGTTGATGGTTGACCTGGGTGAGGGGACCAAACAGCGACGCCATCGGTCCCATAGTATTAGGGAAAGATGGAGAAGGAGGGCGGCCGTGCCCTTTCAAAGAAACCGTCCGGCATTTTCCTGGAGCAATTTAGGGAAACAACAGAAAACCTAAATCAGGATGGGCGGACGCGGTTTTGAACCGTCGTCCTCCCGAATGCGAGTTCAGTGTGCTAACCACTGCGCCACCTCACACGGTGAATCTGTTGAGATGATAAGATGGAGAAAGCTGTTGTTTTTGCCATAATCAGATGCTATCCAGTCTTGGCCAAATCTTTCGTTTGTCTTTGATCAATTTATCTTCTGAAAATTCATTTGTGTTTTTGCTTTTGGATATTCACTGTTTACAACATCGTGACTACAAGCGCGCCGGCCGCTGCGGCCGAACGGTTCTAGGCGCTTCAGTCCGAAACCGCGCTGCTGCTACGGTCGCAGTTTCGAATCCTGCCTCGGACATGGATGTGTGTGATGTTCAAAAATGTTCAAATCTGGGTGAAATCTTTAGAGACTTAACTGCTAAGGTCACCAGTCCCTAAGCTTACACACTACTTAACCTGAATTATCCTAAGGACAAACACAAACACCCACCCCCGAGGGAGGACTCGAACCTCCGCCTGTGTGTGATGTCCTTAGGTTAGTTGGGTTTAAGTAGTTCTAAGTCTAGGGGACTGATGGCCTCAGATGTTAAGTCCCATAGTACTTAAGGGGCCATTTGAACCATTTTGAATACAAGCCAACAAAAACTGAGGTATCATTCACGTCCCATCAAAGCAGAGATAGATAATAACGGGGCTCAAACTCGGTGTCAACGATGGGTCAGAAAATAGTGCTAGCGTTTTATAAAGAAGCAGTCAAGGTATTTGTTTCAAGTGATTTAGAAAACCACGAAAGCCCTAGATTAAGTAGCGTGGAGGACTGTTTGGTTCTTATTCCACATGTCTTAACCACAGCGCTACTTCGGTTATACTTGTGCGCCTTGTTGTGTGTGGGGCAGAGTGTACGGCCCTGTATCATCGCCTCTGACAGTACTGGGACCGCCCACACTCGACGGAAACACCCACATTGTCCGGGCCAGCGCTGCCGCCTCCAGGAAACCGGCATTACGGCTAATTACAGCACCTAGCAGACACGCTTCTCGCATTCTGAGCACCTACGTTTTCTGCGGAGCAGCGTGCGGGCTAGACTTCGGCTGGCGAGGAGGCGGCGGTGAATAAGGTCATTTACTGGCGGAGCTGAGACAGAGAACACGGTTCTCGAGATAATGACGCACTCACCTCCATAGCTTAAGGAATCTTCGAAAGGTCACGAAACAACACGAAACACAAGGACAAAGTGGGCATTAAAGTGCGACGTGGCAACAGTGCACGGAGTTACACATAGAGACGCATTTGACCTGTACAGGTACGTCTGGTGGATGGCGCTTACCATGTTCGGTGTTCCGCAACCGGATGCACACAGAACGTCTGATATTTTCAAGCGGCACTACAGGATAGACAACGGCAGGAAGTGGACCAGATCTTTTGTTGTGGATTGTGAGAACTTCTCTCAGTGCTAGTAAAGCACCATCTGGAGGCCAAGTGAGATCTGCGGTGGCTGCAATCCACCAGCTTAGAGGGTTCTAGGAGTGTTTAAGAAGATTGAGATGAGGGGAGTCAGTTCTCTGCTCTAGACGCATGACGTTCTCCTTCTACAGGTGCCCATTCATCAGACCAGCCTAGTACTGTCTGCCATTACATTCCATCACAATTAGCTTAGCTAAAGTGGCATTCCAGAGATGATGCACAAACAGTTTCAGGACACTTCTGTAGATTTTGGACGCCACAGTAGCTCTAAGATGCCAGTAATACACGTGTTCTTCGCATGATGCTGCCACGGATGAGGACAAGTGTGGTTCCTTTCCACAATAATGTCAACGAGTTCCTGGAACACACTGGGTGAACCTGTGGCGAGAATGACTCTCCAAGCGACATCGCGACTAATCAGTGAACGAGGCACTTCTCCACTGTTCCTGGGTATACTCTCGGTGCGCAAGACACCACAGTCGCCGAGCCATGCCATGCTTTGTGGGAGGGAGACTCACGTGGCGGGATGCCCAGCGTGTAGAGCAATATAAAGGCCGACGACGCGCAACCTGGCGGGAGATTACCTCTAGAATGCCATGACGTATGTAGACAGATAGGTGCTGCGTTATTTGTAGGTCGTCTGAGGAGCCATTCCGATGTATGACCGGTCAACCACTGCACACCAGTTACTATAATTGCTCGGAGCTGGGTCCATGACCATCCATGGAAACCCAGAGGTGTTAGGTCGTGATGAGATAGAATGACCTGGGACACCACACAAGCAAACATGTGGTCTATTTTTTTAACTGGCTTCAGCCCATATCAATGGATACAGTTATGTCACGTCACGATATAAACGGGACATCTCTCTGACTTCATTACAAAATATGAAACACAATATATTACATAACCAAATTTTATAAATATAAGCGGACATTTGCACGAGTCTGCTCTTCACGTGTGTTGCGTGGTATAAGAACAGATTACTACCAAAGAATTAAATATTCCCTTACATTAGTTTATCTTTCCATTATGCTACAGAATGATTTGGCCGTGCAGGCTTAAAATTTTATTAAAGTTCTACAAGGCGAGCTTGGAGTAACGTTTCTTAGCTCTGGGCTGGTGTGCCAATTCAATATGTCAACATAGCATACCGCCAATGCAACAGACCTCAGAATGGGACAAGCGGATAGGCAAGCAGTGCTGTTCTCCTTAAGGCACTGTGAGGTAACACTATGGAAGTTCACTGCCCGAACACCACTACAAAATCAAACGTAGACAGAAAAGAACCATGCTTGTCGATCCAGAAATAGGCTGGGTCCGATAAACGAAGGCAAATGCGGTCATATGGCCGGCCGCTGTGACCGAGCGGTTCTAGGCGCTTCAGTCCGGAACCGCGCTGCTGCTACGGTCGCAGGTTCGAATCCTGCCTCGGGCATGGATGTGTGTGATGTATTTAGGTTAGTTAGGTTTAAGTAGTTCTAAGTCTAGGGGACAGATGACCTCAGATGTTAAGTCCCATAGTGCTTAGAGCCATTTGAACCATTTTTTGCGCTCATACACTCAGAGCCACCGTGTCATGGGTGCAGATTTTGTCTATTAAATAAAGAGGCTTCTGGAGTTCAAGAATACATTCTATCGTGGTATCATTCCGTCCACATAGCAAAAACCAGAGAATGACAGTCTTCTGAGTTTCGGTGAAATCAGAACATTCTGGTCGATGATGGACAGCCTGCTACTTATTTGTTCTCTGCAATACTGAGAAACAGCCAACGCAATACGCACCACAACCCTACTTTGCAGCTGCTGGGTGCACGGTCATCGCGGATGAGAAGACTGGTGGGCAACCAGCCCTCCTCCGCCATTGTGTCATTGTGAACAATCTGCCAGCTGCTGTCTTCACAGAGACGAGGCGAGGCGTGTCCGCACAGCCTCCCGGCCAACTTGGGAGCATGTGATTCATTCTTCATCGATGTCTGGTGTCTGGAGGATGACTAGGATGCCGTCTTCATAACAACCATTATACTGGATCTCAGTCAGCACACCATTGTCTTCAAGATCGAATTTCGAGCCGCATTGGTTCATCACGAAACGTCCGCATGGGCACCGCCACGTCGCCCCGCCGCCATCGCCAGCACAGGACGCTGTCGTGGCACGGATCTGCGGCAGCGGCGTCACGACTCACTGATGGGGCATCAGTACTCTTTCGCGGCATATGCGCTCACACCCGACTACCGACTGGAGCTACGAATACACTTACACCTTTGTGAAGTCTGCACGATAAATGGAAGGTAGGAGGCGGATACTGGCAGAAGTAAAGCTGTGAGTACCGGGCGTGAGTCGTGCTTCGGTAGCTCAGTTGGTAGAGCACTTGCTCGCGAAAGGCAAAGGTCCCGAGTTCGAGTCTCGGTCGAGCACACAGTTTTAATCTGCCAGGAAGTTTCAACATTATTATTGATCCGACAGTATCACTGACGGCTCTGGGCGTTCACTGGATCACTCAGCCCCGATCTACAATGGGCATCTTGATCACAGCGCAAGCCCATGACAAGGGTCGCAACAGTTCTGTTTCTTCCGAGGTGGCGACAGCACATGACAACACTAAAGAAAAACCGTGGTATCTATAGCTACTTTTACTAAATGTTTTTTGTATTGCATCATAGCCTGAAGATGAGTTCCACACCTGGCAACATGTTTCTTTCTTAAACAATTTAAATATGTCAGCAACAACAAATTTGGGGCTGGTATGGACTCAGAAAAACTTTTCATGTTTTCTAAATAGTGATGATCGAATAACAGTCAAATTGACTTCCAGTTGCGGAAATATCAACATTACGCTGTGATCCATTGTATCAAGAAAGGCAGGAAACATATACCTGTTGTTGGAGAAGTTCAGCAGAACTTCTATGAGAGAGGTACCTAGCGCTGCCATTTTTCCGGAAACCATGTACACTATAGAGACATACTACTCTTATCTGTCCTTCAGCATATTACTCATGATCTTACAGATACACGAGATTAAGGACACTGTTTGGAAAGAGTGATCTTTATTTTGTGAAGTAGTGTCATTCAGAATAGCCTTAGTTGCTCATGAACGTAGGTATTTTGAAATAAATCGTTCATAAACTCTAGAAGAGTGACCTATATTTCAAGGGGCTATTAAATACACTCATGATTTTTTCCTTCGTTGGGTACCACCGTCACAATTTTCTTTCCAAATCAAATCACTGGTATATACACTCCTGGAAATGGAAAAAAGAACACATTGACACCGGTGTGTCAGACCCACCATACTTGCTCCGGACATTGCGAGAGGGCTGTACAAGCAATGATCACACGCACGGCACAGCATTTGTGCACCGCCGCAGTCAGTGTCAGCCAATTTGCCGTGGCATACGGAGCTCCATCGCAGTCTTTAACACTGGTAGCATGCCGCGACAGCGTGGACGTGAACCGTATGTGCAGTTGACGGACTTTGAGCGAGGGCGTGTAGTGGGCATGCGGGAGGCCGGGTGGACGTACCGCCGAATTGCTCAACACGTGGGGCGTGAGGTCTCCACAGACATCGATGTTGTCGCCAGTGGTCGGCGGAAGGTGCACGTGCCCGACGACCTGGGACCGGACCGCAGCGACGCAAGGATGCACGCAAAGACCGTAGGATCCTACGCAGTGCCGTAGGGGACCGCACCGCCACTTCCCAGCAAATTAGGGACACTGTTGCTCCTGGGGTATCGGCGAGGACCATTCGCAACCGTCTCCATGAAGCTGGGCTACGGTCCCGCACGCCCCAACATCGTGCAGCCCGCCTCCAGTGGTGTCGCGACAGGCGTGAATGGAGGGACGAATGGAGACGTGTCGTCTTCAGCGATGAGAGTCGCTTCTGCCTTGGTGCCAATGATGGTCGTATGCGTGTTTGGCGCCGTGCAGGCGAGCGCCACAATCAGGACTGCATACGACCGAGGCTCACAGGGACAACATCCGGCATCATGGTGTGGGGAGCGATCTCTTACACTGGCCGTACACCTCTGGTGATCGTCGAGGGGACACTGAATAGTGCACGATACATCCAAACCGTCATCGAACCCATCGTTCTACCATTCCTAGACCGGCAAGGGAACTTGCTCTTCCAACAGGACAATGCACGTCCGCATGTATCCCGTGCCACCCAACGTGCTCTAGAAGGTGTAAGTCAACTACCCTGCCCAGCAAGATCTCCGGATCCGTCCCCCATTGAGGATGTTTGGGACTGGATGAAGCGTCGTCTCACGCGGTCTGCACGTCCAGCACGAACGCTGGTCCAACTGAGGCGCCAGGTGGAAATGGCATGGCAAGCCGTTCCACAGGACTACATCCAGCATCTCTACGATCGTCTCCATGGGTGAATAGCAGCCTGCATTGCTGCGAAAGGTGGATATACACTGTACTAGTGCCGACATTGTGCATGCTCTGTTGCCTGTGTCTATGTGCCTGTGGTTCTGTCAGTGTGATCATGTGATGTATCTGACCCCAGGAATGTGTCAATAAAGTTTCCCCTTCCTGGGACAATGAATTCACGGTGTTCTTATTTCAATTTCCAGGAGTGTATGTTCACACACGTTTTATAATATTACGAAGTCATGTCATTAAGACATGTCTGATATTTACTGACTTTTTTCACCTTGGTATCGAAAATAGCTTTGCAGCCGAAATCGTGATAGTAAATAAATAATAAAAACTTGCAGTCAAATTACTGCAATACTTCACCTAAAAACAGACTTATAATCAAATTATTTCCATACATCACCAATTTTGGTCAGCAATTTAGAGTTTACAGTTTCCGTTCATCAACTTATGATTTCCTCAGTGTGTCATATAAGCCATAAAAAGTTTGCAATCAAGTTGTCCATTTTATCATTGACTACTGACTGAAGTAGGGTCACATGTCTCCACAGGAATTTAATGTCATACAAAAGAATACGAGGCTTTTAATGGTGATCTCTCCGTTGGATGGAACACTAGGCTGTTTTATAGGATAGTATTAGCGAAGAGAAGATAACCAGTGAGAATAGTTGTATAAGAAAGGCATTGTAACTCACAAATACTCGTGATAATGGTTTACAATCTTTGAGCTGGACCGACGACTGGTCTGACTTGCAACAAGGATGCCGTTAGTACTCACCTCACGCCGGGCAGCAGCAGCAGCAGCACCGTCGCTAGTCCGGCGATCCGCACCGCCGCCGGACACTCAGCGGCAGCCATAATGACGTCTGCGAGCAATCGTCCCCGCCCTCTCCTGCAGCACACAGGAGACGGCATTAGGAAGCACCGATCTGGCAAAGGACCTCCGCGAGGTTGAGCAGGCGGCGTTTGAGCTGCCTCATGCCGAAAGTCTGCGTGGCAGTTTACCTTAACCTTTCATCTAGTGATTATATCTCTACTGGTCGACACACTATGATGTTTTAATTAGTTAGTCGCACGTGTCATAGACCACGTTTGCTTCATATCACCATGATGTGGGATGCTTCAGTAGTTCTAAGAAAAGATATTGTCGTCTATCGATATACACTGAGCTGACGAAAAGTCATGAGATATTTCTTAATATTATGTCGGACTTCTTTGTAGTGAAGCAATCCGACGTGCCATGGTCTCAATAAAATGTTGCAAAAATACTGAGCAATGCTGCCACTAAAGCCGTCCATAATTGTATAAATGTTGCCGGTGCAGGACTGAGTGAACGAACGGACCTCTCGATTATGTTCCATAAATGTTCCAATGGAGGTTTGTCGGACGGTCTGGTTGGCCAGATCATTCGCTCGAATTATCCAGAACGATCTCCAAATCAACTGCGAGCAGTTGTTGCCGGTGATATGTTGTAATTTCATCCATAAAAATTCCATCCGGAACATAAAATACACGAATGGCTGCAAACGTTCTTCAATTAGCCGATGGACCAGTCCAGTCCATGTACTCACAGCTTACACGATTGTGGAGTTATCAGCAGCTCGTAGAGTGCCTTGTCGACAACTTGGACCAGCACCTTCGTGGTGTCTGCGCCACATTCGAAACCTACCATCAGTATTTACCAACCGAAATCGGGACTCATCCTACCAGACCACTGTTTCTCAGTCGTCTAGCTTGAAAGCGATATTGTTGGCCTTCACTTAACGACCGAGAGCAGCGGTGTTTGCTACAGTACTAACAGACAAGCAACACTGTGTGAAGTAATCTCATAAATCAATATGAGACGTTTGACGAACGCATTCGTTCGGACAGTGCGTCGAAATTAGGCGTTAATAGGCTATGGTAACAGTCGAGCTGGCCGCGGTGGCCGAGCGGTTCGAGGCGCTTCAGTCTGGAACCGCGCGACCGCTACGGTCGCAGGTTCATATCCTGCCTCGGGATGGATGTGTGTGACGTCCTTAGGTTAGTTAGGTTTAAGTAGTTCTAAATTATAGGGGACTGATGACCTCAGATGTTAAGTCCCATAGTGCTCAGAGCCATTTGAACCATTTTGTAACAGTTGGGCGACGCGAGTGCGTTTGCTAACTGCACGTCATCGCCTGAAGCACCTTTCCTGGGCTTGTGACCGCATCGGTTGGAATCTAGACGACTGGAAAGCGGTGGCTTGGTCAGATAAATCCCGATTTCAGATGATAAGAGCTGATGGTAGTGTTCGAGAGAGGCATAGATCCCACGTGCCTCCACGTGCCTCCATAATGGTGTGGACTGTATTTACATGGAGTTGTCCTCTAGTCATCTGAACCAATCATTAACTGGTGATGACTATTTCGACTACTTGCAGATCTTTT
Organism: Schistocerca gregaria; assembly: GCF_023897955.1. Lineage (NCBI taxonomy): Eukaryota > Metazoa > Arthropoda > Insecta > Orthoptera > Acrididae > Schistocerca > Schistocerca gregaria. The sequence goes on along the minus strand of NC_064920.1, from coordinate 786,037,049 downwards.
GCAGGCACTACTCTTGGACTTCATTTACCCAAACTCTCCCACCTATGGTATAGCCAAACACCTGGTGCTACTACTAAAGCCTCTCGTGGGTAAATGTCCCCACCACATCAAGAATTCCACGGAGTTTGTTGAGACACTCAAGGAGTGGCGTCTTGACAAAAATGACATTATGGTCAGCTTTGACGCTATATCCCTTTTCACAAGGGTACCGTTAGAGGACTCCCTGAAACTACTGGAAAATCATTTCGACGAAGACACAGTGGAATTATTCCGCCATGCACTCACGACCACATATTTCCAGTGTGGCGGCAGGTTTTACCAACAGGTGGATGGAGTCGCTATGGGATCCCCACTGGCACCATGTATCGCTAATCTGTACATGGAATACTTCGAGGATATCGCCTTGGAAACAGCACGCCTTAAACCCAAGGTCTTTTATCGGTACGTGGACGATACTCTCGCGGTCTGGCCGCACGGCGAAGACACTCAAACGGAATTTCTGAACCATCTGAACAGCGTACACGAGAACAAAGTTCACAATGGAAATGGAATAAAATGGGTGCCTACCCTTCCTCGATATCCTTATAAAGAAGAAAACGGACGTCACACTGGGACACTCGGTCTACCAAAAGAAAACGCACACAGACCTGTACCTCAACGCCAACAGCTGCCATCACCCAGCACAACGGAAATCCGTGCTCACTACCCTGGTCCGCAGAGCTCATGACATATGCGACAAGGACAGTTTATCTGCTGAGATTCAGCACCTGAAGAAAACCTTCCAGATGAATGGATACTCCGACACGCAGATTAGACGCGCTCTCCATATGAGCAAGAAGAAGAAGGAGAAGAACCTTCAGGAAGATGAGAACAACAAAAGTCTGGCGTTCCTCCCGTACAGAGGACCACCCACGGTCAAGATTGCCAGGATACTGGAGAAAAACAAGATAAAAACCATCTTCCATCCTCCAACAAAAATCAGAAATATGCTGGGCTCAATGAAGGACGACTTGGGTCTAAGAACTCCGGGTGTCTACAGTATTTCCTGTGAATGTGGGAAACAATATATTGGGCAGACGCAGCGTTGCATAACGCAACGCATCTCTGAACATGTGAGAAGCGTCCGCCTCGGACAAAAAGAAAAATCCGCGGTAGCGGAGCACAGCCTCAATGAAGAACACACGTTTCAGTTTGAAGAAACCAAGAGACTGTGTAGAGCGAAAGGTTTCTGGGACTCAGTTATTAAAGAGGCAGTGGAGATACGGGTTAGTGACAACCTGGTCAATCGGCACAGTGGCTTCCAACTCAGCAGCGCGTGGAATACAACATTATCAAGAATGAGACGAGAGCGCTCCGATGGAGGTAGGTCGGTGGCGGTGTATGAAATAAACAGGCCGCACCGAGACGAGACGCCAGGACCCGGCGCCCGCGACTCCCCCCCACCACGCGCCGCCGCGCCGATTCCGCTCGCGCCTGATTGGCCCGACCCGCGCCAAGGATGCAAAGATGCCCGTGCTCCAGCGGCTATAAAGACCCGGACGAGACGTGAACCCGACACTTCGCCTGAAGATGGCAAGTAAGAAACTTGCTGAAACGTTGCTGGAGAACAACGCATTGACTCGGCTGTCAACCCGAGAAGAATGTATCACAATAACAGATTGTATCAAACTACCGCGACTAAGAACGTACTTTCGCAGAAGATTAAGCGCCCCTGCTGTAATCCCGAGGAATCGTATGTTCAAACTGAGGAACTACTTGCGCTTTGTAGATAATGTGTTTTGGATGAAATCAAGGTAAATAATAAGTTACGGAAAGTGAAACCAGTCTTTGATACCGTTAGAAGAAAATTGCCAGCTTCCACATATCTTTCAGTAGATGAGCAAATGATTCCTTTCCATGGCAAAACATCTCTTAGACAGTAGGTAAAGATTAAGTTTGGCCATCTGGGAACCAGAGCCAGAGCTCAGTTTGGGGGATTCTGTGGTGAAGAAGTTGGTAGACCGCAAAGTTGCCAGTCAGCATGTTGTGTAGTTTGATCGATATTTCACATCCATTCCACTACTACAGTACTTGCTGGAAAGACAAATATAAAGAAGTAGTGACCATTTTAGCTAGCTATATTCCATCTCGTCTCAGATCAAAGGTAACTGAATACAGGGAATTGATGAAGAGAGGTACAGATTCCTTCGTTCAGAGAAGATGGGAACATTTTTGTTTTCATGTGTATTGGTAATCGTTCCGTTACAGTTGCATTTAGTTTCTGTGGTGCTGCTCCCACTAGTATAGTAAAAAGATGGGACAGGAAAGCAAAAGAATTCATTGGAGTACCTCAGTCCAAATGTACCTATGATTACAACAAATCAGTGGAAGGTGTGGATTTATGTGACACAATGATTTCTTACTATCGAATATTCTCATGCACAAAGAAGTGGCCCATAAGAGACTTCCTTCATTTAATTGGCATGGCGATTGTGAAGTCGTGGACTGATTACAGAAAGGATCAGCTGGCATTATGTGCTAACAAGAAATCAATCATGGATCTATTAGACTTTAAGATTTATATTGATGAATCCCTGAGTCTGAACTCGGGCACGACAGGACAACCGAAGCACGACTGGAAAATTACTTTTCGGGCTCTGAATCTGAATCGTATGAAGCAGCTCCTAGAAAGCGCACAAAGGTATTTAAAATTCCTAACAGAGATGTTAGGAAAAGTGAGAGTAGACATTTGCCTCTGCCCAATTACAGACAAAAATAAATCGATGAAACGTCGAAACAAGGACTACAAAGCTAAAACCAAGTTCATGTACTCTGAAAGTGAAGTATTTACGTGTATCGCTAATGAGAGAAAATGTTTCTTTGACTTCCACAACAGAAAACTGATTGTGATGTGCTACAACCTTTTCGGGATTACTGATGACCGTAACTGCTTTTCTTGGGTTGTACTTTTGTAATACTCTGTAAATAATGTATCCACATGTTAAATAAAAAATTGAAATATTAAAAAATACAATTTTGTGTTATCAATGCCATGGCCTTATATCCTGAATAGTCACATGGAGACCCAGTCTCCAACCAGCTGAACATAGGCAAATCTCAATCCGGATTAGCAGTAACAAAAACTACCATTACAATGCTCATTTATGACGTCCATCTGCCACATCCTTATCAAAAAATATTTGACATACAGAAAAATTTTACTTCAGTCTGAAGAGAATATACATTTTACATATGCAACAGACTTCCATGTCATCCCAGCCGGATGTCTGTTTCGCGGGAATCTTCTGTGAAGCAAGAGGGTTTTTAGGATAACTAGTAGGTAGAGACCGGATTATATTCATCATAAAAACCTTAATATATGCACGCAGATATGCATGAAAAGTGTCGAAACATGCAAGATCAAATAATGAAAAGGCATGGTAGTAGCTGCGTGCATTATATCTCAAAGTCGAACCCGCGCATATCACTTACGAGGAAGAGCGCCGGCTACGTGAATAATCGTAACATTTACAACGCTGCTATCATTTTCTGAATACGTTCTGGTAGTGGTTAGGAAGGGAGTTTCTCTGGGATTTTTTTTTTTTAAATTTGCAAAATGGGGCACATACCTTGTTTCAGGAATTGTTCCTTCTTTGCTATTGTTGTCGGTAACAAGTGACTGCGATGCGAGTGAGTCGCAACGGAACAATCGATATGCACAGGACCAACTTCGAGATATATCGCACGCAGCGGGCACGCTCAAAAACTCCGTAATATTTTATTTAAGAAACAACATCCAATTAGGAATTTTTTTGAACAGCATTAACTACATTAATTAATACCTTTGGACCCAAGCATAATTTACAATTTATTTGAGATTTTCTACCATTGTAAACATAAATGATCAAGTACTGTTCCAAATGTTTGGTAGTAAGATTATATCCCCGTTCACTGACAAAAATTTTATAAGCAAGAAAGGACCGTTCTACATCAACTGAGGTAACTGGCCGGTATTTGAATTTGGGTGCTATGTTGTGCACTTATTGTTTCTGGAAAGGTTCACCTGTCCCGTTAATGAAACTATTAGTTTGACACAAGGGTTCAAAGCCTGGTTATTGTTTACAATGTTTTCAAACTTTTCTTTCAGTTTTCTTGGGAATACCTCCGACAATGAGGAGTTTACTGGAATAATTTTATTCATTAACTGAATAGATTCATTCAAAGACAAATCTTGAGTTTCAAGGTTTTTAATACTGCAGGTATATAGGGAAAAATGAATGCTAATCACAACAATGCCCTTTTCAATACTGGAATCGTTAAAAGCTTCCTTGCACTGACAAAACGCCAAAGTCTCTGCACTATCGAAATCGTTTTCTACCCCTCTAATGGCCTCGAAATGTTTATTGTTAAACAACACAGCTTCGACTCACGTACCCCAACGAGTTACCATTGGTTCAGGAGGTAAAGGCACATTTGGTATTTTTACTTTGTAGATACTGATGCGAGCATGAGCCTTCAAAAAGACTTTCTTTGTGGGTGAAATCAGTTTATTTACATTCAAAAACGTGGAAACTACTTCAGCAAGGCGATGTACTCCATGAGCAAAGCACGTCACATGAATCAAATTGAGATAAAATACTCGGAGGGTTTATGGGGTGCAGCATCTGAAATGAACGAACACAAACACCCTTTCATCTGCAGAAGATTCTGTAAATATTTTTCTAATACCGTCATTCACAAGTCAGGTGATAGTAGAATGATTTACTTTTTCAAGTTCCTTGCCGGCCGCTAAATAGGAAGAAGAAGACTCTTTTTTCGAAGAACCAAAACTTTAATTTGCAATCTAACGGCCGCAAGTGTCTGTAGTTTCGTGAACTGAAATCTAGATAATTCTGTCCTTGAGATCATTGTGTATTTCTTCCAGAACATTTACGTAAATCGTCGGTATGTAATTTTTACGCAATATTGATTTATCTGGTATATTTTGATTTAAGCAATATTTGCACAGTAAGCCTTTGAGGATAGGGTTTGTAAGTTTGTGAAGAGCAATATTGCTTGCAATGAATTCTTCACACAGGTCCATGTTAAACCGACTTCTTTGGTTACCTTTGGACAAATGCCTGCTACTGCAACTTGCTTTTGTCTGAAGTTGTTGCCATGGTCCTTTCTTCTGTATTCCTGCGATATAAAAACTTGTCTTGACATGCTGGTCTATTTGAAACTTTTTTTCATGAAATGTTTTTCTCGCAAACTCGACAATATAAAACAATTCTGTCATATGTAAATGTTCCACGGTGGTCAGCTATCCACGAAACGACGTTTCTTTTTTCGGGCGACATGGCACACAACACGTTACCCACTACTCGTCGTAAACACGTTCAGCTGTGTACAAGTAAGCAGAAAGCTAAACAAACAGTGGACGTGCGACTAAAAGCTTGTGTAATCTAATTTTATTGTTGCCGACGCGTACGGCATGACAGCGGAGCGGATAAACCGGGGGCGCGGGAGCAGCAGCATTGACTCTGTCTGCCTGTTGCCGTTCCTCTTCTGTAATAATTTCGCTAGGCAGTAGCTCTCGGTTAGCGATTGCATGCGGTTCTAGGAAACCATCAATCTGAGAGACATCAAAACTAAATCGAGCTAGACGCCGCCTGTCTAAATTTTTAATTTATTGTAAACATAGAGCGAAAATATGAATCGTCACTGGTTTCAGTTAAAATATGCAATAAGCGGTGAAAAGTAGCCACATATGCAAATGCGTATGCAACATGCAAATGCATAAAACCCGATCTCTTTCAGGACTCGACACAGTTATGCTTATGTCCAAGAACATGGTGTTGTGGAACAGCGTTGTTAACATTTTCCTTCTGGGAGATGGAGATTTAATGTCCGAAAATAGCATGTTCATGTTGATTGCTAATAGTAATCGTCTTTTTTTTCACTCTCTTGTTGTGGTTGACAACTGATGGAAAGTTGCTACTAGAGCATAGCGGAAACGTACGTTCCTACGAGGTCAAAGGATAGGACTTTGTAAATGAAGAAATGATCGAGGGATGCCTTTCGTTCTGCGAGGTCGAAGGTGACAATATGACGAACATAGATAGAGCAAGGCAAGCATAGTTCAAATGGTTATAATGGCTCTGAGCACTATGGGACTTAACATCTGAGGTCATCAGTCCCCTAGAACTTAGAACTACTTAAACCTAACTAACATAAGGACATCACACACATCCATGCCCAAGGTAGGATTCGAACCTGCGACTGTAGTGGTCGCGCGGTTCCAGACTGAGGCGCCTAGAACCGCTCGGCCACAGCGTCCGGCCCAAGCATAGTAGAAGAACCTTTAATCCAAGGCAGGACCACATATCAAGGCGCTAGCGAAGACACCAGCCAGACTCGATACAGTAGGGGATATGAGCAAACGAGGAAAAAAAATGGAGACGTTTGTCAGCATGGAAGGGGAGTTCGAACAGATAATGTCGCCTGGCGCTATTTCAGTGGCTGCAGAGAGTCCCTCGCTAACATAATGTTTGTGTTATTGTTGCAGAAATTCGATGATCTAAATAAAAAATTCGATGAGCAAATAAGAAGTTCGATGCGCATCATAAGACCGAAGCTGAGGGAAGAAACACGTTAAACGAAGGACAATGAGTGTTAGTTTAGGTAGTTAGTTTCATGCTCCATGTATCATTTGCACGATAAATCGTAATGATGTGGAGCAATGAGTGTTAGTTTAGGTAGTTAGTTTCATGCTCCATGTATCATTTGCACGATAAATCGTAATGATGTGGAGCCAATCATTTTACATACACATCACAAATTAATTCTTAAATATGGCTAAATGCTCAATATTTATAAAGGTTTTTTAAGATGTGAGTTAGTAATTACTACCCACTACCTTCTACACATTAAAATAATAGAAATTCTTCTATTGAATAGAAGGAGTTGTCAAGGAGAAAGTTTTTTAGTTTGTTTACAAATTTTACTCTGTTATCTATCAGGTATTTTATATCTCTGGGTAAAGTATCAAAAAATTTTTTGCAACGCTGTGTACCCCTTTTTGTGCTAAGGAAAACCTTAACCCTTAGCTTCCTATGTCATTTTTTGTCACACTATTCCAGATGTGGTCTAATAATAGCTGTATTTAGATGGCCAAAAAATTTCACTCTTTAATTTCAGTGAAACAATTCAGTTTTTAACGTAAAAGGTTTCATCAGTACCACCAAAAATATATTAAAATTAATTTTAAACTTCATTTTTATGAAAAACCCCGGTTAAACAGAAGCTGCAAAAAATGAACATAATAATACGTGATAGGGTTAACGCTGTAAAATGTAAAATACATTGCTTTCTAAATTTCCCTTTTTGCTATATTTTTATTCTTCATTATGCATGCAATAATAAAAACACAAGAAACTGAAACAAAGTATTAAAAGAATGAAAATTACACTAGTCCTATTCAGGTTATTAGTTTGCTTCTTAGAAGTTTGCCTTGCACTCGCTGCAAAGGTTTTCTTAGCATTCAAGGAGATCAGCTTCTTGCAAAATGGCAAACACTAGACGTCTTATTTTTCTTTTGTGGGTCACAAGTGAAGCATATTTTCCGTTTCTCCAGTTGTTCTACAACGACTCCTGCTCTTGGTACAGCTACATTCAAAACACTGTGTAGCGGGACTTTGAATTTCGCCGCGCTACACTCGTCCCCTCAGATATAAATTATATCGTCGCAGCGGTATGAGCGCTCGACGGCAGAGAAAAAACTAAAATTGTAACTTTTTTTTTTGTTTTCTATCCGTCTATTGTCTCTCGAGAGCGGAAGCTTAATGCAGACGTGATCTGATGAAGACGAAAAAAATTAATAATGTATAGACATATTGTGGAAGTTGTTATGACATTTGGAGGAGGGAAGCAACGTAAAATAAATTGCATTTAATATCAAAGACGGTTTTGTATACATTAGAAATTCCTCGACGATGACACTTATTGCAAGATTTCGGAGCATACTTTTCACGCAGAAAAGAAGTAGGAGATTTTTGAAGACCTGGACGCCGCACGAAAGAAGACATGTTAACCTGGTAAAGGATGAACTCTTATCTACGCCATTTCCCGCTGTTAGTTACATTTATTATTCTCTGTCTTTTTTCAAATAATTTTTGTAGTCGAAATTGGTTTAACTTTTGCTCAAAAACGTCACAAGGACCACCCCAACAATAGCTTTTCCGAATCACGAAGTCCGATAAGCTTTTCTGTAATACGAAGTCCCATTTGCATTTAATTCTTTCCCTTTTTCACGGTCATTAACGATTTAAAAACCCGCTTTTTCATGCACCATTTCTTCGCACATTTTCAATTTTTTTCTTTTCTTTTCTTTTCTTTTCTTTTCTTTTCTTTTCTTTTCTTTTCTTTTCTTTTCTTTTCTTTTCTTTTCTTTTCTTTTCTTTTCTTTTCTTCTCTTTTCTTCTTTTTTATTAACCACTACAACTAGCTCCCGCAACAGGATTCAATCTTCGGATGTGTCGTTTTTGAGCAAATGTAAAACTTTAATTTCTATTTTTTTCCAACAGAGAGTAACCAAAAATCCTGAATTTGAAATGGGAACTAAAAGACCAACTTTATTGTACCTACGCAAATGATTATACAAAAATATTGTAATGAATTTTTGTAACTAATTCAATCTGTTTTTCTTTGCATGGCATATATTGATGCAAAACTTTATTTTGGAACCTTTTGGTGATTATCCGATGGAGATGTATTAAGAAAATCCATATTTTGACGAATTACGATTTACGCAGAAGTGATTGGCCAGCCGTTGTAGGACAAAAAATTTAATGGTGAGTCACACAGTTATGTTTCATTCAAGCATTCAATAGCCTACTGCAGAATCCATTTTTCCCTTTCCACACATCCTTTAGTTTTCTTCTATATTTTTCCAAAATTATCTATCTCTATTGTAGTTTGTGGTAATTATAGTATTGTTGTAGCATATGAAGATCATGAATTTGACCCCCCAAACAGTCATTTCTTACGAAAAATTTTGTCCGCCCTGCTGCATCTTTCTCAAGCATTGTTCGCAATAGAGCAATCATTTACACTGACGAGAAAATATTTCAACCTAAATTTGAGTCAAATCTTTATTAATCAGACTTGTATTACTCCCTTTTTGACTTACGATTATACATCCTATTACAATGGAACGCGGTAAGGTAGAGATAGTTTCGGCAGATGAGTTAAGTGAAGTAGTGGTGGTGGTGGTGGTGGTGGAGGTGGTGGTTTGTGTTTAACGTCCCGTCGACAACGAGGTCATTAGAGACGGAGCGCAAGCTCGGGTTAGGGAAGGATTGGGAAGGAAATCGGCCGTGTCCTTTCAAAGGAACCATCCCGGGATTTGCCTGAAGCGATTTAGGGAAATCACGGAAAACCTAAATCAGGATGGCCGGAGACGGGATTGAACCGTCGTCCTCCCGAATGCGATAAGTGAAGTAGATTCATCGTTCAACCAACAAGAAAGTCCGTGTTTCCCTCCATGGACGAGTTCACATATCAATGCAATGATTTTGCCTCAAACTCGCAACATTTGTGATAATACACAGATGGCGACTTTAAATGACGAAATGTGGAATGGACGCGAGACTAGACCGCCAGCGCCATTGTTAACATCAATGTCAGAACCGAATATGAGACAAATTCAGCAATGTGACACAAATCGGACACAGGAGACTGACAAACTGGACCGAGTATTAGAGTTATTTGCAGACATGAAACGAGACGTTAGTCAGAAAATTGACATATTAAACCACACTATGACCGAAAATTTTGAACGAACGACAAAACAGATGACAGAATTAAATAACACCACTCAACAGCTCAGCCAGCGATTTGAGACATTGTCCGACCGAGTCACTAAACAGGAAGAAACTTTGGTTACATTCACACATGAAACAAAAAACAATATCACCCGATGTGAGAATTAGTTGACTCAAATAGTTAAAGTGCAGCAGGAAGTGGACACCCGTGTGGAAGAGTTAAGCTCAGGCCCACACTTCAGCTAGCTCCACCCAAGAAAAGCTGACTGAAGAAGTGGGAAATATTACCCAACAGCTCACAATGGTAGTTCTTGAACAAACCCACCTCAAAGAAAAGATAGAAAAATTAGAATATCGAGCGGACCTCGCGTCACTAAACAAAGACACCAACATGGCCGAAAGAATTGTACGTGAATGTAAATTTTGTGACGACTATCTGGACAAAAAGCTTGAAACAATTACACAGGACATACTTTCAAAAACAAAGACACATGTTAAAGACGAGACAAAACACATAGAAGACGAAGTGACACAATTACGAGACAATGTTGTCCCGTGTTTGGCGATTGGTGCAAACGCATCGTCAGGGAACGGCAAAACAGCTAAAAGCACGACTAATGACACAGACAGAACACCTATTCTCGAATCACTTATTTCAAGTCAAAATTACAATGTGCCGCTTTGTTCTCCACCAAACGAGCAATATTACGGCACGACACCTAGAGCACCATGTGACACAAACCACGTCAATAGAGTTATACCAACCGGCATGGCGTATGACACGTTTGTAAGGCATGGGTATTTCCAGACATTTTCCAGTGAGGAATGTTTATTAGATCATTTGACGGTGTTTTTCCACGTAGTTGGCCAGAAGTCGGTAAAATCAGATACGTCACCAATTTCATGAGAGGACGAGCGGCTAAGTGGGGTGCCGCTATGAAACGGCGGTGCCTTACGTTTGAACAGTTCGAACAAGCCTTCTTGGACGAATTCTGGTACGAGAATGAGCAACAGAGTCTAAGGAGAGAAGTGTGCAACCCCGAGACCTATGACCCTAAAAAAGAAACATTAAGACAATACTTTGAGAGGTACCTAGACAAGACACCGTACTGGTCCAAACCAGCCGACTTGCCAGCGATAATTGACACTTTAAAGAGCCACTTACCCTTTCCATACCGAGACAGATTAATAGGAGTACCGGAGAATGACGTTAAGACTTTCTTAAACTTCTTAGATCAAATGGACGTAGTTTACAGAGGCGATTCACGCTACTCAAATTTTACTCATATTAATAACCAAAATCAGCACCCACCCCAAAGGAACTGCAGGGACGGTGGTTGGTGGAACCATCCGTCCGCGCCGCGACACAATACGATGCCTGCGCGCGAAACATATTCAAATGGAAACGTGTGTGACGGTAGGAACAACCGCAGAAATTCGTGGAATAATAATAACAACAATAATTATCACCAATATCAAAATGGTAACTACAAGCAAAATGAAAATCACAGACAGTACAACAACAGCAATAGGAGACGTGAGAATATCCGGTACAACCCGGGCTACTTTGACAGGAACATGCCATATAACAGACATAATTACCACCAAAACAATAATAATCTACCGACAGAACATGTGGAACACACAAAATTCACGCATGACAAATCATAACCCTCCACGGAATCCGCCGCCGTTCCCCAGTACAGTTACGCACTCCCCGCCACGAAGTAGCAATAACAATTGCGGCGCGCCATCAGCTGACGCGTGGGCGCCAACCGGCCGGAATGTAAACATAGTGGAGCTGGTCAGTGAACCCGGCCAAACACAGCAGACGACCGAAAACAGTAGACGACCGAAAACAGTAGACGACCGAGCTAAACGCTCGTGCTTCGGTCGTGGGGTGTTGTAAGAGCGCAACGGCTGAGACGGTTTGTTTCCTCAGGTACGATGACAAAATGACAGCAGAACAGGAATTAACCGACGAGAAAAACATTAAATCACCCAGTTGTGTTAAAGAATTCATACATACTACGGCATGGGTTAAGTTTAACGATTGTGATGTACAAATTGTATTCGATACTGGTGCTGCTGCAAGTGTGATGTCAACCGCATTCTATAATGAATTGAAACAAATTATAAACATGCCTACATTACCTGTACAGAATTGCTACGTGGTTAGTGCCACAGGTACTAAATCTAAGAACATACGCATGCAAGCCCTTGTTAACTTCACATTTTCCAATACACAGTTCAAGGGTAATTTTCTGATTGTAGACAAGCTCATCGTACAATGCATCCTAGGGATGGATTTCTTGAATGAACACAAAGCAATCATAGTTTTAAGTAATGGCATATGTCAGTTATCTGTAGGAGAACAACTAATTAATGTTGAACTTAACAAGACGATTGAACCACGACAAAAACATTACGAAGTAACTCAATTTCACTTGGTATATCCTACCATAGTTAGTGTATGTAATTTAACACTTGAAGATTCAGACTATCAGGAGATTGAGTAGGATTTATTCTATTCAGGTCCTTTCAGAATGGCAAGCATACCTCACCCAGGTTGTTACTCCCTAGAATACCCGTTATCTCACAAGCCGAGGGGGCTGCATCCCCACAGACATTTGAAACCCTTTGTGCACTAAAACAACATAATATAGTGACAATTAATTTGAACATGAGCAAGTCACTGTGTAGACGAGATCGTAAATATTTGTATTGAATACACGAACATTAAGTTACACAGCCAAAGAACACAACGTTAATTTATGGAAATTATATACTGCAGTTACACTTGTACACATAATTATGAGGAGAATGTAAACCCAGGTGAGTACACTTACTGAATGAGAAAAGATATTCATATAGGAATGAGATCTACACAGATTACATTTGTTGTTAATTGTAAATTATAAGGTGAATCAACAACTAGTTAGTTATTTCAAGGCACTCTTATGACAGGAGATAATAGCTATTGAGATCAATAATGACATAGGTATGTAGCAGAATGAATGAGGATGTAAGAATGAATGATCAGTATGAATGAGTTAATATTTACGTTAATATAAGAAGGTAAATTACTGTGAAGTAGTTGATGGAGACGATTGTTTGAGGAAAATGTTATTTGAGTTTTATGAGAATGGAAGTGGTAAATGGCCCCACATATGTGATATATTAATGTTTGATGAGGAATATGTTTAATGTATAAGGATATATATATATTATGATGAATATGTGAGTAAGGAACGAGTGAGAATGTTTTGGTAATATTGTGCTACATAGAGAAGTGAGTAAACAGTCTGCGTCTTTAAGATTACATAAGAATTTCAGTTTGAAAGAAAACATTTGTGATGAGTTAGAACATGTGAGTACAAGACGTTAAATGTGAATCTATTTTCTGTGCCCTTGAAAATGAACGAATGCAAGAAAAGCAGAGTGAACATAATGATGATTACAGCTGTTGAAAGAAGTGTAATAAGAATGTAACTTGGAAACACATTAGCTTTAATTTATTTCAGAAGTGTAACTTAGTAAACTTTCGTTAAGTTTTCTTAAGCCATTGTGTGGAAGAGAGCATTTATAGTTCGTGTTCAGACAGGAGAATGATATTTTAAGGAACTTAAGTTGAAATATAGTTTTTACACAGCCCTCATGTGAATACATTTGTGTATACGAAAGTGAAATTTAGTGCCATGTTAGCCTTTATTATACTTACACATGACAGAAAACCCTGAGGAAGCAAAATATAGGGGAGTTATTAAAGCCGTTTTTTCGACTCGTACAACACCTACACTTTAGCGAACAGATTACAAAATTACATCTACTTTGAAGACAACATTTGAATTTTCAGGTAATGCATGGTAAGTGCAAAGGAGCAGTGACCATCCTTGCAACCAACATCGAGCAACGGATGCGGAGAAAGAGACATTTTACTGTCAATTATAATACTATGTTCTTTATTTATGTTTTATAGAAAGAAATTATATATATATATATATATATATATATATATATATATATATATATATATATATATATATATATATATACCACATACATGATGTTTAACCTTCACCAAAGTAGAAGAAAATTCATGGTTGAACTCTTGAGAGGAAATATGGTAAGTTATTATATAATACACATTATGAGAGAGACAATCTCTGTGAGATATATTTTCCATTTGTATAGACGGTATCCACAAGAAGTGGAGATATCGAGGAAGCACTGAGCAGCTATGTGATTTACTCATGCAAGGATTTGTTAAGGTATAATACACTTAGTCATATGAACAGTCAGAACACAAACAGACAATCTGTTATGATGTTGCACTACAGAGATTTGACGTAAGGACACTTACATTTAGCCATGATTTGGTAAATGGTAAGCATCTCCTTTCTCACACCCCTTCAAGGTGATGCAAATGTTATAATGTATTATGTTCCCTTTTTATGTAGTAGCTGTAGGATTTGGTAGTTTATAGGTAGTGAATAGTTTCTTCCATTCTATCTTTTTTTCTTTCTCCATTATCCTACCACCTCCTGCAGCTGGGTATTGTTTGTTTATCAAATGTAAGACTATATTGTGTGATAGTGAACTTTCAGGTATGAATAAAAAGACATGAATATTAATGGCATTACGAGCCTGGTCAACCACTAGCCAAGATATGGAATCAAAAGAAAGAAAGAAATTATAAATGAAGGAAAGACCGTGCTTTAAATATTAAGTCTGATATCCCTTCTGAATAAAAAAAATTAATACCCCAATAAAAGAAAGCCAATGGGACTTGTACAATTTTTAGTGTAAATATTTCACATGCATATTCTTGTAAATTTATATGTATTTGCATATGTGTTAAAACTTTGCATATTGTCAACATATTTTGAAATGTGACCACGAACTGTAAGCTTTCATAATTAACTATGTAAACATGCTGGGACACAGTAAACTTTGTTAAAATGTAAATATGGCAAACAAGTGTTGCAAGCTGTGTTAAACTGTATACGTTATAAACGACGAAATTTGTGAAACTTGTGGTGCATAAACCAAATAACTGTTTGTAGACCGATATAAACTGGAATTTACTTCGACGATAATGAGGATTTTCACACTGCAAATGAACGTTTGTTGGAAAGCGTAAACAAAGTGATGAAACACCTACCTTTGCGAACATCGACGCCGTTGTTCCTGGCCGGCCTTCAGATACTTTGGAGACAATAAACTCAGCACCTGTCGTATGCGATGTGGAGGCTAAAAACTACATCGACCAAATATGCCCCGCGAACAATAGTCATGAAAACGTACAAGGACCTGGAGTGTTGTGTCGTAACAGAAGACATGGACATTGCTTCAGATCACGCACACGCTCAATCTTATGGTCTCTCCGGACTTAACACGCCATTTATGCTGGAATAACAACTTGTCATGAAGACTATGTGAAAGTGAATACTGTTCAAGACTGTCATAACAAAGCGATTTTGAAACTGCCGCACGCGAAATTCAGTGATGCTACTGCGCATGCGCAAAGACTACATGCTCCCAGATATGCATTGGGAAACCAACGCTGGAAGCAAACAACATGAACTGCGCTGGCGAGCAGCTTGCTCTAACAAACTCTGTGTAAATATATGTATATTAATTTTGTAAAAGGGATCAAAACTGTAACAATTGTATTTAGTATATAGGTTTAGAAAGTAAGTATTGACAAAGAATATCCCCTATGAATGCATGTGGCCTTTCCTATGAGTATGTATATATTGACATTTAGGTATATCTATTATATTGTTTGCTAGCCTGCCACGCTAAATGTTTTAGCGTGACAGTCGAGGGGGCGATGTAGCGGGACTTTGAATTTCGCCGCGCTACACTCGTCCCCTCAGATATAAATTATACCGTCGCAGCGGTATTTGCGCTCGACGGCAGAGAAAATACTAAAATTGTAACTCTTTGTTTTGTTTTCTATCCGTCTATTGTCTCTCGAGAGCGGAAGCTTAATGCAGACGTGATCTGATGAAGACGAAAAAAATTATTAATGTGTAGACATATTGTGGAAGTTGTTATGACATTTGGAGGAGGGAAGCAACGTAAAATAAATTGCATTTAATATCAAGCCGGTTTTGTATACATTAGAAATTCCTGGACGATGAAACTTATTGTAAGATTTCGGAGCATACTTTTCACGCAGAAATGAAGTAAGAGATTTTTGAAGACCTGGACGCCGCACGAAAGAAGACATGTTGACCTGGTAAAGGATGAACTCCTATCTACGCCATTTCTCCCTGTTAGTTACATTTGTTATTCTCTGTCTTTTTTCAAATACTTTTTGTAGTGAAAATTGGTTTAAATTTTGCTCAAAAACGCCACAAGTACCACCCCAACAATAGCTTTTCCGAATCACGAAGTCCGATAAGCTTTTCCGTAATAGGAAGTCCGATTTGCATTTCATTCTTTCCCTTTTTCAAGGTCATTGACGATTTTAAAACCCCCTTTTTTATTCACCATTTCTTCCCACAATTTCAACCTTTTCTTTTCTTCTCTTTTTCTTTTTTATTAACCACTACAAGAGCGAATTGGTGCACTAAGTTCACGGGGGTATGTGACAGTTGTTGACTCGCTTCTCCATTCGTCGTGACACCAACGAATTTGCAAGCCTCTTCAAAAAATTAAAGCGATTGACTTGAGTACTGTCTTTGTAGGAGTTGTGAAGGACTAACATATTCATCCCCCTTATGTCCGTCATGTGGGAAAACAATGCGATTGGCCATCACTGGGAACGTTGTGCTGTTGAACTCTTGTAACACTTATCATCTAGACCTTAGCATCAACACCATCTTTCGTGTAATTATACAATGAGGTGACAAAAGTTATCGGACACCTCCTAATATCGTGTCGGACCTCCTTTTACCCGGATTGGTGCCACAACTCAACGTGGCGTGGATTCAACAAGCTGTTGGAAGCCGCCTGCAGAAATCATGAGCCAGCTCTCAAAGTGCTGTAAACGATTTGACTGCTGCAGGAAGGTGGAGATGCAGCGGTGTTAGAGATCAACAACAAGCTGACACTGGTGCCACAGTGCTCTCAAACTGTGTGATTCTGTGTATTAAACATCACAAAGCTAACATATATGGCACTTTAGCAAGCCTACCAGCTTATATCACAGTAGTAGCATACGCTGGTGACACTGTAAATACTGTAGGCTAGTGCGAATTTCCAAATGCGTTCTCTACTTCACAGTCAGAACGCTGGTTTATTTGATTCAGGCACTCAGTATGGCACTTTGTAATAGATATATGAAACACATAACAAAGTTCTTGGATAGGGTTATGAATTGGATGTGTGAACTTGCTAACAAAAAAAAGACACTTATTGTGCTTGAGATCATAAACATATAAATTTGTGACCTGAGGAGCTTAACATGTTGGAATCGCAAACAAATTAAACTATTTGCTGACACTGTCTTAACTACATTCAATAAATGCTGTAGATGCTATTGGCTCCCAACAAGTAAAACGTGAGAAAACAGAGAGTGTACGTTTAACACACTTACTAATGTTTACACATGGATTGAACCTTTGCCCCCCCCTCCCTCCCCCGTGCCTATCAGCAAATTTTACAGTTTTTTTTAAATTTTTACGTTATAATTCTTTAAGAAAGTAAAAATTTATTACATTTTTCTCCATGTATGTAGGCGTTTTTCTTATCTGTCAAAACCACACACCAAGCAGCAATAATTGTCAAACAGTTCTCTTTTATGCACTCTAAGCCCACTAGGTGAATTGTCTTGCTCATAGGCTGCTACGAAGTCGCTCAACTCATAACCAAACATAGGCAGTGTTGGATAATATCATGCACAATAGCATCAAACATATCTTTCACATCATCACTTGATGAATATATTCAGCCAGCACCAAAACATATCGCCTCATATGGCACTCAGATGTTTGCAACATTACATTTTTTTATATAATACATGGTAAGCTGTCATACAATCTAATAGCTTAAGTGCAGTGCCACTGGAAACACTTGCTACTGCGATGCTAAGACGCTCACTGCTGGAGAGGACGTTAGCATCGATGTTAACGTTGTCTGGCCTGAATTCGTTGGTCAATTGGCTCTCAATGTACAATAGTCTATCGCAGAAGCGATACCACTTTATACACGTGATCTGTACCTACCTACGACGTACCACGTCCTCAATTTCAAACACCTCATGCCATAATCCAATGTCAGGAGAGATGCCAATACTTACATGTTGCTAACTGCAGTCGCCCAAATAAAATATTCTCGTACACAGCAACAGTGCACTAAGAACTAGGAGAGCTGGTGGGTTTATATGTATGCATATAGCCCTTCCTCTCCCCCTTCACTCTCTCCTGCGACTGTGACTCTGGTAGCCATTGTTCTGCAGCTGTCATGCAATGCACGCTGCTGCACTATGTGCAGCTGCAGTGGAATCGGAGAGACACATGCCTGCTGCGACCTGCTGGGGCAACCTGAGAGACAGGTTAGGTCTGCAAGGCTCTTCCTGGTATCAGCCAAGGCTGACAGTCTGAGAACCAATGACCTGGCTTTGTGCCTGTTGCGGCCTGCAGGTGTAACTAGAGAACAGTCAGGTCTCCCACTTAGCAGCAACAGCTATACAGCATGATGTCTGTTTAACTGTTTCACTGTAGTCATACCTCTCCGAGATGTTAAAAATACCAGCAAAATCTTGCGTTATGCCCAAAAGCAAAATGTAATGGTCGCCTACATTTGCTATGTGGATATTACTTAAAGGATTGACACATATTCTTTAACATTACAAACTACCCCTTATGTAACTGCATCTGACAGTTCACTTTATCATATATTTTAACAAGAAAACTGTTATCGCAAAATGATTCTGTAAGTGCTATAAGCAAACAGAAATTCTTCCTGCTAAGAAGTGTACCATCTCTGGCGTAATTTATAATAATATCAGTAACAAGATCGTCCACATTCTCCAGTAGTAAACCATAAACTAAAGTGTTAGCGTTCGTACATTGATCTCTTCTTCCTCCCTAATAGCCAAGGGATATTTAGCACATTGGAGGAAGATACGTTACTTCGTTTCACTATCACGGAAGCCACCTTTCACACTCATAAATCAAAGATGGGGGCACTTCTGATCACGTGATATTCCTTCTCAAAAAAATGGTTTAAATGGCTCTGAGCACTATGGGACTTAACTGCTGAGGTCATCAGTCCCCTAGAACTTAAAACTAACCTAAGGGCATCACACACATCCATGCCCGAGGCAGGATTCGAACCTGCGACCGTAGCGGTCGGGCAGATCCAGACTGTAGTGCCCAGAACCGCTCGGCCACTCCGGCCGGCTATTCCTTCTCAGTTTGCTTGTACTTGTCGCTTTGATACTCCATTCACTGATGCTGGAGGCGTTTTGGGAAGCAGAGGCCGCAGTGGCCAGGGCAGCAGTGGGGACGGTGGTGGTTGCAACATCTCTTGACGTATTTGGAGCTGTATCTGATAGGTGTATCACGAGCACAACGTTTGGGAATATTGCTCAGACTGGCTCTAGCATTCTGTCAGCACATCAGAGAATATTGTCTGGGATGGAACCTGCATTCACCACATCTGAAATATTGTTTAGGGCAGGTCCACCAGCACAAAGGTTGGGATAATGGTTAGATAAATCCATATATAAAACAATTTTTGGATGATATTCTGTATGTATCCACCAATGTATGATCTAAGGTATCATCTGAAGTGTGGATCCATCTGTGCTACTCCTAGGAATTTTGATTGGGCAGATCCATCACATGGTACATCATGAAATACCGTTCAGATTGAATCCAGCACATGGTACGTCTAGGGATGTTTTGTGTTGCAGATCCACCTGTGCCAAGCCTGGGATTATGCTTGAGGTGGATCAGTCTATACAGTAATTTCTGGATAATGTTCAGTGTGGATACACTCTTGTGTGATGTGTGGTAGAAGGTGTAAATTCCTGTATTAGATCTTATGTTCCAGTCATCGTCACCCTCATTGCCAAACCAGCCACCAACACCACCATCACGACTGCTTCTGATGATGCCTTAATCATACCACCTCCATACTTATTAAGGAAGCTACTGACCTCATGGCTGTTGTGATATAAACGTATGTTCAGATAGTTGCCTACATATGTATCTCGAGTCTCACATACTGCAATGTGTATACTGCTGCACTGCTCATGAGATCATTAACTTCAAATTCCCTAAGTGGTTCTGCTTACCTGTGAGTGACATCAGATGCCATCTTCTCTGTCCACTTTACACCTGGGTTGTTCCACACCTAGGTTGTTCCACCATTGGTTATGATGTGTTAGACATCTGGCAGCTGGCACACTCATTTAAATCTTTGTTCGGTAAGACAACTGCTTATCCTGTGTTGCTAACGTCAGAATGAAGTGCTGTCTTACTATCCTCTGCTAACTGGACACAGATATGAACAGGTGTACTGGTTGCCTGACGCAAGCACCTAACATTCATTCGACATCTGATGCTAGGCATCTGATGTGTGACACCTGATGCCTGGTTCCTGACGCCTGGTGCCTGATGCGTGATGCTGACAGCCCTGCAAGAAACTGACACATGTATATTATACGATCAAAAGTATCTGGGCACCTGACTGAAATTGACTTACAAGTTCGTGGCGCCATCCATCGGCAATATTGCAATGCAATACGGTGTTGGGCCACCCTTAGCCTTGATGACAGCTTTCACTCTCGCAGGCAAACGTTCCGTTAGGTGCTGGGGTTTCTTGGGGAATGGCTGCCATTCTTCACGAAGTGCTGCACTGAGGAGAGATATCGTTGTCACTCGGTGAGGCCTGGCACGAAGTCGGCGTTCCAAAATAACCCAAAGATGTTCTATAGGATTCAGGTGAGGACTCTTTGCAGGCCAGTCCATTACAGGGATGTTATTGTCATGTAACCAATCTGCCACAGGCCTTGGATTATGGACAGGTTGAAAGATGCAATCGTCATCCCCGAATTTTTCTCCAGCAGTGGGAAGCAAGGTTCTTAAAAAATCGATGTAGGCCTGTGCTGTGATAGTGCCATGCAGAACAACAAGGAGTACAAGCCCCCTCCATGAAAAACACGATCACACCATGACACCACCGCCTCGGAATTTTACTGTTGCTACTTCACACGCTGGCAGATGGCGTTCACCAGACATTCGCCATACCCACACCCTGCTTTCGGATCGCCACATTGGGTACCGTGATTCGTCACTCTACACAACGTTTTCCCACTGTTCAGTCGTCCAATGTTTACGCTCCTTACACCAAGCGAGGTGTCGTTTGGCATTTACCTGCGTGATTTGTAACTTATGACCAGCCGATCGACCATGAAATCCGAGCTTTCACAACTTCCGCCTAACTGTCGTAGTAGTTGCAGTGGATCCTGATGCAGTTTGGAATAGATGTCTGCCTATTATACATTACGACCCTCTTCAACTGTCGGTGGTCTCTGTCAGTCAACAGACGGGGTCGGTCTGTACGCTTTTGTTCCGTACGTGTCCCTTCACGTTTCTACTTCACTATCACTTCGGAAACATTGCACCTAGGGATGTTTAGGAGTGTGGAAATATCGCTTACAGACGTATGATACATGAGACACCCAATCACCTGATCACGTTCGAAGTCCGTAAGTTCTACAGAGCGCCCCATTCTGCTCTCTCACGATGTCTTATGACTAATGAGGTCACTGATTGGAGTACATGGCAGTAGGTGGCAGCATAATGTACCTAATATGAAAAAGGTGTGTTTTTGGGGATGCCCGGATACTTTTGATCACATTGTTTATACTACACACATCAAAAAAGTTTTGCACCACCCCTGTTCCCAAAACTCCTGAAGATCGACGTTGAATGTGGATATTGTATCAAAAACACAGTCTCCTCTGACTGTTAAGAGATGTCACTAAATCCGCTCAAAGACGTAAGCAAACCAGCGCCTATTAGACGGAGGGGTCCGGCAGACGGTCAGTTCCATTCATTCCACCAGGATGAAGGTTCACAGCATCTGTTGTCTGTAGTTCAACCATGCCTACACGGTCAGTACCTTGTTTAGATCTCGTCCGCATTGTTGCTTTGTGCCAGGAAGAGCTCTCAACACGGGAAGTGTCCAGACGTCTCGGAGTTAACCAAAGCGATGTTGTTCAGACATGGAGTAGATACAGAGAAACAGGAACTGTCGATGAAATGTCTCGCTCAGGCCGCCCAAATGCTACTACTGCAGTGGATGAACACTACCTACGGATTATGGCTCGGAGGAACCCTGACAGCAACGCCACCATGTTGAATAATGCTTTTCGTGAAGCCACAGGGCGTCGTGTTACGACTCAAACTGTGTGCAACAGCATGATGCGCACCTTCACTCCCGACGTCCATGGCGAGGTCCATCTTTGCAACCATGACACCATGCAGCTCGCAGATGAGCTCAAAAACGTGCCAAATGGACCGCTCGGGATTGGCATTACGTTCTCTTCACCGATGAGTGTCGCATATGCCTTCAATCAGACAATCGTTGGAGACGTGTTTGGAGGCAACCCGGTCAAGCTGAACGCATTGGACATACTGTCCAGCGAGTGAAGCAAGGTGGAGGTTCCCTGCTGTTTTGCAGTGGCATTATGTGCGGCCGACGTACGCCACTGGTGGTCACGGAAGGCGCCGTAACAACTGTACGGTATGTGAATGCCATCCTTCGACCGATAGCGCAACCATATCGCCAGCATAATGGCGATGCATTCGTCTTCTTGGACGACGATTCGCGCTCCCATCGTGCTCATCTTGTGAATGACTTCCTTCAGGATAAGGACATCGCCCGACTAGAATCACCAGCATCTTTTCCAGACATGAACCCTACTGAACCCACCTGGGATAGATTGAAAAAGGCTGTTTATGGACGACGTGTCCCACCAACCACTCTGAAAGGTCTACGCCGAATCGCCGTTGAGGAATGGGACAGTCTGGACCAACAGTGCCTTGATGAACTTGTGAATAGTATGCAACGACGAATACAGCCATGCATCAATGCCGGAGGACGTGCTACTGGGTATTAGAGGTACTGGTGTGTACAGCAACCTAGACCACCATCTCTGAAGGTCACGCTGTATGGTGGTACAACATGCAATGCGTGGTTTCACGAGCAATAAAAAGGACAGAAATGATGTTTATGTTGATCTCTATTTCAATTTTCTGTACAGGTTCCGGAACTCTCGGAACCGAGGAGATTCAAAACTTTTTTTGAAGTGTGTGTATAGTATAACCCTAAGTGTCACTATATAGCTTCTAGGCCTTTTGACTACAAACTGTAGTAGGCCCGAGTTATTCATAATAATAGCAATAATTGACGATGAATAGCTTCTTTTGTAAAGTTTCTAGTAACAGAATGCACATCTTCGTACCTCCTAAACTCGTGCTTGAGAACTATTTAAAAATGCTGAAATATTGCCTCAACAGGCAATGTGCTGCCTCAGAAATATGTTATTTGAGGCTGTGCCTA
The DNA here is from genome assembly GCF_023897955.1 of Schistocerca gregaria. Classification (NCBI taxonomy): domain Eukaryota; kingdom Metazoa; phylum Arthropoda; class Insecta; order Orthoptera; family Acrididae; genus Schistocerca; species Schistocerca gregaria. The sequence goes on along the minus strand of NC_064920.1, from coordinate 786,013,737 downwards.
TGTAGTCATATTTAGACTGTCTATTTGTCTGCTTAGCTAACAATAATTTTCCTGCTGTTATAACCCTGGTCAGTGTAGTTTTAGAACATCGAATTTTTAGACCTACTTCTCACACGTCAGCTGTTGAAATCTACCACTGGGGTACGTACTTCGCTATTTTCGGTACTGATTTGGCAAATAAGTGCCTATGTGGAAATTAACTCATTCTTTACAGACTTTTTTCGCAACACTGTAAAATCAGAAGCGTTTTTCATGTATTAGCTTCAACAAGCGATGTAAACATCGTACTTTATCATTGCCTCAGAAAAATTTTATTTTCGCGTGTGTTATGAGTAGTTACTTTTGGTCTTTATGTTTGCTTGCTTAGCTAGCATTTATTTTCTGCAGTTATCGGCCTGTTCAGGCTAGTTTTATGACATAGATTTTTAGACCTAATTTCCAGAATATCATTTGTTGAAATCTACCATTCGGTAATATAGAATTTTGGACACTAATTTCGCGAGTATGTGCGTATCTGGAAATTAATTCCTGCTTCTTTTTGCACTGCAGACCTTTTTTTCAATACTGTGACATAAAACAACGTTTATCATGTATTAACCTCGACTAGCAACTTAAACATTGCCCTTTATCGTAAGCTGCTGTATTTTGTGGCCATTTTAGAATATTTTAAATATCTTAGTTGCAGAAATTAATTAATTTTTCGATTTTTAGCTGTTTAAAGTGCTGTTGGAGAACCTATTGGTATGATACAAATATCGAACTATGGTCGCGATTTTACAGTGCAGCTATGTGCTGGTGACAAAGAACTGGGATTTGTTATTATTTCGCGTTTTATGAGTTTTTGGGATGGTATTTAAGGTAAAACTCATGTTCAACAAATTTTAATGCTTTATCCACTTATATTTTCCAAGCAAATGTTCCCCCATGAACCATGGACCTTGCCATTAGTGTGAAGGCTTGTGTGCCTCGGCGATACAGGTAGCCAACCATAGGTGCATCTATAATAGAGGGGTATCTGTTGAGAGGCCAGACAATCGTGTCGTTCCTGAAGAGGGACAGCAGGCTTTTCAGTAGTTGCACGGGCAACAGTCTGGATGTTCGACTGATCTGGCCTTGTAACATCAACCAAAACAGCCTTACTGTGCTGGTACAGCGAACAGTTGAAAGCAAAGGGAAACTACAGCCCTAATTTTTCGCGACAGCATGCAGCTCTACTGTATGGTTAAATGGTGATGGCATCCTCATGGGTAAATTGGTCCCCCATTCGGATCTCTGGGCGGGAACTGCTCAGGAGGATATCGTTATCATGAGAAACGAATCTGACATTCTATGGATTGGAGCTTGGAATGTGTGAACCCTTAATCGGACAGGTAGGTTACAAGTTTTAAAAAGGGAAATGGATAGGTTAAATTTAGGTACAGTGGGAATAAGTGAAGTTCGGTGGCAGGAGGAACAGGACTTCTAGTGAGGTGAATACGGGGTTGTAAATACAAAACCAAATAGGGGTAATGCAGGAGTAGGTTTAATAATGAATAAAAAATAGGAACACTGATAAACTACTATGAACAGTACAGCACAGCATTATTGCAACCAAGATAGACACGAAGCCAACACCCACCATAGTAATACAAGTTTATAAGCCAACTAGTTCTGCAGGTGAGGAGGAGATTGAAGAAATACATTTAAAGATAAAAGAAATTATTCAGATTGTTAAGGGAGCTGCAAATTAGTAGTCATGGGGGACTGGAATTCAATAGCAGGAAAAGCAAGAGAAGGAAAAGTAGTAGGTGAATATGGAATGGGTACAGGTTTGAAAGAGGCAGCCACCAGGTAGAATTTTGTAGAGAACATAAGTTAATCTTAACTAACACTTGGTTTAAGAGTCACGAGCGTATGTTGTATATGTGGAAGAGATGTCGAGACTCTTGAACGATCAATGGTCAGACAGAGATTTCAGTACCAGATTTTAAACTGTAAGACATTTTTAGTGGCAGATGAGGACTCTGACCACAATTTAGTGGCTATGAACTGGAGATGAAAATTGAAGAAATTGCAAAAAGGCAGAAATTTAAGATGGGAACTGGATAAACTGAAAGAACTAGAGGTTGTAGAGGGATTTCGCCAAGCATCAAGGCACTACTAACAAGAACAGGGGTACCGTATTGATATAAGAAGAATGGATAGCTTTGAGAGATGAAATAGTGAAGGCAACAGAGGACCGTGTAGGTAAAAAGGCGAGAGCTACTATAAATCCTTGGGTAACACAAGAGATGTTGAATTTAATTGATGAGAGGAAGAAATATAAAAATACAATAAGTGATGCAGGCGAAAGGGAATACAAATGTCAAAAAAATGAGATCGACAGGAAGTGCAAAATGGTTAAACAGGAATGGATAGAGGAAAAATCTAAGGATGTAGAAGTATGTGTCACTAGGAGAAAGACAGACAATGCCTGCAGGGAAATTAAAGAGACTTTTTGAGAAAAGATAACCATCTGTGAGAATATCAAGAGCTCGGGTCGAAAACCTCCTGAGTAAAGAAGGGAAAGCAGACAGGTGGAAGGAGTACATAAAGAGTCAACGCAAGGGAGATGTACATGAGGGCAATATTATGAAAATGGAAGAAGGCGTAGAGGACGATGAGAAGGGAGATGTGATACTGCGTGAAGAATTTGACAAAGCGCTGAAAGACTTAACTCGAAACAAGGCCTAAGGCCTCAGGAGTAGACAAAGTGCCATTAGTGTTGCTGATAGCCTTGGGAGAACCAGCCATGACAAAACTCTTCCATCTAGTGAGCAAATACAGGGAAAATACTCTCAGACTTCAAGACGAATATAATAACCCGATTTATAAAGAAGGAAGGTGCTGGCAGCGGAGAAAATTACTGAACTATCAGATTAATAAATCACGGCTGCAAAATAATAACACAGATCCTTCACAGAAGGATGGAAAAACTGGTAGAAGCCGATCTCAGGGAAGATCAGTGTGTATTCCAGAGAAATGTAGGAACACAGGAGCCAATACCGACCCTTCGACTTCTCATAGAATGTAAGTTAGGGAAAGACAAACCTACGTTTCTAGCATTTGTAGACTTAGAGAAAGTTTTTGACAACGTTGACTGGAATACTCTCTTTGAAATTCTAAAGGTGGCATGTCTAAGACACAGGGAGCGAAAGGTTATTTACAATTTGTACTGAAACGAGATGGCAGTTATAAGAGTCGAGGGGCACAAAGGGGAAGCAGCGGTTGAGAAGGGAGTGAAATAGGGTTGTAGCCTGTCCCAAATCTTACTCAATCTGTATATTGAGCAAGTACTAAAGGAAACAAAGAAAAAGTTTGGAGTAGGAATTAAAGTCCAGGGAGAAGAAATAAAAGCGTTGAGGTTTGCCAATGACATTGTAATTTTGCCAGAGACAGCAAAGGAGTTGGAAGAGCACTGGAATGGAATGGACAGTAGCTTGAAATGAGGACATGAGATGAACATAAAAAAAAGCAAAACGAGGATAATGGAATGCAGTCGAATTAAATCAGGTAATGCTGACGGTATTAGATTAGGAAATGAGAAAGTGAAAGTAGAAGATGAGTTTTGCTACCTGGGAAGTAAAATAACTGATGATGGTTGAAGTAGGGAGGATATAAAATGTAGACAATGACAAGAAAAGCGTTTCTGAAGATCAGAAATTTTTTAACATAGAGAATAAATTTAAGTGTCATTAAATCCTTTCTCAAAGTATTTGCATGGAGTGTAGTCACGTATGGAAGTGAAACATGGACAAAAAACAATTTAGACAAGAAGGGAATACAAGGTCTTAAAATGAGGAGCAATAGATGAATTCTGAAGATTAGATGGGTAGATCACATACTAATGAGGAGGTACTGAATAGAACTGGGGAGAAGGTAAATTTGCGTCACAATCTGACTAGAAGAAGGGATCGGTTGGCAGGACACATTCTGAGGCATCAAGAGATCACCAATTTAGTACTGGAGGGCAGTGTGAGGGGTAAAAATAGTGGAGGGAGACCAAGAAATGAATACAGTAAGCAGATTCAGAAGGATGTAGGTTGCTGTAGTTGCCTGCAGATGAAGAGGCTTGTGCAGGATAGAATAGTATTGAGAGCTGCATCAGACCTGTCTTTGGACTGGAGACCACAACAACAAGCAAATGTTGGGTTTTAATTATTTATAGAGGAATGCAGTCATCTGCTAGTGATAGGAGCAAGTAGGATGCGAAAATGGACTTGCCCTCATCGAAGTTTTCAGAACTAGTGGAAAAGTGGTTTTGGTAAGAAACGGATTGTCAATTAACAAGAATTTCTATTTCGTTATTTATACTTTATGTGCAAATGTTGATTCTTAATTGATTATAGAAGAATGTGATACCTGCTCTTTGAAGTTTTCTGTGGTGAATTATGTAGCTTCAAAACAATCAGAGTGAGGACTGTTGATCCAGTGCTTAAGGCCATTTTTGTAAGTCAGTAATGCAATATAACTGCGGAGCAGAGGCGCGAGGCACAATGCACGAGGTGCGATGCATGTGGTATCATGGGCGTGATCCTGGACGTGGGGTGGAGGTGCAAAATTAGCAGAAGTGCAGGGGGAGGGGATCCTGACATAAATAAAGTATCACATTCTTCTGAACTGCAGCTGGGTCTCGCTCTTACAAATTCAGGGAGCCAAGGGGACACTTGGGGTGGGTGTTGCTTCATGAAAAATTTGCAGAGCTGCAGTTAGGGTGGGGACGCCTACTGGGAAGGCCTACCCCTCCTTGACCTTGGCACGTGGAAGAATTTCAGGATTCCTAGTCTGCCCTGGAGACCAGGAAGCGCTGTTGTTGACAACATTGAAATATTATATGCACAATTGTCTCAGCTGTCATACGACACCACAGATAAAACATTGCTAATAGATAACTAGTTAACGTTTTTTGTGAGAACTCCCCTCGCGCTACTACTTTTACTGTCTACAAATATCGCTTCACAGGCGCTGCTTTATGACACGATGCATTGTTTTGCTGATACAAACTTTCACTCTATCCGAACTGTTCCTCTGCTGTATGTTGTACACAGCGCTGTAAAAGGTTATGATGTCCTTTGTAACACTGCAAGAAACCCCGAAAACCCAAATAGGAATGTCATGATAATTCAAAGTAGGGAACAGTGTTAACCTTACATATACGACAACTTTGACAATAATATAACACCTTAAAGTTTTGATGAACACCAATTTCAATAATTACTGAGTATGCCATGATATGAAGGTAGAAAGGAAGAAAGTTTTTTTTTTTAAATTAGCTATCAAAAATCTTAGTAATAACTGCAAATCAGTACGACGAAAGTTAAGTACAAAATAATATGTCTGTCAGAGATAACATTTATTGTGAAAGATTTGTAAACGCGGTGAAAAGGAAATTCAATGCGTCTACAATGCTCGATCATAGAAATGTTAGTCGCTTGCTAGCTTGCTTGCTGTCAAGTCGTGAGAGAGCACCGTTTGTTATAGTACTACAAACGGAATGCTACGACATTGTTTCTATTACAAAAAAAATAATAATAATATTGCGTGATAGAGATGCGCAGACTTTGTTCTCAGTTATTATGACTTGAAGTGAAGTGATATTATGATAGTGTATGACGAGTTAATGAACTTTAAGTATTGGAGATATTATTGTTGGACTCAACCTTCATCAAAGTGAACAGTTACAACGAAGAATGGACATAGTATCGAAGACTGCAATACCTGATTAGCCTTGCGTGGGACACATTAATACGACCACACGAAGATAATACAAATACGTCAATTGTAAAAGTTGTCGTTATTGTCACGATCACCGAACTGAAAAGAATCGTAATTCTTCTGATCCATCGGTGGGAGTGTGGTGTGATGATTATAAACTAACTGCTAAGAATGATACTGAACCGCAAAAGAATTTTTCCTCGCTTCAGTGGTGTGAAACGACGCATACTGCGATAAAGAAATAACCGGGCATAGCAAATCATCATAAAACCATAACAAACAATTAAAATCAGCAGTTCGCACGGCTGAGAAGACTGTGCAGACTCGCAAACGGTCTTTCATACATAACGCGAGGAACAGTTTTCTTTAGAGATATTCATGTGCTGTTCCACGTTACCCGACGGAGACAACCATCACTGCGGGTCGCGTCTCCATTCAACCGACCGATCTGTGGCAATAGCGGCTCAACACCAACAGCGACAACAAAAGGGGAGAGGGGAGGTCACACCTTCTGCACTTAAGAGTTTTCTTAAGCTCAATAAGGGCTCCACTTTCATACCCATCAAAACACCCCCATACCTCCTCTGTACTCCTCTTTTAGCAGTACACATGTGGCAGGTGTCGCGTGATTCATCACTCCAAATCACACGTTTCCAGTCGTCCTCTATGAATCCTCATCGCTCTTTACACCACCTCAAGTGCCGTGCAGCAACGACAGCTGTTATGCGTGGCTTATCATGAGCTGCTCGGCCAATGTATCCCATTTTTTTTAACTTCCTATACACGGTCACTGTGCGAGCCGGACTGCTGGTAGCACTATGGAAAAACGAGAGATCCCTCCCACCGATTTCACGCGAATCCTTAAAGCCACTCTGTGTAATGCTTGACGCTCCCTGTCCGTCAGTACGTAAGATGTGCCTCGTCTTGCTTTAGCTGTGATTGATTGTTCGACCTTTCATCACCAAAAGTCGACTTGGACAACTGAAACGTCGCTGATCGGTTTGTTCCTCAGGTGACGTAACGTAGCGGTGTGCCTTTACGTTTGATCAGGTAGCGTGGATGTGCATTTAATTTAAAAGTTTACATTTCAAATACATTTGTACTAACTAAGACAAGACTTCATACTGTAGCCTTGCTGGCTCCTTTGTGGACTTGTGTTTACTTGAACGTGTTTGCTTAAAATTCGTGGAATATCTCCTAAAATCGTGTCGAACCTCCTTTTGCTCAGCATAGTGCAGTAACTCAACATGGCTCATTGGGAGTCCCCTGCAGCAATATTGAACCATGCCGCCTCTATAGTCGTCCATAACTGCGAAAATATTGGCTGTAGATATACTTTCTGGGATGTGAGGTCGTGGTCCAAGAACTTTTCTGCTCCTTACGTTTCGTCCAGGACTGCGCTGGACTTCCTCAGAGGCGCTGCTCCGCTGAGTCTTGCCGACTGACTGGTCGGGTGTCTGAGAGCGACTTATATATTGTGAGAAAGGGGGGCGTGCTTCAGGTGACACGTGATGAGCAGTGATAATCCATAGCAAAGATAAGGTTGACCATCGATTACCACCTTGTCAAAGATAAAAATTGTTAGCAATTTCGTAGAGCCACTGTCCATATATCGCTAAGTTTCATAGCCCCCTCTTTCCTATTAAAATTATCTTGATGTTTATAAATTTCAATAGCTTCTCTATATAGCCGTGGATAGTAATTTAACGTTGTAGATAAAACTTCGGTATCCGAAAACTTCACTTGGTGGTTGCCTGGTTGAAGAGCATGTTCCGCTACAGCTGATTTTTCTATTTTTCCAAGTCGACAAAGAGTTTTATGCTCTTTCAGTCGCGTATTTACGCTTCTTTTGGTAGTACTAATATAAACTTTACCACAGGTACATGGAATTTTATACACACCACATGTCGAGAGGAGAGGGCGTTTATCCTTCACAGATCGTAGTACTTGACTTATTTTCTTTGTTGGTTTAAAGACCGGTTTTATGTCATGTTTCGTAAAATCTTACCGATCCGATCTGTTACTTTTTTAATAAAAGGGAGAACTACTGTATTTTTCTGTCGTTGTGGTTCATTCTTATCTTTTGGTCTTCTGTTCGTTGGACGCAAAATTCTATTTATCTATTTTCTTGAGTAGCCGTTTTTCTCAAAAGCCTGCTTCAGATGTTTCACTTCAGCATCCAAATGTTCAGGTGTACATATCCGTTTTGCTCGATCAACAAGACTTTTTATGACACCCCTTTTTTGTTGTGGATGATGATTAGAATTTTTTTTTGTAAATATCTGTCCGTATGTGTATACAGATTCCGGTGGCCAAACCATTCGCTGGAATTATCCAGGACGTTCTTCAAACCAGTTGCGAACAGATGTGCCCATGTGACATGGGGCATCGTATTATGGTAACATAAAGTTCAAGAACTGTTGCAAATGGCCTCCAAGAAGCCGAACATAATCATTTTTAGTCAATGATCGGTTCAGCTGGGCCAAAAGATCCAGATGATTCTGTGTAAACACAGCCCACATCACTATGTAGCTACCAGCAGCTTGCACAGTGCCTTGTTGAAAACTTGGATCGATGGCTTCGTGGGTTCTGTGCCACACTCGAACCCTGACATTAGCTGCTACCAACTGAAATCGCGACTGACCTGACAAGGCCACGGTTTTCCAGTAGCCTAGGGCCCAACCCGCCAACGGTCTTCTCGCAGTGGTAACACCCGTCCCCGTCAGATCACTGAAGTTAAGCGCTGTGGGGCTGGACTACCACTTGGATGGGTGACCATCCGGTCTGCCGAGCGCTGTTGGCAAGCGGGGTGCATTCAGCCTTTGTGAGGCAAACTGAGAAGATACTTGATAGAGAAGTAACGGCTCCGGTCTCAGAAAGTGACATACGGCCGGGAGAGCGGTGTGCTGACCATATGCCCCTACGTATCCGCATCCAGTGACACCTGTGGGCTGAGGATGACACGGCGGCAAGTCGGTACCTTTGGGCCTTCATGGCCTGTGCGGGTGGAGTTTAGTTATTAGTTTAGGGTCCAACCGATATGGTGACGAGCCCAGGAGACGCACTGCAATCGATGTCGTGATGTTAGTAAAGGCAGTCTCGTCGATCGACTGCTGCTATAGCCCATTAACACGAAATTTCACCGCACTGTTCGAAGGGATACGTTCATCGTACGTCTTACATTCATTTCTGCGATCATTGACGCAGTGTTGCTTGTCTGTTAGTACTGACAACTCTACGGAAACGCTGATACTCTCGGTCTTTAAGCTGACCATGCCGAAAGGTAATGCCTGAAATTTGGTATTCTCAGCTCACTCTTGACACTGTGGATCTCCGAATATTGAATTCCACAGAGTTTTCCGAAATGGAATTCTCCATGCTTCTAGCTGCATCAGTCATTCTGCGCTCATAGTCTATTTCCCGTGGTGCGGCCATAATTACTTCGGGAACCTTTTCACATGAACCGCCTGAGTACAAAAGACAGTTCCGCTAATGCACCTCCCCTTTATAACTTGTGTACGCTACACTATCGCCATCTGTATATGTGCGTATCGCTATCCCATAATTCTTGTCACCTCAGTATGCTTCCGTATACTTTCACCCATGTCAGTTCTCACTATCAATAATGATACACCCTGTACAATTCGCTGGAAAGCAATACAGTTTTTTTTCATCTAGAACCAAAAAGAAAATTGTATTTCCTTACAGGCTTTACTATTGCTTTATGAATTCGTAGACTTGGGATTTATGTTGAATGAGTTGGAACGTGATGAGTGTAAAGACGCGCTGCAAATGAAGATGCCGGAGCTTGCGTCAGGAGCGGCCAGAGGAGCGGAGTTATTGATTACCTTGGGCTGCGTGCACGAGGGCGGCCGGAAGCCCATTCGAGAGCCTCGGCCGACTGTGGTTCTGGCTGCGGCTCTGCCTGTGTCCGAATGGCGCAGCCCTCCCGCCCCGCCTCAAACCTCGCAGTGACGTCACAGCCGTACTGTGTCGACGCCTCTCACCGCAGGCCGAATTAGAGGTCTGCATCTGCCGTTTGTGCCCGTTCGAGCTGCGCCGTGCATGTAGTAACAGGAAAGTTCGGCAGATGTCATTGTAGCTGTAGCTGCTTTCGATGCGGGGATCGACTGCATTCAGATTCCTCCATGATCGTTTGAGCTTGCCACTTTCGAATGTCTCGACCGTGTACTCTTACCCGATCGCCACTCAGTCTTTGCTGCAGGAAATTTGGTAATTTGTGCTAAGGTTTTATGGGGCCAAACTGCTGAGGTCATCGGTCACTAAGCTTACGCACTATTCAATCTAACTTAAACTTACATAAGCTAAGGACAATTCACACATCCATGCCCTATTGAGGACTCGAACCTCCGAGGGTGGGGGGAAGCTGCGTAGACCGTGACAAGGAGCCTCAGACTGAGTGGTTACCCCGCGCGGCTTTCGGTGCAGGACCGTGTCGCGTGAATGTAAGACGAAGGCGACTATGAGAGGAAAGCTTAATTCGAAGTGCTTGGGTGCGATAGTAAGCGGTCGTAGCAATGTCTAGCAGAGATTTTCGTTAGTCACTGATGAGGATGGAAATGGCTACGTGTTCTCGCTAAACACCCATCTTATGAGACCATCAACAATACCAACTACCGTATCTTCAATCCCACAGCAGGTGTGCCATCTTTCCTGATGTCCTCTAGACAGTCGATAAGTCAAAGACCCCGCCTTCTGTCCATTTCGTCTGCTATACCGGTGACGCTATCGTCCTCTACGCTGCCCTTCAGAAAGCCCAACGATCCCTCCTGCTCCATCCCAAATCAAAAATATTCAAATGTGTGTGAAATATTATGGGACTTAACTGCTAAGGTCATCAGTCCCTAAGCTTACACCCTACTTAACCTGAATTATCCTAAGGACAAACACACACACCCATGCCCAAGGGAGGATTCGAATATCCGCCGGGACCAGTCGTACAGTCCATGACTGCAGCGCCTCAAACCGCTCGGCTAATCCCGCGCGGCTCCATCCCAACTAGTTCGCCCCCTGGTGCAACCAGTGGTTCCTCAAAATCAACGCTGCAAAACCCAGGCAATAATTACAGCCGAACCACCTAAAGCTTCCATACTAAAGTACCTTGAACTAACAATTGGTTCAAATGGCTTTGAGCACTATGGGACTTAACTTCTAAGATCATCAGTCCCCTAGAACCTAGAACTACTTAAACCTAACTAACCTAAGGACACCATACACATCCATGCCCGAGGCAGGATTCGAACCTGTGACCGTAGCGGTCGCGCTGTTCCAGACTGCAGCGCCTAGTACCGCTCGGCCACACCGGCCGGCGAACTAACAATTGATGGCTGACTAACATGGAAGTCGCATCTACTAACCATTCAACAGAAAGTCCACAGTAGACTAAAATTACTAAAACTATTAACCACCCGAACAAGAAAGTCCACAGTAGACTAAAATTACTAAAACTATTAACCACCCGAACAGGGGGATTTGCACCCTTCCACATCCTCCATACCTATGAAGCCCTCATCATACACATCCTCTGCTATGCCAATGTGATATGGACTTCCTCTCCTCCCTCGTTTTATCCTGTGCTACAGACCTTCGAACGCCATGGATTCCACCTAGTCTTTCGGATCCGCTTACTCCCCCCCCCCCCCCCCCCCACACACACACATCCTTTACAACACCTCCAAATATCCTGTTATCTATAAACTCGACGGTAACCACTCCTCTAGTTTCCCCACTGTTCACTGATCTTGGCACTTTGCACGCTTCTGCCATTCTACCACCACATTCCCCCAACACTACACCTTCACACTCTCCACATCTTCTCCCAATGAAACTTTAATTACCTTCCCTTGCCCGACCATGAAATTCGCCAGCAGATATACCCATCCTATCAGATCTATGAGGTCACTAAGACCCTCCGCATGTCAGGGCTCCCTTCCCGTCCAACCCTCTCCACCCACTTCCTAAGTCATGGTTTGTAACCGCATCCCTCTCCACTCATTCCCCATCCCTTTTCTAAACATCCAACTACACAAACCTCACCTATGTATGACCTTTAAATGCTGCATTCCATGGTACCCTTATTACTGGCACTCTACATCCACTCACCGCTACACTCGTCACTGAATCTATTTTATTGTCTACACTTCGGCCTTTATATTTTAACTTACGCATCTGTCTATCTGTTTTTATATATTCGTATGTGACAGTCATTTTCCATTCATCTGTGTCTATATTTTAATAAATTTCCAAATCAACATTTTATATTTTAAGTTATACCACTGATGATCCGTCTTCTTATTGTAAAAAACTTTTGTTTTTGTCAGCGGCCATGTCTAGCTTTTGTACAGTGAACAGCCAAAGAAAGTGATACACCTGCCTAATATTGTGTATGCCTCATGTGAGAACTCAGAAGTACCGCAACAGACGCGGCATGGACACGATTAGTGCCTGAGGTAGTGTTGGAGGGAACTGACACCATGAATCCTGCAGGGCTGTCTAGAAATCCGTAAGAGTACGAGCGGATGGAGATTTCTTCTGAACATCACGTTTCAAGGCATCCCAGATACGCTCAAAAATGTTCATATCTGTGGAGTGTTTAGATCGCAGAAGTGTTTAAATTCAGAAGAGTGTTCCTGGAGCCACTCTGTAGAAATTCTGGACGTGTAGGGTGTTGCATTGTTGTGCTGTAATTGCTCAAGTCCGTCGGAATGCACAATGGACATGAATGGATCCAGACAGGAAACTTATTTATGTGTTACCTGTCACAGCCGTATCTAAACGTATCAGGGATCCCATATCGATCCAACTGTACATTCACCACACCATTACAGAGCCTCGACCAGCTTGAACAATAGCCTGCTGAAATGCAGGATCTGCGGTTCGATGAGGTTGTCTCCATACCCGTAAACGTTCATCTACTAGATACAATTTGAAACGAGACTCGTCCGACCAGGCAACATCTTCCCAGCCATCAACAGCCCAATGCCAGTGTTGACGAGTCCAGGTGGGGCGAAAGTTTTATGTCGTGCAGTCATCAAGTGTACACGAGTGGACCTTCGGCTCCGAAAACCCATATCGATGATGTTTCGTTGAATGGTCAGCACGCTGACACTTGTTAATGGCCCAGCATTGAAATCTGCAGCAATCTGCGGAAGGGTCGCACTTCTGTCACGTTGAATGATTCTCTTCATTCGTTGTTGATCCCGTTCTTGCAGGATATTTTTCCAGCCGCAGCGATGTCGGAGATTTTGGTATTTTACCGGATTCCTGATATTCACGGTACATTGGTGAAATGGTCGTACGGAAAATCTCCATTTCATCGCTACCTCGGAGATGCTGTGTCCTATGCTCGTGCGCCGACTATAACACCACTTAAATCTTGATAACCTGCTGTTGTAGCAGCAGTAATCGAGCTAACAATTGCGTCAGGCACTTGTTGTCTTATGTAGGTGTTGCCGACCGTAGCGCCTGTTTACATATCTTTGTATTTGAATACGCATCCGTATGTCAGTTTCTTTAGCGCTTCAGCGCATTATGTTTTTAAAATTTTACTGTCATTTGACTGAAGGGCAGGAAATTGTATCGTCTGACAGTACACACCCAGCTGATATGGACGGGGGGATGAGTGAAAAGCGATTAGAGAGGTGTGTGTGTATGTTAGGAACCTTCGTTCACTTAGTTTAATATCTGTTGGAGGATTTCGCTCTTTATGTCGGCAGCTTGTAAATGTCGGTTCCGTGCTTTGACAGGTGGATGTTTCCAGCATTCTGGCTCATTCTACGACGGTGGCATCAAATATTGAAAGACAAGCCAATGAAATACGGACGAACATGATGCCATGCATTGTTCAGGCCTTAGCTGCGAATGCGTGTGCATGTACAGTGGATTTGTGGACAGTTCTACATCGGAAAAGGTGTTGCCTAACGGTAGCTGTACACTTTGTTTTTCAAGATTGGACACTCAAAAACATGGTATTCTCTGAGAGTAAAAATCTGGAGAATTTATTAAGAACCGTAAAGAGGTACTGAGGAAAGGCGCTAAAATACACAGGGCACTGTGATCCTTTCCGGATTACCCACGTATTGCTTATGTTTTGAATACAGTCCTAACAGATGTTCTCAATGGCGATTTTTTGAAAAATGAGATTGCAGTGGCATATTTCATGATTTGTGCCGCCATATACACTGTCCGTTTTACGGAGAAAAACAGATGAATTCATTACAGACAAGCTTCAAGCAAGAAACGAAGACGAGGTGGAACAGCTTATGTACAAGTAAAATGCTACAGTCTGTAGTCAGGGAGTGAGACAAAGTCTCGGAGGTACATGTGGAGAAGGGTGTCCCTGAAAAACTTAATGCTTACAAATACGAACCTACAAAACAACTCGTGCCATTTTTGGGACAGTTCAAAGATGCAACAGAACGCTCGAAGGCGAGAAATATCCTATAGCTCAATTTGTTTTATTATGGGTTCATAAACTGCAAAGTCGTTGCAACGCAAGGGCCAACGATACAGAGGAACGTTTCTTTAAATTACCGTAACTCCACTTTACTATTTAATATGCACTGCGTGTCCAACAAATAAAACTGTATTTAGTTGCAAAACACCTGTTTCAATGTCTCTGATATTTGGCTATACATTACAGATTTCACATTTTAATTTAACTGTAGGTTCTACGTGCGCTGAAAGAGCGGTTTCTCCGTCTCACGAAAGAGAAAGTAGATATTTGGGCGCTGCACAGCATAGCAAAAGTTCTGTGGCCACCCTTCCGACTTCTGGAAATAACGTACATTGCTGACAGAGACGAGACAATTAAGTGATGTGCATAAAATCTGTGCCGAAATATCAGTCCCAGATGAGCAAGAATAAAATTATAACATGATAGTAATATGCGATTCTGTTTTTCTCTTCTTCTTCATCTCCTTCAAGCATGACATCAGTTGATAATTGCGACTTCTTGATCAGCCCACCTTCTCTTGGGTATATCTATGTTCCTTCTTCCATTAAGGAGGTAATTAGCATTTCTTCTGAAATACGTCCATCGTTTTTTCTTTCTTCGCGTGCTTTCAGTTTTTCTGAATTCCTTAACACTTTCGTAAAAGTTGCAAATTCCTTACATTATTCCGCATATTCTCATTTTTTAACCAATCGCTTATTGTAAGGCCCTGGACTGTTCCCAAAAATCTCACCTCGGGTCCCTGTAGTCTACTATGAGTGCTAGAATACATAGTCCATTTTTCACTTCCATATAGCCCACAGGGAACTGTCCTAATTTTATAAAATTATAGCATAAGTCGATTCGTACTTTTCTCCTGAGAATTCGTTTGATGGTGCCACATATCATACTGAATCTCTCAATCTTTTTTCAGTATCCACTTCGCTGAAATATGGTATGTCATAACCCAAGTAACTGAAGGAGTTAAATGATTCAGTAGTTTTGTTTTCTAATATGAATATACAGAGTGGTTCATTGATAGTGACCGATCCAACTATCTCACGAAATAAGCATCAAACGAAAAAACTACAAAGAACGAAACTCGTCTAGCTTGAAGGTGTAAACCAGATGACGTAATGGTTGGCCCGCTAGATGGCGGTGCCATAGGTCAAACGGATATCAACTGTTTCTTGTTTTTTAAATAAGAACCCCCATTTTTTATTACATATTCGTGAAGTACGTAAAGAAATATGAATGACTTAGTTCGACCACTTTTAACGCTTTGTGATAGATGGCGGTGTAATAAACACAAACGTATAAGTACGTGGTATCACGTAACATTCCGCCAGTGCGGACGGTATTTGCTTCTCGATACATTACCCTTGTTAAAATGGACCGTTTACCAATTGCGGAAAAGGTCGATATCGTGTCGACGTACGGCTAGTGTGATCAAAATGCCCAATGGGCGTGTGCTATGTGTGCTGCTGGGTATCCTGGACGACATCAACCAAGTGTCCGGACTGTTCGCCGGATAGTTACGTTATTTAAGGAAACAGGAAGTGTTCAGCCACATGTGAATCGTCAAACACGACCTGAAACAAATGATGATGCCCAAGGAGGTGTTTTAGCTGCTGTCGCGGCTAATCCACTCATCAGTAGCAGACAAATTGCACGAGAATCGGGAATCTCAAAAACGTCGGTGTTGAGAATGCTACATTAACATCGATTGCACCCGTACCATATTTCTATGCACCAGGAATTGCATGGCGACGACTTTGAACGTCGTGTACAGTTCTGCCACTAGGCATAAGAGAAATTACTGGACGATGACAGATTTTTTGCACGCGTTCTATTTAGCGACGAAGCGTCATTCACCAACAGCGGTAACGTAAACCGGCATAATATGCACTACTGGGCAACGGAAAATCCACGATGGCTGCGACAAGTGGAACATCAGCGACCTTGACGTGTTAATGTATGGTGCGACATTATGGGAGGAAGGATAATTGTCCCCCATTTTATCGATGGCAATATAAATGGTGCACTGTATGTTGATTTCCTACGTAATGTGCTACCGATGTTACTACAAGATGTTGCACTGCATGACAGAATTGCGATTGACTCCCAACAAGATGGATGTACGGCACATAGCTCGCGTGCGGTTGAAGCGGTATTGAATAGCCTATTTCATTACAGATGGATTGATCGTCGAAGCACGTTCACCGGATCTGACGTCCCCGCATTTGTTTCTATGGGGAAAGTTGAAGGATATTTGCTACCGTGATCCAACCACAACGCATTGTCAGTGCATGTGCGAACATTACGGAAGGCGAACTACTCGCTGTCGAGAGGAATGTCGTTACACGTATAGCCAAATGCATTGAGGTTGACGGACATCATTTTGAGCATTTATTGCATTAATGTGGTATTTACAGGTAATCACGCTGTAACAGCATGCGTTCTCAGAAATGATAAGTTTACAAAGGTACATGTATCACATTGGAACAACCGAAATAAAATGTTCAAACATACCTACGTTCTGTATTTTAATTTAAAAAACCTACTTGTTACCAACTGTTTATCTAAAATTGTGAGCCATATGTTTAACTATTATGGCGTCATCTATCACAAAGCGAAAAAAGTGCTCCAACTAAAACATTCATATTTCTTTACGTAGTACACGAATATGTAATAAAAATGGGCGAATATGTAATAAAAATGGGGTTTCCTATTTTTAAAAACGCAGCTGATATCCGTTTGACCTATGGCATCGCCATCTAGTGGGCCAACCATAGCGTCATCTTGTTTCCCCCTTCAAGCTAGACAAGTTTCGTTCTTTGTAGGTTTTTCGTTTGATACTTATTTAGTGAGATATTTGGCCCGGCTGTATATTTTAGGGGTTGTGTACCTTGGTAAGCCATTGGATTGATTTTATTTATCGAATTACTTCAATTATTACTTTCTGTTTTATTGCTTTGCTATTTTGTATAGTTTGTATAACGCTCTCTGTAGGTTATCTTCGTTATCGGAAACTACAATCTGGTTGTCGGCGAACACGAAAAGTTTTCATACAGTTTCTTTCTTTGAAGCTGCTCTCTATATTGAGTTTCATAATCCTCTATTTCCATTCCTCCACAACGTCATAGAAACTTAAATTAAAATGTATCGGTGGAATACACTATAGTTCCGACGCTTTATTAGTATTTCCTTGGGCGGTATTTCGAGGCTCTAGCTTTAAATTTATCTGTATTCCTGTATATACAATGGTGAAAAAAATCGCAACACCAAAAAGTAATTAATGCAGACTAATGAAATTTTGGAAATATATTTATCTACGTAACATATTAAAGTGATTAACACTGCGAGAGCACAGGTTAATAAAGCGCAGATAAGCTACTGCAAAAGTGAAATGCTTGTACATAAATAACCGGGGTAGCCGTAAGAGTGTTGATGGAGGCAAGCTAATGTGCATGCATTTTGTCGCACAGGTACCAGATGTTAGTTTGCGTGATGGAGTTTCATGTCTATTGCGCTTCGTCGGTCAATACAGGGAGGGTTAATGCTGTGGATGACGCTGGAGTTATCCTCCGATGATGTCCTCTATGTGCTCGATTGGAGACAGATCTGGAGGTCGAGGAAGCCAAGGCAACATGTCGGCACGCTAAGACCATGTTGGGTTTCAATAGCTGTATGTGGGCGCGCATTATCCTGTTGGAAAAGACCCCCATGGAATGCTATTGATGTATGGCAGCACAACAAGTCGGATCAACAAACTGACGTATAATTTTGCAGCAAGGGTGCGAGGAATAACCGCGAGAGTGCTTCTGTTGTCATACGAAATCGCCCTCAAACCCTAACTCCAGGTATAGATCCAAGTGTATCTAGCACACAGACTGGTTGCAGGCCCACAACTGGCTTTCTTCTAACGAACTGGCACCAGGCATAACCATCACTGAAGTCCTAAATGGTCGTGGTTTCGGGTCAGTGGAATGCACGATACAGGGCGTCTGTCTCGGATATGTCCTTGAAGTAACAGATTTATAACAGTTCACTGTGTCACTGTAGTGCCAGCTGCTTCTCAAATTGCTGTGCGATGCGACAGAGCCATACGCCGAACACCACTGCCTGTCACACCACTGTTTTCCTCCACTGTAGTGCCCGGAGCTCTGTACTCTTGCGACCGTACACTCCCGTGACTGCTGTCAGCAGTCATGTACAGTGGCTACGCTCCTGCCAAGTCTTTCTGCAATATCAAAACAGGAACACAGGCTTCTCGTAGCCCTGTTGCACGGCTTCATTAAAACTCAATGAATTGTTGATGATGACGTCTTTGTCACCTTAAAGACATTCTTGACTAATACGAACTCACCACGTCCAATCTCAAAGGTACCTGATGCTCATGACCGTTACAGCGTGTATTTAAGGCAAACCTGATTTGCATCCTCTTAGTGGCACTACTAGCGCCAGCTTTATGTCTCTGGCGCGAAATTTTGATAGACATAATCTTTCAGATGTAGAAACGAGCCTACCAGCTTTGCTTATGTCAAACAACTCCTTCTTAGCGCAGAGATTTTTTTCTGTCTGTGTATATAAGTACTTCGGATAACTTCTGTCAGAAATACCTCTTTTTGCATGATATTCCACAGACTTCCTCTGCGTACACTGCAAAAGTTTCCATATAGTGTGTTAAGACTATGCAGTACAAAGGGGTATTATCTCTCTTTTTTGTAATATTTATTTTGACGAGAAAACATTATCATAACAGGGTCTTCCTTTCTGAAAAGTAGTTTCTCCTTCGAGTAACATGCTTTCTACAATGTTTCATATTCTCTTTATTGCTAATCGTTGCATTTACTGTGAATAGTATATTTAGAGGACTTATACTTCCTAATTTACACAGTTGGTTATTGATCCTCTTTTGAAAAAGGGTATTCCTATTGCTTTCTTCCATTCCATTGATAATTTTCTTTGCTGCCAGCGTTGATATACAAAATCTAAAGCCTCCATCTAGCTTCTTCTGATAGGTATTTAAAACTTCTATATCTAGATTGTCCTTTCCAGGAGCTCTTCGGATCTTACAGCTGTCTGTAAGGCCTCTTAAATTTTCTTCAAATCAGTTTTAGATATTTCCGGGTGACATCAGTCGATTTCTTCAAGTTCCTCATTCTCATCTTCTTTTACACAACAGTTTTTTATTTAGTATTAAATAACTGATCTACACCAGACGAGATAACTTTGTGAATCTTTCTGTGCTTGAAAAACTTGTTTTCTATTCGCAATGAATTTCAGTTCACGAAGTCTGGGAACAATTATTCATTCTGCTTAACTGCTGATTCTCCATTTTGTCCTTACTGGGCTGTTTTTCTATTATAGAATTCATGTCTCGTATGACAATACAGTCCTTCTCGTTTACGGAATCAAGGACACTTTACAAGATTGCGTAAAACTTAGCAGATACTCTTTCTCCCTTCTTCCAGGGGATATGCTCATACACAGGGCGTTCGGAAATTCTCTTTACAGACTTCTAGGTCTTTTAGAGGGAAATGAGTAAATAATATTTTGAATAGGAAACCATGTTCGGAAACTTCATCCAAAGTTACAGGTGCCGGCGCCTGTAAATGTACACTTGACAGCAAAAAACGTGGGTCTCTGCCGAATACAACCAACATAATGTAGCTGTGTTGCAGGTCCTCTAAACACCAAAACCCTGTGGGGTACAATCGTTTGAACTACACACGCCGGGTACCGCAAGAGACTACTACAGACCAAAGGTCTTTAGGGCAGGCAGTCTAAGCGTCAACTAATATTGTCATACAAAACATATTAGAAAACACGTTCTTAGCGATGAGACACCACATAACACTCGTAAACTAACCTTAATTACAACAAATGACATTCCAAAAGTTCGGAGGAAACCAATTATTTATTCAAAATTAAATACTTGAGGCAAGATATGGACTTACAAAGCTATACCGCAATTGGAAAAAACTTTTCGCTCTCGAAAAGGTTTTCCATCCAAGTGCTGAACGTCGCTCAACGGCGAGTGGCTCTGGAAACTGGATATTGGACGAACCATAAAAAACACGACTAACGGCAACAAGCATACCACGGAAGTCTCAACATTAACAGCGACTCACCAGTAATATCATTGTTCTTGTAAAACATCGACAGCTACGTGTACACAAATTTGAACTTTAAATGACATGACCAAAGTCGTCGTTCTGGAACTGGATTCAAACGCAGCACCTATAGCCATTGCTACTGAGCTAATCTTTGTTTGTGCCTTATTGAGATCCTATCACTAGGCATCAAGAGACGTGAAGTATAGACGTTTGCACCAGGATCAGTTACCAATACAGATCTTGAAAATAAATGACGAAAATGTTTGTACTGAACTGGGAATCTTGTCATAACAGTTACCTTCCTGGGAACTACCCCCAACGACGTTTAATATGGTGTTAGTCACAAGGAACAAGGTATGCACATGTTTAAAATTGAAATGCTGTTATTTAAAGCTTGTGACAGGGATGCGAACCCAGCACCTAGTCGGATTGTTAACCAAGTACGTAAAATCAGAAGTTAAATATCAAATGTTTTCACCAATAGCGAGATGTTGGAACCTTAAATGACGACAGAATTGTTTTTGCCTGACTGGGATTCGGACCCAGCATCTAGCGTCGTCGTTTTCTAGGCAGGAACAGACGATAAATAGCTATTGTTGAGTCACCAGTAGCGAGAGGTGCCCATGTTTAGCTAGACATCAGGCGACGAAAAGTTCTGTGCTGAACGGAATTTAAACGCCGCCCACGTGGTCATGAAGATACTAACTATCTAATTCTTTTCCAATAATAGCTAGGAGTGGCATGTTTGTACTTTCATGATGTGATGGAAAATACTCTGCTGACTAGAAGTTGAATCCACAACATATCGTTGTTGGTGATCACAACGAACACAACGTCAAACCCAAATCCGTTTTTGCCAGTAAGATGGAGAGGAATGTTTGAACTTGAAAAGATGTAAGGAAGCGTTTAATCTTGTAATGTTGTGATAAAAAGTTCATCACGTGGCTGTGAGTTAAAACGAACACGTTACAGCTGACAACGCACGAAGAGACGTTGAAAATGCAACAATTTTTCACTGGTAGTTTGGAGTGCAATGCTAGGGCTTGAAATTAAATTATGAATATTTTGTGCTGATCAGGATTCTAAAGCAGACAGGTGCCTTTCTAGGAGGCCTCGAAGAGTTTGCAATCTTGGGGAACACAGTGAAATCGAAATCCCAGTCCACCACCACAATTTTCAACGCCTCAATTTCAAATAAAGTAAGAGCCTTATGAACTTGCATGGCCATTGGTTCATTAAATGAAATACGTTTTCTAGTTTACGACGGTTTGCTGGTGACAGAGTCTCTGCCTTTCGAGGTTTTTCCATCTGTCACAGCTCAAACGAATGCCGCTCTGCCCCAGTCGGCAGTGAAGGGATGTTATATTTTCTGCGGATATTGAACTATGGAGCTTACCGGCGTTCTGCACTTGGCGTTACTAGGGGTGAAGGAAAGTTACTTGCGTGTGTTAAAAATCTACGCCTGGTGTGAGATGTGAACCTACACGTCTTACACATCAATACAAGATTAACCCACCAGACCACAGAAATGCTACGGTTGCAGGTTCGAATCCTGCCTCGGGCATGGATGTGTGTGTTGTCCTTAGGTTAGTTAGGTTTAAGTAGTTCTAAGTTCTAGGGGACTGATGACCACAGCAATTGAGTCCCATAGAGCCATGCTCAGAGCCATTTGAACCATTTTTTGAACCACAGAAATGGTTCAAATGGCTCTGAGCACTATGGGACTCAACTGCTGTGGTCATTAGTCCCCTATAACTTAGAACTACTTAAACCTAACTAACCTAAGGACATCACACACATCCATGCCCGAGGCAGGATTCGAACCTGCGACCGTAGCAGTCGCAAAGTTACGGACTGCGCGCCTAGAACCGCGAGACCACAGCCGCCGGCAGACCACAGAACCCCCTGCCAGTCACATAATTATGAATTGCAGCGTATTCATTTAGATGTAGATGCAGATGTCAAAGGACGGGTAACAAGTAGGAGGTGGGATCTGGGAATGGATAAAAGTGCAGAAGTGCAAAATATAAGCGTGAAATGCTTGCAAAGTGTTGCTTGCTTAGATTTGTGCCACACTTCGTTTTATCTTAGCACCGAGAGATAAGGAAGGACTGTTTTCAGAACGAAGGATGGGTTATAGGGAATGGGAAATCAAAGAATACGGTTTCATAGGTGTTGAGAGGAATGATAGAGAGTAAAGATAGCAGCAATTAAAAGAGAAAATGTAGCGTCAATGGAAACCGCTAGATTTGTTTATAAAGCTTTGGGGGAGTGGAATAGAAGAGAACTTGCGGAGATAGTGTCAGAGACGGAGAGTGTGAGAGAGAATAGAGGAGATATTAACAACGAGTAAACATAATATGAAATCGTTTGCGTATTATGTGGAGGACGATGTATTCATGGATGGAAGGGAAGAGAGAGATGTATTTGAAATAAAAAACACTTCTGTGACAGAGTCCATATACACTGATTAGTTTGTAAGTATCTAGACAGGGTATAAATGAAATCAAAATAGATAATTCAAAAGAATCCCACTTGAATTAAAAAGGCAACTCAAAGAAAACTAACCCATATTGTATCCTTTCTGTTGCCACGCGATCTTCCACCAGCTCCCAATGAGGAAAAATGACGAAAAAGAAGACATAACAAAACATTTTAAGGACTCTAATATTTTATCCAGAATCCTTCATTATTTTGTACTATCATGCGTCTTGGCATAGAATGTATAAGCCGTCGGACGTAACAGCCTGAAGAAGCAACTTCCTCCCAGGCTCCCACGACGCAGTCGCAAAGAGCTTCCGCAGTAGTTGGTTGGTTTCTTGGCCAGTTCTCTGTTAATGTTCTGGCGACCTAAGCCCGCATGTTTTCCATGGGGGTTCATATCAGCCACCCGTGGCGGCCAGTCCATGACGTTGACGCCAATCGTGGAGAGCCGCTGATGAACGAATGCAGACATGTGAATGGAAGAATGGTCCTCTTGCAATGTGACGTCCCCTTCTGCGTACAGCATTCGCACTGACGGAAGCATCACATTTTCCAAAATGTGGGCATACTGCACGCTGTTCAGAGTTCCTTCTATCCTATGAAGAGTTCCCGCTCCTCTCCAAGAAATCAAATCCCAGCACGTAACAGATAGCCGGCCACTTCTTCTCGTCGTTGTTACATATTCGCGTCGATGGAGAGTCCCTTGCGGCCTGTAAACGATTCGTGGACCGTCGTTACTGGTGGAAAACACCTTTTCATCAGTGAAAATGACGTTGTCCCACGACGCCCTCAGATAGAGCTCCACAAATGCTAGCCGGTATAAAACGATGTCTTCGCTGAGCCCTGTTTCACAGCGGATCGTCGTGCATGCAGTCCAGCGTCCGTCAGCCTTCGGCGAATCGTGTCACTGGAGTCGGGGAAGTGGGTCTCCCGCCGCAACTGCTTCGCGTTCAGAAAGGGATTTTCTCTGCTCCTAGACACTAGGTCCCTGTCTTCTGCCTGAGCCAGGAGCCCTGTTGGTGGTGCCTCTTTCAAGGCAGATCCTCCACCATGTCGTTGCAGTGGTATGTGGTACGCCATACCGTCTGCCAGCTTCTCTGATGGAACATCGTTCTTATTCAATGAGAGCGACGACTCTATCTCGAATAGACCTCTCCCACTGAGCCTGATGTGTACATCTGCTTGCCGCTCTTTTACTGATGACAGGAGAGGAGGTAAACATATTTACGTCAAACGGAGCGGCAGAGGCAGAGGCTTGCGGAGCAGCAGTGCTGGCTCGTCCCGGGCTGTTGGCCCACCAACGCCACCGCCAGCTCACTCACTTCCGTCTCGCCGTAGCCAGGCTGGCTGGCCCATAGCTCGCGAGCCGCGGCTAGTACAGACCCGGGCCGCAAGGCCACGATCGCCCCTTGAAGGATCAAAAGTTACCCCTAACGTACCCAAGTCTGTAGTATAAACTAACGCAGCTACAACTATTATGCTATAACATGTGCAGGCACACCTTCAGTTAACGATTCATTCAAATATTTGACGAACAATACGTTCAAAAATACATTCATTTTCAACATAACTAAAACAAAATATTTCACCTAGCTAGCAATAGCATGACGCAGGAAACTATTCTTTCTTGTAAGCGCTCTGCATTATATGTAGCCTTAAGAAAACGTGTATTCAACGACAACAACTAAGCGGAATGTATAAGTGAACAGATTTGACGACAGCTTCTCCAAATAATAGTATATACGTAGTATATAATACACGTTTTGTGCACTTATAACATGTACTCAGTGTCTCTGAAACAATACGTGCTGCACGACAGAAATTACTTTCTGCTGAGGCACTTCATTTACATCTCAATGATACACGACTGCCGCGTGGGATTAGCCGAGCGGACAGTTCGGCACTAGCGGTCGTGCGAAGCGGAGGTCCGATACTTCCGCCTGTGCGGCGTGTGCCAGTGTTTGTTTACTTGTGGACTTAGTCTGCGCGCGGGCTAGTAACAACGATCATGGCGACCAAGTACAGGAAAACTACATTACGATTCAATTTGTGCAAAGACTACGAACGACCAAAGTCTTTAGCTGTGGAACGATTCATTCGAGAGGACGTCAAGATATCGCCAAACGATATTGTCGGAATTCACCTGTCCATCGTTAGTCCCACGGTGTATGTTAAGATGGTAAATGACGCGGCGTGTGAGAGAATTCTACAGGCGACAAAAGCAGGTCTCCGATTTTGCCATAGTGACGGGAATGTCGGCACGGTAACTGTAGAACATGCTGGTCTGGGTGTACGGACAATACGTGTTTTTGAGCTGCCATTTGAGCTCCCGGCTGACGAAGTTATCGAGGCTTTTAAGCCATACGCCACGGTACATGGTCACACAGCAGAACGCTGGACGCAATTCGCCACGTACTCCGTTCTTAACGGAGTGCGACAGATCACTATTGATCTCCAGAAGCATGTACCGCCCTATCTGACAACTGGTGGTTGTCGGGTGGTGGTGATTTAGGATGGTCAACCACGTACATGTTCTGGATGTGGCCAGGAGGGACACCTCAGGTCGAACTGTATGCAACGGCGGATTACGCAACTGCCTTCAGATGTGCGGGAGCCGTCGCCGGCGATGACAGTACTACCGATCACCTATGCCAAAGCCCTCACTGCGTCCGCTGATGACCGAAAGGACACAGCCCCGGTGGAAGATCAAGATGGCACTCTCCGAAACCTTGTAGCAGACGTCGGGATGATAGCATACAATCTAGGGCGACAACATCAGATGAGACCGAACTAGCACCAAGCACACCGATAGTACACGAAGCAGTTCCAGCGACTACGGATGCTGTTCCGTCTGGAACGCTCTCTGTGACGACAACATCAGTTTCGACCGAACTCCCGCCAGGTACAACGATGGGACTCGAAACACTTACAGTTCCTACGGATGCTTTCCTGTCGGACAGCCGTGATTCCCTACAATCACGCAAACAACGTTCCCCGAAAAGGAGGAAACGGCATCGTCGCACAACATATCCTAGGGATGACTCCCCTTGCCCCGACGACGATGTGCCTGTGGACCAAGACGACACAACAGCCTCTACGAAACAGGATGAGGCAATATAATCTGTTCGATCAGACCCCCAGCGATCTGTCACATTGACGGTACCGGGACGTGGTGATGCTGAAGAGGAAACTCAACCAGTTGGCTCTCCAGACGCAGATGCTGTGGCTATGGACACGAATGTATCACTACCTGCAAAGATGTGGTATGAGGATATTGACGAGGCGCCGGACGTCATACAGAGGCAGCCGCCGCTCACGAAGATGGCCTAATAATAGCTGAAGGTGAAGGGAGAGGTGCGAGAGAACATCTTCTAACTTAACCCCCAGCGCCGATGCAGGGAGATGTTGTTGCGCCTCGACAGAGTGGAATTCAACGCCATGCGAACCGTATTGCGACATTAAATATAAATGACGTGCGTTCACCGGCCAAAATACACCTACTGAAGGAAACGTTTGGGCATCTGATGTGGATATTGCTTTGCTGCAGGAAGTCCACATAGCTGCACTCCCATACACTCCCATACAGGCTACCAATCCTATTCGTCACATGGAGATCACAATGGGAGTGGGGTAGCAGTTTACGTGCGAGATGGCTACCCCGTGGAAAACGTGTGTTACCTTCCGTCGGCCAGGGGAATGGCTTTCACGACGTTTGGAACACGCATCTCCAATCTTCATGCACCGTCGGGAAACAATCGGCGGCGGGAAACGGCGCGATTTTATGCAGAAAACATTGCCCCACTATTCCATGGACGTTATGAATGTGTAATAATTGGTGGAGATTTCAACTGTGTTCTCAGCCAGAAAGAACAATGGCCGCAAGCAAACATCAGCCAGGAGTTGCGAATCGTAGTCAACGACCTTGTACTTAGTGACACGTGGGAATTACGACATGGAGATGCACCGGGATACACCTATGTGACAAGTCATTCGGCGAGCAGGTTAGATCGCGTTTATATCTCACGGGCTCATGCAAATGATGTCCAGGACGCGGAACGCTGGCCATTGGCATCTTCCGATCACAGCGCTTACATCTGTACGGTGCTTCTTCCCCGTAGAGAGGTGTGGAACAGCAAGGCCCCGTGCAAATTAAACATTCAACATCTACAAGATCCTGAATGCCGTCAACGGATCATTGAGACATGGACGATGTGCGAGCGAAGGGTTGGAAGGTATGCGACGAAACTTGATTGGTGGCTGACTTATGCTAAACCGGCGCTTCGCCGCACGTTCATCTCATATAACAGGGAGATGGCAGAATGGCGCCGCCGTACGACCGACTTTTATTTTGCAGCGCTGCGCGACCTGGATGATGGTTCGCCGGGACAGGACATCTGGATCGAACGCAAAAGGATAAAAGCTAAACTTGTGGCTTTAGCTCGTAAACATCTTCAGGTAACCATGGTGCGCGTCAGATGTCACGATACGATAAGGCACGAGATTCCTTCCATGCACCACGTCGTGAATGAACGAAAGCACTGACGTCGCGCTTTGGTACGGGAATTAATTACCCGCGAAGACCGAAGAGTGACGCGTGAAGCGGACATTGTCTCTGCATTCGTCGACCATTACCAACACATCTATCGGGCAGAAACAGCCCCTGTCGATGACCTCGAACGTATAGCCACGTACATCTTCCGTACACTGACGGTGGAAGCCGCGGGAACCTTACTGGAAGCCATTAGCTGTGAGGAAGTACATGATGCGATCGTTGAATCGGTCCCCAGGCATTGATGGAGTTCCTGCTGAATTTTATCGAGAATTTCGCAACGAAATGTCACCGCGATGGACGGAAATGTACAACGAGATGTTAAATTCCGATGCGCCTATTCCACCGGCTTTTATGGAAGGCCTCTTGGTGCCAGTACGTAAACCGAAGCCAGGAATTACGGTCACACATTATCGCCCCATCACCCTGCTTAATGCCGACTATAAGATCTTTGCACGGTTGCTAGCGTCCCGATGTCGTATGTTAATTCGTAGCGTTCTCTCTCCCGAACAGACGACACCGGGTGGATCGGTGAATGTGCAAACAGCTACTGGCGAATGCCGTGATGTGATGGCGCTGGCGGAGGAGTGCCGGCTTAAAGCGGCGATGGTGGCGGTTGATTTTGACAGTGCTTTTGATAAGGTGCACCACAACTATCTATACACTGTAATGGAATAAATGGGATTTCCAGACCGTTTTACTGGTGTCATTAGAAGGATTTATGGGGGGCGCACAATCCTTGGTACAGATTAATGGGCGTTTAGCAGTGCCCATCCAAATTCGACGATCCATTCGCCAGGGCTGCCCTCTTTCGATGCTGCTGTTCGCGATAGCGTTGGAACCATTAATTGGGAGGCTAACAAATTCTCTTTCTGGGATGGAACTGCGGGGCTACACCTTCAAATGTCGTGCTTATGCGGACGACCTCTTGCTGCTCGTTCGTTCTGAGGAAGCGGTGAAGACGGTCCTTGAACTGTTGTTGGACCACAGTGTGACGGCGGGTAGTGCAGTGAACATGAACAAATCGGCAGCAATGCCGGTTGGAAGGGGCCTTACGCCGGAAGAAATCAGTCCGTTTCCTTATGTGCAACGATCCCGCTATCTCGGCATAGACTTTACCTCATCTGTAAAACATACTTCGGCAGTTAACTACCGACGTATTTTACAGACAACACGTACCATGGTCCGACAACATCTCCTAAGGCGCCTTTGCAGCGAGTCGAATATCTGAACACTTATGTGGTTTCTTGAATGGTGCATATTTCGCAGATCCTGCCCCTACCACTCACGCTCGGACGTCGACTTCAATCAGCACTAGGCTAGTTTGTGATGATTGGGTCGCCCCTCAAGGTGCGATACGCAACGCTCACGCTCCCTACGGACAAGGGGGGACTCGGACTTACGAATGTTCACCGCCGAGCGACGGCGCTCCTTCTAGCCACGATGTACAAGCAATGGCGCCGCGGGCGTGATTCCCTTACATCCCGCCTACTGGATCTCCTAGTTCCAGCGTCCCTTACACCTCCAGTGGCGGTGGGCAACAATACGCCACATTTTGCCCATGTATCAACATTTATCGTGGAACTTAGTTATATCAGAGACGAGCTTCCGCGCACGAGACCGCCATGCGCGAAGGATTTTTATGTTTGTCTGCTACGACGGATAAGTCGTAATGTCATTGAACTCAAACACCCCAAGTTGCATTGGCCGAAGATTTGGAGACATGTGCACAAAAAATTCCTTCCTACTTTCGTTCGGGCACTGTGGTTCTCTGTTGCCTGTGGCAAGTTCAACACCAACCAACGGATCCATGAAATTGGACTAGTGGACACTCCACTATGCACGAAATGTCGCCAAGTGGATGACGACCATCACCGCTTAACTTGTATCGCGGTGGAGGACATATGGCTCCTAGGACGACAGATGGTGGCTTGCAACCTCCGTGTGACCCCGCAACATATTACACCTGCTGCCTTCTTACATCCGGAGAGTGACAACTTTCCGGCGACTAAATCACAGTCGATCATCTGGGTCAAAGGTTGGACGATCGCGTACCTCTATGGGGATGCTGCCACGTCGCGACTTGACTTTTGGTATTTCTTGCAGCAATCCCACAATGAGGTTCATAGATGGTCACACTATCGGGAAACCTTTGCCAACTATCTTCAGGCAGTCTTCCACGACCTCCCACGCAGTTGGGATGTACCGGGTGCAGTCGGTGTGCACATTTGACAGCTGATAATGAACCTCACGCTTCTCTCACCGCTCAATATGTAATGCACATACTGTGCCATGAAATGATCTACATGTTCCTTTTAACAGAGTGATCTTTATGGAAAATAAAAAAATAAAAAAAGCGGTCTCAGGTGCTGCAGTCATGGACTGTGCGCCTCGTCCTGGCGGAGGTTCGAGTCCTCCCACGGGCATGGGTGTGTGTGTTTGTCCTAGGATACTTTAGGTTAAGTATCGTATAAGCTTAGGGACTGATGACCTTAGAAGTTAAGTCCCATAAGATTTCATACACATTTTTGATACACGACTACTAGACAACATTGCTCTTTACGGCAGTCAATCCACTTGTAAATTAACACCATGATATGGCAGATATTAGGCAACACGTTACTAGGGATGAGAAAGGCCTAAAGGTTTGCAACTAAACATGCTACTCCTAGCTTCTACTAAATAAGATTTTGATTATTAACGTGTCTTCATAGCCATGTGTGCGGCGTTCGACCCTCAGTCAGCATAGACGTTTTCGTCGCCCTAGTTCTAGTTAAACGTGCGCACATCTCGCTAATGGTGGACTAACATTGGACATTTATCGTCTGTTCCTGGTTAGACAACGACAGCGGTAGGTGCCGGGTTCGAATCCCGATCAGGCGATACAAATTCAGTCGTCATTTAAAGTTCCAACATCACTACTGGTGACAAACTGTGATATCTACATTCTGATTTTACGTAGTTATTCAACAATCCGATTAGGTGTTGGGTTCGCATCCTTGTCACCAGCGTTACATGATTGCATTTAAATTTTAAACATGTGCATCTTTGTTCCTTGACAATGCAACAATATAAAACGCCTTTCGAGGTTAATTACCAAGAAGGTAATTGTCATGTTAGGGTTCCTGGTTACGTACAAACATTATAGTCATTTGCATTCAGGCTGAGAATTGGTAACTGATACTGTTCCAAACGTCAATATTTGACGTCTCTTTCTGCCTAGTGATCGAGTCTCGATAAGGCACAAAGCTTTGCTTGGTCAACAGTGGATTTACGTTCTGGGTTTGCATTCGGATCCAGAACGAAGAAGTTGGTCGTGTCATTTAAAGTATAACTTTGTGTACAAGTAACTGTTGATGAGTAATGTGAACAATGATATTACTTGTGATTCGCTGTTAATGTTGGGATTTCCGTAGAGTGCTTGCTGCCGTTAATCGCATTTTCTTTTAACTGCTTAGTATTACATAAAGTTGTTGCGGAACCGCTCCCTGTTGAACGCTGAATGACTTTCAGCATGTGTTGGGTAAACCTTTTAGACAGCAAAGAATTTGTTCCCAATTGCCATACAACTTTATAAATTCATATACTGTCTCAAATATTTAATTGTACCTAAAGATTACTGAAATATTTATGTGACAAATTTAGTTGTCCCATAACGTTTGAAATGTCACTTAGTGTAATTAAGTTTAGTTTACAAACGTTAAGGACTGTGTGATCTCTTCTGTACTATCGTGGTGTTACTTTACATTTGGATGGACTGTCATACAGACCGGTGTTCTCTAGTAGTCTCTAGCGGTACCCATTGTGTATCTTACAACGACTGTACTGTGGAGGGTTGCGACGATGTGCAACACAGATGTGCTATGTTGTTTGCATACATTCAGGTGCAGGCTACACGTTGGAATTCAGGTGTGATCAACTTTTTTTGCTGTCGAGTGTACGTACATGCAGAATGATTCCGTCATGATGTTACATGCTTCCTAGGATGATGAAGAAGGATAAATGTATCAATTCGAGATGAGGATTCATCTACCGGAAAGGAACAATTTGGGAGTTATAAGCGAAAACCGTTCTGATTCCTGTGTGAAAATATGTCCTGCTACTGATGTTGCTAAGGTTGTAGGTAAGACAACTTTCAGAGGTGGTAGTATTGGCCAAAACAAAAAAAAAAGTCTTGTAAAAATTGACTCTAAAATACATGTCTTAAGACCTATAAGTACTTGTTCAATAAGGAGATGTCTTTCACAGTAGCGAAGGTTAACAAATGCTCATAGCTCCTCAGGTATGCATTTTAGAGTGCATGTTTACTGGATATTTTCCCTTGTTTTGGTCCATAGTACCACCTCTGAAAGTTTCATTCCTACAATCGTAGCAGCAACAGCACCAGTACATGTTGTCCACTGTCAGGGCCGGCATGGGTGGCCGAGCGGTTCTAGGCGCTACAGTTTGGAAACGCGCGACCGTAGGTTCGAATCCTGCCTCAGGCATGGATGTGTGTGATGTCCTTAGGTTATTTAGGTTTAAGTAGTTCTAAGTTCTAGGGGACTGATGATCTCAGCAGTGCTCAGAGCTATTTGAACCTTTTGAACCACTGTCAAGGGTATCAGAACGGTTTTCGCTTAAAACCTTCAACTCTTTCGTTTGCGGTACAGGGACTTTTATCTCAGACTGGTACATTTATCCTTCTCCATCGCTACTCGGTCTGTGGCGCAGTTCCCCCCGTCGGAGGTTTGAATCCTCCCTCGGGCATGGGTGTGTGTGTTGCCCTTAGCGTAAGTTAGTTTACGTTATCTTAAGTAGTGTATAAGCTTAGGGACCTATGACCTCTGCAGTTTGGTCCCATAAGACCTTACCACAAATTTCCAAATTTCCTTCTCTATCATCCTAGAAAGCATGTAACGTTTTCACGGAATCACCTTATATGGACATACATTTGCAGCCGCCAGGGCCTATTCTATGCCACTTCGTAGTGTCACTGGATGACGGTTCTGCTCATAGGTCCCCCTTCAGAACATTATGTACTCATTCCGCTCTACAAGTCCTAGAAGTTTGTAACGGGAATTTCCCAACCTTCTACATAGCTTATAAATCCTCTAGCTTTTTTTAAATTTGCCTGTTACAATTCTTTCATTTATCCATCTGTAACAAACAATTTTAAATGCAGGGCATGATGAATGAAAAATCCGCTGGTAAAACTTGGTTTAAATTGGCCACGCTAATGGTTTCACTGCTTATAGCCACATCTTCAGGTGCAATAAAAATTATTACATTAACCCATCATAGGTGAACGAAGAGTTCCTAGTTATTCAGAGAATATTGTATTTATAAAAAAAATAAAACTAGATGAACGAAGGCTACATGGGAGAAGATTGCAAGAGTAGGCTATGCCTAAAACGCCCACCAGTAAATCAGGAATATTTTCTGAATGGTTATACCTTGACTAAGAACGTTGGGTTCACCTATGAAGGATTAATGCAACAATTTTTGTTGCACATGAAGATGTGGCTGTAAGCTTTGAAACCGGTAATGTGGTTAATTAAAACCAAATTTTACTAGATGTCAGCGGTGTTTTCATTCATCATGACCCAACTGTAAGATATTATTGCCCTACTCCATCTGTTTTTGTGATACCGGCGATATATTCATTTAGAGTCAACTAGAAAATGTCAGCTGCACTCACTAGCCGTAAAATTGAAGTCTGTGACATATCGCCATCCCAGAACTTATCAAGGCTGGTAACTGGATGGTAAGTTTGCGTCTGACACCGTGCGAATCTGGTGGACCCAATGAAACATGTCTGTTGGCCACACCTCCCGCAGCTCTGTAGTATGTCCGCCATCTGCTGTCACAATATACACTGAAGCGCCAAAGAAACTGGCATAGAAATACGTATTCAAATGCAGAGATATGTAAACAAGCAGAACACGGCGCTGCGGTCGGCAATGCCTATATAAGACAACAAGTGTGTGGCGCAGTTGTTAGACCGGTTACTGCTACCACAATGGCAGGTTATCAAAATTTAAGTGAGTTTCAACGTAGTGTTATGCTGTAGTCGCCACACGAGCGATGGACACAGGGTTTCCAAGGTAGCGATAAAATGGGGATTTTCCTGTAAGATCATTTTACGAGTATACCGTGAATACCAGGAATCTGGAAAAAATCATATCTCCGACATCGCTGCGGTCGGAAAAAGACGCTGTAAGAACGGGACCAACGACGACTGAAGAGAATGGTTCAATGTGACAGAAGTGGACTCCTTCCGCAAATTGCTGCAGATTTCAGTGATGGGCCATCAACAAGTGTCATTGTGCGATCCATTCAACGAAACATCATCAACACGGGTTTTGGAGCCGAAGACACACTCATGTACACTTGCTGATTGCACGACACAAAGCTTTAAGCCTCTCCTTAGCCCGACATTGGACTGTTGATGACTGGAAACATGGTGGTGGTGGTGGTGGTGGTCAGTGTTTAACGTCCCGTCGACAACGAGGTCATTAGAGACGGAGCGCAAGCTCGGGTTAGGGAAGGATTGAGAAGGAAATCGGCCGTGCCCTTTCAAAGGAACCATCCCGGCATTTGCCTGAAACAATTTAGGGAAATCACGGAAAACCTAAATCAGGATGGCTGGAGACGGGATTGAACCGTCGTCCTCCCGAATGCGAGTCCAGTGTGCTAAGACTGGAAACATGCACCCTACTCGGACGAGTCTCGTTCAAATAGTATCCAGCGGATGGACGTTAAAGATATGGAGACAACCTCATGAATCCATGGACCCTGCATGTCAGCAGGGGACTGTTCGAGCTGGTGGATGCTCTGTAATGGTGTGGGGCGTGAACAGTTGGAGTTGTATGGGATCCCTGATACTTCTAGATACGACTCTGACGGGTGACACATACTTAAGCATCATGTCTAATTACCTACATCCAGTCATGTGCATTGTGCCTTCTGACCGACTTAGGCACTTCCAGCAGGACAATGCGATATCCCACACGTCCAGAACGGCTGCAGAGAAGCTCCAGGAACACCCGTCTGAGTTTAATTACTGTCGTTGGCCACCAAACTTCCCAGACATGAACTTTATTGAAAATATCCAGGATGCCTTGCAGCGTGCTGTGGAAAAGAGATCTCCACCCCTTTGTAATCTTACGGAATTATGGACAGCCCTGCAGAATTCATGATGTCAATTACTTCCAGCACTACTTCAGACATTAGTCGAGTAAATGCCACGACGTGCTGCGGCACTTCTGCCTGCTGGCGGCGGCCCTACACAATATTAGGCAGGTGTACCAGTTTCTTTGACTCTTCACCGTAGAATGGCCAGCGGCAGCAACCCACCCCTAGCGGGTGGAGCCATTACGCTACGACACCTTCGTTAGTGCTTAGGACAACGACATTTTTCCTTGTTTACATTGTGATAGCTGCACTATTTCCTGCTACAGTGTTTGTGATGTTTTCGTAAGCTTGAGGAAATACAAGTTAAGCATATCTTCTGCTTGTTAACCTGTTCGCTAATCATTTCTGCACCGGTTCAGCTTTCCAACGTCAGTACCACACCACTCGGTAGCGTGCCTTACCTTACCGTTGTGTAACAAGTCGTGCACTAGAAAGTTCATGCTTTTTGAGTGGCTTGGCTGTCGGCGACCCAATGCTCAATCCACTGATGAGATTTACCAGTATTTATCGCGAATGTATGGTGATGATGACGATCTACTTGAGTGGTGGAAACGTAACAGCAGTCTTTCTATTGCATCTAAAAGAGTGTTCTGTGTACCTGCCTCAAATGCAGCTATACTTCGAGTCAAAAATAATGGCGGGCGAGTTTAGAACTGTTTCGCGCACCTACGTCACGTATTCTCCGACAGCAAAATGAGTGTTAATTGGTGTTTTGAGCGCTCTGCTGTGAATGCAGTACTCAGTGCGAGCATTAAACATGATCGTAATGAGATATTTAGTAGATTCTTATGCTATTTGTTTCGAGCTGTCATGGTGGTACTAATCGACAAATTCTACACAAGCAGGTGAGAGACATTATTTGCAGGATACATGCTTACAGCCCCGTGGTTTG
Source organism: Schistocerca gregaria (assembly GCF_023897955.1). Taxonomy (NCBI): domain Eukaryota; kingdom Metazoa; phylum Arthropoda; class Insecta; order Orthoptera; family Acrididae; genus Schistocerca; species Schistocerca gregaria. Next base: position 785,978,329 of record NC_064920.1, on the reverse strand, counting down.
AGGCGCTATGTCACGGATTGCGCGGCCCCTCCCGCCGGAGGTTCGGGTCCTCCCTCGGGCATAGGCGTATGTCCATTGTTCTTAGCATAAGTTAGTTTAACCTAGTGTAAGTAGTGTGTGAGTTTTGGAACCAATGACCTCAGCAGTTTGGTGCCTTAGGAATTCACAAACATCTGAACATTTGAACACGCTTACATCAAGCGCAAAACAGGTATACAAGTAAACACGTATACTCGTGTTTGGGCTTGATGTAAGCGTATTCAAATTTTCCAATGTTTATGAAATCCTAAGGAACCAAACTGCTGAGGTCATCGGTCCCAAGATTCACGAACTACTTACACTAACTTAAACTAACTTATACTAAGTTCGTATCTCAACTGTCGCTTGGAACCGGCAACAACGCAAGTCCCGTTTGTTTCTCGGACTGCGCCATTGTCCGTAGAGCGGATTGTATTGAAAGAAATTCCAGTGCTGCAATGAACCTTATCTCAGACGGACGAAGCAGACTTTTTCCGTAACGAGTCGACGATATTCTAACAATTCATTGCAGTTAGGAGATACTTTTATTTTATATTTCTGAGTTTTTAGGTAATAAAATTCACATATGTAAATCTGAACCAATAAAGCGGATGATGTTAGAAAAAAACCACACTGTATTTTTTTCACTTCAAGAGCGGTCAACATTACAAAAGCTGGTAGTTTCTTAGTTTTGCTTTGAAATTTTTAACTGTTTCCAAGTATTTTTGTTGTCTAAAGCAAATTTTCCTCTCTCTAATGGGTAATAATGATGTCGCGATTAGGCGCTAACATGCAGGAATATACGTCTAGGCGTAACTAAATTGATCTTAGGATATTACCACCAGTTGAGGCGAGTAACACCACCCTACAGACACACAGAGCTACTATAATCTTCATAGCAATAAGGCGCCCAGGGCACCAGGGCGCCTCGTTCGACCACAGCTTGCTCGCTCCGAGCTTTCATACTCGCGCACTCCTTCGCCGAGAGCAGCGAGTGAGTACGATAGAACGAAACTCCCAATTTGCAGATCTCTACTTCGGACCACTGGGCAGCACAAATACAGTGCGAGTCAGAAGGAAAGATACATGCTTTGAGAGGTGATAGTATTGATGCACCAGCACTGGCGAGCGAATAGAACCGAAGTGACATAAGACTACGTAGTTTTGTCTTTACTGATCATTTCAGTGCGCACTTCGTACAATGTCTCACGGACACACATCCTGGGCGTTGGAACGGTCGCCATGGAGTCATTTCTTGGCCACGCCATCTTACACCATTAGATTACTGTTTGTGTGATTGGCTTAAGAGTGAAGTCTACCGGCGCAGATTAGACACAAAGCACTAAGACACGTGTGTGCTTAAGCAAAAGACCGCACGAATGAGTTCAGATCAGCAACACACCAGTTGTCTGCAAGAGCTGCGCAATGCATTAGAGTTCATAGTAGACTTTTTGAACACATTTTTTGATGTTATGTACACAAGTAAATAGAACATTAGACCACAATGTTTCGTTTACTATCACCTACATTTGTCCTGTTCCCAATTGCTTTCATTAGTTTCCTCGGAAACTGTCAAGAACAGGACACACATTCATATGACGATTTTTCTTCAGAATCACTAATGCTATCACCTATCAAAGCATGTACATGTCCTCCTGACTCACCCAATAAAAGGGATTGACGATTCGATACCCATGACGTGGCAATAAATAGGTAGGTTAGTACAAGCGTGTTCACACTTCGGAACCGCGCGACCGCTACGGTCGCAGGTTCGAATCCTACCTCGGGCATGGGTGTGTGTGATGTCCTTAGGTTGGTTAGGTTTAAGTAGTTCTAAATTCTAAGGGACTGATGACCTTAAGAAGTTAAGTCCCATAGTGCTCAGAGCCATTTGAACCATTTTTCACACTTCGGTGTCGCTTACCATTCAACAAGTACCACGATTAACTCCATATTGTGTGCGAAAGCTGCTTGTGTTTCTTTGAGACGTCACGTGGTACGGAATCGTCCGCGCGAGCGAACGCCGCTGTTTGAATTCACCGCTCTTTTAAAAATTCCGAGACCGACTGCGACCACTCGATATATTCCTGCTTTCAATGGAGACTACTTTCAACATTATAATCTACCATTCTACGTTGTAACATTGGTTCTGATGTAACATAACACACACTTCCGGCAACTACGTAAAATTAATTTCCACGTATATCTTTTGACTTATGTTTCTTTGTTAAATTTCTTTCGTGTGATTTTTTTAGCAAACCTGAGAATTTGTTTTTGCGTATGTGCGGCATTATTTCAGTGCAATATGGTATGACAGTCCTACAAGACAACAGCGACCGACCATACCGGGTTCGTCTCGTGGATGATTATCTTAGGTTGCGAAGAGCTGTTATGACGCAGCCAGTTTTTCCGTTTGACAGTGATAATCTTTTGATTAGGTACAAAATACCACACTAATAGCGCAAATTTGTTGACTGATCACTTTTACTAACTACTGACCTACAAAATGTGCAAAGAGATACACTCCTGGGAATGGAAAAAAGAACACATTGACACCGGTGTGTCAGACCCACCATACTTGCTCCGGACACTGCGAGAGGGCTGTACAAGCAATGATCACACGCACGGCACAGCGGACACACCAGGAACCGCGGTGTTGGCCGTCGAATGGCGCTAGCTGCGCAGCATTTGTGCACCGCCGCCGTCAGTGTCAGCCAGTTTGCCGTGGCATACGCAGTTCCATCGCAGTCTTTAACACTGGTAGCATGCCGCGACAGCGTGGACGTGAACCGTATGTGCAGTTGACGGACTTTGAGCGAGGGCGTATAGTGGGCATGCGGGAGGCCGGGTGGACGTACCGCCGAATTGCTCAACACGGGGGGCGTGAGGTCTCCACAGTACATCGATGTTGTCGCCAGTGGTCGGCGGAAGGTGCACGTGCCCGTCGACCTGGGACCGGACCGCAGCGACGCACAGATGCACGCCAAGACCGTAGGATCTTACGCAGTGCCGTAGGGGACCGCACCGCCACTTCCCAGCAAATTAGGGACACTGTTGCTCCTGAGGTATCGGCGAGGACCATTCGCAACCGTCTCCATGAAGCTGCGCTACGGTCCCGCACACCGTTAGGCCGTCTTCCGCTCACGCCCCAACATCGTGCAGTCCGCCTCCAGTGGTGTCGCGACAGGCGTGAATGGAGGGACGAATGGAGACGTGTCGTCTTGAGCGATGAGAGTCGCTTCTGCCTTGGTGCCAATGATGGTCGTATGCGTGTTTGGCGCCGTGCAGGTGAGCGCCACAATCAGGACTGCATACGACCGAGGCACACAGGGCCAACACCCGGCATCATGGTGTGGGGAGCGATCTCCTACACTGGCCGTACACCTCTGGTGATCGTCGAGGGGACACTGAATAGTGCACGGTACATCCAAACCGTCATCGAACCCATCGTTCTACCATTCCTAGACCGGCAAGGGAACTTGCTGTTCCAACAGGACAATGCACGTCCGCATGTATCCCGTGCCACCCAACGTGCTCTAGAAGGTGTAAGTCAACTACCCTGGCCAGCAAGATCTCCGGATCTGTCCCCCATTGAGCATGTTTGGGACTGGATGAAGCGTCGTCTCACGCGGTCTGCACGTCCAGCACGAACGCTGGTCCAACTGAGGCGCCAGGTGGAAATGGCATGGCAAGCCGTTCCACAGGACTACATCCAGCATCTCTACGATCGTCTCCATGGGAGAATAGCAGCCTGCATTGCTGCGAAAGGTGGATATACACTATACTAGTGCCGACATTGTGCATGCTCTGTTGCCTGTGTCTATGTGCCTGTGGTTCTGTTAGTGTGATCATGTGATGTATCTGACCCCAGGAATGTGTCAAATAAGTTTCCCCTTCCTGGGACAATGAATTCACGGTGTTCTTATTTCAATTTCCAGGAGTGTATGTTTTTCTTGCACCCCAATGGAAGCAGAATTACAAGCTCTCCTAGGAATTAATATTAGGCACCTTTCTAAGATTCCGCATCTCAGTCGGTAAAAACGGAGTACTTATAGGATCACTGAGGTGTCTGTCTCTCGAGACCTTTTCTCACAAAAATATAAAGGAATCAAGTTGAAATTTATATCAAATATTAAGATCTAGAGTCCAATGAGGGCGTAAAAATGTAAGATTCTAAGTCAATACCGTCAAAAATACGATACTCGCAAACTCACTCATCAAAACCTATAGATGAACTATCTATATGCATAATTAAATTTGTACGAAACCCCTTGGAGCTGAAGCCCTACTCGCACTTGTCCGGCTTTTTTTTATGTGTATCTACAGTCGTCTGACAGTCACCTGTATCAGCTCATCTTAACCAGAGTGGGGCGAGTATCGATGAAGTCATCAAATCAATTTCTAGGTATGTGAAATACGTGGCGCATTACCTCAAGTCACTGACCTCTCAGACGTGCGGGACCCTCATGAGGTATGTGTATACACTTCACTGACTTACTTTCAAATTTGACTCGTAAGGTGTTTTAGCATAGAACTGTGCCAAGTTCAGCGACGAGAGAATTTAAACAAAACAGCTGCTTTATAACTGCCACTATCAGAAGGTTAGTAATGAATCACCGATAGAGCCCTTATACAAAGGAAACGTTTTACTACGGCTGTGAACAAATACAATGAGTTATGTGAAATAATCAGAAGTCAGGAAAATAGATTCAGACGTCTGTGTGGTTATTTTATTTATTTATTTACCACGACGGTTTCGTTTCCCCTGTTTTCGCTATCAGTAGCTCCACACGGAAACATTCAGTCAGACAGGTTTCTCATATGACTGATATTTAAAGTTGAAAAAAGGTAAGGAATTCTAAATAAAGCACACAGGGGCCTTCTTTTTATTCAGTCCTCCTACTACTGCTTTTCACATGCGAAAAGTTGCTCTCCAGTAACCGCTGACGTAATCCTACGACAATACAGTACATTCTGATAACACCACACGCTCGCTATTAGGATTGAGCACAGCAACCTACACTCCTGAGGACCTTGACACCGAGACGACTACTGCACGACGTGACACTAGCTCGCTTTTCATCATAAGTGGTTTTGGGTGTTGATCTAAACAAATTTCTCACTGACTTTCAGGTATCATCTCGACCGATAAAAACATGAATTGTTAGTTTATAGTAATTCAGGGTGACGTCTTCCACTAACACATGAGGGGTGAGACTTTGCCGCTCATTAGCTAAGCATGTACTGCACGGGTCACATGTTCGGAACTTTTGCCTCTCGTTATGAAACTTCTAACGTGATCCTTTCTTCCATCGTAGGTTCCCAACTACGCTGAAACACTGTAATGCATGCTATAAATTTCTTCATAAACGAAGGGCGTGGCGTGGTGATCAATGCTAAGTCTGATAAACAGATCTCCGCGAGGAGAACAAGACAAGTGCCATAACCCGATTACCCACAAACTTCGCTCGGAGGAAGAGGAGTCAAAATAAGCAAACACTTGTCTCAGCTTATCCGTAGATACTTGACTGTTTCTGAGAAAATGGTGGACAGGTTTTTGATGTAGGTTACGTGGTGGTTTTTAGCAAGGAACTCACTGAACCGGTGGCACTGCGACTAGCGTCGGAGTTTCACTATTTTGTGTCCCGCGTTCGAAATCTGAGTATTATTTTTACCTTTATTTTTTATTTATCTACACAAGTCCGTAGAAGAATACTACACGCATGTTTTCCAGTGTATATTGAAATAACGTTGCCCTTATACTGATTGTGTATTTGGTGAATAAATTAAAAGAAAAAGGTGAACGAGTGGAAACATAATTTGAAATCGTATTCCGTGAAATTTCAGTGATGTATTTCGATTCACAATCAGTTGCAGGCATCGGTTTTGGGAAACGTGAACCGTCATGCAGTGTTTGCCGCAAAATTATTGGCGGCGTGTGAAACCTTCAGCAGTGGCAACGATGTTTCTTTCCCGAGTGAGATTCATGAAAGAAGAAATGTCGCTATGATAATCCTGACTTCGCGTGACGCTTGTGGTGTTCACAGTTTCTGTGTTTGGAATCGGTATCATACAGCGAAATGCATAATATCTTCCTCAAGAATAAACATAAAAATAAAATATAAGAATTAAGAAGAATGAAATACAATAACTGAAAATTTAAAAAGGTTGTAGCCACTGAAAATACCATTCGCATATTTATTATACGTGTATTAAATATATGACACTTACTGTGAAAACTCACTGTAATTTTGCAATTAAAATAACGCCTTTGAATCCCCTAACTTGATAAGGAACACTCGTGAGGTGGATGGATAACTGGAAAAGGCCATAATCTGGTTTTGAATAGGGGACGTAAAAACACACTCCATGGCACTAGCCACGTGCTACCAGTCAGGCTGAGTACAATGCACGCGAAAAGACATCCACATTACATTCAAAACGTTGACGGTTTTGTCAGAAACGGTCGAGTATCTACGGATAAGCCGAGGCAAGTGCGCGCTTATTTTGGCTCCTCATCCACTCAGCAAAGTTTCTGGGGAATAGGGTTATGGGACTTGTCGTGTTCTCCTCGTCAGCAAGATTTTAATGGAATTTATTTTATGTAATGAAAGAAACGGCATTGTGCTGAACTTTAACGTAGAAGAATATGAATTATTTGAGTCATGTGTTTTTGCGGCTTCTCCTTGCCGTCGTCGTAACAGTATAGTTGACAGATAGTTTGAGGGCATTCAACAGCGAATAGTGGGCTGAATCTTAAAGTTACAAGTATCTGTAAGTGTGTGATGTCTTTGGGTAACCACTCTACGGGTTTACTGCAGACCGTAGATGTGGTCTGTATAATAGTGACAATGTAGCAGTCTACCGGCGAACTAATGTACACCACCGGCTGTAGACGGGTTACATCACTTACGTCACAATATGTAAAGAGTACCTAAACTCTGTAATGGACAATTAAGTTAACCGTCTGCTATTTATCTGGAGAACTGAGTGGGAGGATAAGGAAGAATGTTAAGAGTTAACGTCACGTAACAAACGAGGTCGTTAAATATAGAACACAGTCTCAGTTGGGCGATCACTGTGCAGGATATCTGCTGTGATCTTGTTGAAACAAGCATTCCAGCATTCGGCTGTCGATTCGACTAGAATATGGCTTATATTGCGAGGTATTCGCTTGTGCAGTTTAAGAGGGAACACTTCTCGAATATACACAGCTGGTCATTAAGGCTGCAACATCAGTAAGGATACCAGGGAACGAAGTTGTGAACATTCAGTAAAGTAGTAACTTTTTAGGTGCTCTGGGAGAGTACCGGGTACGAAATTTGTTACACTGTACTGTTCCATCCCCGACGGTAACAATGCTTTCAATGCAGCGGGCAAAGCGTTGAAGTGAGCTTCGAAATAGGGCAAAGACATCGTCCTATACGCGTCAAAACCTTTACGGCTTCTGTCCAAATTAATGACTATGATAACCAGAGACGATCGTATTGCGCACGCAATGGCACAGCACACAATGGTCGTTCCTGTGATAAACTATGTTTCACTGTTTGTGTGAATATTTACTTTGTCGCAGACAAGTCACTCTTCTGACGTGACACTGTTGTGCGATCTATGTGTCTGATCTGTGGGACGCTAGTCACTTGGGTTCGTTGAGATCTTGCATGGCGTTGAGTATGGCGGCCCTCTGCAACCCTTCGATTCCCTATTCGCGTAACAGCCGTGAGACTCCTAACAACGCCATCAGCAGTATAGCGAAACGATAAAGCGCTGTCAGAAAAGGCTACCTTTGCCATATACGCTGGGGTGACAAAAGACATGAGATAGCGATGAAGAGGAATGCATATACAGATGACGGCAGTATCGCGTACACGAGGTATAAAAGAGCAGTGCATTGGCGTATATGTCATTTGTAGTCAGGTGATTCACGTGAAAAAAATTTCGGTGTGATTATAGCCGCAAACGGTAAAACAGACTTCGAACACTGAATAGTAGTTGCACATAGATGCGTGGAACATTCCATCTCCGAAATCGTTTGGGAATTCAATGTTTCGATATCCACGGCGTCAGAAATGTGCCGACAATGCCGAATTTCAAGCATTACCTCTCACTACGGGCAACACAGTGGCCGGCGGCCTTCGCTTACCGACTAAGAGAAGCGGCGTTTGTGTAGAGTTGTCAGTGCTAACAGACAAGCAGCACTGCATGAAATAACTCCAGAAGTCAATACGGAACGAAAGACAAACGTATCCGTTAGGAAAGTGCGGCGAAATTTTCCGTTAATAGCCTACAGCAGCTGTCGACTGACAGCGCTTTTGCTGACAGCACTACATCGCCTGCATTACATCTCCTGGGCTTGTGACCACATAGATTCGACCCTACATGACTGGAAAACTGTGACCTGATCAGATGACTCCCGATTTCAGTTGCTGAGAGGTAATGGTAGTGTTAGAGTGTGGTGCAGACCCCATGAAGCCATGGAACTAAGTTGTAACAAGACATTGTGCAAACTGGTGGTGACTCCATAATAATGTGGGCTGCATTTACATGGAATGGGCTGGGTCTCTTGATCAAACTGAACCGATCGTTCACGAAGTAGTTCTCTTCGGCTACTTGGAGAAAATTTGCAGGCATTCATAGACTTCATGTTTCCAAACCACAATGAAATCATTATGGATGTCAATACGCCATGCCACAGGGCCACAACTGTTCGCGATTTGTTTGAAGAACATTCTGGACAGTTCTAGCGAATGTCTGGGCCACCCAGATCGCCCGAAATGAATCCCATCTAACATTTATGTGACATAATCGAGAAGTCAGCTCGTGCACGAAACCCTGCAGCGGCAACGCTTTCGCTGTTGTGGACTGCTGTAATGACAGCATGGCTCAAAATGTTTGCTGGGGGCAACGACTTGTTGGGTCCATGCCACATAGACACGATGTTAGGAGGTATCCTATGACTTCTGTCATCCCAGTGTGTGCTGGACCACGTGCTGGTAGACGTGTGCTGCTCTTACACGAACGATACATAACACGATATTCCCACAAAGCATTCAACACTCAAATGCGATAGCTGATGAAAAACCCTCTGCGTAACTATCTCTTACTTACTGACTGTAGATGGTGTTATTACCGTCTAATTTGTGTGGTTGTGCCGAAATACTAATCATTTCATGTAGCACACTCCACGTAATGAGTTACTAGACACAGTTTTTCGTAATTCTTTCGCCAAAGAAGACGAAATAAATATTCTAGATGTCTAATCAAGATGTTGGGGTTGGGTTGATTTGGGGGAGGAAACCAAACTGCGAGGTCATCGGTCTCATCGAATTAGGGAAGGATGGGGAAGGAAGTCGGCCGCGCCCTTTCAAAGGAACCATCCCGGTATTTGGCTGAAACGATTGAGGGAAATCACGGAAAACCTGAATCAGGGTGGCCAGACGCGGGGTTCAACCGTCGTCCTCCCGAATGCGAGTCTAATCAAGAAGTACTACCAACATGAGTAACTTAGAAGTAGATAACTTCCGTGTAGCACAACTGATGCTGTCGTTTAACATATAGTACAGGGATCAGAATATGAAAAGCAATCGCAAAATGATTTTGATGTTTTTATGGTGCAAAAAGTGGCACGGATGTGTGTGACGACCTTAGGTCAGTTAAGTTTAAGTAGTTCTAAGTTCTAGGGGACTGATGACCTCAGATGCTAAGTCCCATAGTGCTCAGAGCCATTTGAACCATTTTTTGTCCTTCCCCAAGGAACTGTTCTAGGTACTCTACTGTTCCTAACCTATATTAATGATTGTATTGTTGGCAGATGCTGTCATTTACCTATAATACAGGCATCAGAATATCAAAAACAATCGTAAAATTATTTTGATATTTTTATGGTGCGAAATGGGGCAATTTACCAGTGGTAATGAGAAGTTTGAATTCTTCCAAACAACACTAATAGGAATCCGTTGAATTTCCATTCCGTAATTAACCGCACAGATCTAAAGCTGTCAATAGAACTGAATTCCAAGGATTACAATTACAGACAGCTTAAATTGAACGATGACATGAGTAATGTTGTGGGTAAGGCGGACCGAAGAGTCCATTTCATTGACAGAACACTGAGAAGAAGCAACAGACCCACTAAAGAGGCTGCCTATACTACGCTTGTCCTTCCTCTGCTAGAGCATTGCTTTGCGATACGGGATTCTGACCAGATAGGGTTGGTGGAGGACACCGAAAGAGTTCAGACAAGGGGAACACTTTTATGGTATCGCGAAATAGGGAAGCAACTGACGGAGTGATACGCGAGTGGAGATGGCAGTTGTTAAAACAAAGGCGTTCCTCGTTGAGGCGAGAACTATTCTTGAAATTTCAATCTCCAACGTTCTCCTCCGAAAGAGAAAACTATTTTGTTGAAAACCACTTACATAGAGAGACATTATCAGTTTAATAAAATAATAGAAACCAGAGCTCGCACGGGAAGATTTAAGTATTAGCTTACCCGTGCGATTTCGAGAGTGGAACGACAAAGAAACGGCGCTTCGATGAATCCTCGGTGAAGCATTTAAGTGTAAATTGCAAAGTACTTACGTAGATATAGATGTTGACGACTGTTACGTGCCATGTACATAGTGTTGCAATTTTAATGAGGAGCACTGTAGGTGATTTATATATGATCGTTTTATAACAAAATGTTTTAATCAGGATGCGAGAGCTGCACATCGTCAATTAATGAAATTAAGAGGTGTGGTACTTCAAGAAACAGTCATTATTTCTAAGAGTATATCAAGTGGCTATCGCAAGTGTGTATTCGAGCGTTATTTAATGCTACACCAAACCGCATTCTCATTTATATACGAAACTACCAGCCTCGATTGCGTTAATGAAACCACCCTGTATCTATGTTTCACCCCTATTAATTGAGCCTTCTTCAGAAAATATACCTGAATCTATCGTTTGTGTAAGAGGGCGTGGTCTAGAAATGAAATTGCAACAGCCTGAAGAGGCGTAGACACATTTTAAAAATGCGGTACACAAGTACTAAGTCAACATGAAGACTTAAGCTCTGGCGTGGGCCTCGTCTCCATGGACGCCGTGCAGTGGTCCTCGGGAGCTCACGTGAAAGTAAGCAGGACTAGATAACGCGCAGCAAATCCAAGGAGACGAGGCGCACGGCAGGTCTTAAGTCTTGGTGTTGATTTGGAACTTATGTACCGCATTTTTAAAATGTGACTGTGCCTATTCAGGCTGTTGTAGTTTTATTTCTAGACCATGCCCTCTTAGACAAAAAAATGTCTGTGAAACCTTATGGGACTTAATCGCTAAGGTCATCAGACCCTAAGCTTACACACAACTTAATCTAAATTATCCTAAGGACTAACACACGCACCCATGCACGAGGGAGGACTCGAACCTCCGCCGGGACCAGCCGCACAGCCTCTTAGACAAATTATAGATTCAGGTATATCTTCTGAAGAAGGCTCAAGCAATTGGGCTGAAACCTAGGTAAAGGCTGGTTTCATTACCGTAATCGAGGCTGATAGTTTCTTAGATTATCAAGATTTCTGACTGTGCTGCAATGTTGAAAGTACGTATTCTCATTCTCTCTCTCTCTCTCTCCCACCCACAGACACAAAACATACACTTACATACGCACACATACACAGGCGCGAGCACAAATTTAGTGGATCTATGGAACATTCATAACGCTGAGAGACGTAAATGTGTTCTCCGCACACCATAGCCAATGATACGCTACTGGACAGCTGGTAGAAAGCAGTTTATATGACAGCTTTAAGTTATAAATTGTATTCCCGTGTGAACGTAGAAGTGGAAGGCTGAGACGCTGGTCGGGCCACGTGCTTCCAGTACGTACCGTATCCGCTGTGGGTGGTGGCGGCGGCGCGCAGCTCGCACTGCAGCCCAGCCGGCTTCTGCGGCCGCTGCCGGCGCCGCGCTGACCACCGGATGCGGCCCATCATGGCGGCCGGCGACGTCCCACGCCCCGCGCCGCCGTCTGCTGTACTCCTACTCTCCTCCATACAGCTGCAATCTGCCGCCGCCATTAACCACTTTGCGCTGATCTTGTCCTCCGTACGGGCTTACGATGGCCCTCACGTCCAGTCGTTGCTCTCTCGCTGCCGAGGGCCTACGTGGGTGCTAGTGGCCACTGCCATTGAGACTGCCGTCTCATAAGCTAGCATCATCTTAATGCTGTTCTCATAGCCATATGGTTGGGAAGATTTTAAACTTATTCCGATCTTGTATGATCACATACCACTCCGTTCAGCCTCTTCAGCTCCAGTAAATAATCCTTTCTTGGTCAGTCCTCTTACTGCACGTGTTTCTGTCTCTCTTTAATCTCCGGCCGTGATATTTCAAGGAAGCAGTTTTAGCCATACCCCCAAACTGGCGCTGAGATAGAGTTCACTTTTGTAGGAGATCATTCTTCAGATGGCATCAACTTGTGGCAGGTTGACCAGAATGCGTAGGTGTAGCCGCCTAATGGCAGTTCTTTAGACTCTTGTTACACCTCCGCAATTTACCCTCTCCTCACCTCAAAAATACACTGAGGTGACTAAAGTCATGAGATACGAATATGAAGATGGCATGATCATATCGTTAAGGCTAACAGGCTGATGACCTCCTTCAGTGCGGATGCACACGATTTGCCTAAACTCTTACGGGACTCGGTGGATTGTTTGCTGCGAGTAATGGGTGTAATGGCAGGGGCACTAGGCATGTAGTGTGAACCACAAGTTGAGAATGCGAGTCTCACGGGGACCGTACCGGTGATACGTCCCTGCAGTAGCACTATCCTCTGTGCCCTCGGGGGCTCAGATGGATAGAGCGTCTGACATGTAAGCAGGACATCCTGGGTTCGAGTCCTAGTCGGGGCACACATTTTGAACTGTCTTCGTTGATGTATATCAAGGGCTGTCCACAACTAATGGTATTGATTTAATTGTAATTTCATGACATAAATCCAACTCGACGTGGCATGGATTCAACAAGCCATTGGAAGTACCCTGCTGAAGTTTCAATCCGTGTTACCTCTGTAGACGCCCATAAGTGCGCGAGGGTTGCGGATGCAGGATTTTGTGCACGAACTGACCTCTCCATTACGCCACATAAATATTCCATGGGATTCATGTTGGGCGATCTGGTTGGCCAAATCATTCGTTAAAATTGTCCAAAATGTTCTCCAAACAAATCGCGAACAATTGTGGCCTGGTGACATGGCGCATTATCATCCATAAAAAGTTCATTGTTGTTTGGGAACATGAAGTCCACGAATGGCTGTAGATAGTCGAGATCGGTTCAGTTGAGCCAGGAGATTCAGACCACTCCACCTAAACACAGCCTACACCATTATGGAACCACCCCCAGCTTGCACAGTGCCTTGCTGACGACTTGGTTCTATGGCTTCGTGGGCTTTGCGCCACACTCGAACCCTACCATCAGCTCTTACGAGCTGAAACCGGGAGTCATCTGACCAGGCTGCGTTTTTCCAGTAGTCTAGGATCCAACCGCTATGGTCACGATCCTAAACGAGGCTCTGCAAGTGATATCGTGTTGTTAACAAAGACTCTCGCTTCGGTCTTCTGCTGCCATGACCCGTTAATGCCATATTTCGCCAAACTGTCCTAACAGATACGTTCGTCGTATGTCCAATATTGATTTCTGCTGTTGTTTCACGCAGATCTGCTTGTCTATTAGCTGTGACAACTCGACGCAAAACGCCACTGCTCTCGGTCGTTAAGCGGAAGCCGTCGGCCACTGCGTAGTCTGGTAATGCATGAAATCTGGTATTCTTGGCACACTCTTGAATCTGTGGATCTCGGGGTATTGAATTCCCTAACGATTTCCGAAATGGAATGTCCCACGCATCTGGATCCAGTTACCATTCAGTGTTCAAAGAGTTAATTCACGATGTGCGGCCACAATCACGTCGGACACGTTTTCAGACGAATCACCTGAGCGCAATGGGAGCTCTGTCAATGCACCTAATGTAAGCAATACTACCACCATCTGTATATTGCATATCGCTGTGCCACTACTTTTGTCACCTCAGTGTAAGCTACCGTGACCACCGCTTTTAATGTGCCACAGACGTCTATGATTTTTATACTAATATGAAAATTAAAGTGTCTACTCGTGATGGTGCTTCCAGAACCGCCCTTCTGTGTCTGGTTCCACCTTGGTTCACCCTTTGTGCACGACAGAAGTCGTGTGGTGGTGGCTGTCGGGTTGTGGAAATATGAGTGGTCGAAGAGAAAACCTCGGTTCACTAGTACGTTAAGTTCCCCAATCATAGTCTACTGTCATTATTGGAGACTTCAGTCATCCACCAGCCAATTGGGAACATTACCGTTTTGTAAGTGGTGGGCGTGAAGAAATGTCCTATGACACATTACTAAAGGCTTTCTTTGAGAACCTATCAAGAACATTTCGGAAAACCACTCGTGATGGAGATATTGTATATTCGATCTAATCGCAACAATTAGACCTGACCCCTTTGAGGATGTTCATACCGAAACTGGTATCAGTGACCATGAAACAGTTGTAGCAACAATGATAACCAACTTGTGAAAGGAATCATGTTCAATAACAACCAAAGCGCAAATAAAACAAACAGAAGGATTTATTTGTGAAGCAAACTCGATAAATAGGCAATACTTTCGTACCTCAATAAGGAACTACACTAATGCAAACAAAAATGCTACGCCCTCAAGGACGGCGTTCATTGGCAGCAGGGTGCAATATGTGCGCACTGAGGAGTGTAGTGTTAGCGATTTATTTGTAACGGTCATTGGCGTTCACATGCTGCTCAAATGTTCAAATGCGTGTGAATTCCTAAGGGACCAAACTGCTGAGGTCATAGGTCCCAAGACTTACACACTACTTAAACTAACTTATGCTAGAACAAAACACACACCCATCCTCTAGGGAGAACTCGAACCTCCGGCGGGAGGAGTCGCGCAGTCCGTGACATGACGCCTCAAACCGCGTGGCCACTCCGCGCGGCCATGAAGCTAAGGAGCTTTGTCTGTGTACCTTCTGTTTCGACGCTGCTGGTAGTAACTGCTCTGAATTTAGAGGTGAAAACTGTTTGCAACATTCATTTTATGTATAATTATGTCCCAGCGACCAATACGTACTCCTGTTGAACAGCCTCATCCATTATGGGCCTGCGGGAAACTGCATGGACGTATCAACGGATTGCTACATATGTTGGGCACAATGCATCGTTGCTGTATCGCTGATTTCAACAGTGGTCTGTGCAACATTCCTACAATTGCAGGTCAAGTTCTGGACACGCACGTAGTACAAACGCACGTAAAGATCGGAGCCTTTTGCGAGCGGCAGTGGCAGACCGAGCTTCATCCAGGGACGAAAACCGAGCACGTTTTGCACGTCCTGTGTTCTCGGAGATCATTGGGAACCGTCTGCTTGCACCAGAATTAAGATCATGTATCTGTCTGGTCAGGCTACCCTGACAGCACGACACCGCTAGGCGTGACTACTCTGGTATCATGAAATGGTTGTTGAGAGTGGAATGGTTCCCCGTTGTCTTCAATGATGGGAATGGGATCTGTCTGTATGCAAGTGGTGGACATACACAAATATGGCATAAACGTGGTGAGCTATCTACTCCAGATTGCACTCGCCCGTAGGTTCCATCCAAGGCTTCTTGGTGTGGGGACCATGACCTTCAATGGTCACATCTGGTGTTTCTGCAGAGCAAAGAAATCCATACCCGCTACATTGCACAGGCTGTTACACCCGCCTACTGCCATTTCTTCTACACGCAGGTGGTAACCACTGTCTTGGACAGCAAGATCACCAGATCTTTCGCCAGTTGAACACTACGGGACATGATGAAACGGTAACGTACTCGTTCTCCAGGATTTGGAGGAACCACAGTCGAACTGCAACAGAGGCTATCGCAGGATCCCATTCGGCAGCTTTACCATCGTTTGCAGGATTTAGCGTCAGAGGGGCGCACTGTGTGTTGATGCAACTGTTTGGGCACCGTTTACTGTGACATGTATGTTTCATTTAGGTTAAATTTGTTATCATATACTTCTGCAATGGTGAACTACCTATCACCTCAGTAGTCAATAAAAAGAACATGTCTTTGATGATGTTGCACTACTTCTGGCATTTTATAAACATTTAGCTATGGAGAGGAGCATGCACAAGAGCTATAGCTCACGTTTAAAAGAGCAGTTGGCCGTCCACTTGATAGATCTTACCTAGTAATGATGGGAGGGACTTTCCATGGTGTACAGTCACTCTAAGGAAACTTTAAAAGAAGAAGGGACTATAGCATAATAGGTGAAAAACAAAGGAATATATATATATATATATATATATATATATATATATATATATATATGCCGAATGAAGCGCGTTTGAGTGTCAAGAGTGCAATACATAAGGCATTCAAGCAGCAGAATATTATTAAAATATTTCTCACAAAACCCAAAGAAATTCTGGTCATTTGGAAAGGCTGTTCGGGTGCGAAATTCAATGTCTAAAGCCGGCCGCGGTGGTCGAGCGGTTCTAGGCGCTTGTGTCCGGAACCGCGGGACTGCTACGGTCGCAGGTTCGAATCCTGCCTGGGGCATGGATATGTGTGTTGTCCTTAGGTTAGTTAGGTTTAAGTAGTTTTAAGTTCTAGGGGACTGATGACCTAAGTTGTTAAGTCCCATGGTGCTCAGAGCCCTTTGAACCACTTTTTCAATGTCTAAACACACATGGAGAAAAGAGAAAGTGAAACTGAGGCTAGAGAAGCTAAAGCAGACATTGTGAACTCAGTTTCAAACTTTCCATAACAAAGGAAAGTCCAGTTGTATTGTCCTGGTAAAATTCTTTCACCCACCTAGACATGAAGGATAAAGGTATTAGTGCCAGTACAGCTGGTAAATAATTGAAATCACTAAAGTAGGACAAAGCTCCAGTATCCTTTCCAATCCCTGTCATATTCTATACCGACTTCAAGGGTTCTTTCGATCATAATCTACCGTTGATTCCTCGAATAAAAAATGTGCTCAATAGTTATAAGAAAACACAGATCGCATCCGTCTACAAGAAGGATTTGAGAATAGATCGACAAAAGTACAGTCCAGTATCCTAGACATCCATTTGTTGTGGAATCGTAGAACATATTCTGAACGGTGAACACTTCGTTGACTAGTGGGAAAGTGTTACGTAGATGCTGAAGAAGTTGAACTGGTGGGTGCTTGAAGACAGATGCAAGATATCCCGGAAAAAACTACTTACACAGTTCCAAGAAACTGCTTTATATGATGAATCTAGAGATACGAGTATACTGCAGCCTCCTATGTATCATTCGCTTAGAGGATCGCTATGCAGAACATCAACGGTATAGAAAAATCGAGAACTGGAGAAATCCTTGGTTTCTGTGCACAGCCTCATAAAATACCGCTTGACGAAATGCCCCTGCGTAATGGCATTCCATAACTAAAGAGGCTGCAGGAAATAAAAATATGTTAGACGATCTCCAATCATGAGGGCGGATATAATCCTAGTGGTGCTTGGAAGCGATACCTCAGTGCAGAGAGGAGTCAGAGATATTCATCCCAACGTTTACGTTACGGCGGGAGCGGTGGAACCACTAGTGCAGACGTTGACACGATCTGCGACAGTATTACGTAATTACCGACCAATCAGAAGCCGTCTATGGGCTTTTACTACCAAAAATACGGCTAAAGTACCTTCTGCACCATACAAAATTGTTACCATTTAATATTCGTTAATAATTTGCACTGCATTGCTAATTCTAATTCTGCAAGCTTTACTACAGAAAATATATTTAATATGCAATGGATGTAACAGTGTTTTCACTTCTGCCTGTATATAATTGATTATAATTATAATTAAAATATTGTATATTGCTGGATAATAGTCAAGGGAACTTTATTTAAAGGGTATTCGCCAAGGTAAATATTTAAACGTATCGATAGCAAAGACGAAGTGGCAGTAACTGTGCTGTTGATTATCTTTAGTATGGAGAGCTCCTGTCGCGCTGCGAGCAGAGAGGAAGCAGAGCAGCTGAGTCATAAAAGAATGCCGAAGTTGGTTGGGCTCTTCCACAGGCACGGTGTGCTGCTATGATCGCGCCAGTGTAGACGCACCTACTTCGTTAACTCGTGAGTATCGAGAACACGGTAGAAGCGGACAGACAGGGGAAGCTGCAGTTCTAACTGTTGCCTGTCCCATAATTATCCGTAGCTCTGGAGACGACTCGAGGTTCTCAACCTCCAGCAGCAGCAGCACAAACTCAGCATTGTCGTCGTCTACGTTCTTCGCTGTCTACATCATAAGACTTAACTGGCAGAGTGTAACTAACATTGTACAAACATTATTCACAAACCTTAATATTTTTCTTGAATAATAACCTGCAATGGTTAAAAATTGTAGGGCACCTGTATTGTCATTGTCCTCAGACATTACTACCAAGTAGGCTCCCTTTTCCTTTCGTTGCAATCACTGAGTGCCGTAAAAATATGGAAATTGGTTAGTTATTTGCTGCCAGTTTTGTTTGTTTGTTAATGACCAGCTTCAGTCTAAACTTTGCTGCCTCAGTAACCGTTCATTCTTGTATTACGTAACAGAGGCTTAACAAATTTTTAATTTTGGGTATTAACTTCAATCACTTAAAGCAACGTAAGAGTTGATTGGTAAAACTAATAACTAAAGATACAGCACAAATTAAGGGTTCAAAATTTTAGTTATTCTACACTCCTGGAAATGGAAAAAAGAACACATTGACACCGGTGTGTCAGACCCACCATACTTGCTCCGGACACTGCGAGAGGACTGTACAAGCAATGATCACACGCACGGCACAGCGGACACACCAGGAACCGCGGTGTTGGCCGTCGAATGGCGCTAGCTGCGCAGCATTTGTGCACCGCCGCCGTCAGTGTAAGCCAGTTTGCCGTGGCATACGGAGCTCCATCGCAGTCTTTAACACTGGTAGCATGCCGCGACAGCGTGGACGTGAACCGTATGTGCAGTTGACGGACTTTGAGCGAGGGCGTATAGTGGGCATGCGGGAGGCCGGGTGGACGTACCGCCGAATTGCTCAACACGTGGGGCGTGAGGTCTCCACAGTACATCGATGTTGTCGCCAGTGGTCGGCGGAAGGTGCACGTGCCCGTCGACCTGGGACCGGACCGCAGCGACGCACGGATGCACGCCAAGACCGTAGGATCCTACGCAGTGCCGTAGGGGACCGCACCGCCACTTCCCAGCAAATTAGGGACACTGTTGCTCCTGGGGTATCGGCGAGGACCATTCGCAACCGTCTCCATGAAGCTGGGCTACGGTCCCGCACACTGTTAGGCCGTCTTCCGCTCACGCCCCAACATCGTGCAGCCCGCCTCCAGTGGTGTCGCGACAGGCGTGAATGGAGGGACGAATGGAGGACGTGTCGTCTTCAGTGATGGGAGTCGCTTCTGCCTTGGTGCCAATGATGGTCGTATGCGTGTTTGGCGCCGTGCAGGTGAGCGCCACAATCAGGACTGCATACGACCGAGGCACACAGGGCCAACACCCGGCATCATGGTGTGGGGAGCGATCTCCTACACTGGCCGTACACCTCTGGTGATCGTCGAGGGGACACTGAATAGTGTACGGTACATCCAAACCGTCATCGAACCCATCGTTCTACCATTCCTAGACCGGCAAGGGAACTTGCTGTTCCAACAGGACAATGCACGTCCGCATGTATCCCGTGCGACCCAACGTGCTCTAGAAGGTGTAAGTCAACTACCCTGGCCAGCAAGATCTCCGGATCTGCCCCCATTGAGCATGTTTGGGATTGGATGAAGCGTCGTCTCACGCGGTCTGCACTTCCAGCACGAACGCTGGTCCAACTGAGGTGCCAGGTGGAAATGGCATGGCAAGCCGTTCCACAGGACTACATCCAGCATCTCTACGATCGTCTCCATGGGAGAATAGCAGTCTGCATTGCTGCGAAAGGTGGATATACACTGTACTAGTGCCGACATTGTTCATGCTCTGTTGCCTGTGTCTATGTGCCTGTGGTTCTGTCAGTGTGATCATGTGATGTATCTGACCCCAGGAATGTGTCAATAAAGTTTCCCCTTCCTGGGACAATGAATTCACGGTGTTCTTATTTCAATTTCCAGGAGTGTATATTTAGCTTAGCGAGTGACTTTTGCTGGCTTGTGTGATGTCCGGAATTAAAAAAAAAAGGGGAGGGTGGTAATTTTTTGTTTTTTTGTTTTGTTGTTGAAAGGAAAGAAAGAAAAAAGGGTGAATAAAGGTGAAGGGACGTGGTTCTATTTTTACTGGAATGAACTTATTGATGGAAATCTCAAAAATTTATTTTACCTATATTTTTTTTTACTCATCGAAGAAGACAACACAACACATATAAAAGAAATCATCACACTAATATTATCCACAGAATGATCGTTTCACAAGACACTTTCTAGCTCGACTGACTCTTAAGACTGAACAAGACTCGACTGACTCTACTCTCTCTCTGGACCACAGCCTCTTCACGTCCCTCTGGACCAGAGATTTCAACTGTGATTAGCACGCCGATTATTTAATTAATCGTACAGCCGCTGGGCGCGCGTTTGGCGCGTCATTTAAATGGGGTTAAACGCACACCGCGAGAGGCGTGGGCTAGCGGTGTCTTACAGGTATCGCCACACGGCCCCCTCTACTGGTGCGTAAGTTTTTCAAACTTCGCGGCAGTACCAGATTTGAGTTGACGAACAAGGTTGTGCAGTGTTTGCACCAGCATTATACAACATTTTCAAACATATGACAAGTACATACATATATAAAGAATTATAGCCTAAAGTACAAAGTTTAAGTAAATATACATAAATTGTTGCACATTACAAAATAGCCACTTTGAAATTGATCAATGGATGATTAATTTTTTTTTTAGAGAGATGCCTGCACCGTTGGCAGTCCTGTTATTAAAACAATAGCTGCTACCCTGTATTCACAGTTCTTATTGTGTCGACCAGTGAGCACTATGCTTTGCCTCAGTTCAGTGTGGTGCGTCGTGCGAAGCACAGTAATAGTCACAGCACCACAACTTTGTTTACTTTACAGTTTGCACATCAGGACAATAGGTAATGAATCTGCTTACGACAAAAGAATACAAAAGGTCATACAATTTGGTTTTAAGTTGTCGATGACAACAAAGTTCATGTCAGTATTGTTGGTGTTGAAGAGTGGCTGTGCGTGCACGAGTGCAGTAATTTTGATAAAGTGGTCCATCCACCACGCACCGCGGCACTGCGTACAGCCTCGCTTGGGTCCGCTGTTGAGGTATAATAGGCGGTGACACGTCTGGCGGCGCCACCCCTTACGACGGACGCGACAGTACTGGTAGCCGCATCCGAAGACCGTACAACGGAGACTTCCAAGCACTTTCCAAGGTAGGGATCACTGTGATACGCATCATTGCACTTTATCGTAGAATTTGAGATTAAACTTATCACTTTGTACGGAAAACACTTTTCTATTATATTTTTACTCTTGACTGGTTGATTTCTCTTTATCAACACTATTTGATTTTTTTTTTACACTGTTCAGAAGGGAGGTTCGACGTCCTATTCCTTCTGAGAACACATTTTCACAGACACTTCACTTTTGAGCAAAATTACACTTTGCATCTTTTCTCCTTTTATATTAGATGCACATAGTAAGACTGTTTTGTGTGTAGCCTTCACAAGAGGACATTTAAGTTTTGAATAGGCAAGTTCAAAATTACATAGAAAAAATGGACATGTACATATACATAAAATGATTACCTACTATAGACATGAAATTCAATATACATAATACAAATGAACTTCTTCGTAGCTAAGTTGCTACATAGCCATTGAAATACTTTGCTAGTCGTGACCTGTGAAACTCTCCCAAAATTCATATTTATATAGAGAATACTAGTTGTTTACATCTTCAAAAACTTACAATTAGACATGCTTTGCTAGTCGTGTCCTGTGAAACTTTACAAAATTCAGATTTATATTGAGATTGCTAGTTGTTTACATTTACAAAATTTTACAATTAGACATGATATGACATATTTATGTACACGAAATTCAGGTTGTGCCATCTATTTCTTGCTGTGCATGTGCACTAACGGAGTACTATCTCCTTCTTTACAGAATATTGAAATCTATGGCATCTGCCATCAAGAATTCTGCAAAACTCGACGAGAGACCCTAAGTGCTGCAAATTATGAATGGACAAAATATACAAAAGAATAGTGCAAATACCTCACTAACCCACTATCCATCGTCCAGCAGTGGGCAAGGAGGTAGGAGTAGGATCAAGATAGAAGGATTGGGTTATATTCATATTTACAAAATCTTCATCAATACAGTAGTGTTTTCACACATGTGTGCGACGAATAGTGTATCTGTTTGCGTAACGTATGCATCATAAACTTTGCCATTGCGCAAGTGTCACTGACTTTAAGCCAATTCATGTTGTATTCAGTTTCATCCTTTAAAGTTGATCCGAATTGCTGTTTAAGCAAAAAGAAATTCAATGATCATTGTCAATCACTTCCTGTAAATCAGTCAAAGATTTTTGTAAAAATCAATGTGAGTACCGTATATGGTTTAATTCACTCGTTGAATCAGTCATGTTTAGGTAAATACGCGCTTAATGACACGGTAGTTTATATTCCTGAAAAAAATTCGGTCAGTAAACGTACTAATAAATGACTATAGGATCCTTCCATAAGAGGTGTACTTTAGTGAGTATCACGTAGTAAAATAAATATATGAATTTCCTGTAGGTAAAGGAAAATGAATGCGCTTTAGTTTCCATAAAGACAAGAAAATCGCTGTGTCCACGAAGACAGCTGCGTCGTACTGCTTCACACACAAATCTTCAAAAACTTATCCACTTTGCTGAAAGAGAAAGAAAAATCTCATACACTAAAGTATGTTTTCTTGTAATCGTGAATTGTACGTCGTACCGGTAGTCGTGTAGTTTTTGTTTCCTGGTCGAGAACATGAGCAGAGAGCGGGAGACTTCGTATCCTAGCAATTGTTTTATGAGAGTCGCATTTTCTTAACTCTGGTCCAGACAGAACGACATAAAATTGCATAACTTATATACTATCCCACTTACACAAATACATATGTCCATGTCCTCACAGTATCAAGTAATGAGTGCTAGATTTCACCTAAATTACTTCACAGGATAAAAACATTTTTTTTTAAATAGTGTTAATGTTAGTGAGTTCATAAGTTCGTAACCATTAAACACGACCTTCGTAAATGTAGAATACGAATCTTACGAAGGCAGCCTGCATGCATGGTACTACACTATTAGCCTGTGTAAAGAATGAGATTCTATAACGACAGCAATTTTTATTCGCTACGTAAGCAGATTATTTATTTCGCTGTGGCTGATAAACATTTTTCCTCCACAATGACCTATGTACAAAATTTACGTTTGTCCTTGGGTAACAGAAGAAATATTGAATTTAATTGATGAAAGGAGAAAATATAAAAATGCAGTAAATGAAGCAGGCAAAAAGGAATACAAACGTCTCAAAAATGAGATCGACAGGAAGTGCAAAATGGCTAAACAGGGATGGCTAGAGGACAAATGTAAGGATGTAGAAGCTTATCTCACTAGGGGTAAGATAGATACTGCCTACAGGAAAATTAAAGAGACCTTTGGAGAGAAGAGAACCACGTGTATGAATATCAAGAGCTCAGATGGCAGCCCAGTTCTAAGCAAAGAAGGGAAGGCAGAAAGGTGGAAGGAGTATATAGAAGGTTTATACAAGGGCGATGTACTTGAGGACAATATTATGGAAATGGAAGAGGATGTAGATGAAGACGAAATGGGTGATACGATACTGCGTGAAGAGTTTGACAGAGCACTGAAAGACCTGAGTCGAAACAAGGCCCCCGGAGTAGACAACATTCCATTAGAACTACTGACGGCCTTGGGAGAGCCAGTCATGACAAAACTCTACCAGGTGGTGAGCAAGATGTATGAGACAGGCGAAATACCCTCAGACTTCAAGAAGAATATAATAATTCCAATCCCAAAGAAAGCAGGTGCTGACAGATGTGAAAATTACCGAACTATCAGTTTAATAAGTCACAGCTGCAAAATACTAACGCGAATTCTTTACAGACGAATGGAAAAACTGGTAGATGCGGACCTCGGGGAGGATCAGTTTGGATTCCGTCGAAATGTTGGAACGCGTGAGGCAATACTGACCTTACGACTTATCTTAGAAGAAAGATTAAGAAAAGGCAAACCTACGTTTCTAGCATTTGTAGACTTAGAGAAAGCTTTTGACAATGTTGACTGGAATACTCTTTTTCAAATTCTAAAGGTGGCGGGAGTAAAATACAGGGAGCGAAAGGCTATTTACAATTTGTACAGAAACCAGATGACAGTCATAAGAGTCGAGGGGCATGAAAGGGAAGCAGTGGTTGGGAAAGGAGTGAGACAGGGTTGTAGCCTCTCCCCGATGTTATTCAATCTGTATATTGAGCAAGCAGTAAAGGAAACAAAAGAAAAATTTGGAGTAGGTATTAAAATTCATGGAGACGAAGTAAAAACTTTGAGGTTCGCCGATGACATCGTAATTCTGTCAGAGACGGCAAAGGACTTGGAAGAGCAGTTGAACGGAATGGACAGTGTCTTGAAAGGAGGATATAAGATGAACATCAACATAAGCAAAACGAGGATAATGGAATGTAGTCCAATTAAATCGGGTGATGCTGAGGGAATTAGATTAGGAAATGAGACACTTAAAGTAGTAAAGGAGTTTTGCTATTTAGGAAGTAAAATAACTGATGATGGTCGAAGTAGAGAGGATATAAAATGTAGACTGGCAATGGCAAGGAAAGCGTTTCTGAAGAAGAGAAATTTGTTAACATCGAATATAGATTTAAGTGTCAGGAAGTCATTTCTGAAAATATTTGTTTGGATTGTAGCCATGTATGGAAGTGAAACATGGACGATAACTAGTTTGGACAAGAAGAGAATAGAAGCTTTCGAAATGTGGTGCTACAGAAGAATACTGAAGATAAGGTGGATAGATCACGTAACTAATGAGGAGGTATTGAATAGGATTGGGGAGAAGAGAAGTTTGTGGCACAACTTGACTAGAAGAAGGGATCGGTTGGTAGGACATGTTTTGAGGCATCAAGGGATCACAAATTTAGCATTGGAGGGCAGTGTGGAGGGTAAAAATCGCAGAGGGAGACCGAGAGATGAGTACACTAAGCAGATTCAGAAGGATGTAGGTTGCAGTAGGTACTGGGAGATGAAGAAGCTTGCACAGGATAGAGTAGCATGGAGAGCTGCATCAAACCAGTCTCAGGACTGAAGACCACAACAACAACAACACGATGGAGAGCACACAAACTCTTTATGCCAAGCGTGAGATAATGGTTTTTTAAATAGGGCACATACCAAATAAGTTTTTCTTTCTCCTTTTTTATTGCCTACACGGCGAATCATTTCTCATTAACATCTATCAGTATTCATACACACGTATCGTTTTCATTCATACAGCTTCATATAATTAATATTCACCTTTCTTCTCATAGAACAGCTTCAATATAAATCGCAAATCATCAAATAATACTACGTGGTGGCATCATTGGCTCACACACAACGAAATCCTCATCATCATCATAAAAACTACCTTATAAACTAAAATTCACATTCATTCTTTCACACTCATTTCAGCACAATCATTCACTCATGCTGGCGTATAGTATAGCATTCTGGTGGCTCTCAAATTCATCACAGTTATTAACATAATAAAATCCTTTTTCTTGTACATAGTTTCCTGTTCTAGAAAATGCCTGTTTAAGGAGTAAGTTTGGTCGCTAACTTCGTTGTCCTTGGCTAGTAGTCAAATTATTCGTAGCATAGTAAATATAACGTAGATTAAATAGTTCTTGGATTGCATGTTATGTTTAACGTAGATTTGCTATAGTTTAATGCGTTATGATTCTTTGCATTGACTAACAATTAACACTAACATTTTAGCTGTAACTAGCACATCCTTTCTCTTTCTCTTACTTTACATACTGCTTTAAGTGGTGGTGGGCGTAAAGTCCTTTAACTTTCTGTGTTGTAGGGTATGCTAATAAATAACATCCAGGGTGAGGAATATCGACGATCCGGTATGGACCTGAGTAAACTAATTGCCATTTCTTAAGCAAACGTTTTAGCCTCGTAGATTTGGGATGGGTTGTGAGCAATACCAAATCATCAATTTCGAACACACGTGTCGGTCTGACCCGTTTATCAAATTTTTTCTTCCGGAGCTCCGCAGTGTGTGCCAGGGTAATGGCAGCTTGCCTTACCTTTTCCTGCAAAGAAATATCGTTCGAAGACAACTTAGGCAGGGGACTTGACCATGAGTTTTTTTCTGGTTCGTCTGATAATAACTCGGCAGGTGAGAATCCGGTTGAACTATGTGGCAAATTGTTCACAATGTACTCGAACGGAGCGAGGTATTCTATCCATTTGGAATGTTTTGTAGAAGAATGAATGCGCATAAATTGATTAAATTCTTTAAAAATTCGCTCAACGGGGTTACCCTGTGGGTGAAATCGGGAAGTAAGAACATGTTTAATATCGGAATCTTGCAGAAATGATTTGCACTTTGCACTCGTAAAGTACGATGCATTGTCCGTTAGGACAGCGACAGGTTTTCCGACGCGGGCTAGGTAGTCGGCCGAAAAGCGTCGAATGATAGCCGCAACAGTGGCTGTGCGCAAGGCGTACAATTTTACATACTTAGTAAAAAGTCCAATATAGCCAAAATGTATTTAGCACCACCGCGGGATTGTGGATAGGGTCCGCCAATGTCTACGGAAATCAAATCAAGCGGTTGCTTTGGAAGAATGGGATGCAATTCAATTGATGCATGTTTGTTCAAATATTTTGCCTTCTGGCAAATGATACATTTGCGAATGACCTGCAGGACTCTACGTCGCATGTTAGGAAAATAGCAGAAGCGTAGGATCTTGGCGGCACATTTATTAATGCCATAATGTCCCCAGGTTTTGTGGGTGAACAAAATGAAGTCGTCAACATAAGCTTCCGGTAAACATACCAACCAACGCTCTGACACGAGATGGGAACGATGAAACAGTACACCATTGTTGATCTTGTAGTAATTTTGAAGATTAGAATTTGAATTCTGACATAATTTTGTTTTTACTGTAGACCACCTAGGATCGGAATCTTGTAACTGTGCAAAATCCCTGCAGATTCGGTGATAGTAGCGGTTGTAGGATTCGTCATACATTAACATGACCTGAAAGTCGGAAGTTTGCTCATGCAAATCTGAAAGATTTTTCGCATCGTGCGGAAGACGAGAAAGAGCGTCCGCAACAATATTGGTTTCGCCGGAGATGTAAATAATTTCGAAATCGTATTCTTGTAACGACAAACACCAACGAGTGAGCCGGGAATGAAGTAATTTGCAAGACAGTAAAAATGATAAAGCTTGGTGGTCTGTATAGATGCGTGTATGTTTTCCCCAGAGAAAATATTGAAATTTTCGCATAGACCAAATAATTGAAAGGGTCTCGCGTTCCGTAACTGAATACGATCTCTCGCATTCAGTTAAGGTGCGACTGGCAAAACTGATAGGTTTTACTATTGTTCGATCATGTTCAACAGACAGTTGAAACAAAAAGGCCCCAAGTCCATAAGATGACGCATCGGTCGATAGGCAGAAGTCTTTTGACATGTCCGGATGACAGAGGAGTGGTGCGTGGATTAATGATTGTTTAATTTTTTCAAAATCGGCTTGACATTCTGTAGTCCATCGCCAAAGGGAATTTTTCTTTTGAAGATTTAGAAGATGTGGGCTGTTAAGAGCTTGCTGTGTCACGAACTTTCTGAAAAATGACGAAAGACCCAAAAATGCTTTAAGTTGTTTTTTGGTTCGGGGTGCAGGAAAGTTGCGAATTGCTTCAGTCTTTTTAGAGTCCGGCCTGATGCCTTCCGGCGTGATGATGTGGCCAAGGAACTTAATCTGTTGTCGGGCGAACCTTGATTTTTCCAAATTGATTGTCACGCCTGCATCGGCGAATTTAATCAAAATTTGTCTTAGAAGATCGACATGTTCTTCCCAGGTGGCAGTCGCCACAACTAAATCATCCACATAGGGAGTGATTTGTGAAAGTAAATCTGGCCCGAGGACGTCGTCAAGCGCCTCGATAAAGATTCCTGCACTTATTCGTAACCCGAATGGCAAAACACGGAATTGGTATGATCGTCCTTCGCACAAAAATGCGGTATATTTACGTGATTCAGGATGTAGAAGAACCTGGTAGTAGGACGATCGTAGGTCGATATTAGTCAGAAATTTGGCGTTGTGAAATTTCAGGAGTTGTTCGTCCAGATTTACAGGGCGAGTATTTACCGGTATAATAATTTTGTTGATTTCGCGTGCATCGAGAACAAGACGCACGCTTCCATCGGGATTCGAAACTGACAACAAAGGGTTGCAATACGGCGAGTGCGAATTTTCTATGATTTTCCAACGTAGCATTCTGTTAATTTCCTGCATAACCGCTGGTTTTTTAGACCACGGTATATTGTAGTGTGTACGACAAAATGTTAGGTGGGGTTTGACATCCATCTTGTACACATACCCACGTATGATACCAGGTTTATCTTGAAAGACTACTGAAAATTGTTGAAGAAGGTGAAACAGATTCTGTTTTTGCAAATCAGTTAGATGGTAGGCTTCGGCACACTTTTCCCACAGAGTTTTACTATCAGCATTGTAAGAAGAATTGCAATTGTTTGTCATAGAAAAATTAGTGATGGGCACAGATTGTACTTTCAAGTGACGTACGTCCCGATAAGAATTGTTGTTATTAATTGTTTTAGATAAAGGTATCAAAATTCTTTGCTTTTCAACCGTCAATTGACAGATACCATTCCCTAAGTCAATCACTGCTCAATACTGATTTAAGAAATCGATGCCGAAAAGACATGGAACTGTTAAATTATCCACAACAAGGAAATGATAACGAACATGCACGTTGGAAACAACAAAAGTTAGAAGAGCTTGTAATTTGACATTTTTTGATTTGTTTCCAGTGGCACCGATGATTCGGCAGTTCTGCACTGGAAACGTCGGAAGTTTAGAACCTTTATCTAGATCCAAGTACAGGGAACTAGAAATCACGCTTGCTGACGCTCCAGTGTCGAATAACACTTCTACAATGGATTTCTCTAACGATAAAACAGCAGTTGCCTGAACCGTTACCTTTACTTTGTCGTTATTACTAGACTTATTATTCTCGGCAAGAAGGTCATGTTCCATAGCGTGTCCGTCTTGGAATCTCAAAAAACAATTTGCAAGATTATTTGCGCCCGTGCTCACGTTCTCGACTGGGGGTTGGGCGCTTACGCCGGTCTGCTCATGATTTCCGCCGCGTTATTAGGCGACTCATTTTGGTCATCACTTACCTCAATAATATTTATCCTTTGTTCATGGACATGTTTGGTATTCGGTGGAGTTTGATTACCGCAGTCCTGATTATTAGCATTGTTTGTTGGTACAAAGTGTCGTGCATTCGGAAACATACAATTGTAGTTGTGTGGTGTATAGTTCGGGTTTCCCCACTGCGGGGGTGGATAACTGACTCTAGAATTTTGACAATTTGAATTATTCTGCTGATATGGCGAATTTCTCTCAAAATAACCAGGGTTGTATCTTCCATCCTGACGTCTGTTTTGATTGTTGTTGTTTCGGTTACGGTTGTTGTTGCCTCTGGAGTACTGATTGTTGTTGAAACTACCATTGCGTCTGTTGCCATTACTATTACTTTTTCGGTAAAATTGACCATTACCAAAACTGTTGTAATTGTTGGAATTTTGGAATCGGGGATCGCAAGATTGCTGCGAATATTGTGTGAAGTTGGGCTGTTGTGATTTTTGCCCCTGATTTTGAGGAAGCGGGTTTGCATTCCACATGTTACCGCTGTTGTTATTTTGATTGAAATTATGGAAATTGTTTTGGCGAGAGTTGGAATTAGCATTATAAATATGTGGAGTGTTCCCTGAATCTCCTCTAAACACAAGGTCTACTTCATTCAAATAATCTAGAAATTTCTTGATGTTAGTTTCCGGAACACCAATTAATTGTGTCCGGTAATGCAGGGGTAAATGACTTTTTAAGGTGTTAATCACATCGGCAAGATCGGCCGGTTTTGACCAATAAAGTGTTTTGTCCAGGTATCTTTCAAAATATTGACGCAAAGTTTCTTTACGAGGGTTGTATGGTTCGGGATTGTGAACTTCACGTCGAAGTTGTTTTTGCTCATGTTCTGACCAGAATTCCTGCAGAAAAGCCTCTTCAAATTGCTTGAAAGTTAAATTTTGCCTTTTTATTTCAGCTCCCCATCTGGATGCTCGCCCCCTCAACAGATTACTTACAAAAAAAAATCTTTTCCGTATCTGACCAGTTGTGCGGAAACATTCCGTCAAAAGACCTAATAAAAACAATCGGGTGCACCGCTTGGGTATCATCGGAGCTGAACGTTGGAAAATAGGCATGTTTAATCATGTTACCGTCAACAATACCGGCAGGCACTATAGGGCTTGAACTATTGTTCCCTGGTGAAACTTCATGGCACAAGGGTGGTTGAGAATTACTGTTTTGTGCGATCACTGAGAGCGGCTCTGTTTGATGTTTTTCGCTCGCAAGTGATTCGCTGTTAGACTGTGGAACAAACTGCACAGTGAAATTAGGCGGTGAACTCGTTGTGAGTGGGGTTGTAGGCGGAACAGTAACTACGTTAGAATCGGGAGTTAATAACTGAGAAATTTGGTTTTTTAAAGTGTTGGTCTCGGTTTGCACCTGCGACATGGCCTGGTGTAAAATCTCTTTTGTAGCGCTTTCTACCCTTTGCTCAATGAGCTTGTTGCAAATACCACATTCGTGCACTAATTTTTCTGCAATGTTTGCGTTACACTCTAAAGAAAGCGATTCTGTTTTTTCCTCCAAATGGGAAATTTTTTCTTTCATTTCTAATTGTTGTAAGCATACTACGCTAACTTGTTGAGTAATACCTTCGATATCCATCGAAATTTTATTTTGTGAGGTGGTTTGATTTTGCACGAAATTCTGAACTAGATCATTGACCTGAGCCTGAGCGTTCGTGACCTGATCCAACTTGGTTTTACATGACTGCATTTCGGAATTTGTCACTGTTTGATATTTAACAAAGGAATTTTCGTGAGTGTTTACACGACATGACAATTCGTTGAAACTTTCGGTCAATTGTGTCGTTTTTGAATTAAGTTCTGAGATTTGGTTAGCCTGTTTTTCCAGAGTAGATGTTACCTCAGAAGACAATTGATCGATTTTGCTGTTTAATTCTTTTGTACTCTGCTCCTGTTTATCAAATCTAGTGTCTAGTTTATCAGACCTTTCATTAAGGATGCTATCCATACTTCGCGTAAGAAGTTGTATTAAAATTCCGTACTGATTCGGATCAATGTTTGGATCATTGTTCCTTTCACTAGAGTTGTGCAAATTAGGATCGGAGTGGGAAATCCCTAGTTGGACACGTCTACTATCGTTTATTGGGTGTGTCACCTGATGAATTACTTTCGTTACTTAGTATTATTTGATGTGATACACCTGCAGTAAATTCTATAGATTCTGGGCTGGAAAAGCCTAGGAAAGGGGATGCTGATGATACAGTAGCATCACCGTTATCAGTTTGCTGTTGCTGTTGTTCCATTTTTGCCAATAATTAACAAACGTGAAATATACAAATAGTACACCCAGAATGGCGATGGCTTGCAAAGTACAAAAGATAAATAAAATTTAAATAGTTAGACGGTAATAACTATTACTTGATAGAATTTCCAAAAATGTCTGAATTATTATTGTGGTTGTAACCGTATTCGCGTAGCTAATCTGAAAGTGGTGACATGACGTAACAAACAGGATTGACTCATAACAATGACTTCTGCATATCTTACTGTTGAATTTCAATGTTACAATAATAGAAATTCCATTGACAAAGGGTATGATTCTTGTTTAGGGAAAGGCATGGGAAATGGGAGTAAAAGTTAGCATAGGCGGGAGGCGCACGCTGGACAATGGCATAGCAGAACAAATGCTTTTGCACTACTCACCGCGCTCTTTTGAAGCTTGCAGAAATCTTGTTAATCTTGAAACAACGTTAGCTCTCGTTTTCATATTGGGCATGAAAGAGAAAATTACAGTTTTTTAGCCAATGTACAAGACAATAAATATTACTACACGTATGATTTTACTTTAATTTGCCCTTGTTAAGTTCATTCCAGTAAAATCCGAAGATTGGCGTCCTGTAAACGGTCGCCAGTGTGATGTCTGGAATTAAAAAAAAAAGGGGGAGGGTGGTAATTTTTTGTTTTTTTGTTTTGTTGTTGAAAGGAAAGAAAGAAAAAAGGGTGAATAAAGGTGAAGGGAAGTGGTTCTATTTTTACTGGAATCAACTTATTGATGGACATCACAAAAATTTATTTTACCTATATTTTTTTTTTTACTCATCGAAGAAGACAACACAACACATATAAAAGAAATCATCACACTAATATTATCCACAGAATGATCGTTTCACAAGACACTTTCTAGCTCGACTGACTCTTAAGACTGAACAAGACTCGACTGACTCTACTCTCTCTCTGGACCACAGCCTCTTCACGTCCCTCTGGACCAGAGATTTCAACTGTGATTAGCACGCCGATTATTTAATTAATCGTACAGCCGCTGGGCGCGCGTTTGGCGCGTCATTTAAATGGGGTTAAACGCACACCGCGAGAGGCGTGGGCTAGCGGTGTCTTACAGGTATCGCCACACTTGGTACGTATCTCATTGTTCTTCTGTTAAAAGCAAATCAGTTGTTCATTCGCTTAAAGTAATTTCAGTTCAGTCTTTGAGCAATTGAAAGTAATTTGCTTGCCTTTTCCCAAATTTTGCATTACGTTATACTGAGGTTACAGAAAGTCATTTTATTACTTAATAAACTTTGTTACAGTCATTTATTTAACCAGCAACTTCATTTAACTTTACTATCAAAAAATAGTATTTCAATTTAAGTAACGGCAAGCTCAGTGTTTTCTGATTTATTTATTTTTCTGTGAACTCTTGTGTTGTGGAAAAACCTTCTGTTGCCAAGCCAGTGATTATTTACTTCATTTTCTTTGTCATTACCTTTCTAAGGATTCTGCTATTCATTGCTCTAGAAGGCTGACGACCGTTTAATTATCCTTCTTTT
The DNA here is from genome assembly GCF_023897955.1 of Schistocerca gregaria. Lineage (NCBI taxonomy): Eukaryota > Metazoa > Arthropoda > Insecta > Orthoptera > Acrididae > Schistocerca > Schistocerca gregaria. The sequence goes on along the minus strand of NC_064920.1, from coordinate 785,944,988 downwards.
GCTAATCAGTATTTTTTGTGTTAAATATTACGTGGTACCCTTTTTCCCCATGAGTGGTTCGTGATCGATTGAACTAAATTTCACCCATTGCAAATAGATTCTTCCTTCAGAAGGGTCTGTTGAACACATTCCCCCTACTTCGATAACGATAGCCTTACTCATTGTAAAATTTCATTAGGTACAAGTGATCACTGTCGATAAAATCGCACTCCAATAGGCCGATCAGGAAGTGGGAAAGTAAAGGCTACATGAGGTCACAACAGCAGGAGATTTGACATCAGTTTCTCCCAACGAAGACAGTGGAGGTAATCATCGAAAGCTCGAGGTATTACCCTGAACTGACGCGACAAGAAGTCCGAGAATGTTTTATACAACAATGCCATCGAGAAAGACTTCCTTATCACATGATAAAGATAATTACTGCGCGCACAGGGGCGTTTAAAAGAGAATCCTTCCCGCTGTACATACTTGAATGGAATGAGAATAAGCCGTAATAAATGGTGTAGTGGGAACCATTCTCTGCGATGCACTTCACCTCATTATGGAGGCGTGGAAACGCTACCCGAGAAAGACAATATAAACATACTAGACAGTTTTAGTGTTTAAGGGATTTGTATCTAAAACAGGAATTACCTTGCAGGTCAGCAAGTTACATGTATACATGCGCAGTGACTCTTTCCGCTGAAACGGCAAACGGTATCGGAAGCAGCTCAAAAACAGATGTAAAAATGATTGACAGTGACCTCAAAACGTTTAGAAAACTGTCCTTGTAATATTTTCAAGGCTAGAATGCATTTTTCAGACCTCACATTTTCTTTAACGACAGTGAGCTTAGCGATATGGACTTTGTTTGTCAGTATGTGTCCCTTCTACAAAGCGATTTTCTTTTTAATTGCATCCCCATCAAATCAGAAATAAGTTGTTTCTCACCTTGAAGTGTTTAACTGTGTGTGGTCAAGTACACTTAAAACGTGTGGCCTGAATCTATTCTGGATGTTCTAATAATCTCTGCCTTACTCCGTTTTTCTTTGTAAATTCGACAATAGCGAGTTTTAAACCGAAAAATCTTTCCAGAAATGCCACTTGACTTAATAAACGTACTTTGCGATAATGTATAAAGTCAGCATATTGTTCATTTAGTTCCAGCAGAAACTGCTGCTACTGCTGGTGGAATAATACGTGCAACATAAGAAATTTTGCTATTTGTACCACCGATTTCTTCATGTGCTCCATTCCTGCAAATTAGCACGAAGTGCTCGTGGATGCATAGAACAACGAATCCCGTCTGTCGATCACTGTAGTATTTTTTCTCTTTCACTGTCAATTAAATCTTTAAATTCTTCCTGTGTGGTATTCTAATGTGGTTTGATAGCAAATTTGCAGCAGCCGTCGCTTATGCGACTGCATAATACTCACATATATTGAGATTTCTCATCCTTGTCTTCCGTTATTTTCTTTGAGTTTTAAACGCTTGTGACAATAGGTCGCTAGACTGCCATTTTTTGTGGAAATCGCTAATGGACATGTGAATGTCCCTCACACCACAAACAAAGGGTAAAGAGCAATGATACCACGATTATGCCAAAGAGAGTTGCGTCGCCCGAAAACTACCTCACCCCTATAGTCATTGAAAAGTTGTTCGGTTCCGGAAACCTCCGAGGAGGACCGAACAAGGCCGAGACAGGCCGGGCTTTGGCCAGTACGAGGCCCGCACAAACTGCACGCGTTTGGTTTTGCACGATGTGGCTGGTCCTGACTTAAACAGTATGACTCGCCGATCTTTGCCCGCCTGCTATTGATCACAAATTCAGTATCACCGCCACTACACCATAGCGTCATTATGATGAGACGTAGAGTTTTGTGATATCGCTTATTACTTAGGTCCCTTCTGCAGTTGACAACTGACATTTATATAGCTCAAATCATCCTTTAGTTTATGATTGTCTAAGGCAGTAAAAAAATTGTGGACAACTTCCAGCTGGAAAACGTGTTCTTAGTTTTGCCCTACTTATTTCAGTGCATCTGTGTCACCATCAATAAGTACTTACTTAACTAAAATGCTCTTCGGTAATAGTTACGAGTGAAACATAGTTTTTCTATAGTGATTTTTGTTTTACACCTGAAGTTTAAACTTTTATGTCATTTGTGAAATATTTGGACAGCTGTCACCTACAACAACACTCTGCTTTCATTACGTTGTCGGAAACTGATGAAAGTCACCTACTTTCACTACAGTTTGTTACACAAAAGCATATTAATGGTTGTGTCCGATGTTCTCCTTACAATCATTTCCCCAGTGGGAAGGCGAAACGGTAAAAACAATGCGAATTGTAGTGTTAGTAACGGCAGTATGTTTCGACTGTTAACGTGATTTCTATATGACAAAATATGCCACCCTTTAATCATATTTGAGGTCGTTTACGTAGGCGACTTTGATAATGGACAAGAAGAGTGGTTCTGGAAGGAAAATACACGTTGCCAGTTATAGTTGCTATGCGAACATCTTCCTCTGAAGCTTCTCAGTTATTTCTACTATTGCACGTATACTAATATCAAAGCATGATCTTCTTCACTGCTAATAAATGGACATCATATGAAGCTGAAGAACTGCTACTTGCGAGATAGAACGCTATATATTAAGAGATTACAGGCGAAACAAATAGTCCGCAGCCCGTGGTCTAGTGGCTAGCATTGCAGACCCTGGATCACGGGGTCCCGGGTTCGATTCTAGGCCGAGTTAGGGATTTTCTCTGCCCGGGGACTGTGTTATCATCATCATTCGCGTGACGGGGTGCGACAGGAAGGGCATCCGGCTGCCCTTTAAGTTAACCATGTCAAATCCGACCTTAACCATGCCAAATCCGACTTTAACCATGCCAACCCTGCGACAATGCTGGACAAAGATACAAGTAAAAGAAGGAGGAGAAACAAATAACCTTACCGATGCGCGATTCATAAGGTGATCAAACTGCATAAGATGCCCAGTTTCAATTAATTTACTTCTCTCATAGTGTAGAACGTTCATAGTTACTAGTAGAATTTAATTTCCCTGCGTAAATTTATCGCTCTTTACTATTAATACTTAGATAGAATCATCGTTTTACAGTGCCTTCTGGAGAACATCAGCCTCGGAGGCGAATAGGTAGTTGGAACATCCGCTTGTGGGGGAATATCTCTTTTTTTGTAACATATAAGCTACAGTTGAAAATTGGAAATTATCTGAAAATTTAAAGTGAATGGACTGCCGAAAAACAAAACTGAGTCCTGAGGTAAACCAACAGAAGAATTTCTAAAACGCTGTAAATCTGGAAAGACATATTCCGTCTTTATCGTATCTGGCACATTATCATCAGAATTGAGATTGCTCACTTTTTCAGTTGGAAGGTGCTGAATGACTTCAGTAGTAATATCTGCACTCACTTTACCAAAATACGCTTATCCAGCTTGTTTTCCGACATTTATGAGCCTGTATCGTGTGCTACCGTTCACTGATCGTTTTCGTCCAGACCATATGAACCACCGGAGCCATCTTCTGAGTCAGAATCTTCAGAAAACATCTGCTCCATCATTTGCATAACTGGTCTGCTTCTGTTTGACACATTTACAAGTACTTTTCTAGCCATTTCACTCTAAAAATCAGCCATAGTTAGTAACCAATACACACGAAGACTTCCTTGTTGAGTTTGATTAATGAAAAGAATTGTAAAAGGAATAACTACCTACCTTCCTAAACTAGACATCAACCAAGAAACAGTGGTAAAATGAATGGTCCATAATAAATGAAATCAAAATTGATACTTTGTAAAGCACACATGTATGTACATAAAATATCTCTAAAGAGTAAACTGGAGTTTATTTACATAGAGTACTACTCTAAGAGGAACTGAAACCACGCTTACAAATAAGTTATGTGGTAGTTGTGAACTTACGAACAAAGTTCTTCATTCCAAATTCCTCTAAGAAAACTCATTAAAATATAAATTAAGCTGTAGCGTAGGCAGGTAACTAAAAATGTCATACAAAAGAATTTAGAGACTAAGTTGGATTACCCGCTCATGAGGCACAATAGCGCGACTTCGGCAACATTTGTCTGTGAGGCGGGTGAATATTTGCTCATACCTGGAACATCCGCCGCTGAAGCGGTGTGGGTCTGGAACGACAGTAAGGTTTGTTGGGTAAATCGGCACAGTAAGGCTCGTCACCTTCACTGTACTACTACTAAATACCGAATGAGAATCTCGTAGCCAGCTTGAACCATAAGACGCCTCAAGCGGTTTAAACGTAAACCATTTGCGCCTGTCACAAGTATGTTCCGTTTTAATAATTGCAGCTGCATGTAAATGAAATTGTGAATCTACTGTTCTTGCATTGTAGAAAATTACAATGTTGACAAGAATGTTTTGACATTCTATAAGGGACGATCAAATGATTTTCGTTGTAGAACGTTGCTGCAGCATATGTGAGTATGCAACGTTGTGCAGTTCCGATGTGGGTATATAACTACCGATATGTAGGCAAGGATTAGTGTAGTGTTGGTATCTTTCCGCCGTACGTGCGGTAAATACAGAAAGGTGAAGTACGGCGATGTTATTACGAAATGTGTCCAAACAAGACTAATGTGCTGTTATTTTTTTTCTGCCGAGGGACAAACACCTGTGGACGTCAATCGAACTATGAAGAGAGCGTATGGGGCAGCATGTCTGCCAGGAACGGTGCATTACAAGGGATGCCGTTGCTTCATGACAACACACGTCGCTTGTCTCAGAAGTAACGTCAACTCTTGTGGGAGACAGAGCACCCGCCCTACAGTTCTGAACCCTCCCCATGCTGTTACCATGCCTTGTGTCCCTCAAAAGAGGCCTTGAAGGGTCGCCGATTACCGTCGGGCGAGGATGTGCAGCAGGCAGTAGCGGACTTCTTCACGCAGCAGGACACAGTGTTTTACCAAACGGGTCTCTTCAAGCTTGTGCGTCGGTGGAACGTTTGCGTCAATGCTAACGGCTATTTTTCCTGATTAGCATTCCGATTCTGGACAGTGCGGCCTTTGAACGGAAACTTTTTGATTGCCCCCTCTGCATAAGTCGTCGATAAACTCTATTACTGGTGTACGTTTGGCAGTGGTCAGAAATTTGTTCGTATAAATAAAATTTATTTATTTATTTATTGTTCCGTGGGACCAAATTAAGGAGAAGTCTCCATGGTGATGGAACGAGTCAATACATGAAATTATAACACGATAGTAGAAACAGATAAAATGAAATACAAGAAACGTATTCAGGCGACAATTCGTAAGTTTAAATAAAGAAAATCAACAATGTAACACTGGAATTTGCTTAATTTTTCAGCTCTTCCAGGAGCTCCTCGACAGAATAGAAGGAGTAAGCCATGAGGAAACTCTTCAGTTTGGACTTAAAAGCGTTTGGGTTACTGCTAAGATTTTTGAGTTCTTGTGGTAGCTTATTGAAAATGGATGCAGCAGAATAGTGCACTCCTTTCTGCACAAGAGTCAAGGAAGTGCATTCCAATTGCAGATTTTATTTCTGCCTAGTATTAACTGGTTGAAAGCTGCTAACTCTTGGGAATAAGCTAATATTGCTAACAACAAACGACGTTAAAGAAAATATATACTGTGAGGGCAATGCCCGAATTCGCAGACTATTGAATAGGGGTCGACAAGAGGTTCTTGAACTTACACCACATCCAGTCGAACATCCCGTTTTTGAGCCAAAAATACCCTTTTTGAATCGGAAGAATTACCCCAAAAAATTATACCATATGACATAAGCGTATGAAAATATGCGAAGTATACTATTTCCGTGTTGAACTGTCACTTATTTCAGATACTGTTATAATGGTAAATAAAGCAGCATTTAATTTTTGAACATGGGCCTTCCACAACAGCTAACTATCTATATGAACGCCTAGGAACTTGAACTGTTCCGTCTCGCTTGTAATAAGCCCATTTTGTCTGATCAAAATATCAGTTCTTGTTGAATTGTGAGTTAGAAACTGTAAAAACTGAGTCTTACTGTGATTTAGCATCAAATTATTTTCCACAAGCCACAAACTTATTTCATGAACTACATTATTTGATAATGTTTCAATATTACACACAAGATCCTTCACGACCAAGCTGGTGTCATCAGCAAACAGAAATATTTTTGAATCACCTGTAATACTAGAAGGCATATCATTTATGTAAATAAGAAACAGCAGTGGCCCCAGCACCGACCCCTGGGGACCGCCCCACATAACAGTGCCCCATTGGGACTGAACATCACTACCACTCTCAGTATTGCGGAGAGTTACCTTCTGCTTTCTGTTCTTAAAGTAAGAGGCGAACCCATTGTAAGCTACTCCCCTAACTCCATTATGGTCCAACCTCTGCAGTAATATTTTGTGGTCAACAGAGTCAAAAGCCTTCGTTAAATCAAAGAAAACACCTAGCGTTCGTAACCTTTTATTTAATCCGTCCAAAACCTCACAGAGAAAAGAGAATATAGCATTTTCAGTTGTTAAACCATTTCTAAAACCAAACTGTACATTTGACAGCAAATTATGTGAATTTAAATGCTCCAGTAAACTTGTATATACAGCCTTCTCGATAACTTTAGTAAACACCGATGGCATAGAAATAGGTCTATATTTGTCAACATGATCCCTGTCTCCCTTTTTATAAAGTGGCTTCACTACCGAGTACTTTAATCGGTCAGGAAACCTACCACTCCTAAAGGAAAAGTTACAGATATGGCTAAGTACTGGGTTAACATACATAGAAAAGTACTTCAGTATTCTGCTAGATACCCCGTCATTTCCATGACAGCTCTTGGTCTTTAGTGATTTAATTATTAACTCAATCTCCCTCTTGTCAGTATCAAGGAGGAGCATTTCAGGTAACAGTCTCTGACCATTTTTTTCTACAAGCGCTATATGATTCCCTGTTGGGACTAGGTTTCTATTTAGTTCGCCTGCAATATTCAGGAAGTGATTATTAAATACTGTACATATATGCGACTTATCAGTAACATGGACATTCCCACTGCGCACTGATTCTATATCCTCGACCTGTCTCTGCAGACCACTTCCTTTACGACTGACCATATGGTTTTAATTTTACCCTTAGCTATTCTATCTGCATACCACATACTTTTTGCCTTCCTAATAACTTTTTTAAGCACCTCACGATACTGATTGTAACGGACGGCTGCATTTAGAGTGACTGTTTCCAACGTTTTGATATAATTGCCCCTTTGTTCTACAGGATATTCTTATCCCTCTAGACAGCCACCCAGGCTGCCTGTTTGTGCTAGTACCCTGTTTTGAACGTTCTAACGGAAAGTAACTTTCAAAGAGCACGAGAAAAGTCTTGAGGAAAGCATTATATTTATCGTCTACTGTATCAGAACTATAAACATCTTGCCACTCTTTTTCCTCGATAAGCTTTACAATGGTCTCTACAGCAACTGGATCAGCTTTCCTAAAAAGTTGATAACTATATTTAACATGTGTTACAGCACAAAATCTTTTAGAATTAAAACTTGTGCATCATAATCTGAAAGGCCATTCACTTTTTTGCTAACAGAATGCCGTTCTAGTAATGAGGAATGAAGAAAATTTTGTCTATGGTTGTCCTACTGTTCCCTTGCACTCTCGTTGGAAAGAATACGGTTTGCATAAGATTATATAAATTAAGAAGGTTTATCAGCATCGTTTTCCTTGCACAGTCACTTATACAATTAATATTGAAGTCACTACATATAACTAACTTTTTGTATTCCCTATAAAGTGAACCAAGAACCTCCTCTAGCTTTAGCAAAAATGTTGTGAAATCAGAGTCTAAGGATCTATAAATAGCACCAGAAGTTTAACTCCACTAAATTTAACCACACCTGCACAACATTCAAACACCTTTTCAGTGCAGTACTTTGAAACATTAATTGACTCAAATGGGATACCGTTTTTCACATACTTGGCTACTCCCCCACAACCCAAAGAGCTCATAGAAAAGCTGCCAGCTAACCTGTATTCTGGTAAAGGGAGCCTCTGAATTATCTCCTTATTTAAGAAGTGTTCAGATATACCAACATCTATAAGCAGTTCACTAACTTTATCTCTAATACCTTGCAAATTTTGATGAACTATACTAATTCCCTCATTACTCGGATACCTAAGCTTTGTCGAAAGTGGTTTCTTTATTAGAGAGACTTCCCTTAAGCAGGAATACCTACCAGCTGACTTCAGTCTAAAAAAGGTGCAGCTCTAACACCCACTAGTACAGGAATTTTCCCATGAGTGATCCCACCACCCCCACCTATGAAGTCACCAGATAAGCTTTGCCAACCTCCCATTTACATTCCTGTTAAGGTGCAGGCCATGTCTAGTGAAACCTGTCCTGATGATAGACTCCAGCGCCACCTCTGAAATGTGACTCATGCCTTCTGTCATCAGCACACCCCCAAGTCTCATGTTATTGCGCTTGGCGGCTGTATTAAGATGAGTCCGATCGTGACGCTGAAACAGTTGAAACAGTTGAACAGTTGAACATTTTTCCAGGTCACCATCTATGTCATACTCCCCATCCCTACCAATACTATTACGAGCCCCACCCACAATTACTACCTCATCCTGTTTAGTAAAATCCCTACATAACACCACTATGTTAACAGTCACCTGAGCCAATCCTGTATTAGGCTTCACAATGCTGGTGACCTGGTACTCACTCCCTAACACTTCCTGCAGCTGTTGGCCTACACCTCTACCATGAGAACTACCTAACAGCAGAACCTCCTTCTTTCTCTTAGACTTTGCAACTGTCCTATCCACCGAAACTGATGAGGTCTGCTGCATACTTCCTACATCTACAGCTACTAGAGATTCCTCTCCACTAGACTCTGACAGTTGGTCATATCTATTGCAAACACCATTAGTAAAACTATCTTAAAGTCTCCTTCTCCTAGCAGTTCTCTTGCCAACAGCCAGATCCCATTCCCCAACCCTCTACTCCCTCCTCATCCTTTCTAGCTCCTCCTGTGCGTTTTTCAGCTGCACCTGAGGGGCAAAGATCTTAACGCTCCTGCTCCTCTATCAACTTACTCTTGCTACATGACCTGCAATTCCAGGAGAGGATCTCACCAGAATGCCCACTGGCTTCCCCACTGCATTCCCCCCAGTGAAAATACTTCGAACAAGTCTCACACCGCAATTCACTACTCACGAACCTACGGCAAAGTCCACACGTCTCACTCATGGCAAAATTTTACAGTTATTGAAACAAGAAAACTACTTTATCTAAGTTCCGCTTGTACAATAAGAATATGTTACAAAACTAACTACAATAATCACAAACTTACTCTACAAGAGAAGAAACTGCTATTATTTACAGTATTAATCATGTCAGTGCTTTGTGTCTAATTAAAATCTGAGATACTAAAGAGTAATAATACATGTGTTTACATATCATAACATATTTCTCGCAAGAAGAGGTTAGTAACAGCGAAATATATCTTCCCGATAGTGACATATTTTGTGTGCTGAAGCAACGAAAGAGTGCGTGCTTATCTGAGACGAAGTCAATTACCTGCAAGGAATAATGTGCAACAAATGGGACAGGCTAAAACAGTTCATTTCATATGAGAGTGAAAAGATAATACATATATAATGATATTTTTCGCCACAAAACGCTAACTTTGAAGTGCCAGAGGAACTTTAAGAAATTGAAAACAAAACCTTGCAGAATAATTCCCTGTTGTGTATTGTATCTATTCTCAGACGTGACACTGCCAGACAACATAGACGTATACAATCGCCTCAAAACTCACCTTGGCGTCAAACATTTGAGCATGGTGAGTGGGTTGAACGCGAGCTGCGTACACCGGCAGCAGGAACTGTGTTATTACACAAGGTGTGTTGAAATTTTAACACTGTTGCAGGATAATGGCAAAACCTGGGTCGTAATGTATGACGAACATAAAATTTCTTCCGAATTTGAACAAGATCACTGCGGAGATGGAAATGGAACTGAGTATAGTTAGTTGTGTGGCACTATTGACACAAATTTTATGGGCCCTATTGTCTAAAAACATATAGTTTTCCTAGAAGAATTAGAAACGGTTGTTTCTTACAGTCACCTTAATGTTAGAGCGGTCTGGGATAAGAGGTGACCATAAATTTGTAGAAGACTTCATAGAATTTGTCAACATAAATCTGAAAATGAATTGCAATCTTTTCTAAATTCAAGTTACCATCCTTCTAAATTTGTATATTATGTGTTATTAGTGCAATGACTAAGAAATCTGGCACAACGTTTAAAGCACGTCACTAGTATTAGAGAAAAGCTTGGTTCTAGTTCTCATATGGCTAATGTGATTAAATTTTAAATTTTTACACTTAATTAGCGAGGGAAATCTTAATACAATTCCACGCCTATTTACTGCTTCATCCTTACCTTACTAGTCTGCAAAAGCTTCACCGACGACCAGGTTTGTGGTTTGCACGTCTGAACACGAGCAACTGCATATTCCTCATATTCTAGCGTGAGTATTATAGTGTGGCCGTGAAAGTGGAGACCGATAAGCTGGTAAGTGGTAGTCCAGTTCTACCTTTGCTGTGGCGTTATGCAGATGACATCATGTAAAGGACATCGAGGGCCACAAGAAAGACAGGCCACGGTGCACATGTGAGACTGCCAGTGCCAGCAACCGTCTGCAGCAGGGAGCGAGTAACTGTTTCGAGCCGTGCTTAGTAATTTTTAATTGCGAATTTAAAATGCAGGCAAGCTGTCGAAAGTACACGGCAAAACTAAGACCTTTAGTGGGTACCTTTTCATTGACATATTGATTCCCTATGGGCTCTGCACGGGCCGAGCATTCGCGAAGTAAGGAGGACAGAGCGACTAGTGTGACGTCACAAGTTCGTTGTGGGACCCGTATTTCTTGTGGGCGCCTAAACTTCTACGGCGGAGAAAAAAGAAAGAGTCGGTGAGCTGACCACAAGGTTTCTCGTCATTTGCACTGCTGACTCACACATTCATTATAATGAAAATGTTAGAATGTTCAAAAATCTCTCAACTCGTCGCCGTTGTAGAACGTTAGGCTGGTCGGTACCTTCAATGAATGCGTTTAGAAAAACTTGAGAGAAAAAAGGTCTTGCGTTTCAACCTGATGTTCATCTTATGGATGAGAAAGCTGTAGTGGGCTCAGGAATGTTTCATGAGACCCTTAGGTTGTGGTTCAAATGGTTCAAATGGCTCTGAGCACTATGCGACTTAACTTCTGAGGTCATCAGTCGCCTAGAACTTAGAACTAATTAAATATAACTAACCTAAGGACATCACACACATCCATGCCCGAGGCAGGATTCGAACCTGCGACCGTAGTGGTTACCCGGTTCCACACTGAAGCGCCTAGAACCGCTCGGCCTCACCGGCCGGCCTTAGGTTGTGAGACGAGTGAAGTGCTGTAAACTTGCAACGACAATATTGGTGTTTCTTAGCTAGGACTCTTTCCAGATAGAGCTTTATTTGGTGAAATCTGTTACCACCTGTTATACATGTCACAACTCATATTTTCTTTTGGCCGAGTGCAAACCACATGAACGAGGCGGTGCAGGGATTAAAGAACCTGTCTACTAGCTTAACATAAGTATCTTATACAAACGCAAGAAAACGTCCACATCCAGAAAGCCATAGCAGAAAACAAACATGTGATAAATGAACAAACACACATCAGCACAGGCTCCCTACTACACTTAATAAAGGAAATAATAACATAAAACAAGAAAACTCTTCCCCACACCATCTGGACACACACACACACACACACACACACACACACACACATACACACACACACACACAGCACAGCACAAAAAAATAAAAATAAAATAAAATTAATATCACACCAAAACACACACTCACACACACACTAACACACAGTTACAGTCATAAGTTTTGCAATAACATTCGACCTTTGGCAAAAACATTTGACAGTCGGCAACAGAAACCAAAACATTGCATTAAAACAAGCGTTCAGTGCATAGTGCTGTGGAATGTGGAAAAAACCGCAAGTTGGCGTTTATAAGAAGAAGAACAACATCAAAAATGCAACAGGAGCGTAATATATAAGAAATTGTCCACGAAACCTGTAAGTACAGTTCAAAACATTACTACTTAATAGGAAATACCAATCACTAGAGCTGTTTATAACCTATAGGCACAGTGACAAAAATGTAAATTAATTAGCTAACATATGTACATATTCCAGGCCACTGATGATGCCTTGCAGAAAATAAAGGCGAGACGCGTATGGCACTAAAATTGTGTTTTATTCAGTTGCTGTCAGACGGTCCATAAGTAAAAATTATCAATGTACCTTAATAACAGCGGTTAGTATGGGCCGACGGGAAGTATGGACCACTTGCTATATTTCGTGTTTGCAGTTAGACAGCAAGGGCATGCAGTAGTTGGAACAAAGAGCACTTTCTACTCCGCTATTTCCTACTATTTGAGTCATATAGCTGTAGAGTTTATGTCACAAATAAATATTGGTTGCTGTTGAGTGTTGATCTCGGTGAACAGTGTGATTTTCTGTATCGGTTATTACTGTTGAAGATGAGAAGTAATGTTTTCATACTAGTGTTAATATTTAAGTTATCTAATGTAGACTGTATTGTAATAATGGAACACTCATTCGAGCCGGTTTCTGATTCTGCCAAGTTTCATTGTGCATTGTCAGTCGGAGAGTGCAGGCCATATCGAAGTCGGGTGATATGGGTGACGTAAGTCAGTCTTTTCTTTGTTTCTGGAGCACGATACCAGGTTTGAAGAAGCAGCTTGACAGTGAGGGTCGACGGGACTGGTCTGACACAGTAGTGAAGCAGGCTGCTTCAAGTGCTTTGGAATGCGAAATGACCGAAAGGTCTGCTGTCGAACGCTTTAATGTTCCTAGAACTATACTGAAAATCAGTTGTAGGGAACCGGCAGGCATTTATGACACCTCAGATGGGATTTTTCAAACTTTCTCAAAAGTTTTTCTCTAAAAAATACAAGCTCATCTGGTTTTGATGGTGTTTCCAATAGGGTATTGAAAATTTGTTCCAATGTAATAAGCCCAGTCTTACCTGCAATATGTAATGCATCACTAACTCAATGCATTTTTATAGAAAGACTGAAATAAGCCGCTGTTAAACCCCTCTTTAAGAAAGATAAGAGAAATGTCAGTAATTACTGACCTCCATAATTTTTAGAAGGTAATATATTCTAGAATTGTATCCCACCTTAGCAACAATAGTATCCTTAGCAAATCACAGTATCTTCTGAGAATGCCATTTACACGTACACTCACCAGATTTTACAAGCATTGTATAAAAAAAATGGCACCGGTTGGTATTTTCTGCGACCTTTCTAAGGAATTTGACTGTGTGAATTGCACTATTCTCCTAGATAAATTAACATGTGATGGATTGATGGTATAGCCAACCAATGGATAATGTCTTATCTAACCAAAAAATGCAGAAAGTTGCACTGCATAATTCAAGCAATATATGCCAAGAACATAATTCTGACTGGGGAGAAATCGCTTATGGGGTTCCCTGAGGTTCAGTCTTAGGCCCACTACTGTTACTCACACATGTATACGAACTTCCGTCTAGTATACAAGAAGCAGAACTAATTCTTTTTGCAGATGACACTAGTGTTGTAATCAGTCCAAGCATACATACAGAAACAGAAGAAGTGGTAAACAAAGTTCTTAAAAGTATCATTGACTTGTCTCAAACTTAATTTTAAGAATGATCACACTCTTAGTTTTAAGACCCAACATATTCAGTTCTGCTCATCTAGAGGTACTAAATCAAAGATAAGTGTAACAAATGATAACAAAATAATAAACAGGGTGGAAATTTAAAATTCTGTGGGATCCACATTGAAGAGAATTTAAGTTGGAAAAAACATATGTTGGCACTCCTAAAACAACTTAGTTCAGCCACATTTGTGCTTAGAATCATTGAAAGTTTGGAGAGAGACATATGAATAACTTGGCATATTTCGCCTACTGTCATTCAGTAATGTCATATGGGATAACGTTCTGGGGTTATTCATCTTTAAGAAATTAAAAGTCTTCATTGAGCAAAAACGTGCTGCGAGAATAATATGTGGTGCTCACCCACGATCATCATGTAGCCATGTTTAAGGAGTTGGGCTTCTGTCTACTGCTTCACAGTATATTTAATCCTTCACGAAGTCTGTTGTAAATAATACACTACAGTTCAAGAGGAGCAATGAGGTACATAATTACAGTACCAGAAGAAAAAATAGGATTCATTACTCCAAATTAAGGTTGTCTTTAGGAAAAAAGAGGTAGACAATGCTCCAACAAAAATTTTGATCATTTACTCAGTGATATAAAACGTATGACACACAGCAAAGTAAAATTTGATAACAAACTGAGAAAGTGTCTCCTTGACAACTGTTTCCATTCAGTAGAAGTGTTTCTATTATTGTAATGTGTAAAAGTTGGCGTGTAGGAATTACTGACACACATCTGTATATGTTTTTTTCTCTTTGTAAAAAAAATTGAAATATTCAGAATATAACCGTTTGTACAAATTAAGTTGCGATATGAATGTGTAATGACACGTTCCACATCATTACGATCTATCGTGGAAAATGATCATGGAATATGTTACTAAATAACTAACTGTGTTGCATTTTTTGAAGAAAAGTGGGTACAATTCGAAAGCTATGATGATAGGGCCCATGAAATAGAGACATTGAGGATTCATTATATTACATTAAAAACAGTTTTTTTCAACTATTTACATTGAAAATTCGACAAGCAGTGTTCAGCAAGCTTGCATCGTGTGAAAGAACCACAATGTTGTCTACCATAGAAAAATTTACATTCCTTTTGCATGTTTTTAATTTAATTAAGGTTCCGTACCTCTATTGGTAAAGGCGAAACCCTTCTGGCACCGCTTTGTTGTCCATCTGTCTGTCGGACTGTTAAAAACTATTTTTCTCAGGAACGCGTAAACGTATCAAGTTGAAATTCATGTCACATGCTCGGGCCTATAGTCCATTGGCGGTGCAAAAAATTGAAGTTCCTAAGTCAATGCGATCAAAAGATACGGTCACTTATGTCTCACATTTCAATACTCGAAAACTCACACTTCAAAATGTATAGGATATTTCCCGTTAGCCTAGAATAATGAAAATGGGCAGAAAGGAAAGTTTCGTAGTAAAAACAAAGGAAAAACCGGTAAACTGTAAATTTGCAATTATGTCACACGAACAAAAATTTTTTTTCCCGTTTCTTATCTTATTCCCTGCATGTTAAGGTCCCTTTTTCTTAAGAAGGGGTAATGTATGAATTCAGTTTCATGCCACAGACTAAGACCTACGGTCCCTGGCGATGTAAAAACTTGAAACTTTTAAGTCAGTGCAATCAAAAGAAACGTAAATTTTTGCCACATATTTTGATACTCGCAAACAGACTCATGAATGCCCATGGGGTACTTCCTGTTGATCTACAATGATGAAATTTGGCAATAAGTAAGTTTTCACAGAAAAATCGTACAATTGTTCATCTGTTATTATACCACACGAAAAAAATATTTCTTTTGCCGTTTGTTATCCGACATCAAACTTGAATTTGAGAAAGTCAGTAATCGGCAGTCACGCTGACTGGGTCGCAATGGTAAAACTCAAACATCACGCAAGGAACAACTTTGTTCGCTCATTTGAGGTGTTTCCGAATTTATCCATCATCAGATATGCAGGAGCGATTGCTGCTCGTGGATATGGAATTTCAAGTTGTACGTGACGCAAACATTCACAGTCTGCGCATATTTGCCATACATCCACATTTAAGTTCCCAGTAGTCGCGCTAAATCACTTCAAAAGGATACAGACAAGCAGGTTACCTTGTGCTAGACCACATACCGTTTGTTCGAGCATCATACCTATCCGAGTTAGTGCTCCGTCTCCAGCGGTTAGATGTAGTTCCGCCCTTTCTTCCTGCGTGCAGGAAAACGTTGATTGGCAACAAAGCTCTTCATGGAGGTAGACACTCAGTTATGTATGCCGGTTACAGCCTCTCAGAAATTCCACGATGATTCTGTAGATGTGTATTCTGATGCGATGATTATAGTAAATAATAGTGAATAGCGACACCAACTCAATCAATCTTTTGCACGTAGTGGCTCGGCAGCGCGGTACTACTTGCAAGAAGCCTCCAGTGATTTAAATGCGTTTCTGGTTCAGTGTCAGACGATCAATCTGGGGAGCCTCCAACATCTGTCTTGTGGGAGCGACTGGAAGTTCCGGTGGTGGAACTGCCTCTTCATGAGGGAAGTCCGAGACGTTAACAGCTATTTTCAGCAAGTAGCAGACTACATATTATATTGATGGCGGCTCCTCTGCTGTCGTATTTGTTCTCATTCTTCTTACGCCTTTAGTACATTTCGTCCTTCAGCAGATCCACGCGTTCACATCGTTAAATGCCATAGTGCGCTGGTACCCGCAGAGTTTGGAAGCGGCCTGTTTCAGCCCCCTTCGTATAATTGTTATTTGTAGTAGCAAGTTCATTCTGAATTTGAGTAGCGGGCTAGTCTACTGCTATTTTTTGGTATATTTCTGTACTGAGAGAAGGATTGCGTAGGGACCCATTTTTATTGATTATTATTTTTGTGCTTCTCATTGCATTCTATTTCAACCGTTTCCGTAATCCCCGACACGAGAAAGTTCTGCAATGTGTGCATAACTGGATGTGCAGATGTACCAGAGACGATCAGAACAATTTTTCTCACTTCTCTTTCTAGAGTCTAGGTAATTTTTTGTAGAATCTTGTTCGAAGATAGCTTATGGCCTGATGTGGTAGAGGACAACGTACATTCTTCCTTTTTTTTTACGTTTGAGTGTGGTCAAGCAAGCCAAAGCGTGAAGTCCTGGAAATTTTCCACCGAATTTTGTCCCAAATTTTGTACGGTAAACTGGTGTGGGTCCAGAACAATGATGGACCGCCATTTTTAGCATTCTTCAGATTGGGAAAGCGCCTGGTGCTTCGTAAGCGGTTTTTGTGTATGGTTCACCAATACCTACTCTGTGAAGATGTGCCGGCCAACGGCGGCTACTGAGGGAAGCTAGAAGATTTTGGGAAGAGTGTTCTTCGGAACATGCTAGAGATCCGTTAAACATTTCGCTTTTCGATGTATATAGTTAACCATTATATTCATGTAAGTTCAAAACCAAAGCAATTAATGCTCTTTGGCATCGTGTGAAGCGAATGTTTACTTAGATTAGTTGTTTCCTTTTCGCGAACCGTGAGCACGATCTCTGCTTCAAATTATAATCCTAATAATGAAAAATATCCTTTCTTGCCGAGTCAAAGGAATAACAGAAATATATCCAAATTTACGTGTGCCGAATTTGAGCAGTGTTAACACATTGTTGTCAGGTGAGACTTTGAAGCTGGCGTCCACCCACAATAGAACCATACAACAAGACACTGATCAGAATCAATGCTCACAAGTGAGAGAAGATATTAACGGATTGAGATGTACTGGAAAAATTAGACCTTTAGTGAACACAGTAGATTTAGCGTCTTGTTTCATTTGAGAACCGTCCAATACGATATGCTGGTATGTAGATCCTGTGTAACCTCGTTCCATCATAGTGTATTCTTTTCTGTCTCGTACGAGTGTTGCGTGTTGCAATATTCTGCGGTCGTTGCATTCCAAAGATATCCATACCATATCATATCATCACTGAACAAATTTTCCTTGCTGGTATTAAATATCCCTTAGCCTCCATAAAGGAATCATCCTCATAAGATTGTTCTTGGTATACGATTTGTCAGATGACACGGATGATCTGGCTAATCAATAAATCTTTTTTTCAGGGCAGGTAATTCTCCTTTCGTTCTCATCCCATGTGCATTCCACCATTTTCGTATATTCCCTGTGAAATCACTGAGAAAGGTCCCTGCTTCACGAGTGAATAACAAGTCTTTAATTACGCCCATTCCCTGGATGGTTGTGCAATATTGATTTCCGTTGCACTTTTCAATCGATTCATTTGGACAAACATAAGTACACTTGTATAGAGAATTTACATGACATAGCTGACGGTGGAACTGGGATATAGTGAGCCTTTCCTTACTATTAATAAAAAATTGTGGTCGTATCCAAAAGTGCAGCGCATACGGCAAAAAGTGTCATTCGAAAAGAAAGAAATCAAATATGAGTAAGAATCAGGAATAGAAGCAGAAGGGTTTCAAATGAGATACGAACACCTTTTAAGTTGACCGGAAATTCATCCCGCTGTAGCTCAACCCTCTTCTGTATTATGTTCA
The DNA here is from genome assembly GCF_023897955.1 of Schistocerca gregaria. NCBI lineage: Eukaryota > Metazoa > Arthropoda > Insecta > Orthoptera > Acrididae > Schistocerca > Schistocerca gregaria. Next base: position 785,926,641 of record NC_064920.1, on the reverse strand, counting down.
TAAGATGAAAGTTGTTGATTTTAAGTATTTCTGTAGCTTTGTGTGCCTGTAGTAAGATACGATCAGGATCTTGTCTAGCCTGAGCGGCTTGGCATACTGTTGAGACTGCACGACGGCCGCTGCCTACGAGGTAGTCTCCGATGTGCGCCGAGGAAGGTAGAATGACTGCTTTGTTTGGAGATTAGGGCTGAAGGATGCATTAGCTACAGATGGTTGATCAGCTGGGAATCAAATCCATATTGTAGCTGACAAAAAGGAATTCTGAAGGGGTGGATACTCTGGTAATCACGTATTTAAGAAAAGTTTCTGTTGCGTATCGTTTCCTACTCGGCACTGTATCCCTTGTTTCAGTAAAGAAGCGATGAACGGTAGCTAAAAGTTCCAATGGGTAAGTTAATTTCTGATGATCTCGGTGCTCATCAACGTAAATTTATTTTATCTAATCTGCTAAGTCCTAAGTATACAATCATAGGTTAAACGAAACCATATACTGAATTAAAAGAGTGATCCGCTAGTGACGTAATACACAAAATCCTGTGTAGTGGTGGAGGAAGCTCATATGAATTACGATTACTATCTATAAACTCAAAATAATATAAATGTTTGGAGGTCAGTAATAATGCAAATAACAGATTAGAGCGTAAAATGTATACATAACAGAATAATCCGCCCAACTTCACAATATCTTTGGAAAATTTGATGTAAATAAGATCAATGTCGCAGTGTCTTCCGAACCTTTAGATGCTGTTGTTGTGATCTTCAGTTCTAATACTGGTCGGATGCGGCTCTCCACGCTACTCTATCCTGTGCGAGCGTCCTCATATCCGAATAACTACACGAACCTACATCACATTGAACCTTCTGTATACATCTCTTGGTCTTCCCCTGCAGTTTTTGCCCCTCACACTTCCCTCAGAACTAAACTGCTGATCCCTTGATGTCTCAGTAAGTGTCCTATAAACTGATCTCTTTTACTAATCCAGCTACGCCACAAATTTCTTTTCTCCCCTATTCAGTACCCCTTCATCGATTAAATGATCAACCCATCTAATCTTCAGCATTCTTCTGTAACAACACACTTCAAAAGATTCTATTCTTTTCTTATCTGAACGATTCATCGTCTATGTATCGCTACTCACACTTAAATCTATATTCAGTGTAAACAAATTTCTCTTCTTCGTGCATTGCTATTAATCGTACATTCGCGTGAAGGTAAATTATCTTGCCGTACCGTTGGAGACAAGGAGGAAATACGCAGTCGGGAACCGCGCTGCTGCTACGGTCGCAGGTTCGAATCCTGCCTCGGGCATGGATGTGTGTGATGTCCTTAGCTTAGTTAGTTTTAAGTAGTTCTAAGTCTAGAGGACAGATGACCTTAGATGTTAAGTCTCATAGTGCTTAGAGCCATTTGAACCATTTGTATTCAACAACAGGGGGGACACTTTCAACATGTAATGTGAAAATTTGTAACTAAAAATCAATATTCAATAAATTAATAACTTGTATTTCACTGAGTTTCATTTCGGTGTATTCATTGCGGCATATGGCACAAGCGGCTAACAATCATACGGCACTGCGGAGAGACTTTTTGAACACTCCTTATAAATAATAATACTCGTTCTGATACTGTTTTAGTGAAGCCGTTGTAGAAACGTGGAGCGAAGTTGCAGTACGACATGGCACGAGTTGAATTCTCGGAAACCGAGTCAATACGAAGCTGCTAGAAACCCATCGGGCTGTAACGTTGTTGGAAGTTCATTTCCACTCCATTTCAGCGCCATTCAAACTTCAGTTCGCCGTTTCCAGTCGGCATCTTTTAGACGGTTTGGTATCAGCTTCATTTCCCTTTGTTATCGTTACACAGCTGCAAAGCGAAATTTTTCTACCATGGTTGCAAGAAACATTTGCACCTCCCACAAGAAAAAAAGCCATCTATTGTTCCCCGTTGATCTGAAAACAATCTCCAGCACTTTTACCGTATATCGTGTCTATCACTGCAAGTAGTTCCGACAGCATAAATATATGGATAAATGATCGCAATGGGTTTATAATAGTAAATTAACTTAGTGAAAATTCTGGTTATGGTAGCTTACTGAGCGCCGGTCTTTATCAGCTTGCTAACAGGTAATTTGCTCTAGACCTTCAGTTTCTTGTTTTTCCTGTACTGGCTGAATGAGATACGGTTATCACGTGTCAGCTCAAGGTTACAAGTAAAGGAAGGATCGAAGGAAGACTACGGTTTAACGCCTTTTTTAAAATGAAATTTTCATTTAATCTTACCAACTTACGTAGTTAGTTAATTCAACATTGAAATGAAAAATGATTCGAATCCAAATACAGTCATTGTGGCTGGGTGTTATGGGAGGTGGACTCTGTGTGGAGGGATGCTTTCAGCGTCTGGCTGTTGCTACGTCTTAATGTAGATAGGAGAAATTCGGGTTGTTGTTGTTAAACTGCGTTGTCGACGATCGCCACAATTTTTTTGTAGGGGTATCTAATGCTATCGTTAAAGAATCCATAAAATCTTCTTCATATTTTGGAATTTTTCTTGTCTTCTCGTGTTGGTCCCGTAAACAAGTTAGAAATTTTAATTTCTCGGTGTGACGCAGGTGTTGGGTGGAGGGCGCTGTAAAGGTGACTGTCATTGTGATAGCAGATCAGTTGCCAGCAGGGAACGGCTTAAGGCACGATCGTCAGACTGCAACCAGTATTCGTGCAGCGCGCAGCTCTCACGTTCAGTCGTATTTTCTAACACTATGCGTCTAGCAACTGCCAGGCGAACTGAAAAACGTTAAGAACATCTTAAGGACGTTGTTTTACTGCTCCGAAAGAAACAAATTACTTACAGAGACAGTAATATTTTAAGATGTACTTAAATTTTAACTGATGCTGGAGAATTACCTCGAGAACACCCCACAAAAAGTCAACCCGTCGAAACGACGCGCTCCAGCATCCGACATCTGTGAATGCATCCCTCGAAATCTAGTTACCAGACCAGCAAGCGTAAGTTTAAAATTTGTGTTCCTTTCATTGTAGGACGTTAATACCATAAATATAGCTGATGAATGCTGGCAAGTGCAGAACAAGTTCATTCGACGAAGGAGTTAGGTACAACCAATAGTTGCAACTGGAGCATTTATTCTTTACCAGTTTCGAAAATATATTTCCTTTTGTAAGAGGTGTTAATGTTTCATAGCTTCTGAACAAGGATAACCTATATATATCCGATATTGGTAAAGAATAAATACTTACCGTTTGCAGCTGTAGCCTGTACCTGAATCCTTCGTCGAATCAAAGATATACTGGAGGAATTACAGCAGTACGCGAAAAGTTGGTCACTCACCTCAGGGGTGAAGCTGGTTGCAGGGGCAGGTTGATGCTTTGTTGAGGGGTCAGTGGAAATGATAGGAGGAATATTTCACTGTTTGTCTTACAGTACTGACAACTTATGGCGTGTGTGCCTCATTCAGATCAGTTTTCTATGCTATAAATTTCAGACGGAAGTGACATGAAATCTTGAATGATCGATAAAGAGACGGTCCTCGTCAAATGTAGTGCATGTTTGTAGCAAAGAATATGAAACTAAATTAATACATTTAGCAGAAAAATGACTTTCAGAACATTTAGTAAACACTTGTGATCGTGTATTACATTACAGAATGCGCTCCAGGCAAATGCCGGGATGGTTCCTCTGAAAGGGCACGGCCGACTTCCTTCCCCATCCTTCCCTAATCCGATGAGACCGATGACCACGCTGTCTGGTCTCCTTCCCCAAAACCAACCAACCAGAATGCATTTAAATGTGAGCACAGTTGTTGTTATTAATTAGTTAGTCATTCACTAACACAAAAAACATAACAAAACTTCGTCAGGCAATTACAGCGTCACAACTTTGATGTCGCTGAGGTTGGCAGCAATCTGAAACAGAACAGTCGACATGAAGTGTTCCAAATGGTATCGATTTTTAACGATCAGTACCTGGGGGGTCGGAGCCTACATTATTGCGCCCTTTCTGTAGTTAGCCTATTGGTGGCTCTTAGCAGATTAATTTAAGTAAGTTACCAGTTAATGCCTCCCCCCTTGAACCATGGACCTTGCCGTTGGTGGGGAGGCTTGCGTGCCTCAGCGATACAGATGGCCGTACCGTAGGTGCAACGACAACGGAGGGGTATCTGTTGAGAGGCCAGACAAACGTGTGGTTCCTGAAGAGGGGCAGCAGCCTTTTCAGTAGTTGCAGGAGCAACAGTCTGGATGATTGACTGATCTGGCCTTGCAACATTAACCACAACAGCCTTGCTGTGCTGGTACTGCGAACGGCTGAAAGCAAGGGGAAACTACAGCCGTAATTTTTCCCGAGGACATGCAGCTTTACTGTATGATTAAATGATGATGGCATCCTCTTGGGTAAAATATTCCGGAGGTAAAATAGTCCCCCATTCGGATCTCCGGGCGGGGACTACTCAGGAGGATGTCGTTATCAGGAGAAAGAAAACTGGCGTTCTACGGATCGGAGCGTGGAATGTCAGATCCCTTAATCGGGCAGGTAGGTTAGAAAATTTAAAAAGGGAAACGGATAGGTTAAAGTTAGATATAGTGGGAATTAGTGAAGTTCGGTGGCAGGAGGAACAAGACTTTTCTTCAAGTGACTACAGGGTTATAAACACAAAATCAAATAGGGGTAATCTAGGAGTAGGTTTAATAATGAATAGGAAAATAGGAATGCAGGTAAGCTACTACAGACAGCATAGTGTACGCATTATTGTGGCCAAGATAGATACAAAGCCCACACCTATTACAGTGGTACAAGTTTATATGCCAACTAGATCTGCAGATGACGAAGAAACTGAAGAAATGTATGATCAAATAAAAGAAATTATTCAGATAGTGAAGGGTGACGAAAATTTAGTAGTCATGGGTGACTGGAATTCGGTAGTAGGAAAAGGGAGAGAAGGAAACGTAGTAGACGAATATGGACTGGGGCAAAGAAATTAAAGAGGAAGCCGCCTGGTAGAATTTTGCACAGAGCACAACTTAATCATAGGTAACACTTGGTTCAAGAACCATAAAAGAAGGCTGTATACATGGAAGAAGCCTGGAGATACTGACAGGTTTCAGATAGATTATATAATGGTAAGACAGAGATTTAGGAACCAGGTTTTAAATTGTAAGACATTTCCAGGGGCAGATGTGGACTCTGACCACAATATATTGGTTATGACCTGTAGATTAAAACTGAAGAAACTGCAAAAAGGTGGGAATTTAAGGAGATGGGACTTGGATAAACTAAAAGAACCAGAGGTTGTACAGAGTTTCAGGAAGAGCATAAGAGAGCAATTGGCACGAATGGGGAAAAGAAATACGGTAGAAGAAGAATGGGTAGCTTTGAGGGATGAAGTAGTGAAGGCAGCAGAGGATCAAGTAGGTAAAAAGATGAAGGCTAGTAGAAATCGTTGGGTAACAGAAGAAATATTGAATTTAATTGATGAAAGGAGAAAATATAAAAATGCAGTAAATGAAGCAGGCAAAAAGGAATACAGACGTCTGAAAAATGAGATCGACAGGAAGTGCAAAATGGCTAAGCAGGGATGGCTAGAGGACAAATGTAAGGACGTAGAGTCTTATCTCCCTAGGGGTAAGATAGATACTGCCTACAGGAAAATTAAAGAGACCTTTGGAGAGAAGAGAACCACGTGTATGAATATCAAGAGCTCAGATGGCAGCCCAGTTCTAAGCAAAGAAGGGAAGGCAGAAAGGTGGAAGGAGTATATAGAAGGTTTATACAAGGGCGATGTACTTGAGAACAATATTATGGAAATAGAAGAGGATGTAGATGAAGACGAAATGGGAGATACGATACTGCGTGAAAAGTTTGACAGAGCACTGCAACTCCTGAGTCGAAAAAAGGCCCCCGGAGTAGACAACATTCCATTAGAACTACTGACGGCCTTGGGAGAGCCAGTCATGACAAAACTCTACCAGCTGGTGAGCAAGATGTATGAGACAGGCGAAATACCCTCAGACTTCAAGAAGAATATAATAATTCCAATCCCAAAGAAAGCAGGTGCTGACAGATGTGAAAATTACCGAACTATCAGTTTAATAAGCCACGGCTGCAAAATACTAACGCGAATTCTTTACAGACGAATGGAAAAACTCGTAGATGCAGACCTCGGGGAGGATCAGTTTGGATTCCGTCGAAACGTTGGAACACGTGAGGCAATACTGACCTTACGACTTATCTTAGAAGAAAGATTAAGAAAAGGCAAACCTACGTTACTAGCATTTGTAGACTTAGAGAAAGCTTTTGACAATGTTGACTGGAATACTCTTTTTCAAATTCTAAAGGTGGCAGGGGTAAAATACAGGGAGCGAAAGGGTATTTATAATTTGTACAGAAACCAGATGGCAGTAATAAGAGTCGAGGGGCATGAAAGGGAAGCAGTGGTTGGGAAAGGAGTGAGACAGGGTTGTAGCCTCTCCCCGATGTTATTCAATCTGTATATTGAGCAAGCAGTAAAGGAAACAAAAGAAAAATTTGGAGTAGGTATTAAAATTCATGGAGACGAAGTAAAAACTTTGAGGTTCGCCGATGACATTGTAATTCTGTCAGAGACGGCAAAGGACTTGGAAGAGCAGTTGAACGGAATGGACAGTGTCTTGAAAGGAGGATATAAGATGAACATTAACAAAAGCAAAACGAGGATAATGGAATGTAGTCAAATTAAATCGGGTGATGCTGAGGGAATTAGATTAGGAAATGAGACACTTAAAGTAGTAAAGGAGTTTTGCTATTTAGGATGTAAAATAACTGATGATGGTCGAAGTAGAGAGGATATAAAATGTAGACTGGCAATGGCAAGGAAAGCTTTTCTGAAGAAGAGAAATTTGTCAACATCGAATATAGATTTATGTATCAGGAAGTCGTTTCTGAAAGTATTTGTTTGGAGTGTAGCCATGTATGGAAGTGAAACATGAACGATTACTAGTTTGGACAAGAAGAGAATAGAAGCTTTCGAAATGTGGTGCTACAGAAGAATACTGAAGATAAGGTGGATAGATCACGTAACTAATGAGGAGGTATTGAATAGGATCGGGGAGAAGAGAAGTTTGTGGCACAACTTGACTAGAAGAAGGGATCGGTTGGTAGGACATGTTTTGAGGCATCAAGGGATCACAAATTTAGCATTGGAGGGCAGCGTGGAGGGTAAAAATCGTAGAGGGAGACCGAGAGATGAGTACACTAAGCAGATTCAGAAGGAAGTAGGTTGCAGTAGGTACTGGGAGATGAAGCAGCTTGCACAGGATAGAGTAGCATGGAGAGCTGCATCAAACCAGTCTCAGGACTGAAGACCACAACAACAACACCAGTTAATGATAAGATCGGTACTTATGCGGTCCCAGGTGCCTCTCCACAATCGCAGTATTGGCGTCTGAGCAAAAAACTTGACGACCACTGGCTTAAAAATCTGGTCCCATGACTGTTGTTGCGGCGAAATGGTCTGGCACTGTTCTGGATGTTAGGCAGATTATTAGTTTACTAGTTTTCCAAATGTTTGCGATCGTTCGACACATATTCCTGTGATCCAGTGTGTCTGGTTCACTGCACTTATTGCAGGCGTCTGTTCTGACCTGTTCTACACTGCTAGATTTTCTTTGGTCAGTATCGTCCAGTTATGAACCTTCTTCTAGATGCTGTGGACTTCTGGTGCTAAAAATCTCTTTGAGATAGTTTGCCATACGTAGTTCCAACCGATCTTTAGAGAAGGATCGGATTGAGTCAAGGATATGGAAGGAAATTGTCATGCCCTTTCAGAGGAACCATCACAGCTTTTGGTTGGAGCGATTTAGTCAAATCATGCGAAACGTAAGTCAGGATGGTCGGGCGCGGATTTGAACCTCGTCCTCCCGTAGCCGAGTCCAGCGTGCTATCTCACCTCGAAATTACGAAAGATGATGTCAGCACTCTGTGCCCTGTGATGCATGAACGGTGTCATTCTTTATTAGTCTTGGCAGTCTTCATGGGGGCGAGGGGGCGGGGTATGGGTGACGAGTGCACAGGTCTTCACTAAAGGGCGCATTTTCTGTGGTTGCAGTGCTCTCTAATACTACGCACGACGTTCTTTGTGACGAAAATATAACACGGCAACTAAGTAGTCATATTGCATTTTTCTCATGAGTTACAGTGTATAAGTAATTTTGCATGTTGTTTAGAGCTTCCAAAGATACAGGGTGTTTCAAAAATGACCGGTATATTTGAAACGGCAATACAAACTAAACGAGCAGCGATAGAAATACACCGTTTCTTGCAATATGCTTGGGACAACAGGACATTTTCAGGCAGACAAACTTTCGAAATTACAGTAGTTACAATTGGCAACAACAGCTGGCGCTGCGGTCTGGGAAACTCTATAGTACGATATTTTCCACATATCCACCATGCGTAGCAATAATATGGCGTAGTCTCTGAATGAAATCACCTGAAACCTTTGACAACGTGTCTGGCGGAATGGCTTCACATGCAGATGAGATGTACTGCTTCAGCTGTTCAATTGTTTCTGGATTCTGGCGGTACACCTGGTCTTTCAAGTGCCCCACAGAAAGAAGTCACAGGGGTTCATGTCTGGCGAATAGGGAGACCAATCGACGCCGCCTCCTGTATGTTTCGGATAGCCCAAAGCAATCACACGCTCATCGAAATATTCATTCAGGAAATTAATGACGTCGGCCGTGCGATGTGGCCGGGCACCGTCTTGCATAAACCACGAGGTGTTCGCAGTGTCGTCTAAGGCAGTTTGTACCGCCACAAATTCACGAAGAATGTCCAGATAGCGTGATGCAGTAATCGTTTCGGATCTGAAAAATGGGCCAATGATTCCTTTGGAAGAAATGGCGGCCCAGACCAGTACTTTTTGAGGATGCAGGGACGATGGGTCTGCAACATGGGGCTTTTCGGTTCCCCATATGCGCCAGTTCTGTTTATTGACGAAGCCGTCCAGGTAAAAATAAGCTTCGTCAGTAAACCAAATGCTGCCCACATGCATATCGCCGTCATCAATCCTGTGCACTATATCGTTAGCGAATGTCTCTAGTGCAGCAATGGTAGCGGCGCTGAGGGGTTGCCGCGTTTGAATTTTGTATGGATAGAGGCGTAAACTCTGGCGCATGAGACGATACGTGGACGTTGGCGTCATTTGGACCGCAGCTGCAACACGGCGAACGGAAACCCGAGGCCGCTTTTGGCTCACCTGCTGCACTAGCTGCGCGTTGCCCTCTGTGGTTGTCGTATGCGGTCGCCCTACCTTTCCAGCACGTTCATCCGTCACGTTCCCAGTCCGTTGAAATTTTTCAAACAGATCCTTTATTGTATCGCTTTTCGGTCCTTTGGTTACATTAAACCTCCGTTGAAAACTTCGTCTTGTTGCAACAACACTGTGTTCTAGGCGGTGGAATTCCAACACCAGAAAAATCCTCTGTTCTAAGGAATAAACCATGTTGGCCACAGCACACTTGCATGTTGTGAACAGCACACGCTTACAGCAGAAAGACGACGTACAGAATTCCGCACCCACAGACTGCGTTGTCTTCTATATCTTTCACATCACTTGCAGCGCCATCTGTTGTTTAAAATTGTAACTACTGAATTTCGAAAGTTTGTCCGCCTGAAAATGTACTGTTGTCCCAAGCATATTGCAACAAACGGTGTATTTCTATCGCTGCTCGTTTAGTTTTTATTGCCGTTTCAAATACACCGGTCATTTTTGAAACACCCTGTATAAACATGAGATAAGTGTCAATGAATGAAGAAAAAATCACTAAAGATTAAAAATATTGTTCAAAGTAAAGAAAACTTTATAACATTCATCACTTATTGATAAAACTGTGGTTCACACTATAAAGTATCATTCAAGATTTCCCTTTTTACTTTTGCAGTTTGTTTAAACTGCCATTTCTTTTAAAACTATGCCAAGTATTCCTACAAAGTTATGACCCCAGTTTGTGACCAGAAATATATTTCCAGACAGTGAATATGACACACAGACATAACGCGACCCGACTTTTGAGTAGAATCTAGAAGTCGAAAAGGTTACGCAAATCGCAATGAAAAAAGGGAACCATTACTCGTAAGTAACACAACTGATTATTTAATGCGTGTATAAACTGCAATCTAAATACGAGTACAACAGAGCCTTAAAGTAGAAGAAATCGTACCTTATTAGGCCCATTTATACGAGGACAGAAATTTACACCGCCTAATAACCTGAAAACAGAGAGCTTGTGTGGTGATTTGCAAATTCTCCATTGCTGAATATCTCGAAGAAATGCATCAGCGTCAACGTACATGGATTACTGAAAATTTCCTACAATAAATAAAATAAAATACAAGTAAAATAAATACACAAAATGCTAGCTGGCTACGCATGTGCATTGTAAAATTTGAGCAACATGTAACGTAACGGTTAAGAAACAAGTTTCCATGATATTATCATTAAAGATTAAAACATGGAGACCAAATACTCGTAGTGGAATTGGTAGTTCCAGGAAACAGATGTAAGACAACGAAGTCGCGAAATCGAAATGAATAATAAACCCAGTGTAATACACAACCAGATTAGATTTATTGGTTAGCCGTGGTGGCTATGTACAGACATCGGCTCGTCATATCTAACATTCGTTCCGAACATCGTACCACAGAATTACAAGAAGATAACTTTACAAATGGTTTAGTTGCGAGCGAGAGTTGCTGTTTGTAAGCGACTTGAATTTACAGATGTTTAGCGTAGAGATGTATTCCGATCACCACGTGTTCTGAAGCAATTTCAAATGAGAACAAAGAACCAACATTCTTCACATTAAATCCGCAGGTAAAATACAACGAGAAGATGACGCGAGTTTACCTAACCTCGATGGTATCATGGATCCCGATCATGTACATTGAACTGAAATTCCCACTGCTTGCTGCAATCTCACCATTGCACCAAAGGCTTCCGGTCGATTGCGATGGCGAAAGAAGATGAGACGTGAGTACATATGTATTTCAAAAGCAAGTTGGAAGTAAACGAAAGTTGCACCCCTACAGCGCTCACTAGCAGATTCTGGTCAAAGCCTTGGCCTCGCAAAAAAAGGACCCTTCCTTTCTTGTTTTTGGAAAGATGTGTCGCTGTCGTGGACAGAGGTGACTCATGACTTACCGTCTGCAAATCAACAAGAAACTTAAGCAGAGTAGGCTGCGGTCCCGCAATGTATGAAAGGCGTTCGCTACGAAACGTCTTGCTTTCACGTTTTTGCAAAGAGTGTCCAAAATAAAACGGCTGGGAAAATGTTTATGCGTCTCACGCGATATATGTTACCACAGTTGCTTGGAATGCACTTTACAGAATTTGCTGGAAGTGGTCACCGCTGACGTCAGTGCAACACTGTGCACGTTTTATCTGTGCAACTGACCTGCTTGAGGGATGGCAGCTATAGCGTTCTATGCATTTGTCTGTAGCTCTTCTAGCATGTGGGGGATACTTCAGTGCACCTGATATTACACCTGCGGCGCTGCAACGCACTTTTTGGTACACAGAAAACATAGTTAAATTGTAATTACTTGCCAATTCAGGCAGTTCCAGTCCCCCACAGCTAGGCCGTCGTAAATTGAAGAATACACCAAGGCAATAATTCAGATCGTCCAGCGTCAGGCAAATGTGCCAATAATCCGTAGAACAGCAATACGATACGTCACCCAGTCGAAGTGGAGTAAACAGCCAGGTCACATTGTACGGTGTAAGCAAGAAAGAGCTATTAGCTCAGCATGAATCGAAGTGTTTTCCAGCCGTCCATTGAACGGTTTTTGTCTCCGGCTTAACGTCAACATCCAGATCCATGTGACGGCTCACTGGCGCCTCTCACCAGCCACTCCAGGAATCGCCAATAGTGGACATCGCAAGTTATCGATATTGTTATCTCCAATAATTGGCGCATAGGACTGAAAGTGTCCTGTTGGTATTGTTCGCGCCGTACCAGCAGGGTGATCTATGGGTGAGAAAATCCGCTAAATGTGCCATCTTTACGCCTGGCGTCATTGTAACCTCTGTTTGCAGCGGTGGCATGGTTCTGATGCTGGAGATGGCTGTAGGTGGTCTTCCTGTGTCTGGGTGTGCACTGGACATCAGCGATGTTGGAAGTAGGAGAGGGTGCCTTTGCTTGAGGGACCAGACCCGATGGATCTGAACCTGATAATATGGGCCTGTGAGTCGTCTGAAGTATCATGCTGGACCTGGAGGCAGAGACCGCTGTCTCAGGGTGGAAGCCACTAATTTTGGTTGTACCCAGTTGGTGTGTCACAATGGTGTGTCACCCATGCATTGCGCATTACTGGTCCACTGTGAACATTTGTCGTCGCCAGACCGCTCTTATGGCTACTGGTATCCGTTCTGAAGATGTGATCTCAAACCTCTATGCCCGTCAAGTAGTGGGGAGTGCTTGAGTTGACCTGGATATGCCGTAGGGCTCAGGAGATCCATGAGGATCTAGTCACCTTTCAGAAGTTTAAATGGTTGAAATGGCTCTAAGCACTATGGGACTTCACGTCTGAGGTCATCAGTCCCGCAGACTTAAACTACTTAAACCTAACTAACCTAAAGACATCCCACACAACCATGTCCGAGGCAGGATTCGAACCTGGGACTGTAGCAGCAACGCGGTTCAGGACTGAAGGGCCTAGAACGTCTCGGCCACAGCGGACGGCTCAGAAGTTCCGCTGGAGTGCGCCTCTGTGTAGGTGTGGTTTTGTAGCAGGCCTAGAACTAGTTCAGGCTCTCTTTGAGTGTGGCTGAGAGCATCCTCTGCATGTGCACCTTAAAGGTGTGGACGAACTGCTCTGCTTCACTATTAGCTTTGGAGGCTGGGTGGAATGGCGCCAGTGTCAGGTACGTTATGCGCTTCCGTGACCGGAAATCCGGGAACATACTGGACTACCATTGAACGAAACAGTTGTTTCTAAGGTCTGTTCAGTGGCGAATATTTCTGGTAGACAGTTATTGTGTCCCTTGATGTGGTATTTCAAATTAGAACTACATAAGAAATGCTGGTGAAGGAATCTATGACAATGAGCCACATTTCTCTGAAACCCACATGGACACAATCCCTTGGTCACTGCGGCCTTGGACAGGCGTGGAATCTTTGTGTGGGTGCTGACTGGATTGGAGCGCTGATCTCTCAGGATCGGACTATCCTCTCAATGTCCTCTACAATGCCAGGATGATAGGCTTGCGTCTTGCGTGTGCCTTTTGTGCGTGCTATCCCACAGTGGTCAGCGTGCAGGTTGTTTATGACAAACTGACGCAGTACCGGCATGATGATCAGCCAGCTGTCATCATCGACTGATGTCATTATTAGTGCCCTGTGTACCATTTTGATACTGTTTCTTAGGGCCATACTACGCTGGGACGGCACAGCTAGTGTGCTGGCAAGTCTGCTGGTAACGTTCCGGTCTGCCAGGACGAGATGCCAGAGAAACGTTTGCAAATTACACTCTGTATCTAAATGAGCAAGTAGCTGCGCTACGTCCAAATAAAAAGAAAATACAGAAGAAGGAGTACCTATGGGTACATTCCTTCATTGCTGTTAGTGAAATAAGTGGGTTACTTCACACACTGTACATGAATTTACCAATTACTGTGACAAATTTGTCAGTTACGTCAGAATACGAGTACCTTCATTTGAATAGTTTCTGGAGATCTGCCAAAATGAACTCAAAATAAAGGACACTGCTTTAAGCAAAGCCTTCTAGTTGGAAGAAAAGATTTTCGTGTCTCTAAGACATAATATGTAGCTAATTATTTATTATATGCAATGATCCTTTCAATTTTATTTATAACTGTAACATAAACATAGAAGTGATTTTTTTCATATTTTATTCCAAAAGAACTGTTCTGAGATGACAAAAGTCACGGGATATCGTGTCGGACCTCGTTTAACACGTCGTATATAGTATCTCGACGTGGCATGGAGCCAACAAGTCGGTGACAGAAATATTCGGCCATACCGTCTCTATATACGCCCATAACTGCGGAAGTCCTGTCGGTTCAGGATTTTGTGCACCAACTAACCTCCAGATTATGTGCCATGAATGTCCGAAGACATTCATGTCAGGCGATCTGTGTAGTAGTATCATTCGCTCGAACTGTCCAGAATGTTCTTCAAAACAATCGTGAATGGCTATGGCCCGATGACATAGTGAATTCTAATCCATGAAAATTCCATCATTGTTAGGAAATAAGTAGCAGAACATAAACCATTTACAGTCAATGATCGGTTCAATTAGACCAAAGACCCTGTTCATTCCATGTAAATAGAGTTCACACCATAATGGAATCACCACCAGCTTCCACAGTGCCTCGTCGAAGACTTGGGTTCATGGGGTCTGCACCACACTCAAACCCTACCATCAGCTCTTATCCACTGAAACAGGGCCTAATCCGACCAGGCCAGGGCTCTTCAGTCGACTGTGGGCCAACCATTATGTTTCCGAGCCCAGTAGAGGGACAGCAGGCAATGCCGTGTTGTTAACAAAAGCATTCGAACCGTTCGTCTGCTGCCATAATCCACTAACGCCAAATTTCTGTGAACCATCCTAACCGATACAGTTGTCGTACGTCCCACATTGATATCTGCGGTCATTTCACACTGTGCTGGTTGTCTGTTAGCAGTGAAACCACTACACAAACGCCGTTGCTCTCGGGTCTTACGTAAAGGCCTTCGACCAGTGCGTTGTCCATGGTGAGAGTTAATGCCTGAAATGAGTTATTCTCGGCACGCTATTGTCACTGTTGGTCTCGTTATAATGAATTCCCTAACAATTTCCGAAATGGAATGACTCTTGTGTCTAGCTCTTTCTACCATTCTGCCTTGAAAGTCTGTTAATTTCTGTCGTGCGGCGACAATTACGTCGAAAACCTTTTTACATGAACCACCTAGGTGCAAATGACAGCTCTGCCAAGCTCCACCCTTTTATAACCTGTGTACGCAATGCTACTGCCGTCTGTGTATGTGAATATCGCTGTCCCATGACTTTTGTCACCTCATTCTACAATAATCTCAAAATCTATACTACATTCATGCTCATAAATTAAGGATAATTGCAGAATGTGGTGCCACACAACGTGGCACTACACAAAACTGGCGCTAATAGCATAGGCACATAGGGAACACACAGGTCACAGATCTGTACCTCCATGGTATTGGTGATAAGTTGAGAAAACCGTCCCGAAACACATGTACTACAAAACGCCACTGTTTCCTGCGCATGTACCCCGTCAACAATGTGGGATATATGATCCCCATGCACACTTACAATGGACGCACAATGGGGTGGGCATACTCTGGATAAGGTGGTCGAGCAGCTGCTGGAGTATAGCCTCCCATTCTTATACCAGCGCCTGTCAGAGCTCCTGAAGTGTCCTAGGGGTTTGAAGACGTGCAGCGATACGTCGACCGCGCATCCCAGACGTGCTCGATGGGGTCTGGGTCTGGAGAACAGGCAGGCCACTTCATTCGCCTGATCTTCTGTTTCAAAGTAATCTGTGGGGCCGTGCGTTATCATCCATCAGGAGGAAGGTGGCACCCACTGCACCCCTGAAAAGGCGAACATACTGGTGCAAAATGACGTCCCAATACACCTGACCTGTTAGAGTTCCTTTGTCAAAGACATGCAGGGACATTCGTGCACCAATCAATAAACCATGTCTGTTCAGTCGTCTGTAGACTGTGTGTCTGGAGACAACTGTTCCAGAGGTTGCGGTAAGGTCCCGAGCAAGGCCACCTGCAGTACTCCGTGGCAGTCTGCGGGCACTGATGGTGAGATATCGATCTTTTTGTGGTGGTGTACACTGTGGACGTCCCGTACAGTAGCGACTGGACACGTTGAGTCACACTTTGTGGCACACGGAGGGCCCGTGCTACGACCTGCTGTGTTTGACCAGCCTCTAGTTGCCCTATTAATCTACCCCTCATAAAGTCATCAATATGTGTTCTTTGAGCCATTTTCAACACACGGTCACCTTTAGCGCGTCTGCAAACGTCTGCACACCTACTCGCTGCACTGTACTCCGACATGCACCAACACACCACTGCTGGATTGCTGCCAGAGCCACCGTGCAACGACCGTATGTCAATCGCACTGTATGTTCATTCCCCGACGTCATTTAAACCCGCAAACCTCCCACCAGATCATTGTCTCACCACGTATCAGCAGTATCCTTAATTTACGAGCATGAGTGTACATATATTTGAGATGGTAAGTAGGAGATCTGTCTCATTTGTTTTCACGTTTTATTTCGTAAAATAGTCCTTCCGCTTCTGATGCATATGATCCATTAGTGACATTCGATGCAAGAGGAGACTTAGTTACGATATTTAATTCTGGCTGTAGGTTCTGAGGAAAACCTCCATGTCCTACAAAGTAATGTGCTTTGTCGGTGATGTGAAATTCTTGTTTTTGGAGTGGAACAAAGGGAAGACGTCATCAGGAAACTGAGGTACGATAATTTCTTCGTTCTCCAATTGGCCATTGTCATGAAAGTACGAAGGACACTCCAAAAGAAATGCACATTATTTTTGTAAAAATACAGTTTTCATTCTGCATGTGTGTAACTTTTACAGTATGTAAATACATTCTTCCTGCTTGTTTTCAAACTTAGTTCAACATGTTTCCGTGAGTGGCGCCGTCACAGCATGTCTTCAAGATGGCTGCTACACTTGACATTCGTCAGAAGCAACGTGCTGTCATAGAATTCCTGTGCTGTGAAAACGAGACAGTGCGAAACATCCGCAAGGGGTTAAAAAGGTGTATGGAGATGCTGCTGTCGATCGCAGTACAGTTAGTCGGTGGGCAAGCAGGTTGCGTGATGAAAGCGGGCATGGCAGTGACTATCATCTCTTTGAGATACTGAAAGACTCTCTTCGTGGAACAAGGTTTGAAGATGATGAGTCTCTTGTGCACGCTGCGAAACAGTGGCTCCAACAGGTTGGTCCAGAATTTTACCGTGCGGGTATACAGGCTCTAGTTCCAAGATGGCGTAAGGCAGTTGAGAGGGATGGAAATTGTGTAGAGAAAGGAACATATTATTCCTAAAGGATGTATCTACACACTGTAAGACATTCAAACATGTAGAATAAAAGATGGATTAAAAAAATAGTATTCATTTCTTTAGGAGTGACCCTCGTAAGTTGTTGGAAGTAGTCTGAATGTGACTGCGGCGTGGATGCGAACTGGGTTTCACTTATGACGCTTGAAAGGTGTGTCAAGTGTCACTTGCTATTTCAATTGCTCACGAAGAATGCAGTGTAATAACTGTCAATAGTCTAAACCTAGTGTTGGTATGCCATGTCGTTAGCTTCCTTCCTATTAGCATAATTTTATACAGCTTCCATAAAACCTCCAGGTCATGTGACTTCAGTGAAGTTTCTTGTACCAGTGTCGTTCGTAGAATTATAGCAGTTCATTTTTTTTATCTTAAAATATAAAGCACTGAGCGTAAGCAAAACATGCAATAGCGAGTAAACATACCAGTAGAAAACAATGTCAACAAGCGAATGTAGCACAATCCCTAAAACGAGCCTCTGCCAAGCGAACAATTTATAATTAATACCATAGTGTGGCCTAAACTCCAAGTTCGTACACCGTACATCAGCATTTCTATATACCAAATTAAAGAATAGTTATGACAACAAAGCAGAAATGTGTAAATATGCAATCCATACGCAGAGCAGCAAATATATATCTTACATAATAAACAGGTCATTAGCATCATATCAACATAAGCAAATAAATGTTCATGTGTAATCTTAATAGGTAAACATGAAGGCGCAAGCAGATAAATCACAAAGTATGACTTACATACATAACCATATCAGCACAACTAATCAGGTGACAATTATAATTTAAATAAATAAGCACAGCAGGCACATAATAAAAAGAAAATGTGACATTAGTGAAAAAGCAGTGCAGCCAAGCGATGCATAATATGCATAATTAACAACCCCGTTCATTAACCAATTATTGTCAAAATCAGTTAACACAAAGTATAAATCACGTAATCTCGAGCAGCAAATTACGTGTAAAGTACGTACCTAAGTGGAAATATGTTTCCTGAAAAATAAACTCAGTTAATAGTTACCTTTTTAGTTTATTACTTTCTTCTTCGAAATGATATTCTTCCTGAAATTTTCTCGATCGCAAGTCCTCTTAACATCGGACACACACAAAATTTACCTGAAGTTCTTAAATATTTTATGCAACCGTATCCTGAAAAATACTGAACGTTAATAACATAATTCATCAAGTCACTATAGCTTTATACTGAATTTATTCGGAGAAATTAGACTGTGTATTTGTTACGGCTGTCAGTGCATTCGCACTGAGCGCTCGATCAACTGTAGGTACGCATGACGTAGGAAGTAATTGTTTGCGGTCAACGACTGCTTTGTGCGGCGCGCAGACTTGACTGTTGCTTTGAGTATGTGCCGCCGCCAGAACACGTCGCGGTATCCTTGTACTCTCCGTGTGTTTACGTATAACTGTTAGTGTCTCAAAAGTATGTCATTCTACAAAAATTTTAACGTTCGATATATGATGTATTCCCTTAGAGCGCCGAGATTTAAGAGTTTCTACTTCAACAGTGTTATCATGAATAATTTTGCGAACTCTATATGGACCGTTATAAAGCAGAAAAAATTTGCGACACAAGCCTTTACCATTGCGAGACAAACGATGAGACTTAATTAACACCTTTTGACCAACTGACAAGGTTTTTAAACGACCAGGACGTTTAGCTGATTTCTCTCTTCTTTCAGCCGCAGATGCAATATTTTGTAGAGCCAGATTGACAACTTCAGAAAGCCGCAGTTTCCGTGAAGGCGGAAAAGGAACGATTTCAGAAATACGATTTGTCGGTGCTTTATTTTTTAATATCAATATAGGCGGTAAAGAAGTTGAATCATTAGGGAGTTCATTCAGAATGTTTTGAAAAATATGAAGATACTGATCCCACGTTCTGTGATTCTGATGACAATTTATTGATTTCCTTCATCCATCTCTCTGAAGTGTTAGATTGAGGGTGAAAAAGTGAAATGAACATTGGTTTAATCTTACGACGCCGTAGAGAACGAAGCCAAATTTTAGAGCGAAACTGTGATCCATTATCTGATATAACCGTATCAACATGTCCCACTTCTTTGAGAAAATGTTTGATGAACGAGCTGTTGCTTTGCGTAAAGGTGTAAAACACACACATTTTGACGTCAGTTCTACTGCTACCAAAATGTACGCAAAACCATTAGTAGAACGAACCACTGGGCCGAACAAATCGACTGCAGCCATGTCCTTTAATTTCGCTGGAATGATAAGAAACAACGGTGCTCTGTGAGAAATAGTTGGCGGCTTAGCCTTTTGACATAATTTGCATTTGGCAAGAACAGATCGAATACGTTTTACCATATTACTGAAGTAGCAATTTTTTCGTAATTTATGAAAGCATTTTCTGGGACCAAAGTGTGCATAACTGAAATGTGTATACCAAATCAATTTAGTAACCCACTCATCAGGAATGCAAACTAACCAGAGTTGTCGACCGATTTTCGTTTAAAACGAATATCATTGCGAACTAAATAATACTGTCTAATCGCTACGCTTTTCTTTCTCTACCACTTCTCCTTAATGTCCTTCCAAATTGGATCCTTATTTTGCTCCTTAGCTATGTCCTGGAGCGAAGACGAAATAAAATTTTCAAACGCAACACCTTGAATGTAAAGTTTGGAAGGTAGGAGACGGATACTGGTAGAAGTAAAGCTGTGAGTAGTGGACGTGAGTCGTGCTTCGGTAGCTCAGTTGGTAGAGCACTTGCCCGCGAAAGGCAAAGGTCCCGAGTTCGAGTCTGGGTCGGGCACACAGTTTTAATCTGCCAGGAAGTTTCATATCAGCGCACACTCCGCTGCAGAGTGAAAATCTCATTCTGACCTTGAATATACATCAAACAATAATTGTTTTCTTTGCAGTCCTCCTCAGCACTTTTTTTCAAACCCATAGGTGCACGTGATAAAGTATCAGCAATAATATTTGAAGAACCCTGTATGTAAACAATACTAAAATAAAATTCCTGTAGATACAGCGCCCATCGTGACAATCTTCCATGTGTAAATTTTGCTGACATACGAAATTCCAGAGATCGATGATCGGTGTAAACTTTAGTATGTCTGCCGTACAAAAAGATGCGAAATTTTGAGAAAGCCCAAACAACAGCCAAGACTTCAACTTCCGTAATCGAATAATTCTTTTCTGATTTAGAGAGAATACGAATTCCAAATGCAATAGTTTTCTGTACTACAACGCCATTTTCTTCTATCTCTTGAAAAAAGTGTGCACCTAGGCCTTTTTATGATGAGCCCGTCGCCAAACAAAAATCTTTAGATAAATCCGGATGTGAAACAAGTGGAGCAGCAACTAAAGCATCACGAAGTTGTTCAAATTCTGATTGAGCTTCCTCATCCCAATACCAATTAGAATTATTTCCAGATAGTTCACATAAACGAGGTGTTGCCAAATCGTCCACTCTAACAAAACGTCTAAGAAAATTACAAACACCAAGGAAACTACGAACACCACGTTTTGTAGTAGGAACAGCATAATTACGAATAGCGTCTAGTTTCTTTGGATCAGGAAGAATACCTTCTTTAGAAATAATATGACCAAGAAATTTCACCTGAGAACGACCAAATGTAGATTTTTCCAAGTTCACAGTAATGCCAACTCTTGCAAAAATACGTAATAATGAATCCAAAATTTTTTTGTGCTCACTCCAAGAACGTTTAGCAATAAGAATATCGTCAACATATGAAGTGATACTGTCACGAAGATAAACAGGTAAAATTTCGTTTAAACTACGAATGAATGCTGCAGAAGATACAGTAAGTCCAAATGGTAATTTCCGAAATTGATAACAGTTACCAAAAGCTAAAAAAGCAGTGTATTTTCTACAATCAGGGTGAAGTTCTATTTGCCAAAAACTTGCGCGCATGTCAATCGTGGATAAAACTTTAATTCCATGGAAATGTTGAAGTTCATCTAAATTTTGTGGACGGTCAGTTTCAGGAATTATGATATTATTTATCTGTCTGGAATCCAGAACCAAACGAATTGACCCATCCTTTTGAAGAACGACGTGTAATGGGCTTGTATAAGGACTGACTGCTGGCTCAATAATGCCTTGATCTAACATGCATTGAGGTTCACTCTTAACCTTGTCTCTATAAGCCAAAGGAATAGCGTACGTTTTTCCTCGAAATGGTGTGTGTTCTTTTACTTTAAATAAATATTGAAAGCCTTGTATAGTTCCTGTGTGATGACTAAATGCTGCAGCATGTGACGTCAAAATTTGGTGCAGTTCTTCTTTTGCAACGTCATCTGGCACTTCAGCTTTCTTAACCTTTTCATTAATTAATTCTTCGCTATTAATTATATCATCCATCGCGTCTCTGTATCTATTGTCGTTGTCATGAATGAACACATTGTCGTCATAATTCTCAGCGAAAACATCAGAAGTAAGAAACCTTAAACATTTTGTGTCTGATTCAGATTTTGTTAAACACTCGAAAAATTTCAAACATTTCGGCATTCCGGCAACAGTCAAATTCACACTTCCTTCTTTTAAGTTTACAATTGCCTTATGTGCGTTAAGAAACTCCATACCTAATATAATTTATGTACTGAGTAATGGAACAATAATAAAATTAGCAGAAAATTCGTATCCTTGACAAATGAAATCCTGCCACACTTTTTCCAGAAATAGCTCCTCGAATTGAAGTTTTAGAAACAGGTAAAACAGGACAAGCAATAGTTGTTACACAAACACGAAAAACTGATTCACTTATAACATTCAATGGGCTTCCAGAATCTAAAACTGCAGTGAACTTATTCTTACCCACACATACTTCAATAACAGGATGTAAAAATGCGTCTACATTATTTTCCTTTTCGTCTAGCAAAATGTATCGCATGTCTTCCAGCCGTACGTAGTGTAAAGTCGTAGTGTCATTACTTTCTGAACCGTCTATATTGCTGCCAGAAGGCGAAGCTACAAGTCATTGTCGATTGTTCGCGTCACGTCTTTGACTATTCCCGTCATTTCGTGGATCAGTTTCTACGATTTGCACTTGTCTCTCTGAATTTCTGACACGCGGAGGATGACAATTAGATCCCTTCTGTCTGTTAGATGTAAATTCTTGGTTGTGTCTGTTATTAAAATTTCTATTTTTCTGTCTATCTGAATGACTGCTTCGTGTGTAATTTCGACTGTCACTTCTGAAATTATTGTTATATCTACTACTCTGTTTATTTCTGTAGTAAGAATTTCTATTATTATATGAATAATTTGTCTTGGTGATACCGATTACTGTTTCCGTATGATTGATCATTCCGGTAGGAATTTCCGTTATTATAATTGTCTGTGTAATTTATGTTAGACCGTCTGTTATTGTCATAAGGCTGGTATTTATTGTCCTGTCTGTTACGTCTGTCATTTTCAAAATTACTGCTATTCCGATCACTATCACTTTTCTCTTAATATCTATTGTAATTACTGTTACTGAAAAAATTACAAGAAGTCCCGTCGTCGTTGTCATACTCAAGTTCTTGTAGCAACGTCTTAAAAGTCTCAATGTCGTCTTTACATCTTCCGGCTAAAGCAATTTGTCTTGTCGATTGTGGCAGATTAGTTAAACAAATGCGAATTAATTCAGTTGGACTATAAGGCTTGGAAAGGAACTGATTCTTTCGAATCATATCTTCAAAGTATTCTGCCGACGTGCGTAACTCAGACTGTTTAAAATTACGCTGCATAATAAGACTATGTTTGACTCTGTCTTGCGTGTTTTCGGACCAATATGCCGATAGATATGCATGATAAAAATCATTTACATTATTACAATCTCTAATAAGTGCGCGTATTCGTATCGCCGGTTCGTTTTCTAAATATCCACACATAAATTCCAGTTTGTTACTTAGTGGCCAATTTGGTGGAAGTGCGTACATAAATTGATCTAACCATGAACATGGATGTATGTCATTCTTAGAATTGCGAAAGATTTTAAATTTCCGAACAGTTAAAAAGTGTTTATAGTCAAAGTTTTCTCCTCGTGGCGACAAAGACCTACCGCGTCTGTCCCAGTCCCAATGTCGATTATTGTCAAGTTCGCGCGCCTGGCGCTCTCTTGTTGCTACTCGTAAATGAAATAAATTATTTTCTTCAAAGCCCTCTGCTATCTGTGATTCTAAATTTCTTCTGCTGTCTTTTCCTACGATTTCGCTTTCAATTTGTTTGACTTGCTTTCGTAACGCCTCAAATTCCCTTTTAACGCGTTCATTAAATTTTCCCTGATTTTCAACATGTTTATTTATGTTCTGGTACTCTTAGGTTTCTGCAAATGGCAATGGAGCTGTATCGTCTGAATCTCTGTCCCCATTTAAACTAAGACTAGTCAATTTATCTGAAATCTCAACTCTTTCCGATAAGTCACCTATTTTGTCTTTCTGTTTATCTACGTCTTCGTAAGTGTCGCCACTCGGGTTTCAGTATTGACATATTTAGTAGTTAACTGTTCATACTGTTGTGTTAGGTTATTTATTCTGTCATTTGGTATAGATTCCTCGATTCTTTCAAATATTTGTTCCTTATCGTGTGGGCGTTGTAAATTTAACTCTGAAAATTTTTGTACTATCACGCGATCTCTTTCTTCCTGTTCTCTATCCTGTTCCTTTTGTCTGATTTCTATTGAAATTAATCTATTATTGTGAGCATTCAAAATCGGTTCTACTTGTTATCTAATTTCTTTGTTTAATTCATCTTTCATGTTTTTGAAACATGTCCCTATTCGTGAATCTAACCATATTTCCATTGTTCCCATATCAGTTTCTAACCGTGTTGCCAATGTTCCCATCTCTGTTTTTAATTCAGATCCTAACTGTGATCCCAGTGAG
This sequence comes from Schistocerca gregaria, assembly GCF_023897955.1. NCBI lineage: Eukaryota > Metazoa > Arthropoda > Insecta > Orthoptera > Acrididae > Schistocerca > Schistocerca gregaria. The sequence continues at coordinate 785,902,628 of NC_064920.1, read as the reverse complement.
TCTAATCGTGTTTCCATTGTTTCCATATCAGTTTCTAACCGTTTCGCCAATGTTCCCATCTCTGTTTTTAATTCAGATCTTAACTGTGTTTCCGTTGTTCCCATACCAGTTTTCATTGTTCCTATTTGTGTGTCTAACCGTGATCCCAAATTTAATATTGCACTCATCAACTGCTCCATATTAACTGGTTCGAAATTTTTTAAGCCCCTAACATTTCACGCAAAACCAACTTCCTTCGTCATAGCTGTAAAGCTATCTGTGTTCGATACTATTCAAGAATCTTCTGTCGTCAATCTAGAATTCTAAAAAATTTTTGATTGTGAAAAATTTTGAACTGGTTCCGGACTATTTTCCCGGCTTATTAAATTGTTTTCTACTTCATTATTCATCATACTGTTCTCATATGTTGGCGAGTTCGCCATGTTAACAATTTCGTCATTCTCACTATCCAACATTTTTGCATTTTGCATCGATCGCGTTATCATTTACAAAACATACAAAACTCGTCACAATACGAAAATTACACAGAATATAACACTATTACCAACAATACCAACCACACGAAATGCTTCCCGACAAACACGCCTAACGAACAATTAAAATCTTCATAGTTGCACAAAATTGTCAAACCCGTATAAAAGAAATCAAGAATTAAATTCTGCAAAAATACCATTAGATGAAATGTTCATTACCAAATCTACACATGCAATATAGGCTACAATTACTAATCTACAAATCACTACAACAATACTACTGTCTGCTGTTTTTACTATCAAAAGAATTCCAAGGAACGATCCGAAGCAACGGTCGCCACGTGCATGGGGGCTTAATTAAATATAAAATGCTAATATTTTTTTAGTTTTAGTCGCTGTTTGTTGGGTTACGCAGTCTCGCAACCGGTTGGCCCTGAATAATATTAGTACGCAATCTGACTGCACCGAATGTTTGCTTCTGTTTTGCCATGATTCTTGAAGTGGTGTACACACTGAATTATTACAATCATTCACACTCTGTACTGGTACTTACTAATTCAAAGTTATTCAAACTGAATGCTGTTAGAGGTCATGTACGCATTTCTTTTATTTAATGAAGGACAATGTAACCAAAATGTATTTTGTAATTCGTAATGAGTAGAAGATTTTGGTCAGATGGATTACACAGAGGTTGTGTGTGGACATTGTGTCTTGGGATTGTATGGGATGATGAATTGAAGTTTGCACTAGGATTTTATCTGTACTTGTTCGAGGAGATTGACTAGAGGAAAGAGTTGTTATGGAAGTGAAATGATATTGGTATATGTATCGACGTATTGAAAAGGTATTATTGAAGTATTGATATTATGTAATGTTCATGATTATTGGAGTTTTGGTGGATAAGAGGTAAGGTAAATGATATGGATGATAAGGTTTATATGTATCGACGTATTGAAGAGGTACTATTGAAGTATTAAGATTATGTGATGTTGATGATTATTGGAGTTTTGGTGGATAAGAGGTAAAGTAAGTGAGGAGCATATCTTTTTTGTGGGTTTATATGGAACAAGGAGGATGAAGATTGAAGACTAGAACACTAGAAGGTTGTCTACACACACACATGTTGTTAAATCAATAAGCAGTATATACTTTTTTTTGGAGAAAAGAAGTATTTGCATATCATGGCACAGTGACAGTTGTTCAGAAAAAGTTGGCTTGGCAAACATTGGTCTTGACATGATGACTATGACGTTGACTAACTATTATTGACTGTTATACACTGTACCACTACTACTTGATACACATATTGAGCATCAAATTTTGACAGAATTGCATTTACACAGTTAACACTATTCAATTACACAGTAGTACTTAATGTGGAAGAAAGATGAGTGAGTGTGTTTTGTGTGTTTTCATTTCCTAATCCCAAATAATTGGTACCGACCTATCTCCTAAATATTATTTTACTTGTTTGTTGTGGCTTGCACTGACACCTATAAATACACTCCTGGAAATGGAAAAAAGAACACATTGACACCGGTGTGTCAGACCCACCATACTTGCTCCGGACACTGCGAGAGGGCTGTACAAGCAATGATCACACGCACGGCACAGCGGACACACCAGGAACCGCGGTGTTGGCCGTCGAATGGCGCTAGCTGCGCAGCATTTGTGCACCGCCGCCGCCAGTGTCAGCCAGTTTGCCGTGGCATACGGAGCTCCATCGCAGTCTTTAACACTGGTAGCATGCCGCGACAACGTGGACGTGAACCGTATGTACAGTTGACGGACTTTGAGCGAGGGCGTATAGTGGGCATGCGGGAGGCCGGGTGGACGTACCGCCGAATTGCTCAACACGTGGGGCGTGAGGTCTTCACAGTACATCGATGTTGTCGCCAGTGGTCGGCGGAAGGTGCACGTGCCCGTCGACCTGGGACCGGACCGCAGCGACGCACGGATGCACGCCAAGACCGTAGGATCCTAGGCAGTGCCGTAGGGGACCGCACCGCCACTTCCCACCAAGTTAGGGACACTGTTGCTCCTGGGATATCGGCGAGGACCATTCGCAACCGTCTCCTTGAAGCTGGGCTACGGTTCCGCACACCGTTAGGCCGTCTTCCGCTCACGCCCCAACATCGTGCAGCCCGCCTCCAGTGGTGTCGCGACAGGCGTGAATGGAGGGACGAATGGAGACGTGTCGTCTTCAGCGATGAGAGTCGCTTCTGCCTTGGTGCCGATGATGGTCGTATGCGTGTTTGGCGCCGTGCAGGTGAGCGCCACAATCAGGACTGCATACGACCGAGGCACACAGGGCCAACACCCGGCATCATTGTGTGGGGAGCGATCTACTACACTGGCTGTACACCTCTGGTGATCGTTGAGGGGACACTGAATAGTGCACGGTACATCCAAACCGTCATCGAACCCATCGTTCTACCATTCCTAGGCCGGCAAGGGAACTTGCTGTTCCAACAGGACAATGCACGTCCGCATGTATCCCGTGCCACCCAACGTGGTCTAGAAGGTGTAAGTCAACTACCCTGGCCAGCAAGATCTCCGGATCTGTCCCCCATTGAGCATGTTTGGGACTGGATGAAGCGTCGTCTCACGCGGTCTGCACGTCCAGCACGAACGCTGGTCGAACTGAGGCGCCAGGTGGAAATGGCATGGCAAGCCGTTCCACAGGACTACATCCAGCATCTCTACGATCGTCTCCATGGGAGAATAGCAGCCTGCATTGCTGCGAAAGGTGGATATACACTGTACTAGTGCCGACATTGTGCATGCTCTGTTGCCTGTGTCTATGTGCCTGTGGTTCTGTCAGTGTGATCATGTGATGTATCTGACCCCAGGAATGTGTCAATAAAGTTTCCCCTTCCTGGGACAATGAATTCACGGTGTTCTTATTTCAATTTCCAGGAGTGTATTATAGGTTTATTGATAATTGTGTTTTGTAACAGTTAATATGACAATTATCTGATATCATTTGTGTGTTTGCTATAATTTGTATGTTTAGTGTAAGAGCATTTATAATGATTTTGTAAAAGCAATTGTGTGTGCATTCAAAGTGTTGTTCGTGCTTACACGTATTAACATTGGTGGGTGCCACTTGGAAATGTTTAATTTCTGCTGATAAACTCTGATGAATTGTCTGATTAGTGATAGTGAATATTATGCACTGTTACCTGCACCTGTTCAACAATGCTGGGTGCCACTGATGGAACTGCTTCTATTGAAATGATGTCACTTGTTGGTGTCTGCACCTGTTCAATATTGCTGGGTGCCACTGATGGTCTGCTTCTACTGGAATGATGTCACTTGTTGGTGTGTGCACCTGTTCAACATTGCTGGGTGCCATTGATGGACTGTTTCTACTGGAATGATGTCATTTGTTGGTGTCTGCACCTGTTTAATATTGCTGGGTGCCACTGATGGACTGTTTGTACTGGAATGATGTCACTTGTTGGTGTCTGCACCTGTCAGCATTGCTGGGTGCCACTGATGGACTGCTTCTACTGGAATGATGTCACTTGTTGGTGTCTGCACCTGCTTGCCATTTTTGGGTGCCACTGTTGGAGCTGTCAACTACTCTGAGGAGTCCTACTTGTTTATTGAACTACTGAAAGGATTTTATGTGAATATTTGTATAAACTGATTTTTTTGTGTGTTTACTGTTAATGAAATGTTATGAGACTCTTACCTGCACCTATTCGTCATTGCTGACGCTATTGATTGAATTGTTTAACCACATGATACTTGTGTAAACTATTATGTAAAATCATATTTATGTAAGCATTTGTATTCCTTACTGTATTTTATATATTAAGTTATTGAAGGGTCAGTGCAAAGCCAAAATTTATTTATTTACTTATTTAATATTATCTTTTATTTTTGTCTGTATTTTTTGGACGAATTTGGTGGTATTTTCGCCACCATTGCTGGAAAAAATACCATCAAATTCTAGCCCGTGGAGGAGGGGCATATGAAAGGTGGCTACACTGAGTCACAGCGCCAGAGATTGCGCCAAAGAGTATTATTCAGCCGCCTCCACTGGCAGTTGCCGCTGAGATGTTGGTGAGTGCAGTGGTAGTTCAGAGGTAGGCGTGATCTGTGCTTGTTGAGACGTCGATAGAGAACTAGTTGTTCTTTTTGGGCAAGACACCATATGTTATTCGATTGGGGATGTTGTAGATCAGAGTATTTTTTGTCAATATATATGAAGGTAAAGAAAATTTTTTATTTCAAATGTCTTATGCCTCCTGGTCACAGGTTCAGTCAACAAAGCGTCTGGCTCGTGTTCTTGTGTTAGACTGCCATTCTGGTTTCTATATAAACTATAGTATTTCTAGTTTTTTTAATTACTTCAGTGTAAATGGTGTTCAAAATATCTTGTCTTATCGTGGAAGAACCGTGCCAGATGTGTACGTTGAATCACACTTCCATACACAGAACAGTTACATTTGTGCTTTGTTGTTTCATAGCTTTTATAGTTGCTGGGGCCTTAATTATGTTAACGGAAATTTCCTTTCATTCCTTATTGTTATTCTGTGCAGTCAGATTGCGTACTAATATTATTCAGGGCCAACCGGTTACGAGACTGCGTAACCGGACAAACAGCGACTAAAACTAAAAAAAATATTAGCATTTTATATTTAATTAAGCTCCAATGCACGCTCCTGATTCTAATTTTAAAGTTCATTTTCCTTACTTTGGGAATAGATTCTTTCTTTGGGGGTACTTCTGAAGCTAGCAGGGGTAAAATACAGGTAGCGAAAGGCTACTTACAGCTTGCACAGAAACCAGACGGCTATTGGGAGAGTCAAGATGCATGAAAGGAAAGAAGTGGTTGAGAAGGGGGTGTGAGAGGGTTGTAGCCTACCCCGGATTATTCTATCTGTGCCCTGAGCAATCAGTAAAGAAATCAAAGAAACGGTTCGAAAAACAATACTAATGTTTAGGAACAAGAAATAGAAACTTTGATGTTTGCCAGTGACATTGTAATTCTGTCATAGACAGCAAAGGAGTTGGAAAAGCAATTGAAAAGAATGAACGGCGTCTTGAAAGGAGAATATAAAATGTAAGTGAACAAAAGGAAAACAAAGGTAATGGAACGTAGTCGAATTAAATGAGGCGATGCTGAGGGAATTAGATTAGTAAGCGAGTTTTGCTGTTTTGGCAGTAAAATAAATAATGATGGTTGAAATAGAGATAACATAAAATGTAGACTGGCAATGGCAAAAAATGAATTTCTGAAGAAGAGAAATTTGTTAACATCACATATATTTTTGAATGTTAGGAAGACTTCTCTGAAATTATTTATCTGGAGTGTATCAATGTATGAAAGTGAAAGATGGACGACGAACAGTTTAGACAAGAAGAGAACATAAGCTTTTGAAATGTGGTACTACAGAAGTATTCTGAAGATTAGGTGGGTAGATCGTGTGACAAAGCAGGAGGTACTGCACAGAATGGGTAAACAAGAAATTTGTGGCACAGGTTGACTTAACCCCGATACTTCGTTCGATTATTAAACTGGTGAACCGTTGATGTCTCAGAATGTGTCCTATCAATCGATACAAAGATCGTAGAGCGAGAACGAGAGATGAATACAGCAATCAGATTGAGAAGGATGTAAGATGTAGTAGTTATTCCGAAATGAAGAGGAATTTCACAAGATATGGCAGCATGGACAGCTGCATCGAACCAGTCTTCGGGTTGAAGACCACAACAACAACTTTGAAGTGGGATCACTGGAGATAGTAAAGACATTATTTCTTCGTCCTCTTCCGCTTGGCGCTCCCGTAACTCCCTTTGCTGTACACCGAGGTAACAAAAGTAGTGGGATACATCCTAATATCGTTTGGGACCTCCTTTTCCACAGCGTAGAGCCGCAACTTGACGTGACATGAACTCAACAAGACGTTGGGGGTCCCCAGTAAATACACTGAGCCATACTGCCTGTATAGAAGTCCATAATTATGAAAGACTTGCCGGTGCAGGACCTCTCAATTACGTGTCATAAATGTTCGATGGGGTTCATTTTGGGCTACCTGGACAGCCATATCATTCGCTCGAATTGTCCAGAATGCTCTTCAAACCAATAGTGAACAATTGTAGCCTGGTGATATGGTGCACAGTCATCCATAAAAACTCCGTCGTTGTTTGGGAACAAGTAGCCGACCATGATTGGTTCAGTTGGACCAGAAGACGGTGTCCATTCCATATAAACACAGCTGACGCAGTTACGGAGCCACTACCAGCTTGCGCAGTGCCTTGTTGACCATTTAGGTGCACAGCTTCGTGGGGCCTGTGCCGCACTGGAACCCAGCATCAGCTTCTACAACCGAAATCCGGACTCAACTGACCAGGCCACAGTTTTCGAGTCGTCTGGGATCCAACCGATAGGGTCACGAGCCCAGGAGAGGCGCTGCAGGCGATGTGGTGCTGTTAGCAGCGGCACTCACGTCGGTCACCCTCTGCCATAGTCTACGAGGCGTGTTTTTTTTAGGTAAGTACTGTTTTGAAATTTAAAAAAGACGTGCTAAGATATCTCAATAATTTTATTTTTACATGAAAGCCTATATCTTAATCCACGCACTGACGATATTACAGTCTGATTGCTCCTTGCTTACGTTGGACCAGAAGTGTTTAAGTGAGCGTTTAAGATGCCTGTGAAGTACGGGCTGTTGTAATATTTGCTAGAGCTAAAGGCCTAAAAGCGATCGATATTCAGCAGGTGCTGACAGATGTGAAAATTACCGAACTATCAGTTTAATAAGCCACGGCTGCAAAATACTAACGCGAATTCTTTACAGACGAATGGAAAAACTCGTAGATGCAGACCTCGGGGAGGATCAGTTTGGATTCCGTCGAAATGTTGGAACACGTGAGGCAATACTGACCTTACGACTTATCTTAGAAGAAAGATTAAGAAAAGGCAAACCTACGTTACTAGCATTTGTAGACTTAGAGAAAGCTTTTGACAATGTTGACTGGAATACTCTTTTTCAAATTCTAAAGGTGGCAGGGGTAAAATACAGGGAGCGAAAGGCTATTTATAATTTGTACAGAAACCAGATGGCAGTAATAAGAGTCGAGGGGCATGAAAGGGAAGCAGTGGTTGGGAAAGGAGTGAGACAGGGTTGTAGCCTCTCCCCGATGTTATTCAATCTGTATATTGAGCAAGCAGTAAAGGAAACAAAAGAAAAATTTGGAGTAGGTATTAAAATTCATGGAGACGAAGTAAAAACTTTGAGGTTCGCCGATGACATTGTAATTCTGTCAGAGACGGCAAAGGACTTGGAAGAGCAGTTGAACGGAATGGACAGTGTCTTGAAAGGAGGATATAAGATGAACATCAACAAAAGCAAAACGAGGATAATGGAATGTAGTCAAATTAAATCGGGTGATGCTGAGGGAATTAGATTAGGAAATGAGACACTTAAAGTAGTAAAGGAGTTTTGCTATTTAGGAAGTAAAATAACTGATGATGGTCGAAGTAGAGAGGATATAAAATGTAGACTGGTAATGGCAAGGAAAGCGTTTCTGAAGAAGAGAAATTTGTTAACATCGAATATAGATTTATGTATCAGGAAGTCGTTTCTGAAAGTATTTGTTTGGAGTGTAGCCATGTATGGAAGTGAAACATGGACGATTACTAGTTTGGACAAGAAGAGAATAGAAGCTTTCGAAATGTGGTGCTACAGAAGAATACTGAAGATAAGGTGGATAGATCACGTAACTAATGAGGAGGTATTGAATAGGATTGGGGAGAAGAGAAGTTTGTGGCACAACTTGACTAGAAGAAGGGATCGGTTGGTAGGACATGTTTTGAGGCATCAAGGGATCACAATTTTAGCATTGGAGGGCAGCGTGGAGGGTAAAAATCGTAGAGGGAAACCGAGAGATGAGTACACTAAGCAGATTCAGAAGGATGTAGGTTGCAGTAGGTACTGGGAGATGAAGCAGCTTGCACAGGATAGAGTAGCATGGAGAGCTGCATCAAACCAGTCTCAGGATTGAAGACAACAACAACAATTCATCATGAGATCAGTGCAGTTTACGGAGAAAACATTATAGTGATGGAATGGTAAGAGAGTGAGTGAGAGCATTTAAAGATGGCCGCGGAAGTGTGCATGATGAACAACGGAGTGAGCGTCCTTCGGTCGTTAACGAAAGTTTGGTGCAGGAAGTGGACAATAAGGTGAGAGAAAACAGACGCTTTACGATTTCCTCCTTGCGGGATGACTCTGCTAATGTTTCTCGTTTTGTTTTGTATGGCATTGTGACCGAGCACTTGAATTACCGAAAATTGAGCGCATGTTTGGTACCGTAAATGTTGACGGATGTGCACAAAAACAAACGTTTAGATAGTGCAATGACTTTCCTTGAGCGGTACCACAACAACGGTGATGATTTAGTAAGCCAAACTGTCACGGGCGATGACACATGGGTGGTCTACGTCACACCAGAAACAAAGCAACACTCCATGGAAGTTGAGCAAGGGCATCGTTTTGCTGCAAGACAATGCCCGTTCGCACGTGACGAATCAGACCAAAGTTCTCATCACATCTTTTCGATGGGAAACTCTAGATCATACTCCGTACAGTCCCGATCTTACGCCCAGTGACTACCATCTGTTCCAGCACTTGACAAAAAACCTGCGCGGTCAGCGTCTTCAAGACGATAACGAAGTCAAAACAGTGGTGATGCAGTGGTTAACAAGTCACGCGGCAGACTTCTATGAGGAAGGTATCCAAAAACTAGTACAACGTTATGACAATTGCCTCAATATTCACGGAAATTATGTAGAAAAGTAGATTAAGCTACAGGCTTTCAGGTAAAAATAAAATTATTGAGATATTTTAGCACGTCTTTTTTAAATTTCAAAAAGGTACTTACTTAAAAAACACGCCTCGTATTAACGCCAAATTTCACGCACTGGCTTAACGGACATGTTCTTCGAATATCCAACATTGATTTCTGCGGTTACTTTACGCGATGTTGCTTGTCTGTTGGCAATAACAACTCTACACAAACGCCGTTGCTCTCGGTTGTTAATTGAAGGCTGTTCGGCCACTGCTTTGTCCGTGGTGAGAGGAAATGCCTCAGATTTAATGTTTTCGCCACACTTCTGGCTCTGTGGATCACGGAATATTAAATTCCCTAACGATTTCCGAACTGGAATGTTCCACGGGTTTAGCTCCAACTTCCATTCTCCGTTCAACGCCTGTTAATTCTCGTCGTGAGACTATACTCACGTTGCATACTTTTACACATGACCCACCTGAGTACAAATGACGGCTCCGCCAACGCACTACTGTTTTATAACTTGTGTACGCGATACTACCACTATCTGTGGCGTATCGCTGTCCCATGACTTCTGTCACCTGAGTGTATGCTTACAATAAGCATCTTAATTAACGTGTAATTTTCATATTCTTCTTGCGTTTTTTTAAAAAATATTTTGCGTTGTAGGCGCACGAGAGGTGGCTGTTATCTCGTTTTCGTGTGCATCTTTGATCTGTTCGTGTTCTTTTCTGCTGGCAACGGTTTGGAGAAATGACACCTGATTGAAACTAGCGGTTCTAGGCGCTACAGTCTGGAGCTGCGCGACCGCTACGGTCGCAGTTTCGAATCCTGCCTCGGGCATGGATGTGTGTGGTGTCCTTAGGTTCGTTAGGTTTAAGTAATTCTAAGTTCTAGGGGACTGATGACCTCAGAAGGTAAGTCCCATAGTGCTCAGAGCCATTTGAACCTTTTTTTTTAACTTGTTTACTCACTTTTCGCTATGGATGCACCTCGTCCTGACTTTGGGGATTACCTGCAATGCAGTTCACGAACAAAAAATCTTCTGAAATTCTATTTCCTCTTCTGTAACGAATAATGAATCCGTTAACGTATCCAGTCAGAGGGTGACGTTCTGTCTTTGCAGTTAAAGATAGACTTGCAGAGTGTTTTGTTGAACATTATCCCCTTACACTGCAAAATACTTATGCTCACTAAAATGGAGTAAAATAAAATAAATTCTTTTCGAAACACCCAACTCCTTTTTTTTTCCAAAGTCGATTTTTTCTTGCGAAAATTTTTAGAATATGTCCTCAATGCTTTTTTTCTTTGTTTCAGTATTTTAGTGAGATGAAGCGTCTCAAATTACTGGTTGGTTGAAAGAGGGGGACGGGAACAAACTGCTAGGTCATCGGTCTCAAATTACTGGTCTCATCTAAATCTCACAGGATAGGACTTTGTTAACAGTACATCCGGTATCGAGATAATCATATTCTCATCTTCAGGTGTACAAATTTACTGAAACAAGGGAGGAAATATAGTATATGTCTGTAAGGTATATAGGGAGTTGTAAAATATTATCAACTGTTGGTAATTTTCTTGCAAGCATAACAGAAAAACTACAATAGGGTTATTCAGTTTAGAAAAGAGGGAGCATTGAACTCTATGGGACACCGAACTGTGTGAGTGAAAAACCGAGCGAAAGTTGAAAGCACTAACCGAACAACGAAAAGAGGAACTGACGTAGTCACCTGTGAAGAGGCTGCATGCCGTAGACACCAGATTGCACTGTCGAAGAGGCGACTGCGACGGTATAGCGTGAAGTGGTTTGAACGGGCAGCGTGCCGTTAACCAGCGACCGCTATGAGTGCAGTGAAAGAACCATTATGTGGTGAAAGAAGGAAATGCAGAACGACGACAGATGACTAGCCACAACGTCTACTAATAGTTAAAATTAAAAATTAAAATTGAAATGTGGATGAGAATATAAAAAGTAACAAATCTGTAGTGCGATAGTAAAGAAATAGATAGTACAGTATAGTAAGTATTAATAGTGCTAAACTTACAGTAAATCAGCCACATGTCTTTCTCACTTATTCGAGATGTTCTGCCCACGTTCCATGCCTAATTCACTACATATGGAAACATTTCCATACTCCTTTCTAGCATTCACAGGGCCAGATTTTCAACTGGTGCCCAAAACTGGAGCTAATTTTTTTCCAGTAATAAACCTCGAAGGAGCACCTCCACTGGCAGAGCTATGACATTTAGATTCCAGTTGAGGGAGTCTCTACTGAGTCCCACGGTTGTGTCTGGCATCCCTGTGTATTTATGTAGTTATGGAAGGGAGTGATTTTGGAGGCATCCCACCCAACCTTGGCGAATATATTTCATAACTTGTTTAAGAATGCGGTCCGCAGCTGTTCCCATCACATTTACAGATGCAGTGAAGGGAAACTCTTGTACATGGGTTTTCAAGGTATTGTCTATTTGGAAGCACAGTGTTTCCTCAGACTCAAATGTGGGATTTGGTCCCGTAATTAATCTGTATAGAGTAGACAGCGAATTGAATAATTGCCAAGGAAGAGGGTCCATCATTGTCACATTTTTTATGGAAAACAATTCTGAAGAGCGGGCATGGGAATTAATTTTTCGTTATGTATGAATCCGTGACGCCTGTTCTTTCAGTCTGCAGCTGTGACACATATGTAAACTGGAGGTGGAGGAGGTGGAGAGGGGGGGGGGGCGGGGAGAGAAAAGAAAGGGAAGAAACTATTCATGTCAGATGCATCGGGACTTTATGAGAAATCAACGGTGACGAGTGAAAATGTGTGCCAGGTTGGGATTCAAACCTGGGATCTCCTACGTACTAAGGTAGCTGCGTCAACTACTGCAACAAAGTGTTCATCGCAACTGCGCAGAATTTCTCGGCACGCCTCCGTGCCGACCCACAGCCTCACCTGGTGACACGTATCCGCAGGCCCCGTTGATGTCCTCCATGCTAGCCTCTTTGCTATTCCCCCAGAAGGTCGAACGTTATTGTCCGACTGCACTGAAAGTGGTGTATTCATTACGCAACAGGGCGAATTAGTTCTACATGAATGTGTGGTGTCTGTTCTTCTTTTGCATATAGATTCACAAGACGTTGGTAGCCTGTAATACCACTTACTAATATATCATCAAGGTAATTGCAAAAAAAAAAAAAAAAACACATTTAAAAGCTGCGAGTGTGCTAATTATTCTGCAAAGCAGCCCGTTGTATCTGTACAATACAAATGAGTTTTGTTCACCATGAATTGATGAGACTGTTCATCTAGCGACAATTGTAAATAAACTCCGACAGATCAATTTTTGAGAAGTACTGTTTACTTGATAGACTTGACATGAGCTCTCTGGCTTTCTAGCGATACAGACGTCAATTTCTGTTTAGGCATTTATAGTTGTATGGCTTTATAGCTACGACTTCACCCGTGTACACAATGGTCACGTATGTATTGATATATTGCGTACATATTTGTCTAATCTCTGCTGTTTTACACCAAATGTCTCAGAGAGGCTATTAACACTACGTACGGTATTGAGCCTTGCGACTTGATCTTTGGTCGCGAAACTCATTGACTGAAATATTGGCTCGGTACAGTTCTCATTCACACGATACGGTTTAAACAATGTTTGGCGCAAGTAAGAGACAAATTGCACTTCATACTTTTAATGCGTCCCAAGTCAGGTAAATACAGGAAAGAAGTACCAACATATTTTTCCAGAAAACTTTTACATATCACCTCCTTCTCATTCCCATCCCCATTCCCATCCCTATCTCCATCCCCATTCCTGAAGATATGTTTACACTTATGCACCTTGTGGTTAGGCGCCATGCAGCTGTGCTTGCCACACATGCAAGTAGAGCCACATGTCTCCTATTTTGGTATGGTGAGACTCCTGCACATTCATGCAGTGGCCTGTGCACACTGTTCACTGTGACTTTGCATCAGTGCATGAGCCACGTTGTCTTTTCATGCAATGGCTACATGCACCTAGTGTGCACAGAAAGTCGCACAGACCTAATGCACCTTAAGCGTAGTAGGCGTATCTTACTCCCACACAAATTTTACGCTAAATTGAGTCATGTATATACCAAATTTGGTAAAATTGCTACAGGCGTCCCTGAGTTATGCTTATATGTAATCCTTTTCACCCCTACCCTCAGCTGTAGTAATGCAATAGGGGTATTACTGTCACAGAAATTTTATGCACGTTGCAAGAATGTGCGCCAAGTTTGGTAGAAATTGTTTCATGCGTTACAGAGATGGGCTTACATGTGCGTGCCTTTCCATTCCATCCAACTCCACACACGCAGAGAAGAGCAGCCACGCCAGTTGCCTTCATGACAGTCGATTTTATCTATGGTTTCATCAAAATAATTGGGAGAATTTGAAACTCTCTCCCCTAAACTACCTTCCCTCTTGTATTTATCACTGCCCTTTGGTACACCCTGTTCCTCTTCCACTTGCCTCTTCACAGTCTATTCCTCCCTCACCTGCCTCCTCTCACCATTTTCCACTCTCACCTGCACCCCATACCCTCTCCCTCCTATCTCCTCACAATGTCTCCTTCTTCGAACACAAACACTTTCCATCTTCTGAGAGCCTTATAACACTCTCTTCCTTTCGTATTTGTGCACTACACCTCTCCATCTCTCTCATACTTCCTACACCTCGCTCTCCTCTCCCTTCTCTCTTTCCATTTCCTTCACCCCCCTCTCTCTGTCTGTAGTCTGCACCACCTCATCTCTCTCCTCTTCCCTCCTCATTCTGTCCATACCTTTCTCCTTCCTCTCTTTGTCCATCTTCCCCCTCCCCTACTCTGTCCATCTTCTCCTACCCTCTCTGTCCATCTACTCCATCCTCCATTTGTCCATATCTTCCTTCTACTATTTGTCCATATCTTCCTCCCTCTTATATCCATCTCTCCCTGCATCTGTTCTGTCCATTTCCTCTTCCCTTATCTCTCTATGTTTGTCTGCTTCTCTCTTTCTATCTCCTCCTGTTCCATCTTCCTTTCCATTTCCTCCTGCTACCTGTATCCATCTCCACATGCTTGCCTCTCTGTATCGATCTCCTCCTCCCCTTCTCCGTATCCATCTCCTCCTTCCACTATCTCTGTCTCACCTCTCCTTCATCCCTCTCTCTGTCAATCCTTTCCTGCACACTCTCTCCCTATCCATCTACTCCTGACCCCATCCCCCTCTCGCTTTCCCCAGCCATACCCATTATTGGCACACGTTGTCTCTGCAAAACAAGTCGTTATAAACTTTTGTTGCCCCTGATGTGTTGGCTGCCGTGCGGAGTATGTCAAAAGGCAGGCTGATACTATTTGCACACAACATGGCTGAAATGCAAGGGAGCTTATAAAGCAAGCGCTGAAGAAAAAAAAAAAAAAAAAGATTTTCCCCCTATCTCCGCATGTATTGGAGCTAAGAGGTTATAAGCCCCCTTCACCCCCTGCCCCCCCCCCCCCCCCGCCCAACAATGTTGATGAGGTGGCCCAGTGGTTAGCACAATGGACTCGCATTCGGGAGGACGATGGTTCAAACCCGCGCCCAGACACCCTGATTTAGGTTTTCTTTGATTTCCCTAAATCACTTCAGGCAAATGCCGGTATGGTTTCACTGAAAGGGCACGGCCGACTTCCTTTTCCGTCCTTCCCTATTCCGCTGGAACTGATGACCTTGCTGTTTGGTCCCTTTCCCCAAACCAGCCTATCAATCAACTTTAATTAACTGCCAGCTACGTAATTATGGGCACACCATAAACATGGTGAAGTTAGGTGTAGAAATTCGGTCTATAGTGAATCAAGATCATCTAATATAGTAATTGCTGCTCGCAATGTTTAGACAAAAAGCTATGGATTTCACAAATCTAAGCACTCTGGTTTATTAATAGGACTTAATTTTTTGTAGAAGACACTGTGTTTGGAAGTTAGTAGATAGCAGAAAAGCACCTTGTTCATCAGATTCAGTTAAGATACTCGTCTGGAAGTAAAGCCACAGACATCCCTAGATGACTCAGAATCTTCGTCTTCTGGGTGAATAGCGGAAATTGTGATGGTGGATAGCGTTTGGTCTTGATGTGCCTGTAGTTGTATTTGAAGGTGCATTTTCTGCTTTCTGTTGTTAGTGCTGTTACATTTAAAATTTCAGCTGTTGCTTTCGTTATTTTTGTTGTGCCTGGTAAGTGTTAGCTCTTCTTGTCACCATTTCATGAATTACGGATCCGTGGTCTCTGAACTTAGGCTGTTGTCCTCACTCTCACTTTATTAGACAGAAAATGTGGATCCGTTTTAATAACTTGATAATTCACAATTCCAGTCCGTGCCTGGTCGTCGTGAACTGTGAAACACACAAAGAGAACAACCCAGATCGTCCAGCTTCAAGTAAACCCGCTAGTAACACGTAGCACTGCAATCCAGAGCGTAGTTGAGCTGAAATACAGTGAACAGCCAGGTCACGAATTACGGTGTAAGTGAGGTAAAGACTTTAGCACAGCATAGTTCTTAGTATCTTGCAACCGCCCGGTGGCCGGTTTTATTTTCAGTTTGAGGGCAGCAACCAGGTCCAGTTGCACCTCTTACCGACTGCCGGCGGAGTTATTGAAAGCGGACATGACAGGCTGTCGATCCATGTGTCGGCTGGCAGAGATGTACGGGTAGCACCTGACATATACATAAAACTCGCGGGAAGGGCATTCGGTTGATCAATGAGGCCAAAGGATATTACTACCTTAGGCTATCTGTTTTGCACTCACCCAAGATGTCAAAAACTCCTGACGTTCGTGGTGTAACGTTTGCAGTTCGTTCATGTTTCAGAACTTTACATTTAACGGTTCTTTTTCTGCCTCGATTACGTTGTCACGAAATGTTGAAAACATTTTTCTTTCTGCTACGTTGTAAAATCTGTTTGACCTCTTCGTTGAGTAAATGTAGTGAAAATATCTTCACAGGATGTTGTTATAATCCAAAAGAAGGGCAGTCTTTTTTAAGAAAAAACTTCCGGACACGAAATACGATTACTATCTCTATTGATCTGTGAACTCCTTTCCTTCCTTTTCAATGTAGAGAACGAATTTTTTACAGAAACTGTTGGATGTCGTATAGTTACAGTTATGAGCACCAACTATTAAACTTTTAAATTTCAGCTCGTGATTGATTACACTACCTAATATGCGTGTACATCAGTGTATACGTCAAATAAATGAAAAACAGAGAGTTTATTATTCAGTGGTCGAAACTGAAGAACACTAAATTCACTATTCAGTTGCCTAGGCTGAAAGAGGACAGATTTTCTTGCAGTTTTTCAAATGCAATTACAGTAATATTGCTATTGTGTAGTTCTTACTTCAGGGGATAAAAGAGAGATAACGTCAAGTGGTCTACGGACAAAAATCGTTCTGATATATGTACACTTATGTTAACAACTGTCTTTTTGTAATCAGTTATCCTTAAAATTGTAGGGCATGTTGTCCGGTTTCATTTACTGTCATTTACTTCATAATCAGAAAATACTTGAGTCACTAACCAAACTAATTAACACTATTTCCTTAGGTTTAGTATTGCTCTCTTTCCTTTGTGGGCGAAAATGTATGTTTTTGAACTGTAGAAGATAGGATGTTGACTAGTCCAAATGGAAATTTTGTTATCTATTTATTCGTTGAACAATTTTAATAACTATAGTAATTATAGCTACGATTAATCTCACCATAAACGGTAAATGCCCCCAGAAGGCAACACACTGCGAACCGAATGGTGATAAGACCGCCGTCGGCTGCCTTCTCGTTGCATCGGCACTTCTACGTATGTGCTGCCTGCAAAGCTGACAGTGTGTGGAGGTTAGCAAAAGCCTGGTGAGCGATAACCGCTGACAGTTCGTGGCGCCTATCACACATGCATATTCATACGTTCTTGTCGATATTTTCGGGTAAGCTAGAGGTCGTGCTTCAACTTGAAGCTTCATTTGTACGCTGCGATAGTTGTGAAGGTTGTCCACGAGTGGCGAGTCCGAAATTGAGAAGGCAGCAGGTTTTCCTGTTTGTAGGTGGCTGCATGATTCGCGACAACTTGTAAAGTCTTAGGTTCCTTTGCGCCATTTCCGTTGCTGGCTGGGAACATTTCCGTGTGGAATTCCGACACGGAACTACGTCATTGCTACGTACCTGCTGCGGGACCACTGTCGCAGTTACTGTCATATTAAAACGGAGGTTAATGGCTAGCTCCCGTCTGTTGTACTATTTAGTTGACTCAAGGCGAGTGAAAATGGCGTTGGTGGGCACCAATCTTGGTAGTGCTCGTGAGATCGGCTGCCAATCATGTATGTGTTCTATTATTTAAATTCCAAATGGGGTGCGATTAGTAACTTGAGTGTGTTCTGGTGATTTAGATTTATCTGTAACTATTGCACCGCCTGGAAGGTCTTTTGTGTTAAGCTGCCTCAATGGACACTCAGATTGAATGTGAGCATCTGGGCCAAGGGACCGTGTATTTAACTGTGTACCACTAGACTGATTCCATAAATTCATTTATGCTGTCAAAGTATGACAGAGATGTAAACTGACAAATTCTCTTAAATTTGATGTAATTGCTTTTTAGATGCTATTGTATGGTAGTAACAATGTTTTAGACTTCGAAAAGTTAATTGTCCTATTTTCCGGTTTGGACGTGTACCGAATGTAAATAAGTTTACACCAGCTTCTGAACAAAATATCTAGAGGGGAGCCTTGACGCCCTTCGTCGGTTTATGATCGGCGGTTTTGAGGGTAAATTACGAGTTTTAATTCGATACGTGTTACTGCAATTCTGTCTGTATTAAGTGTTAATACTTTTGGTTAGTGCCTGCAAACCAGCCTGTTAATAGCAACGTCTGAACCATTGGTGCTTATAGACAATTATGATATTAAACAAGGATTTCATTGTTTTTATATAAATTTGATACTTTAATTAGTGGTGCTTTCAAATATTTGCTTGTGTGCTACGCCCTCAAATTTTCATTGGTGTCTTTTTCATAGTAATTATATTTCATGCATTTTAGAAGTTTTATTCATAATTTATGAGCGTATTTCAAGTATTGTAGACACTTTATTCATCATTTATAAGTGCTTAACTGAATAATTAAATGTGTTCAAATTACCAGCGTGTGCCTTATGTAAGCTGATTGTGTTAAATAAAACTGTGAAAGTTTTCTGCTGAGAGTGAGTTCACTAATTTACCGCTCCTGGAACCCACATTTTTAAGCCATTTCACCTACCTCTCAGAAAGCCATATGACTAATAACGCGACATACGCACGCACACGCACGCACACACTGTAATATTTTTCTTTCTTGTTCTGTGACAAGGGGAGCATGGATGTAAACAGGGTGTTTGACTATTACAGGAACAAACGAAGGGAGCGAGTAGAGGACAATGAAACAAATAAACAAAAAATGGCTCTGAGCACTATGGGACTTAACATCTGAGGTCATCAGTCCCATGGAACTCAGAACTACCTAAAACTAACTAACCTAAGGACATCACACACATCCATGCGAGAGGCAGGATTCGAACTTGAGACCGTAGCGGTCGCGCGGTTCCAGACTGAAACGCCTAGAACCGCTCTGCTACACCGGCCGGCAAACAAATAAACAGTCATAATAAACATAGATCCAGAAACTTGTGGTTTCCCCTTTATGATGTATTACGACTGAGAACATGAACAGACTATAACAGACTCCGCGAGAATCCAAACGTTATAAACCGGTTTTTTAGACAATGTAGTTGAAATAATATTATGTAAATATTGTGATATACAAAGGGAAACCAAATAATTGATGATAAACAATTGTACATAAATAAATATTACAACAGATATTGCATCAACATGTGACAGCTGGTTGAAATTTTAAATTAATTTAAATTTGTACTAAAGTGTAATTAAATGTACTGTTATATTTTAGTGTAGTACATCATGTTGACTTCATATCTGAGAATAGTTATTGTCAAAAGAAGAAATGTATATTTATGTTTCAAAGTGGAAGGCAGAGGAATGAAATTTTGGAAAAAGGTTCTTTGACTCACTCAGTAGGTTTACTGAGGAGATAATATGGTGATTTGCTTTTATGTACATACGTTTGTATCTCTTTGAGTAGATTCATGAGTTTACCTTTCTGAGTGTGGTGCAATATCTGAGTGTAGTCTTCATTGCTTTTATTGCTTTTTACCCTGTGTCTGTTGAGAGTTGTGTGCATTGCAAACATGATGTTCGAATGTATGGCATCTAGATGATCTTTGAACTGAATCTTAAAACTTCTCCCCGTTTGTTCTGTACAGTCGGAGTGTCCACTTTGGCAAGTGGGTTTGTATATCTCTGATATTGTGATTGTATTTTTAATTGCATTACTTATTTTGTGTGACATACTGCCTAAGAAAGAAAGTAGTGTAACATATTCTGTGCTGCTTTCTACTGTCCTTGTTAGCCATTGGATGCCTGGTGTGACGCCTTCTTGTGTCTTTTTATTTTTGTGATAGTTTATCTATCAATAGAGGATTGTATCCAGTGTTCTAATCCATAGTTTTAATTGTTCTGAATTCTTTAGGTTGTTCAATTGGTTCAAGTAGGATAATGTGTAAGTGATACAATGTGGACCTAAAATGTTCACTATTTGCTGGTTTGGGTGGCAAGAGGACGTGTTGATGCACACATCAGTGAATGTCGATTTTTTTTGTAAAAATGAAAATGATATTTATGGGAGATTTTTATGTCTCAAAAGTTGATAATGTTATTGGTCTCATGATCAACAGTGAATTTATGTTTTTGTGCATGCTGCTCAGATTTCTCCTTAATGTATTAATTTGCTGTTCGTGCTGTTTGATGCCATCAAAAAGAATAATTCTATCATCTTTTATAGTAGATGATTTTGTTGTTGATGTGACTGTTTGTTTTGAAAAACGTTTGCTCTAACTGGCTTATGTAAATATTAGCGAACATGCTCGATAGACAGCTGTCTATTGCCAAGCTATCTTACTGTTTGTAGATTTTGTTTTTGAGGTGCAGTAATTCTATGGCCATATCAAAGTAAGTGACTCATTGAGTTTACTGATCTGTGGCATGCTTACTTTCTTATGAGTCAGTAGTCTGTTCCTCATTATATTAATGGTGTACTCTATTGGTATTGAGGTTTATCACACTAAGCAATCCAAATTTGGCTGTTGGTAGAACGTGGACATTTTTAATTCTGTCAATCAGTTCACATGTGTTATTAATGGAAAAACTGTTTTCTAAAGTGTATTGGGAGTTAAGAGGCACTAGCAGTTTGTTATTTAATCTACATGAAGAGCTTTTCCTAGAATTTACAGTGTGCCTAATGGAACAATTTTGCTTATGGATTTTAGACTGTGGCCTGAGTCGAAATCATTATGGCTTATAGAAATTCAGTCATAAACTTCCCATTTAGTTGAGAGGAAGTTACAATTTTCAAGTGTTTTGTTAATTTTATCCTGGAATTTAGAACTTGGTCTAAAGACTAGTTCAGATGTGTTATTACTATTGACAAATTCCATATTTATATCAACAGAGGCACTTTCATACATTATGACTACAGAATTACCGGTAACAGCTTTGACTATTAGAGATCTAATGTTAAAACAAGTGTGGAGTTGATTCTATTTAGACACTCTGTTCTTATGTGGATTGTAGTGTTTTAGATGGTTGTGATAATTTTATTAGTTTCAAAGGCTAATGCATTGCTTTTTCTTGAAATTAATCTTGCAATATTACATGCAATCTTAGTGGATCTAAAAAGAAACTGTAAGATATTGCCATATTAAACTTCTATAACAGTATCACTACAGAGGTCATCATGAATATAGTCAGGAACAAACCACATAAATATAACAAACTGAGCATGGTAGAGAGCTGTTAACTCATTGAGCTATGTATATTAGTACTATCACACAGTTACTTCAGTTTTAACAGCAAAATCTAAACACAGAAAGGTGGGTCAGCAATGGGCAGCCAGAATGTGTAAGAAAATATGTACGTAAACCACTTAGACCAAACATTTTTCAAAGCTAACAATCATATCAACGAAAAAAAAATCACTTGCTGTAAAAGTGTGTAAATGATAAATTATTCTTTTTGATGGCATCAATGAGGAAATTGACACACTATCGAAAAATCTGAGCAGCGTGCACAAAAACGTTAAAGTCATAGTTGAGAAGGAGACCAGTAACAGCATCAGCATCTTAGACTTAAAAATCTCCAACAAGAATCATAAACACCGTTCTGATAGATCCATTTGTCTTTGTACAACGTTCATTTCTGTAGGTAATAATTTTACTTTGACCATGTAGATGTGTCTAAGGCAATACCGTGACTAAAATGAAGCCCAGTAGCCTAAAAAATATTGTAGGTAAAAGAAAAGGCACTTTTTATGATAATATCATTCGGTTGCATGATGATATCGCGATTTATATGTTCCAAGTCTTAGCAAACATCACAAGTGATGTAGTGCGAGACAGGATAGTTTTGGAAAAATCTGACATATTACGAACTGGTTATAATTAGACTCAATCTTTTGATTTTTAACAGCAAAAACCGGGAAGATGTGGGCAAGGGGTGATAAAATAGAGTATAACTAGCGATAGGTGCAGTATAGGGTCATGATTTAAATAGCCAGAGCATTAGCAACTGTTGCAAGTGCATTGCATCATTTTAGAATTAGCTAATAATAAAATTATGAGTGAGTTAAGGCATTCGTATCCTTGTGCACAGAATGGTTGGATGTGTAACGTCAGCCACTGAATGTATAAGAAGACCTTTGTCAGTAAAAGAGAGTAGAGGTAGCAGTTTACAGGTTAGAAGCTATATCAGATAGTGGCTTGTCTTCAAGCAGTTACATTTTTGCGAAATAAGCACATGTATCAGTATTTATGCATCAGTTTCCATCTAGCACAGACAGAATGCCGTCCTCTTTAGCTATTCTATAACAGAAATTAATAACTTCCTTGTCAGTCCAGCATTTCTGCTTTTCTTTTATTCCTCACGAAATGTTCTCGTCCACAATGAGCAACATTATAAAGAGCTGACAACTCAGTTGCGACTCACATGTCAGATGCTGTAGAGCATTCACATGGAGCTGAAACCTGGTAGCTGAACCAGTATTTCCCGAATCGTTTACGTAATCAGACAGAGGCGATGCTGTGAAACTGGTCTATGGAAGACTGGATTTGGGAGCTCATGTATATGTAGTACGAGACATAATGCTAACTCAGTTAGTCTGTGAAGAAGACATCCTACAATTCCCGTCGAATAGATTACAAAACTACTGGAAGCCAAATACAGTATGACTGTGGAATTCGTGTTCACTGAATCACAGCAACATTTCTTTCGGTCCAGTAAATGAGAGGATAAACGGCTAAAAACATAAAACGTACAGAAACTTGAAAATTATCGGCGTCAGAGGCCACCGAATGAATTCTCTGTGACGAATTATATGCCAGGAACTGCATATTTACTTTTACTCCCTAGTTTATGTACTGTAAAAGTTTGTAAATCCCAGATTATCCGACGGCAAATCCCCTGATGCACTTAATCGCTCTCGTCAACACACAGAAAGCCTTGGTAATCGCACGTTAGAGCCTCTAAACAGCGATTCAAAAATATCCGATCGTCGTCATTGGAACATTTAGCTGGCCCAGTAACAGCTGCGATTCAAACCGTGAGCTATTCTTTCTTTCGTAGCAACAACACGTGTGTTTCGCTGCGTGTAGTTCAAACCTGAGCCCATAAAAAGCTTATTTCTCTGGCAAACAAACAAGAAAGTGTATTTTTTAAGTTAGGTTGTTCCCGACTCGGTTAATTTAACTATACCGAATGTTATAATTCACACACAACGGGTCTTGCGAGTTTCACTAGCAACTAACATTATTCATAAGGGCTGAAACATTAACAAAGTCGCACTCAGCGATGTTGGGAAAGGTTACTTTTATTTACAATTAAGCACAACCGGAAAAAGAGGAAAACGGAAAAGATAAGAAAGCATTGTAAATAGCTTTCAAGATTAACGCATAAGCTGGAACTTTTTTTTATCTACATGACAAAAAGCTGTACAGTGTTTAGAGTACAGACGTGTTCACAGATAGAGAAAAACAACACAGTAGGTCCGCAGTTTCTTTTTTCCTTGTACTTTCGTTGTGCAAAGGGTGTGATCTCTGGCTAATGTTCACAGTCGTAACGCCACAGAAATGCTGTTTACACGTTGAGTTGCAACCCTGACTCCAGAAACAGATTGCAAACTGTAAGTAGTGGTGTAAAGTTCGTTCGGGGTCACATTTGGTATAAAATTGATATTCTAATTAATTAAACTGATCAATTAAACCACCCCTTCACCCTCTGCTTAACATATTGTTATGCTAATTGATTTATGACACCGTGGGGGTTGATTTATGACCACCTGAGTGTAATCTGTCCTTCTGTGAATTCCCAATCCTCCGTCAACCCATCCCCTTCCTCCCTCCATCCCTGTCACCCACTACCATGGTAAAAGGTACATTTTTCTTTGTCACTCCTCCCCAGCTCGGTTCTGAGTCTCTTTTCTGCTCTCCTGGAATATCCATCAGCCCTCCCCTCCTCTCCCCTCCTCCACTTCCTCTTTCAGCTTCATGCACCCATTGTCTGTCACATGCAAGTAATTGATCGTCCATATTAGAGACAAGTTTTATGCTTAAATTTCTCAGGGCTTCAAACCTTCCTATCACTCCATAACTGAAATATATCACTGCATCTAGTACACCAGATTTTAATGTAATTAGTCCAACAAAAACCTTCTTGGGTAATCTTTCCCATATGCAATGGTTGAAACATTCATTTGTATTCCGAGTTCCCCCATGAAGACATTTACTAAGCAAAACAGGGTCACTCAGGTCTCTAAAAATTGGTTTTATTTCATTCATAACAGGCTCAGGAAGAGAATGCTTATGATGGTATACATGACAACTTTCTTTTGCTTTTTGGTAACCACACCAAGAATCTGTTGCTTTAGTGCAATGTCCTTGAAGAGGGTGGTATTCTGTAAACAACTTATGAAATTAGGTGGCCCATGCAGCTTTTATCATTGCTGTAACATCATTCAGATGTGCAGCTCGTCTAATAGCCAGTCCATAATAACTCTGAAGAAGGTCTATTATAGTTTCTGTCAATATGCCTCGACCAGACAGATTTTCCATCACATAGCAACTTCTCTTTCATTTCTCTTCGTAGCTACCTCAATGTAGCACCCATCCTCTTTTGCACATGTCCACAACACTCCAGTTTTGTTACCAAGGTATCACCATAAATATTGAACTCATTAATTTTATAGAAAGCCTTAGAGTTCCCATCCCCTAGGTACTTCATATATCTAACGTTATAAACGGGCACCGACCTCTGAAATATTTTTAGAGCTCCATCACACTCCATATCTCCACTATAACCAGCATAATTCATAGAACACTGATGTTCAATACATCCTTCATTGTTACAATGGCAGGTGTAGCAGTACTTAGATAAGCACTCAACATCAATAACTTTTCCATTCCCCAGAGAAGTAGCGCTTACAACACCATTCAAGGAACGATGTCCTCAACGTTGCTGTGTCCCACCAAGTGCAACAACAATGTCCCTGGTTCCACCAATATTTACATTTTGCTGCACGTTTCATAGATGCTCTAGACACAACCGTCAAGGCACCTAAAAGAATTTTTATGTACTTGCTAAACCTACTGGGAGGAGGAGGAGGAAGGTCCATCAAACCACAAAACGTTTGAGCAGCCTTTCTTCCTTTTCGTACTGCACGCACTGCATACGCTAACTTCAAATTCACATCATTTTCGAGGTAGATTTATTACAGGATCTACACAGAACAACTAATTTTGATGCTTAACCCTTCCTGCTACTTTGTTGTTCAGTTATTCAGAGACAGCCTACACCATCACATTGTTTACATTTTGCCACTTCCTTTATTAAAGAAGATAAGATGCTCACATCATTAACAACAAATCCACTACAAACAGCGTTATTGTTAACACAAAAATTTGATCACCAGGAGGTGCGTGCCATGTGGGAGTTTCTTTCCTGAAGAATTGATACATAAATTACTTTCAACAGTGTGGCTTGCTTTGTTTGTGAACTGGTCACCATGGAATTTCCTTTCATAGAAATTCTTGATACGTGATATAGTTCGTATTTATTGCACACTAAAGGATATGTACATCCACGACACAAAAATTTGATCACCAGGAGGTGCGTGCCATGTGGGAGTTTCTTTCCTGAAGAATTGATACATAAATTACTTTCAACAGTGTGGCTTGCTTTGTTTATGAACTGGTCACCACGGAATTTCCTTTCATAGAAATTCTTGATACGTGATATAGTTCGTATTTATTGCACACTAAAGGATATGTACTTCCACAAATACACTCCTGGAAACTGAAATAAGAACACCGTGAATTCATTGTCCCAGGAAGGGGAAACTTTATTGACACATTCCTGGGGTCAGATACATCACATGATCACACTGACAGAACCACAGGCACATAGACACAGGCAACAGAGCATGCACAATGTCGGCACTAGTACAGTGTATATCCACCTTTCGCAGCAATGCAGGCTGCTATTCTCCCATGGAGACGATCGTAGAGATGCTGGATGTAGTCCTGTGGAACGGCTTGCCATGCCATTTCCACCTGGCGCCTCAGTTGGACCAGCGTTCCTGCTGGACGTGCAGACCGCGTGAGACGACGCTTCATCCAGTCCCAAACATGCTCAATGGGGGACAGATCCGGAGATCTTGCTGGCCAGGGTAGTTGACTTACACCTTCTAGAGCACGTTGCGTGGCACGGGATACATGCGGACGTGCATTGTCCTGTTGGAACAGCAAGTTCCCTTGCCGGTCTAGGACTGGTAGAACGATGGGTTCGATGACGGTTTGGATGTACCGTGCACTATTCAGTGTCCCCTTGACGATCACCAGAGGTGTACGGCCAGTGTAGGAGATCGTTCCCCACACCATGATGCCGGGTGTTGGCCCTGTGTGCCTCGGTCGTATGCAGTCCTAATTGTGGCGCTCACCTGCACGGCGCCAAACACGCATACGACCATCATTGGCACCAAGGCAGAAGCGACTCTCATCGCTGAAGACGACACGTCTCCATTCGTCCCACCATTCACGCCTGTCGCGACACCACTGGAGGCGGGCTGCACGATGTTGGGGCGTGAGCGGAAGACGGTCTAACGGTGTGCGAGACCGTAGCCCAGCTTCATGGAGACGGTTGCGAATGGTCCTCGCCGATACCCCAGGAGCAACAGTGTCCCTAATTTGCTGGGAAGTGGCGGTGCGGTCCCCTACGGCACTGCGTAGGAATCTACGGTCTTGGCGTGCATCTGTGCGTCGCTGCGGTCCGGTCCCAGGTCGACGGGCACGTGCACCTTCCGCCGACCACTGGCGACAACATCGATGTACTGTGGAGACCTCACGCCCCATGTGTTGAGCAATTCGGCGCTACGTCCACCCGGCCTCCCACACGCCCACTATACGCCCTCGCTCAAAGTCCGTCAACTGTACATACGGTTCACGTCCACGTTGTCGCGGCATGCTACCAGTGTTAAAGACTGCGATGGAGCTCCGTATGCCACGGCAAACTGGCTGACACTGACGGCGGCGGTGCACAAATGCTCCGCAGCTGGCGCCATTCGACGGCCAACGCCGCGGTTCCTGGTGTGTCCGCTGTGCCGTGCGTGTGATCATTGCTCGTACAGCCCTCTCGCAGTGTCCGGAGCAAGTATGGTGGGTCTGACACACCGGTGTCAATGTGTTCTTTTTCCATTTCCAGGAGTGTATATATAGCACTTGGGCAACAAACGGTCAGTAACACGTGAACGAATTGCCTCAGCGAAACAAAAGTAAATACTAGCAAAGATAATCATTTACCGACACAAGAAATCTGCACTGTTACCAACATATACAATGTATCATATGTATTAGCCGCTGGAAAGAAATAGTTCACAGTTCTTTTCGAAATAATACAGGTTTCTGTAATAGGAATAAAGGGGGCATTGAGGAATGCATGACCACAGCTTTAAAATTTGATATACATGGATCATTTTTCATTTGAAACCCTATAATGTATATATAAATATAATCAAGAAAGAATATAGGATTTAATAAAGTCATAAAAAATTTCGATTTTTCCTCCGTATATAAGTACCCTCTATCCTTATGCCAGAAATGTACATTCGTTTAGGGCATTGGCTACTTCTACCACATGCCTGGACACAAACGGAGGCGTCCTAGGAAACCAAGCACATATTAATCAGTGTAATAACAATTAAAAATTGCCATTGGAGCATCAGTCTGGTATCATTTGATATTGAGTGAAGTATCGGAAATATCTCCTCATGACGACAGTGGGTCTGGAAATACCATTTTCCCCACTTAAATCTATATCCCCTTATGACTTATATAACTTCAATGTAAAATTTTTCATACCCCTATGACTACAAATGGGTTGAAATCTCAACTTTCCGCGTAAAAATCTGAGAATCTATACGTTCCTTGCGACTGTACATAGTCTGTTCACTTCCATCCTCTTCTTTGAACATGTCAGAACACTGACTAAAGTAACGTGACACTCCAAAAAACATATACATTTCAGACAAGCAGTGCAATTATCGTTTATATGTGTACAGCGAGGATAATTACGGCACTCAACTACTCTCAAT
Organism: Schistocerca gregaria; assembly: GCF_023897955.1. Lineage (NCBI taxonomy): Eukaryota > Metazoa > Arthropoda > Insecta > Orthoptera > Acrididae > Schistocerca > Schistocerca gregaria. The sequence goes on along the minus strand of NC_064920.1, from coordinate 785,874,584 downwards.
AAGTTCAGGAGCAGCAAGTCTTCGTTCTACGGATAATCTAGCATGGATAGCGAGCTGTGGAAAACGAAGTTGCCACAGGCCGCACGTCTTCTGGTCGCGGAACGTAGGAACGTCCTCTCTGGTGTGTTTACGCTGTTTATCCTTACTCGCCCGGCGAGCTCCAAACACAGTCCTTCCATAACGAGCGCCTCGTTGCCAAAAGACACCGCCAGAGACCTATTTCAACTGCCACCACCAGAAATCTCTCTGTGCCGGTTGTCCCAGCCTGCTCGTGCTAATCAAAGCCAAAGATATCTTCACACCCCAACACCACAGACATACTCGCGAGCCGGACACTAGGTATCGACCTTGCAGCAAGGCTCAGTGTCATTAACGGAAGAGTGTTATTGTATTACGAAGTTGGGGACTGCAGGTTACAACTACAGAATGAATCATATGTTTGGCACTGTGTAAGACTGTTAAGTGTTTTAAACTCTACCGTTTCTGGACATGTGACTATAGTAAACCTTACATCTTCCTTATCTAGAGAGCATTGTGTTATCAGCTTGGGGCTGGGATATAGAACTACGGAATGGATCACGGGTTTGACCCTGTGCAGTACTGTTTAAGTGTTTTAAACTCTGACAAGCAGTACTTACAATGTTTTTTTTCTGTGCTCTCTACCAACCACAACCATGCAGTGTCAGTTAGTGAATACCTTACACAACAGTTGCGACATGGTTTTTAACAACATTCTGCTGTATGTCTTCTGAGGTAATAGGAACACAAGCAAGTTAATTGCTGTTTTGGATGCTTTCCTAATTGCTGTCTTGGATGCTTTCCTACAAAAGTCTTGGATGCTTTCCTACAAAAGAGAACTATCAGCTTCTTATCTGAAATGGACCTGCTTTAAAGGATGATGGAAATAGATGGAGTAATCTGTTGAGAGAGGTTCTAACGAGGTATGACCTAATGCTAGACTTACGGTGTATTCTAGAGAGAGGGGGATGTTGTAGCAGGTCATTTATAGCACATTGAACCATTTCTTCCGTTCTACTCTCGGGCTGTATCATTTGTGTGATATAACCTGCATTCGACTCGGGTACAGTTGGGTGTTCTGTGTGAGATGTAGAGCGCTATCTACCTGCAACCGTTAGCAGTAGAACGGCAGTTACAATATTGGAATGAAGATACCTGTCAATATCACTAACGTGTTATACTTTTCACGAAAGCAAAAATGGAATTGAATTAATTACATGGAACACAGCTCGTTTTGTTCTTTCACGAAAATTCGAATGTAGCAGGTACAGTGCCCTCCTATCACTGGTCAATTCCAAATTAGGTAGGAGAGGATGCTGTAGGGAAGGTTGGTTAAAGACAGATGAAGAGTTGCGAGATGCCTAGAGAGTCATCATTTTTCGCTGCTAGGAAGCTATGGTATGCCGTGCGGAACGATACCCAGATGGTGTGAGCATGGACATACCATAATCTTTCGTATTCTATACATCTATAAATGATAACCGCGCTACTTGTCGGGGACGTTATGCTGTTGGAAAGTGATGTTACTGTGGTTAGTGTTCCAACATATCACCAGACATGTGCCGCAAGTGACCAGACTACTATTCGTGTAAAAATTACGTATGTCTAGCCGTAGGGGAAGGGTACATTTGACACGGGGAACTGTCATTTCACACGCTGACGAGTATAGCATACCGTAAGTGGTGATAACTTCATTTTGTGAACACTTGCACACCAGGGTTCAACTGGATCCGCTACAGTGTACAAACAGGATAAGCAATACATCTGTAACCATCTGTAACATAATGGATACGCAGGGTGTCCTCTCATCGGCTCCATCACATTTTCTCTGTCGTACTATCGACTGCAATGTTTACTAGAGTACACCAACCCACATTGGTGATGTCTTTCCAACCCTTTCGTCCATGGGAGTGCTGTTGATTATCACATAGTGCCAGTCCCTGTGCTTTACAACATTTGTTGTAGAGAGCCTTGGCGGGATACAGCACCTTCGTGAGGTGCTGATTGAAAATATGTGCAGCCTGTTCTCGAATCTGATTATCTGCAAGATCTAAATGTCTAATAATTTCCTAGAACTGAGGAGAATCGAGACACGTAGCCGGTGTCAGTGTTGACATATCATAATTTTTTCGGATGCCGTACACATAAACGGTAACTGCACTATCTGTCTGAAATGTGTATGTGTTGGAATGTAAAGTTACTGTGTTCAGTGTTCCAACATGGGTAAAAAAAATGATGTCAGTGAGAAGACAACAGACTATGTCCAGTTGAAAAGGAGATGCAGATTTTCCTATTTTTACGTGGAAAACATAAATTTACGTGGGAAATTGGTATTTCCAGAGCCACTTCGACATGAGAAGGTTTCCGATACTTCACTCATTTCGAATGTCACCAGATTAATAATGCAATGGTGATATTTAATTAGATATAGAAAAAAGTCTTGTTTGCACAAGATAGATTTATTTAATCTTGACCTGTGACGCGTTTCGTCTGTTCTAGGCATCATCAGACAATCTGCGGAGATTACAAATTGGTGTAAGTATAAATTGCTATTAAAGGAAATATGAACGAATAAACTAAAAATAAAACAGGAAGACAAACATCCATTGGACTACGGAACAAAGAGACGTCGAACGTAATAAAAGTCCAAAAGAACCGAGAGGTAACAACCAGATAGCCACAATCGATGCTTCGTTACGTCACCGATAAAATTCTTCCTACCTGTATCCGTGGAGTCACATGTGATTAAAAGTTCCGAAGAACAGGGAGGGAACAGCCAGATAGCTACTGTCAATGCTTCTTTACATCATCTGGAAGCAACACAAAAAGCGGCAATGACAATAGGAGAAACAAAACTACTAAGGCCTGCAAGGGGTACCTGACTTAGGCATATAGGTTAATTGTAACAGTCAGTTTTCCGGTTTAACGTTGCACGCTTTAGTAGCTTTCTTTTTCTTATTGTCATTACCTTTTTCGTGTTGCTTCTAGGTACACAAAGAGGCATTGACAGTAGCTATCTGGCTGTTTTCTCCCATTTCTCTGTAACTTTTATTAACCTATGACGTCGCAGATGTACAACAACCAAGAGGGAATAATAAGAGTGGACGAATAAGAACGAAGTGCTCGTATTAAGAAGGGTGTAAGACAAGGCTGTAGCCTTTCGCCCCTACTCTTCAAACTGTACATCGAGGAAGCAATGATGGAAATAAAAGAAAGGTTCAGGAGTGGAATTAAAATACAAGGTGAAAGGATATCAATGATATGATTCGCTGATGACATTGCTATCCTGAGTGAAAGTGAAGAAGAATTAAATGATATGCTGAACGGAATGAACGGTCTAATGAGTACACAGTATGATTTGAGAGTAAATCGGAAAAAGACGAAGGTAATGAGAAGTAGTAGAAATGAGAACAGCGAGAAACTTAACATCAGGATTGATGGTCACGAAGTCAATGAAGTTAAGGAATTCTGCTACCTAGGCAGTAAAATAACCAATGACGGACAGAGCAAGGAGGACATCAAAAGCAGACTCGCTATGGCAAAAAAGGCATTTCTGGCCAAGAGAAGTCTAGTAATATCAAATACCGGCCTTAATTTGAGGAAGAAATTTCTGAGGATGTACGTCTGGAGTACAGCATTCTATGGTAGTAAAACATGGACTGTGGGAAAGCAGGAACAGAAGAGAATCGAAGCATTTGAGATGTGGTGCTATAGACGAATGTTGAAAATTAGGTGGACTGATAAGGTAAGGAATGAGGTGGTTCTACGCAGAATCGGAGAGGAAAGGAATATGTGGAAAACACTGATAAGGAGAAAGGACAGGATGATAGGACATCTGCTAAGACAAGAGGGAGTGACTTCCATGGTACCAGAGGGAGTTGTAGAGGGCAAAAACTGTAGAGGAAGATAGAGATTGGAATACGTCAAGTAAATAATTGAGGACTTAGGTTGCAAGTGCTACTTTGAGATGAAGAGGTTAGCACAGGAAAGGAATTCGTGGCGGGCAGCATCAAACCAGTCAGTAGGCTGATGACCAAAAAAAAAAAAAGACGTCGCAGATAGGGGTAAGAAGAATTTTATCAGTGAAGTAATGAAACATCGACTGTGGGTGTCTGGCTGTTACCTCCTGTTTCTGTTGGACTTTTAATTACGTTCGACGCTTCGCTCACAATTAGCAAGAGCTTTCATTCCGTAAGCTCAGTCATGGTACAACATTTCATGGCCGGCCGCGGTGGTCTCGCGGTTCTAGGCGCGCAGTCCGGAACCGTGCGACTGCTACGGTCGCAGGTTCGAATCCTGCCTCGGGCATGGATGTGTGTGATGTCCTTAGGTTAGTTAGGTTTAAGTAGTTCTAAGTTCTAGGGGACTGATAACCACAGCAGTTGAGTCCCATAGTGCTCAGAGCCATTTTTTTGAACATTTCATGAGATGATACTTATACCCCACACCACCCCCTGAAACACACATGTCGCCCTATGCTCCGTATTTCAGTCGTCGTTTGTCATCTTCTGTTATTTTTAATTTATTCATTCATTATTGTCTTTAATAGCGATTTATAGTTTCACCAGTTTGTAATTTCCCCAGATTGTCTGATGACGCCTAGAACAGGTGAAACACGTCACATGTGAAGATTGAATAAACCTATCTTGTGCAACCAAGACTGTTGTTGATAATTCTTCCGGTTATATGGCCGTGGTCCATGGAATACCTCTATTCTTAACGTTTCGTCCAATACTACGTTGGGCATCCTCAGAGGTATGGCTTGTCCGGTTGAGTCCTGCCGACAGGACTAGCCATATCTCTGAGGATGTCCAACTTAGTATTGCACGAAAGGTTAGGAATAGAAGTACTCCATGGACCACGGTCATATAACCCGGAAGAATTATCAACAACAGTACCATCCGGTCGTGACAGCCTTCATTGCAACCAAGACTGTTTTCCATGTATTTGTGTCGTACAGATGGCACCGCAGTACTTATGGAGTGATTGTAATATTTAATTGTAATTACACTGATATATATGAGGCTGGTCTTCCTAAGATGACTCCATTTGGTGTACAGGCACAGGTAGCCAGTGGCAGGAATAAACTGACATTTCTGGATTTGTGCTCGAGCTGCACTGAGCCTCGTGAGCCAGTCAGGTGGGGTGTGAGGGTACAGTTGACCTAGCTGTGTCACGCCCTGGGAGGTTGAATAGTGAACTAATAGTCAGTATGTGTTGGACAGCATTCAAGATCGCGTGTGTTGCGAATAAGGGTACAGTTGACCTAGCTGTGTCACCCCCTGGGAGGTTGAATAGTGAACTAATAGTCAGTATGTGTTGGACAGCATTCAAGATCGCGTGTGTTGCGAATAATCTCCGATTTTTCGGTGAAAATCTCAGAAAATTTAATATAGCGAGTGTTTGTGCTTGACAATTATTTCACACCATGTAAAATATCTGCTTGACGACTGGACTCAGACCTCTGAGCATCTGGTGCAGCTGCTCGCACTGCCAATGAGTTCCGTGGTGCAAGTGTGCCTACGGAATTTCCCGTGATCTCCAACATCTACCAGTGACAACTATACTACTATAGAATGGACCTGGATTTAAGTGTTTGTGTTTACAAATGCCGTATCCCTGGGGTGCTGTGACATCCTTCCTCTCTAGCTCAGACTCAGTCTTTTTACCACAGTTTCCAGGTGAGGGTTGGGTGGGCGGATTTGAGGGAGGGAAGGGGATGGGAGGGAACAGCTAGAAGGTTCCCCATGAGAGTAGGAAAAAGGCTCAGAACTGAACTGGGAAGGGGTGACCAAAAAGTGTCCCTTTTCCCAGAGGGATGGGGGAGGAAGAGGCTGAGGGTGAGGGGTTGATATTCTCAGAAAAATGGATTATCCTCAGAGGGTCATAAATCAACCCCCAAGGCGTTGTAAATAAATTAGCATAACAATAAGTTAATGAGAGGTGGGAGGGATGGTTCAATTGGTCAACTTAATTATTTAGCACGTCAGTTTTATATCAAGAGTGTCTGGGAACGAACTTGAGCTTACTACTACTATATACAATATCTGCAACGTTTCCTGTGACACACAGTTTTGAGGTTTAGGGCACAGTTATCTGAAACACGCGATATAATCGCCTCAGGACAGTGTAAGGGTGATCGAAGGTAACCTGCCAATAATAGGACCAGTATCTGACAAGAACTGCGAGACGAAAGGCGGCTGTATTGCAAGACAACAGACTGCACAGTGTACAGCTGCCGTGGCGTTTGCAATTTCCTGACTGACTGTGTCCGAAACTCAGAGCCCTTCTTTGGTACAATAAATGGCTGACAGACTCTGCCCTGCTTGCCGCAGTGCAGAGACGGAATGTTAAACCTCGTTGGGATACGACGAAACTGATACTCAACTATTTACGTGCTTGTAGTACATCTTGAAGACAATTTATTTCTTATGCAAGCTTATACACACTACAGGAAAGAGCCAGTCCTACATATATAATATGGTTTCTGTACATGATGGCTATTGTGTGTGTCTAACGTTACCCGAAGATTTCAGGTAGAGATCGCCACACAGCATGTTCAGAAGAACAGCGCGCGCGGCTAACCGTCAACTTACGGACTCTTAGAAAGATCGAATCAATAGCATGAAGTACATAGGAACATCATACGGACAAATTGTAGACACAGTTAGGTGTAGTGAATGGAGACAATACCGATGCTGGCTAACAGTGCAGCAAAATGAGCTGGCACAGGTTTTTACAGAAGCACTACACAGCGAGAAGGAAGTATGATCGTCTGATTAGCTCTGATTAATAGACGATTGACAACAGCGGAAATCCGAGCAGAGGCTTCAAGGTAAGTTGTCACCAAAAATCGTCGCAAGTGGAACAGTGGAAACACGGCTGTCACCATACCTAGGCCAACAGTGATTTGCTTGTTGGTAATATCATTTGTGTTACCATAAACCAAGAGCAGTATATCATCGTATTTATACTGATTTTACCCGAGACGTTGATTTTATTTCAGTGGCTTTTTGGATTCATGTAGTTAATGTATACTGGCATCTATACTTGCTTTACCTGAAACCACTGCGAGACTTTACATTGTATACAATTACTGTTATTAAATTTGAAATAGTTCTGGTTTCGTATTATTTCGAGAAGATTCATGAATTCAACATCTTCAGCCAATAATATCTTTTTAGGGTTTATGAAGTTTCACCCGACATCTTAGATTAATTCTAGGTATGGGTACATGTGTGTAGAGGTTTGGAATGTCCCATCTTACTAACTGGATTGAATGGAGGATGTTGATATTCTTCATTTCTTCTGTTACTTGCTTACTATGTCTTTTCTGAATAGTTTCCTGTGTGTACATGCCTTGGATAATGCTTCGTTAAGTTTGTTTGTAATTTTGTAACCTGAGCGGTTTCTTGAATGCACTATGGGTCAAATTGGGCAGTCTTCTTCGATTTTTTATGGCTGGGATCTTAGTTCTGGTGCCCATGGATTCATGGTACTGCTATAGTTATTCTCATTCAGTTACCAAGAAATAAGTGCCACTGTCAATGAAAAAATCCGATGTTTTTTGCAGATTCTTCTGATTTCGTTATACACAAAGCGTGTTCTTTGTCCACCTTGATAACTACAGCTTTAATGTCACTTAGCTTTTCGTATATATTTGTGTTTACCTATGAATTTGGTGGACATCATAAGCTCTTTATTTTTTTGTTTGGGCCATTGATTATACACTCCTGGAAATTGAAATAAGAACACCGTGAATTCATTGTCCCAGGAAGGGGAAACTTTATTGACACATTCCTGGGGTCAGATACATCACATGATCACACTGACAGAACCACAGGCACATAGACACAGGCAACAGAGCATGCACAATGTCGGCACTAGTACAGTGTATATCCACCTTTCGCAGCAATGCAGGCTGCTATTCTCCCATGGAGACGATCGTAGAGATGCTGGATGTAGTCCTGTGGAACGGCTTGCCATGCAATTTCCACCTGGCGCCTCAGTTGGACTAGCGTTCGTGCTGGACGTGCAGACCGCGTGAGACGACGCTTCATTCAGTCCCAAACATGCTCAATGGGGGACAGATCCGGAGATCTTGCTGGCCAGGGTAGTTGACTTACACCTTCTAGAGCACGTTGGGTGGCACGGGATACATGCGGACGTGCATTGTCCTGTTGGAACAGCAAGTTCCCTTGCCGGTCTAGGAATGGTAGAACGATGGGTTCGATGACGGTTTGGATGTACCGTGCACTATTCAGTGTCCCCTCGAAGATCACCAGAGGTGTACGGCCAGTGTAGGAGATCGCTCCCCACACCATGATGCCAGGTGTTGGCCCTGTGTGCCTCGGTCGTATGCAGTCCTGATTGTGGCGCCAACCTGCACGGCGCCAAACACGCATACGACCATCATTGGCACCAAGGCAGAAGCGACTCTCATCGCTGAAGACGACACGTCTCCATTCGTCCCTACATTCACGCCTGTCGCGACACCACTGGAGGCAGGCTGCACGATGTTGGGGCGTGAGCGGAAGACGGCCTAACGGTATGTGGGACCGTAGCCCAGCTACATGGAGACGGTTGCGAATGGTCCTCGCCGATATCCCAGGAGCAACAGTGTCCCTAATTTGCTGGGAGGTGGCGGTGCGGTCCCCTACGGCACTGCTTAGGATCCCACGGTCTTGGCGTGCATCCGTGCGTTGCTGCGGTCCGGTCCCAGGTCGACGGGCACGTGCACCTTCCGCCGACTACTGGCGAGAACATCGATGTACTGTGGAGACCTCACGCCCTACGTGTTGAGCAATTCGGCGGTACGTCCACCCGGCCTCCCGCTTGCCCACTATACGCCCTCGCTCGAAGTCCGTCAACTGCACATACGGTTCACGTCCACGCTGTCGCGGCATGCTACTAGTGTTAAAGACTGCGATGGAGCTCCGTATGCCACGGCAAACTGGCTGACATTGACGGCGGCGGTGCACAAATGCTGCGCAGCCAGCTCCATTCGACGGCCAACACCACGGTTCCTGGTGTGTCCGCTGTGCCGTGCGTGTGATCATTGCTTGTACAGCCCTCTCGCAGTGTCCGGAGCAAGTATGGTGGGTCTGACACACCGGTGTCTATGTGTTCTTTTTTCCATTTCCAGGAGTGTAGCTTTCACACCTCTCTGCTATATCTGCGGCATGTTTTGTTGCAACAATAATATGTTTTCTAATTTGATTCTGATTTCAGACTGTACACTGTATTTCAGCCCTTTTTTTATCAGGTTGAGTTAAATGCCACGAGTTTGATCTCACTCTGATTGATACCTCTAGACAGATGGTGACACAAATGATGTTAACAGTTTACTTGGTACATTCAATAAACACGAAAGAAATATAAAACTTACTGTTGAACAGTGGTAGCAGCGACATCCTAGACCTGAATATCGGCAAAGAAAACAATGCACACATTCAAAGTCCACAGGAAAAACACCACCGTATCCAGCTAATCTTACCACGCTACAACAACACAAATGCTACATATAGAGCACCAGCTAACGGAGGCAGTAACACATCAGTGGATAAATATGTGAAGCACGATAAACTTTGCAAGGTCTAACAAATTTTTGCAATAAAATGGTTACGATAACAAACTTATTGGCAACCTCATACAGAAAACAAAAACAATAATAAACCAACTGCTACAAAGAAAATCAAAACGAAACCCACTCCTTGCCTAACAGTCACAAACAAACTGCCTTACAGAACAGTAAATATTTTCAGACCGCACATCAACGTTGCTTTCACAGCACACAACAAACTACAATGAATATTGAGACACAACGTAAACACACAGAAGGGGAAACACAGACTATCAGCAAGCCTTCTATACAGGCCAAACTGGGAGAAACTTCCAAAAAAGACATGAGTACAACGAACACCCAAATGCCTACCTCACAAAAAATTATACTAAATCAGCAGATGCCATCCGTCCATTGCATGACAACTCGAAGGAGGTTCATCTTCTACTTCACTTCATGTATTAGGCAAATTGCCTGTTACAGTACCAATTTCTTGCATGGTCTTCCTACATTTCTCCTTCCAGAACGCGTACAATTTAGAGCCTTACCGTGAAATCTCCCTCCACCTATGCAGTCTATGTGTTCCTTCATTTCTCTCCTGTTTTTCTTTGTTTTCTCGTTTAAGTTACATATTCCTAAATGTTTCCTTATATCTTCATTTACTTTTCGATCTTACCTTGTAAATCCTTCCACCATTCTTAGAAATCTCATTTCTTGGTCCTGTATCTGTTGCAACTTATAGACTCCTATTTGGAGGTCATCTTCATTCTCTGTAGTCAGAGTTAAATCATCTGCATGTAAAATTAAATTTAGTCTAGTGTTACAATCTAAAAGAACTCCATTTATGTTCAACATTTTCCATTTGCTGATTAGGTTCACTAATATGTATATACAGTGTGTTACAAAAAATTACGGCCTAACTTTCAGGAAACATTCCTCACACACAAATAAAGAAAAGCTATTATGTGGACATGTGTCCGCAAACGCTTACTTTCCATGTCAGAGCTCATTTTATTACTTCTCTTCAAATCACATTAATCATGGAATGGAAACACACAGCAACAGAACTTTGTTACAGGAAATGGTCAAAATGTCCACCGTTAGCGAGGATACATGCATCCGCCCTCCGTCGCATGGAATCCTTGATGCAGCCCTGGAGAACGGCGTATTGTATCACAGCCGTCCACAATACAAGCACGAAGAGTCTCTACATTTGGTACCGGGTTTGCGTAGACAAGAGCTTTCAAATGCCCCACATATGAAAGTCAAGAGGGTTGAGGTCAGGAGAGCGTGGAGACCATGGAATTGGTCCGCCTCTACCAATCCATCGGTCACCGAATCTGCTTTTGAGAAGCGTACGAACACTTCGACTGAAATGTGCAGGAGCTCCATCGTGCATGAACCACATGTTGTGTCGTACTTGTAAAGGCACATGTTCTAGCAGCACAGGTAGAGTATCCCGTATGAAATCATGATAACGTGCTCCATTGAGCGTAGGGGGGAGAACGAAACTAAAATGAGCTCTAACATGGAAATTAAGCGTTTCTGGACACATGTCCACATAACATATTTTCTTTATTTGTGTGAGGAATGTTTCCTGAAAGTTTGGTCATACCTTTTTGTAACACCCTGTATACTAGAAAATGTTGGAGGAGTACAGCATCCTTTTCGTACTCCTTTGTGTTCATTGGCTTTTTTGTTGTGTTTCCCACGTGTACAACAATTTCGGTGTTTCTGTATCAGCTCCTAATAACGTTGATGAGGTGAGATAGATAACCTCGTTGAGCCATGATTCCCATAGCATTTCTCTATTTGCATTATGACCCTTTTCTATAACTTGTTGCAGAGTAAAAACATAGTCGTTTCCTAAAACCTGAATGTTCTTCAGATAAACTTTTCCATGATATTTTTAAGTCTTGCATTCGGAATTTTTTAATAAATTTTAGGATGAGTCCGGGAGGCCTATATCTCGATAGTTACTACATTTATTTCTGACGCCCTATTTAAAGATATTGCTTTAGCTTTCAGCTAATCTTTTTGTGCCTTATTATTTCTCCAACATTGATTAAATAGATACTGGGATACTGGAATAACTCTCCATACTTCCACAGCTTCGTATTAATACCACCTAAAGCTGTGGTTTTCCTATTTTTGTAGCTTTTATAGCTTTGTATCAGTATCGTCCAGGCATTTTATGTCACTGATTCAGGTAATGCCTGAGTTAAAGTATCATCATCCTACAAAATTTTATAATAAGCTATCCATTCATTCTCTCCTATGTTACTAACACATAAACGATCACTCTCTTGTCTGTTGTATGTTTTAAATACTTTAAATACTTTAAATACTTTATGGATTTATCTGCCATGTAAATCATCCTTTATATTGCAAATAAAGTGTTCTCATGTTTAAGTGTGCATTGTCCGAGTTATGCATTTTCCATTATTTCTCTGCTCTTTATATTCATTATACTTTTCGTTAATGGGATTATTTATGTAGATCTTTAAAACTTCTTGTTTTCCTTCAATTGCTTTTTCCATCTCTGGTGTCCAAATCCTTACTCCTCTATCGTTCCTGTATTTCCCTTTTCTTTCCCAGAATCTCATTATCTATGTTAGATACAGCTATTTATAAGTTTCTACATCTTCTTCCAAGTCTTCTACCGTCTCTAAATTTGCTAATGTTTTTTTCAACCGTTTTTGATAGAGACCTCTTGTGCTGCTATCTTCTGAACGGCAAACTGTAACATCTTGTTCTTCTTCTTGATCCTTCACTATTTTCTTTGGTTTTCTTCATTTTGCGTAGATGTCAGTTATTGACACCAATAAGAAGTGGTTTGAACCAAGATCCACTCCTCGATAAACTCTGGTATCTCTAACATCTTGAGAAAAACCCTCTTTTTTATATTATGATCTGTAATAGATCTGTATCCTCTCGCTGTCCAGCTAAATTTGTCTTTGCCTTTCTCCCTAAGGAAACTGTTAGTAATTTTTAAATTACTAAAGATAAAAAATCTGAGTATTTTTCCGTTTTCATTACATACCTTACTGGAAATTTGCGAACTATTTTTGGAATAGGTATATTTCCAATTCTAGCACTGAGCTCTACCATAAGTAAAATTAAATTTTTATTGTATCTGTTTAAGACCACTTGTAACTGTTTGTAAAATGCCTTGGTCAGTTTGTCCTCCTAATGGGCGTAAATTGCTATTATTCATTGGATTACATGAATTTTATCCATAGTGGGTGCTGTCGAACTCCGTGACTGTTCCTTTATGGGGTTGTAGAAAAATATCCGCTACCGGTCACAATAAAAGGTTGTTTATTCGTCACACGACCGGTTTCTGGCTTGGGCCCATGTTCAGGTGTTTATACATTCCTTTACATGTTTTTACTGTTGAAGATCACTGTATAAATACAAAAAAAATTATTTGCTGGTGACTACACAAATACAAGTGGGACAATTGTAAGTGGTAAGGCAGCATTTGACGAAAATATGTCTGTACTTACAAAAAGATGAAGCACCATTATTACAGTTTTGCTGTGATGATAGTTTTGCCACTTAGGTACACACTTATGGTCATTTTCACGTCCATATATCAGGTATAGCTCCATGAAGCCCAAAACAGGTCGTGTGACGAATAAACAACCTTTTATTGTGACTGGTAGCGGATATTTTTCTACAACCTCATTGGATTCCTCTTGGATCTGTATTTCGTGCTTGTACATTTCCATTTTCATAGCCAAGTACTGTATCTTCCCATTTTCTATAAATTTAGATGGCAAGACGTTTACTTTCTCTTTGTTCCTGCTTTACTCTGCTGTATGTCATAATATAGTCGTCTGCATGATAGTCACATATGTTTTCTTCTTTGTTTCTCTAATTGATACAAAACCTAATTCCTTTTCTTTCAAATATTTAGCTAATTCGACTTCCTTAAGAGAAATTACAGGTGGCAACTTTCCAAGCTCCGTTGAAACATTTTCTCTTGTTCCAATTTCTTACCTATGTCATATCCTGGTAATTGTCCGGTTTCCGTGGCTGCTTGTGGTACTTATTCTAGCTTCAGAATTTTCATATAAAGTGGGTAAGGGACACCAAATTGACTCGTATGAAAAATTAGAAATTTTCAGTCATGGCACAGCACATGGGAACAGGTTGTTAAATGATAAGCTGAGGAGTAACAATGTAAACTTCTTCCAAAATGTTTGCAACATGATATGATTGTTAAATTTGTCTATGATTCCTGTACAACCTACAAATACCAAATAACCATACTTTTCAATACGTGCCATGCAACAAATATGCATCTTGCATCTTCATTGTTTGTTCTATTTTAGCCACTGAAAGCTATTTGCTTCATCAGTTAAGAGTGTCTGGAACGATGTAACCATATGAATGTGAAAGTGTTAAGTGATGATGATGTGCTAGAAAAATTTCCAGAAAAAATTTCGGGACTTGTCCTCACCGGCACACTGAGCAAATAAACAACATCATACTTCAGATTAATGGAATGTACACGTAACTGTGACAGACCTGATGATGGCAGCACGCTGCCGTAATGTGTCGCACTACTATAATAAATCGTTGTAAAAAGTGATTGAAAATCCCAACCTGTTGTGTGTCAGTGTTTTTTCTACAGGGGGCTTCTAAAAGTTGGTTGCCGCATTAGTTGGGTGTCGGAAATATACAGAGATGAAGAAATGGATGGTGTCAGCCCAGGGGAGGGGCTGATGACTCAAGCAGAAAGAGTAGCATCTCTCTTTGTCTGATGACAGTCCCTGCGGGGCTAAGGCTGGCTTCCTCCTTTGGCGGTTCTCATCTAGCTTAATCATTCTTTCCCTAATGAAACTGATGTCGACGAAATGATTAATTCCAAGAAAACTTATTCTTCGTAATCATTACCAAGTCTCATTACTAATATCACCTGAAAATACCTTGGAAACCATCACTGGCAGTATACACAGCACCCTAGATGGATGATCTCATTAGGTTAAAGTCTGGAGAAGTTGGAGACAAGGAAGGTTCTATGAAATCTTGGTCCCGATTTTCCAGGTACTTACCGATGTTTGCAAACGTGTGCAGGGAGCATTACCTGGCTGAGATGTCCAAACTATCCCGTGTACAGGTGAACGTGATCTCAACGGGTTGATTCGTGACCAAATAGGTACCAGGATATAGAACATCTCAACTATCGACCTTAGTGTAAACGAAAAACGAAACAAACTGTTAGTATCTGAGGCATACTGCTGTAATAAATATCACTATTTTTATTCACAGTCACCACAACATCGTTTATGTTTAATGGATCCTTGCACAGTACTTCCCTTGATGTATATTTCATCAAAATATAAGAGGTATTAGAGATAAAGTTAGTGAACTGCTTATAGATGTTGACTCTGAAATTATTGGTATATCGGAGCACCACTTAAATATTTTGGCAATTCAGAGGCTTCCTTTACCAGTACTCAGATTAGCTGGCTGTTTTTCAAGGAGTTCCTTACAGGGTGGGGGAGTGGCCATATTCGTAACAAATAATATTCCATTTGAGTCCATAGACGTATCACGGCACTGCACTGAACAGATATTTGAATGTTGTGCAGAGGTAGTTGACTTTAGTGAAACTGAACTTCTAATTGTTGTTGATTATAGGTCCACTAACTCTGACTTCAGAGCGTTTCTACTCATACTAGAGAGGGTTCTTGATTCACTTCATAGGAAGTACCAGAAATTAGGTATATCTGGTGACTTCAATATTAATTTTGTATATGATTGTGCAAGAAAAGGGATCTTGGTAGATCTCCTACATTTAAATGAGCTGATGCAGATTTTTCCAACTAGGGTGCAAGGGAACAGTAGCACAACTATAGACAATATTTTCTATTCATTCTGCAGTACAAATGGGCATTCTGTTAGTAAAAGGGTGAATGGCCTCTCAGACCATGATGCACAAATTTTAGCACTAAAATGCTTTTGTACTCAAACAAATGCCACGTATAATTACAAACTATGCAGGAAAGTTAATCCAGCAGGAATGAACAAGAGTGGCAGGATGTTTATAGTGCCGGTAACATAGATGACAAATTAATGCCCTTAACAAATTTCTCATGCTTTCCATTAGGCCGTTCTAAACGGGGGTACTAACAATAAAAGGCAGAATGGGTGGCTGATCATTGATGGAGAATTAAATAAAAATTTAATTTCTACAGGGACTGATATAATTCTCTTGGCAAATGCCTTTTTCAAACTGATGCCTGAAATACTTCTCTGTGATACAGACAAGGGGGACACTGAGTCATTAATTAAATCACTAATATATAGGGCTATATATATAATTAAATCACTGAAGACTAAGGACTCTCATGGATATTATGGAGTTCCTAGCAGAATATTAAAGTAATTGTCTGACATATTAGCCCTGTATTTAGCCATATTTGTAATTTTAATAAATAAATGTCCGGTTTCCTGAACGATTAAAGTACTCGATAGTAAAGCCGCATTTTAAAAAGGGAAAAAGGGATAATGTAGGAACTTTTATACCTATTTCTGTGCCATCAGTGTTTGCTTAAGTTATTGAAAAGACTGTGTATGTGAGGATGACTGATCATTTTATATCACATGATATACTATCAAATGTACAGTTCGGCTTTAGAAGTAGTTTACCAACTGAAAATGCTATTTTCTCTTTTCTCTGTGAGGTAGTGAATGGGTTAAACAAAATGTTTCGAACATTAGGCACATGTTTTGATTTAACTAATGCGTTTGTGTTGATCACGAAATATAGCTCTAGTAGTTGCACCATTATGGAATATGGGGAGTAGCTCACAACTGGTTCACTTCTTACTTTAGAAACAGACAGCAAAAGGTCGTTATTCACAGTGTTAAGAATGGCTGTGATGTGGGGTCTGAGTGTGGTACAGTTAAATTGGGCGGGGGGGGGGGGGGGGGGGTGCCTCAGGGATGAGAGTTGGGGCCACCCTTGTTCCTTATTTATATGAATGATATGTCCTCTAATATTACTGGTAACTCTAATAGCTTGGTAGTGAAGGACGTTGTGTGCAACGTTGGCTGGGTTTCATGACATAAGCCCATGGCTCATAGAAAATAAACTAACGCTAAATAACACTAAGACTCAGTTTTTACGGTTTTTAACACAAAATTCAATGAAACCTGACGTTTTAATTTCACAGAATGGGCATGTGATTAGTGAAACTGAACAGTTCAAATTTCTAGATGTTCAGATAGATAGTAAACTGTCATGGAAACCCCACGTTCACTATCTTGTTCAAATACTTAATGCTGCCATTTTTACGATTCGAACGCTATATGAAGTTAGTGATCGTTCGACGCGAAAATTTGTTTACTTCGGTTATTTTCATTCGCTTATGTTGTATATACATAACTAATGAGGAGGTATTGAATAGAATTGGGGAGAAGAGGAGTTTGTGGCACAACTTGACAAGATGAAGAGACCGGTTGGTAGGACATGTTCTGAGGCATCAAGGGATCACTAATTTAGGCAGGGCAGCGTTGAGGGTAAAAGTCGTAGAGGGAGATCAAGAGATGAATAAACTAAGCAGAGTCAGAAGGATGTAGGTTGCTGTACTGGGAGATGAAGAAGCTTGCACAGGATGGAGTAGCATGGAGAGCTGCATCAAACCAGTCTCAGGACTGAAGACAACAACAACAACAACAACATGTTGTATAGTATTATATTTTGGAGGAACTCTTCCCATTCTTAAAGAATATTTTTCGCTCAGACGGGCATTCGGGCAATAATTGGTGTAAGCTGACGAACCGCTTGTCGACCCGTGTTCGCGATACCGTGTATTTTGACTTTGGCCTCTGAATGTATATAGCCCTTATTGTCATTTCTTGTTAACAATATTAGCTTTATCTCAAGAATAAACAGCTTTCAGTGAGGTAATATTCCGCAGAAATAAAACCTGCATTTGTATTGGACTTCCTTTACTCTTGTGCACAACGGTCTGCAGTATACTGCTGCATCCATTTTCAGTAAGCTCCCAAAATAATTCAAAAATCTTAGCAGTAATCCACGCGCTTTCAAATCGAAACTGAAGAGTTTTCTCATGGGTCATGCCATCTATTCTGTCGAGGGATTCCTTGAAAAGCTAAGCTGATTTTTGTTGTATTGTTCAAATGGTTCAAATGGCTCTGAGCACTATGGGACTTAACATATGAGGTCACCAGTCTCCTAGAACTTAGAACTGCTTAACCCTAACTAACCTAAGAACATCATACACATCCATGGCTGAGGCAGGATTAGAACCTGCGACCGTAGCAGTTGGGCGGCTTCGGACTGAAACGCCTAGGATCTCTCGGCCACCGCGGGCGGCTGTTGTATTGTTGATAGCGTTTACTTAAACTTATGGCTTGACTTTTTCCGGCTTCATAAACATTTTATCTGTTATTACTTTTATGTTGTAATTGCATGTACTAACACGTTACTGACGTGTAAATAAATAAATAAATATGATACAATTACTAAATGATCTATCGTGATGCACAGATATCAAGTTTTGAAAAAAGCTATCACTAATCGGTACAAGAGAATTGGGGAAAGGGGGTCCTCCGTTGAATTATTTTTAAAATTTTACATTTAAAATCTCCACTTGAAGCCTGGCTGTAACGCTTGAAAAGTAAAAATTTGGGTCTTTAACCCCTAGTAAGAAAGACAAGAAAAGGAGCTGTAAATTTAAAATTTAGATCTCAAAGTTACTTTGTTAAAAAATAGCAAATGTTATTTTAAAGCAAAATGTTTGTGGCATGTGAAACAAGATCAATTTTCAAAGGACAAAACAGTTAAATAATTGCATAAACGGTAAGCACAGTAAAAATAACTTGCAAAGAAGTAAACATTGAGCTTCCGTCATGACTCTTGTATTAACAAAGTATATCTTCAGAGCTGCTAGTGAGAATTTCTAGGCCACGTATAAAAAGTGTAAACACCAAACCAAACGAAAGTATATAGTGACACGTCAAATACAATCATATTAACAAAAAAGCCACTCATTGTGGAAGCACTATCGCACGAGAAGGCAATGCAGTTCTTCCAAGGTATGTTCTTTTATCTTACTTCTGTTATTTAACTAATTAAAAATACCTTCACCCTTGTTCATTAAAGACTCTTACATATATCACTGGTTACTTTGCTAATTTCTTCATTCATATGGAGCAAGAATTGGATAGTTTTGTATCATTTGTATCGGAGAGGACGAGGAGATTAGTATTTAACGCCCCGTCGACAACGAGGTCATTAGTGATGGAGCACAAATTCGGAGTAGGGAAGGATGGAGAAGGAAATTTGCCGTGCCCCTTCATGGGAACTATCCCGGCATTTGCCTCAAGCGATTTTAAGGAAATCACGGTAAACCTAAATTATTCAATTTTTAAATAAGAATCTGTGTTTTAATTTCCTGGCAATAATTTTGTCAGTGTAATTTTATCCGTGTTAGATCTACTGAACTCCGCGGCCGTTAATAATAATCTGTGAAGGACGCAACCAGCCACAAATACTCCTTAAATACTTTATTTTAGTGCCATAACCGGATTCGGATTACTACGCCCATCTTCAGATGGTTAATATTTTCAGTTCTACAGGTGTTCTGAGAAACACGATGTCACCTGCTCCTCAACTGCACAAGAAAATTTGAATATTTAGCGTAACTTTATAACTTGTTTCTTAATAATAATACACTAAAGTATTCGTATTTATTTATATATGACTGTAGTTAGTTGTGTTCACTTACATAAGTTCCAATAGATGGATTACAAAGAAGCAAATCGCCATCTATTGGAACTTACGAAAGTAGACACAGCTAATTTTCATCATATACACTAAAGCAAGGACTTAAGCGTGTTTTTATTAATGAAGCAACTTTTAAAGTGGCACTAAATACTCAAATACTCTCGCATTATGTGCAGAGACATGGGGCAGAAGACATGCTGTCGGTTAAAACATCAACATAACTGAAAATATTGGGCACCTGAAGACGGGCACGGTATTCTAAACCGGTTATTGCACTAAAATAAAACATGTAAAAAATATTTTTAGCTGGTTTTCTCATTCAGCAATTTCGTCAGTATTTTAGAGGCAAAGGTAGAGCTATCACGTAGTAGATCCATTCAGAGGGACGTTATTGTGACAACTTTTTTCCTTAACTTCTTTGTGATCCTTAAAAGTTTTAGTTTGTACAGTACATAAGTACAAGGATATATCAATGTTTGTGAACAGCTCTTTTAAGTTTATATGTAGAACTGACCGTCTGGTGTAAAGAAAAACCTTAAAACCTGTCACTTACTGGAAGTCATATTATTTTTGTTTTCAAGTTTTTATTTTAGACTCTATCGTGGAACAGGATTACAGCTATCTGTGGAACCTATACTACGTAGACGGTATGTGACGGAAGAACTATCTACGGTGTCTCTAGTCATTTCATTTCACTCCTGATTATGAAACGGACCACAGTCTCTGTTACGGCTGTCGGGACAGAGAGACTGTGTGTGCTAACACATAGCGAGAGTGCCAGAGGAGGGGGCCAATACTACCTGCTGGCCCGAGGGAGCCCGGCTGAGTGGAACGCCCACACGCCGCCGGTGCGGCCTCTCACAGGTTACGGCTGTCTGACACGGCGCCGCCGCCTGTCTGCCATGCTTGCCGTCACTCACTCTCTCTATTACACCTTACTGTTAAGGGACTTGCAGACGTTCAACATTTATTGACAATACGGGTTTGTCAAACGTTCAGTATGTTGAAGTGCTCTCACACCATCAATAATACTAATGAAAATCGTCAGTCGACAAAGAAGTTTTACAAGGGTAAGATGTCGAACACCCAAAAGAAAGCGTGCGCTGCAATTACATCCATGAGCCACATATTATGACCACTACCCACCTCGTCGTTTGACGCCACCTGGTGGCGTTACGGGCACGTTACGCGGTAACAAAAGTACGTACGCGGAGTAGACACTGACGGGGGATCGCCCTAGCGAAGATATGGGCTGCAAATGGGGAAATCCATTGAGATAATCGACTTTGACAAAGTGTAGATTATTACTACGCAGCGTGTGAAGGGGTATCTCGAAAACGGCGAAACTGGTCAAATGTTCACGTGCTACTTTGGTGAGCATCTACGTAAAAAGGCAGGGCAGTGAAACCACCACTAGGAGCTAAATAGTTGGACGTCCCCGACTTTTCACACAATGTGGGGTTCGGAAGCCTGTCTGCTCTGTAGAGCAGGATAGATGGTGATCTGTGACATAACTGACGAAAGAGTACAATGCTGGTGCACGCACAGGTGGTTCCGAGCACATCGTTCATCGTACATTGTTGAACATGGAGCTCCCCAGGAGACCATCCGTGTGTGTTCACATGTTGACCCAATAAAGATTGGAGTGGGCACGTGATCATCGGGATTCGACCGTTGATCAACGGAAACGTGTCGGCTTTTCGGGTGAATCACATTTTAGCTACACTAGGTCGTCTACACAAACGCCGTCATCGAGGTGAACGGCGGCTCGAATCGTGCAGCGCGCCACGAACGCTGGCTGGTGAGACCAATATTATGCTATGGGAGACATTCTCTTGCGGTTAAATGGGACCTGTAGTAGTAATCGAAGACACGCTGACAGCTGCGAATCACTTGTATCCCTTCAAGCTCGATGTCTTCCCCGACCGCGACGTCATCTTTCAGCAGTTCCGTGTCTCGGAACCAGAACTGTGCTACTACAGTGGTTGGGCGAAAATCCTATGGGACCCGTCTGGATCGCTGTAGAGCGTCATCACCACGTACGCAAATCAGCGGCCGGTTATTTAGGCGAATAGATATCGAATGTCACACACCTCCAAAAACATACAAACGAACTGTCGGATCCCTGATGTGCAGAATCAGTGACATATCTCGTTCCAAAGACGGACAGACAAGCTATTAAGCAAGTGGTCATTATGTTCTGGCTCATCAGTGTATATAAGCTATAGCTTGCAAGCAACAACAGAAAGCGGCAAAGAGGAAAATAGTTAAAAAGAATGAGCAACTGGCCACATGTTAACTTACTGAGAGTCAGAACCATGAACGTGAAAGATTCCATATATATATATATGCACTCCTGGAAATGGAAAAAAGAACACATTGACACCGGTGTGTCAGACCCACCATACTTGCTCCGGACACTGCGAGAGGGCTGTACAAGCAATGATCACACGCACGGCACAGCGGACACACCAGGAACCGCGGTGTTGGCCGTCGAATGGCGCAAGCTGCGCAGCATTTGTGCACCGCCGCCGTCAGTGTCAGCCAGTTTGCCGTGGCATACGGAGCTCCATCGCAGTCTTTAACACTGGTAGCATGCCGCGACAGCGTGGACGTGAACCGTATGTGCAGTTGACGGACCTTGAGCGAGGGCGTATACTGGGCATGCGGGAGGCCTTGTGGACGTACCGCCGAATTGCTCAACACGTGGGGCGTGAGGTCTCCACAGTACATCGATGTTGTCGCCAGTGGTCGGCGGAAGGTGCACGTGCCCGTCGACCTGGGACCAGACCGCAGCGACGCACGGATGCACGCCAAGACTGTAGGGTCCTACGCAGTGCCGTAGGGGACCGCACCGCCACTTCCCAGCAAATTAGGGACACTGTTGCTCCTGGGGTATCGGCGAGGACCATTCGCAACCGTCTCCATGAAGCTGGGCTACGGTCCCGCACACCGTTAGGCCGTCTTTCGCTCACGCCCCAACATCGTGCAGCCCGCCTCCAGTGGTGTCGCGACAGGCGTGAATGGAGGGACGAATGGAGACGTGTCGCCTTCAGCGATGAGAGTCGCTTCGGCCTTGGTGCCAATGATGAACGTATGCGTGTTTGGCGCCGTGCAGGTGAGCGCCACAATCAGGACTGCATACGACCGAGGCACACAGGGCTAACACCCGGCATCATGGTGTGGGGAGCGATCTCCTACACTGGCCGTACACCTCTGGTGATCGTCGGGGGGACACTGAATAGTGCACGGTACATCCAAACCGTCATCGAACCCATCGTTCTACCATTCCTAGACCGGCAAGGGAACTTGCTGTTCCAACAGGACAATGCACGTCCGCATGTATCCCGTGCCATCCAACGTGCTCTAGAACGTGTAAGTCAACTACCCTGGCCAGCAAGATCTCCGGATCTGTCCCCCATTGAGCATGTTTGGGACTGGACGAAGCGTCGTCTCACGCTGTCTGCACGTCCAGCACGAACGCCGGTCCAACTGAGGCGCCAGGTGGAAATGGCATATCAAGCCGTTCCACAGGACTACATCCAGCATCTCTACGATCGTCTCCATGGGAGAATAGCAGCCTGCATTGCTGCGAAAGGTGGATATACTAGTGCCGACATTGTGCATGCTCTGTTGCCTGTGTCTATGTGCCTGTGGTTCTGTCAGTGTGATCAATCTGACCCCAGGAATGTGTCAATAAAGTTTCCCCTTCCTGGGACAATGAATTCACGGTGTTCTTATTTAAATTTCCAGGAGTATATATATATATATATATATATATATATATATATATATATATTCCAATGAGTCTTACATCGTATCAGCACAAAAAATTATTAATGTTGAAACGAGATAAAACAGAGACAACGTTAAAGTGAGATGCAGTCGCAGTCAATCAGAGATTAGGAGTAACTTTGAGATTCCGGCGACATGTAGGTCCTTCGAATCCTCTAAGTGTATTTCTGTAAAATCAGCAAACACAAGGACTGAAATTCTATGGAAACCTGTGAAGCAATTATACCTACCTGGAAGGGAGGTGTGCAGGCAACTGACACACAACATTTTCTGTTTTTACGTTTTATAATAATATGGTTAAGTTGACATGCATTTCGCAGACATCTTACTAGTCATTGCAGATATATGACTATTTTTCGAAGTGGAAGCGTCTTTCCAAACTGGTGTGTAATTCAGCAATTTATACTGTACTAAAATAATCAATGTCATAGAGGATCCTCTGTTGACCATCCTAAAGTGATATATGCAATGATTACCGTCGCATAGGTCTGTTAAAACAGTTTTATGTTGAAAGACCACATGAAAAATTGAATACTAGGTATGACATGAACAAAGGCGAATTGAAAACAGACTGTGCCCACTAACGCCGTGTGGCTGATATGTGAAATTCTGTCATCATCTGAATGGAGAATACTGTCAAACCGTCAATACTTGTCCTCACACGTTCAGTATGTATTGACCAACTGTGAGAATTCTGAAGGCCATCAGTGCTGTTTGTCAATATTTCTAGTATTAACAACACGTCAGAACACACCCTCATAGAACACACCTTCATAATATGAAGCTAATAATACAAAGGATTTTAATGTATTGAAATTTCTTTATAAATTTACATTGTATAAATGCGGGAAATCATATTCATATCAGCATATTTGTAGTAAATAAACAATGAGTATTAACTGTTCGTTAAATAATTAAAAATAGTAAAAAACATAACTTCTTAATATTGAATATTAGGAAGAAATTACATCGTAACCCGAGATCTGGGTGCCAGATGTAGATGTAACCAGCTCAGTGGCAATGATAACTAGCCAGTACATAAGTGGCTAACTATGAAGTGCAATTGAGCCATTAAGTGTTATAGAAGATAGACTGTAATCTAGAAAGACAAGAATTTTATCAAAGCGACCTTATACTTAGATATTTGTTCTGGAACATAGCATGAGCTGCTGACATGTACAATATGTGTCAAAATACAATAAGCTGATGACTAATGAGTACCACTACATTTTATTTTGTAATATATTCGTGATGTCAGTCATATTGGAAATTAAAGTACTGGATGGCTTTTTGTTGTACACTTTTTATATGCTGTTGTCTTTACGTTTAGGCCTTAAGAAGACTAAGTAATTAGCCAGTACCGGTAATCAGTAAAGAAAATTTGCGAACATGACGAAGGAGTTTTATCCATACAAGTTTTAAATCAACATATCGCTTATCTCTCCGTTACAGTGTCCAGGCATAACATGTATTTATTCCAAACAACAACATGCTACAGCGGGCATCTCATGCAATCTCCTTGATGCTGGTGACTATTAATTTAGCTCGTTTCTGGTTATTGCTCACCCATTGCTTTTAGCAAGCAGATAAGAATAAATATTAGATACTTACTGCGATACAATTTTTGTTACTATTTTTACCAAACACGTTTCAGCTAATCGTTTTCGGCATCCTCAATGGTTTTTGTGTTTCCTGTGCTTTATGTGCACACATCTGCCTTATTTAAGCTCTAGGTGGAACACAGTACAATATTTGAACCAACTGCTTGTCACAGTTCTGCATTTCGCTTCACACGACCTTGCTTGCTGTAAGTGCAGCTGACTTTGCTGCTAAGTTAAACAGTTCAAGTGCCAGGACATTTGTCCCCTATGCGCTTCGCCTGACATAAAAAGCAAAGTACCCAGAACATTCTAACTTCGTACATGCACATACTATCGACGAGTATATACGATGGTTGCTCAGGAAGTAATGCACAGCATAATGCTACGTATGAGTTATTTAAAGTCTCCTGAGTGAGCGCTCCAAGTTCCAGTCACTTCCAACTGATAGCGTAGCTGCAGGACAGTTTCAAATCAAATGGTTCAAATGGCTCTGAGCGCTATGGGACTTAACTGCTGAGGTCATCAGTCCCCTAGAACTTAGAACTACTTAAACCTAACTAACCTAAATACATCACACACATCCATGCCCGAGGCAGGATTCGAACCTGCAACCGTAGCGGTCGCGCGGTTCCAGACTGAATCGATTTGGACCGCTCGGCTATACCGGCCGGCGCAGGACAGTTCCAAAATGGCGTCTGCAGGTGATATACGTTACAAGTAACGGGGCGTCGTTGAATTTCTTATTGCAGAAACTGTGAGGAACATTCATAAACGCTTGTGCAAAGTCTATGGAGCATCTACGGTCGACAGATGTACAGTTAGTAGCTGCCCACGGAGAGTGAGGTCATCAGATGGCGGTTCGGCGGTGCTCTGTGATTTGCAGCGATGGGGGAGACCATCCACAGCTGTCACACCTGAGACACCTGACCTAGCCCCCTCGGACTTCCACTTGTTTGGACCATTAAGGGATGCCATTCGTGGAAGACATTTTGAGGATGATGAGGAGGTGATTGACACAGTGAAGCACTGGCCCCGCCACCAGGACAAGGATTGGCACCGACACGGCGTACACGCCCTTGTTTCACACCGGAGGAAGGTCATAGAATGGGGTGGAGATTACACGGAAAAATATGGTGTATAGATAAAACAACATTCTTTCCTGTGTGTCGTTCTCATTATGCTCAATAAAGAATTGTTGGTGTAAAGCAGGTGGCGCATTACTTTCTGGGCAACTCTTGTAAATTATTAAAGTTGAATCTGTCTGTGACTGGTAGAACGGACCCAGAGTGCATTAGTGTTGTTCGTGCTTATTGTTGTTGAATAGCTACTAGGGTGTGTAATGGGCGTGAACAGCGTCAGATGTTGAGTGAACACTGCAAAGGACACAGAGATGTTGCATACCCTGTGAGGCAGCGTTGTCAATAGTGCTGTGCTTCACATCTCGAGAAATTTCGGGCTTTGCCTGTTCGCTGTACATGAAATTCACCTTAAATGTTGTATAAAAAGTAAAATACTCCGCCCGAACAGGCCATGAAGGCCCAACGGTACCGACCGGCCGCCATGTCATCCTTAGCCCACAGGCGCCACTGGATGTGGATATGGAGGGGCATGTGGTCACCACACCGCTCTCTCGGCCGTATGTCAGTTTACGAAACCGGAGCCGCTACTTCTCAATCAAGTAGCTCCTCAGTTTGCCTCACTGTTTGCCAACAGCGCTCGGCAGACCGGTTGGTCATCCATCCAAATGCTAGCCCAGCCCTACAGCGCTTAACTTCGGTGATCTGACGGGAACCGGTGTTACCAGTGCGGCAAGGCCGTTGGCTTAAATGTTACATATGTATCCACAAATTCTGTCGGATAATTCTTATTGTAAATTAGATCAAATATAATAGGAATTTGTACTGTGGTAGTATTTATTACCATTTCCGCTTGTCTCACAAATCCGTTGAATTGTAAGCAAAGATATAAATTGTTCTCGCGATTGCATACTCTCCCCCAACGTGAGTCAAATACATGTTATTGTTTGAGTAGCACTCGGTGCTGAATCGATCTCTGCGTGATATCAGCAAATACGGAGACCGTTCGAACGCGAGTATCATTTGTCCAGCCCAGGTTATAAGCACCTGACAGACCTTGAACGGTGCCTAATTGTGGGCCTCTATTTGGTCAGCTTGTCGCCTCGTGCACTATCCAGAATTTTGGGACGTTACGATGTGTTAGTGTTTCGATGTTGGCCTACATTGGAACGTGGAGGGCAGGCATAATCGTGTCAAGGTTCCGGTCGGCTGCGTCTTATCATCGCAAATAAGGATCTCCATATTATGCACAAACACACTGCAGCTGTTTCACCTGTCACCCGAGGCCAACTGCAACATTCTGTGTTGTCTTGCATTAGTGATCGCAGACTGGCAACAGCCGGACTACTGTCCCATACACAGGATGTTGTTAACATCACTACACAAACTAACGGTCGCGTTTGGAGTGGTGTAATGACAGAGAAGGATAGGCTGCTGATGAACTGCCTTGCGCTGTGTCCAATGATGAATCGCGGTTCTGCACTACGCAGTATGGTCTTCGTCGGTGAGTACAGCGGCAACCTGGCGAGATATCTCATTCTTCCAATGCTTTGGAGAGGCACTGGGTGTTACTCTTGGCATTACGGTGTGGGGAGCCATCGAGTATGACTTCAGGTCACGGCTGGTTCTGATTACGTGATCCCTAACATCACACCGGTACGTCACTATCGTCCTGCGTCTTCAAGCGTTATCTCTCACTGACAGTGTCGTGGTGCAATTTATCAACAGGATAGTGCTCATCTAGACATGGCACGTGTCTCTATGAACTCTACACATAATATTGAGGTACTCTCATAGCCAGCAGGTTCCCAAGGTACGTCCTCGAAACAACATGTGTCGGGCCAGCTCGGGTGTCAGCCCCGTCGCGATGCCATTATCCAGGATATCAAGGACCAGTTATAATATTTATGGGCCACATTGTCCAGAAGAGAATAGAAAGGCTTTATCTCTCCCCAACAGAACCAGTGCGTGCATTCAAGCCAGAGGAAGCTACACTGAAGTGCCAAAGAAAATGGTACATCTGCCTAATATCGTGTAGGCCCCCGCGAACACGCAGAAGTGCCGCGATACGACGTGGCATGGACTCGACTAAAGTCTGACTTAGTGCTTGAGGGAACTGAATCCTGCAGACCTGCCCACAAATCCGTAAGAGTAAGAGGGGATGGACAACTCTTCTGAACAGCACGTTGCAGGGCTTCCCAAATATGCTCAATAACGTTCATTTCCGGGGAGTTTGGTGGCCAGCGGAAGTGTTTAAACTCAGAAGAGTGTTCCTGGAGCTACGCCGTAGCAATTCTGGACGGTTGGGATGTCGAATGGTTGTGCTGGAATTGCCCAAGTCTGTCGGAATGCACGGTAGGCATGAATGGATGTAGCTGGTTGGACAGATGCTTACGTACGTGTCAGCTGTCAGAGTCGTATCTGGACGTATCAGGGGTCCCATATCACTCCAACTGTTCACGCCTCACACTATTTGTAGAGCCTCCACCAGTTTGGACAGTCCCCTGCTGACATGCAGCGTCCGTACATTCATGTAGTTGTCTCCTAGCCGTACACGTCTATCCGCTCGATACAATTTGAAACGAGACACGTCCGAGCAGGCAACATGTTACCAGGCATCAACAGTCCAATGTCGGTGTTGACGGGACCAGACGAGGCGTAAAGCTTTGTGTCGTGCGGTCATCAAGGGTACACGAGTGGGTCTTCGACTCCGAAAGCCCATATCGATGATGTTTCGTTGAATAATTCGCACGCTGACACTTGTTGATGCTCCAGCGATGAAACCTGCAGCAGTTTGCGGAAGATTTACACTTTCTGTCACGTTAAATGTTGAACGATTCTCTTCAGGTGTTGTCGGTCCCGTTCGTGCAGGATGTTTTTCCGGCCGCAGTGATGTAGGAGATTTGATGTTTTACCGGATTCCTGGTAGTCACTCGTGAAATGGTCGTACGGAAAAATCCTCACTTTATTGCTCTCTCAGAGATGCTGTGTCCCATCGCCCGTGCGCCGACCGTAACACCGCGTTCAGACTCACTTAAATCTTGATAGCGTGCCATTGTAGCAGCAGTAACCGATCTAACTATTGCACCAGACACTTGTCTTATATAGCCGTTGACGACAGCAGTGCAGCATTCGGCCTGTTACATATCTCTGTATTTGAATACGCACGCCTATACCAGTTGCTCAGGCACTTCAGTGTATAACCCGGCTGTGGAGATTTTATAATTTAGAAGCACTGATGGTGTAAAAAAGTAATCGTTGGTATCCGACTACACAAAACCATGTTATAATCAGATTTCGAGTACACGGAAAAATACTGTTACTTGCAAGTGTACCAACAATTGTGAAATCAATAGTAAATAAAACTTCGACAGCACTGGAGTGTTGGTGAAAGTGTCCAAACGTTATTGGTTATATCACTTTGGACTACACAATAACTTAGTTATAGTACACACAGTGATCAAAAAAGTGGTTCAATTGGCTCTGAGAACTATGGGACTTAACATCTCAGGTCATCAGTCCCCTAGAACTTAGAACTACTTAAACTCAACTAACCCAAGGACGTCACACACATCCATGCCAGAGACAGGATTCGAACCTGCGACCGTAGCGGTCGCGCGGTTCCAGACTGAAGCGCCTAGAACCGCTCGGCCACCTGTGGCGGCTACACACAGTGATCACTCACCCTTTAACATACAGGGTGTAAACGCTATAAGCTTACAAAATTATCCTGATGGTACATCTCTATGTGCTTCAGAGAATAGTCAAATGAAATGCCCTTGTATCATTTTTCTATTCGTAAAAGACAGATATTTTTAGGATTGTCAGTAGACGCATTTCTGTTACATTGTCAACTGACGGCACACGACCCGGCTTGTGTATTACCGAAATCGACGCGTCCGTCA
Source organism: Schistocerca gregaria (assembly GCF_023897955.1). NCBI lineage: Eukaryota > Metazoa > Arthropoda > Insecta > Orthoptera > Acrididae > Schistocerca > Schistocerca gregaria. Next base: position 785,844,858 of record NC_064920.1, on the reverse strand, counting down.
GAGAAAGGTAACGGACGAACCACAAAAGTAAACATTGGACGTGTACAACGACGCAGCACGGCAATCTGCTGCTACCGAAACAAGCAATGTAAACAGCCATTGCGTTGTGAAGAACGTGTAATTCGTTTTCCATAAACAATGAATTACGCACAAAGAGACTTTTTTGTACAACATTACCATAGCGAAGGTCATGGTAGAAAAGAAATGTTAACATCGTATAAAATACGTTTCCCTTAGGACAAAATCAACCAGTTACGTCGTAATTCATTGTGCATTAATTACAATCACCTATTTCCTCTTTTTGTAGCAATATCGTAACGAAACTTAAATTCAGATTATTTTCCTTTTGTAGAACAGAACTGTAACCAAAATGAAATCCATATTACTTTGTTTCCTCTCACATCAATACTGCAATACGTGTTCAAAACGCCCACCACTCGATTCGACACATGCTTCTTTATGGCGAAATGTCTATTGTCTATTGTCTATTCAAAAACTTTCGTGCTCTGTGACCAATGTGGGGTGGAGCACCATCCTCGATTAACCACGTGTTAGGTACAGCTAACGGAATATCTTCTAATGAAGTTGGTAGCAATGTTTAATCTAGCAAAGTTCTGTAATAGTTACCAGTCAATCGTGCAGGTAAAACATAAGGCCCAGTAAGGTAATCATCAATTATACAAGCCAATACATTTACGGAAAAGCGGCGCAGAAAATACATTGCTACTATTTGGCCCGGGTTGTGTACACACCAAGGGGGCATGTTATGGAAATAATTTATTCCGTTGCAAGTGAAAGACGTTTCATCTGTGACGAGTATTTTGTTTACAAAATCATGTTGCGCTCTTTGTAACAAAAAACCACTCTGAGAGTTGTTGTCGCGGAGGAAAATCTTGCTCTTCAAACGCTTGTACGCGATGAACGTAGTAAGACAGCACACGCTCCTCTTTCAAAGTGCGATGGGCGACAGTGTGCGACACACGCACTTGGCGTACTCTGAGTAGGATCTTTGTGGATCAGGTTCACAATTTGTTCCTCGGCTTCCGACGTACGTCCTCCGCGTTGTGGATCTCTGCCTTGTGCGCGGGGGACTGAAGTATCAGTATCTCTTAGTCTATGAAAAATTAAATACGTTCGCTTAAGTTGTATTCTGTCTCGATTCATTTAATAATGAAACGAAAACATATCGGAACAGACAATACGCTTCGCATACAGAATTAAATATGCGAGGGTTGGAACTTAAATAGTGGCAACTATTTGTTCACAACCGAAACAAAAGAGTTACATATTTGCACCTGTTACTGTCCTTCAAAGTAGTCACCAGCGTTGTGTAGAACCCGTTGCCAGCGATGTGGAAGGCGTAATATACCGTTAGCAGAGTCTGTTCTGTTGATGGTGTGAATGGAACGGTCTAAAGTTATGGTGATTCTCGTTTACGACTGTGATGGTGTTATCCGAAAGCATTTGTCTAGACACTTCTTTACGCTTCTAACAGATGGCGTTACATTTTATGTTCACAGAATACTGACGTCCATTTTAAAATATCTAAAACTCCGCGATGAACTGAAATTTATAGATATACAAATAAATTTTATGCTGTGTCATCCTGTTCTAAAAGTTGGTGTAATTAAATGTGTGTTACTGTGTTTATTTAAATGTGTAATTACAAGGTGCAATGTCATACTGGTAAGTGGGAACTTAGTGCCAAGTTCTTGGAAAATATGACTCGAATCTGTAATCGTTGTAATTGTCTCACTCCGTTAAGTCTAATTTCGTTTCCTCTCTCACTTCTGGGTGCTTCATTGTACGTTAATGAGTACGCTTAGAAATAATACTCCAAAGGTAAATATACTTCGTGATACAAGAAAGGAAGTTGCTATAGGTTACCCTCATACGTGTAAAATATAAGCATAAATCAATTAATAGTTTTTTATTTATTTACACGTCAAGTTCCGTAGGACCAAATTGAGGAGTAAATCTCCAAGGTCATGGAACGTGCGAGTACATAAAATTACAACATAATAGTAATAACAGATAAAAATAAATGTTCATGAATCCAAAAAAATCAGTCCATAAATTTAGTAAACGCAATCAACAATACAATAAGAATCAGCTTAATTTTTCAAGGAATTCCTCGACAGAATAGAAGGAGTGACCCATGAGGAAACTCTTCAGTTTCGATTTGAAAGTTCGTGGATTACTACTAAGATACAAAATTTATCTCAGGGTACTTCTTTCTTGAAATATCGGATTTTCTTTTAGCTGCAAAATCTAATAACTCGTAAGATGTCCTCAGAGATAGCTAACATTCTGAAACAAGAATTCCTTTATCTGTATTAAGCACTCCAATATTTCTTGCTTCGCTCTCAAATATTTAGCTTCAAATATGAATGGAATTACGGAACGAATTTTCTGGAGATACTTCTGCACTGAAGAAATTTAATTCTATCCCCTGTGCAGCAGTTGGACGTAATGAACAAATTCTATAGAGATATGAGCAACCTATATGTATCTTTCATTATACATACCACTACCAATTGTGCGAAAATGCCTACGAAACATTCCTCTTATTTTAAAACGGTAAGCATTGCGGCGTTTATGTCACTTTGTTGGTTATGATTTATCAAATCAAACAGTACTACAAACACAGTTCCAGCGATGCAAGCCAGTAGAAAAGATCGACTGCCTATTCCACAAACGCTAGATGGTCATTTCATGCGGACTGCGAGTCAGGAAAAGGTTAAACCGTCCTTGAACGACTACAGATCGTAGTAAATCCAATAGCAAATTAGACGACAAGATGCATAACGTTCAATATTAATATTTATTGTTTAACTAATTAAGAAACCAATCCGACAATGCTGAAGAATTTACCCTTATTGTCGTCTCTATATCTAATGAGAATTTCAGTTACAAAAAACTGAACGACAGAAGTTAGCCAAAAAATGTCTATAATGATACGAACATTAACGACCTATCACGATAGTGTGCCAGTGCATGTAAGCCGGAAGCTAAGTAGCGAGGTCTAACTATGCCATCCTTGAGATGAACACGAATTAATCACGAATGCTTCGTTTTCCTTAAAAAAATGATTTGAAGCTTTATTTTTACTAATAAAACGGTTGTCTGAACTGAAGAAATATGGTAACAGACACTGTCCGTTATTTTGTGAATCTTGTGGTACTAGAAGTGCTATAATCAGATTACGCGATTGTTACTGTGATGAACGAGTTTAGACTGACTATGGCATGTGATTGACAGCGACAAAAATGCTTTTCCTCATTTTTGTTTGGATTAATTAAAGATTTGGCATCCCTCGTATTGAAACATTATTGTAGCGTCGTAGTTGCATTCCCAAAAGCCCGCCGAACTTCACTGTTTTAAATCGCACATTAGAAGTCGCGGCCTGCAGAGAAGAAATTCAGTGTGGACTTAGAGACAGATTTAGAACATAAGAGGTGATCTAGTCTTTACTTGGTCGTCTCGGGAAGAATAAAATGCAATTTACTGTAATTTACCTTGATGCCTCAGTCGATGAAACTCTCCGCGTGCAACAACAGGGACTTTTAATCTTTTATAATGTAACAATTTCTTCAGAGAGGAAACGCCGTAGAGGGTCTTGGATATGAGTGGCCAGATGAGCAGTTAGGCAATACATCGGCTCGGTTACTTCTTCTCTGCCTCTGAAATGAAGGTATTTGCTAACGGGGTATCCGTCGTCCATACTAATCACAAGTTTGCTTGCAGGCATGAAATTTCCTATTATTGACTTCAGCGATACAAAGTCACATTATCCAGTGTAACAGATAATACTTATGAGAGAACTGTATTACTCGATCAACCAACAATCAACAGTGTCAACAGTAGGAACAGAGGCATTATCAGCACTAATTCGACGCGTGTGTGTGCACGTGCATGTGTGTGTATGTGTGTGTGTGTGTGTGTGTGTGTGTGTGTGTGTGGTTTATGGGCGCTCAACGGCGAGCTTATGAGCTACCCGGATCTTCACTAACTGAACACGTGGCAGGGAAAATCTAAAAATCATATAAGAAAAATGAGATTCAGACCATTAACTGAATTTGTGATTGTCGTACATGATAATGGTGTTAAATAGCAAACAAACTCTAATGTTATGCAAAATTGTATTTTGTTGGGAACGAACCGACTTTGGACTTCTTGAGCCATCTTCTGGTGACAACTGAATGTCACCAATGCAGATATAATAACGTGCTACTTACACAGGTACTTATACAGAAGATACAAAAGATACAAAGATGATGACATGTAGAATGTTTACATAGGGAAGCATACATTTTTCTCACGCAGGAAGAATTGCATTGGCTAAAAAAGGAAACAGCTTTTTTATATGGAGGTTTATTTAACAGCTGATGAAAGCTGAATTTAAAATTTTAATCTAGTATTTTTAATTAAAACTTGATTTAACGCATTTGTTCCACTGAACAAAAGCTGCCCCAACCACTAGCAAGCGCCAGGCGTGGCGATACAATGACGCTGTCACTGCGTCACTCTTCGCTCTTAATTTGGGAATTATTGATTGTAAGTGGACGTGACAAGCGGAAGCGAGTTCAGACTAACTTTTTCGCATGGTTGCAGCACTTTGAACTTCCACTGTTTTTCTTGTGCTGTACGCACGTATTAGCCTATGACGAGTGAATCAGTTTTCCTAAGGAGGACTTTTTTAAACTTTGTCTTTTTTGCTTTAATGTATTTTGACAACAGCTCTAACTAAAATTTTCATGCGTAGGAAATTAGAACTATAAAGCCTGTCAGATAATGTTACTGACGGTCTATTAAAAATGGATGATGATGGGGGGTTCATGGAACCGTGCAGTTTTCGGGGTTCCATACTGGTGTTGCTGTGGATTTACGCCTATCAGTAGCCCACACCATGCGGATGCTATCGGACTGAGGAAGCAATTGTTGAGGGTCACAGCTTTCACACAATAAAAATATGTATTTGATCTGCTAACAGCTTTCCGAACAAGAATAACTTTCCAGCTGTCTGCCTAAATGCAGAATTACCTGCAATGGTTGAGTAGACAGGATTTTATAGTAGTTTTCTGTGAGTTGATGTATAATGTGTTAAAAGTTCGAATGTTACGCATTTCTTTTCCTGACACTCATTTCGTTATTTCTGATAGGGAACTTGGGATTCAGTTGAAAAGCTGTTGACTAACCTACTTATAGGTTCTGCTTCTAAGAACCGAAACATAAACTAGCGGCGACTGAAACTGTAAACTTTCCGTATTCACATGGAGGACTGATAATAGAACGGGACGAAGATATGAAGCAGTTAGAGGGAAATTTCGCCTATGCAAGACACCGTTTGATTGGATCAGTTTTATCTAAACATGTTTCTGCACTTTCTATTATGCCTTCAGAGGGTTCTTTTTATTATTCTTTCGGAAAATATTACGATATTTTAACTTTTGGTGAAGGTTGTATGAATATCAGAGTAAAGTTATTTCCATGTACAGAGGAGCGATAGACGTTAAATATTACGTTACTTTTCATCGACAGATAAAGACACATTCACAGGGTTGAGGGATTAAATATAAGTTTAAGCTATACTGAAAATTAGGTCTAGGACACCAATTTGGAAGTAGGCTAAGATAGTTATGGAGCTGTTCACACATATCACATGAAGCCAAGTTATTTATGCTGGTAGTTTTATGTCAACCACACATTCTACAATTTGTCATGTTTTTTGCCCATGTCAGACTGAAAATCGCTACATTGTACATTATATGACGTTTTCAGCGTGTTTCTTTTGGTTCCTGATGTATTCTTTCTTCCAAGGTTTTGCTGTTGTCATTGTTAACAGTTACACATACATTTCGAATATTTTCTCAGAAAAACTCAACGTTTCTGTCACCATTTTACGTGTTTTATAGCTAAACCATGTTCATTTGTGTCTGTTTTAAGATGCCGCGCGATTTTAAGGTGTTGTTGACATATTAAATATCAGCCTAGTGCCCGGCGTTGCCCACCTAAGTATTTATTTCAGTTCCATTAGTCCATCTCTTCTTTCCCTCTCTCTCTTCCCTACAACCCCCTCTCTGTCCATCTACTTGGTTTGAATTCTAAGTACGTTATGACTTTGGAGTGGGAGCTGTGGTTTTTTTATTGTCCTTTTAATCTTCTCGTCTGTGCAGTCGCTTCTGTGTTTTTCAAAGTTTTCTGTAAGCTTCTTAGATGTCTGTCAGGCCACATTTTAGTTCTACAATATAATGTTTCTGTTAGACTTGAATTCTAATGTTTTCTCTGATGTACTCCTCTTTCATGAAAGGGAAAAACTATGACTCATGTGTGTTTGTAGAATTCATTTCTTAGCAAAATATCATGGCGAGAACTAATTTTTGATTGGTATGGGGAACGGGCATTTTGCTGCTTGTTCAAATTCTATTTATTAGTTTTATACGCCAGAATGGCTAAGCGCTTCTGAAAGCCAAAATCAGAAGCCATTCTTTCGCTATGGGGCACAGAAGCCACTGTCCACGTGTATAGCTTACCCCACGGATATTAAATAGAAACACCACCGTCGGACGCTTGAAGCTTGCAGGATTGGCGCCTTGTCGATGCCTCGCGGTAAAAAAGTTCGCTTGCGCTTTCCAGTGATGGAAACACGGATCACGCAGACGCTGAGGTATTATTTTCTTAAAGATGTTTACAAACAAGGAAATGGGGATGCATAATTTCTTTTCTATCATCTCCCACCGTAAAACGATTATGTGCATCTATTCGTCTGCATACAGGGCCCTCAAGCAATGCAACATCCCAACGGGCCAGAATGTGTCATAATAGCTTTGTGAAAACTCCTCGGACACAGTGGGGTTTATGCGATCCTTTAGGTGCCCAACCTCTGTCCTACTCAGCACAATTAAGACGACACAGAGCGAAATGCTACAGTTTCCATTAGTTGAGGATGGGGTTGAACGTTATGTAACAATATGTCTTCCACGAGTCTACTGCAAGATCTTTCCTTTCCATATTTTGAAAGATGGTAGTGTGAACCGAATGAGAAAAAAGTGTCCAGTAAAAACTCGCACAAAAACGCATACGTCGAAAGATAAGAGCACTTGTTCATCTTCGCCACTGTAAAAAAACATGTTTTCCACTGAACAACTGCTCATAGCTCTTAATGTAAACATTTTAGAGCCCTCTTTGGTCAACTACCTCTTAAAAATGGAACTTGTAACAGAAGAGATGTTTCACAACAGAGAACACGAATAAGTTGTAAGTAGGCTGTTTAGGTTTTTATATTGGTAACGCCACGTAGCGCTCTGTATGAAAATCACTGGCTGTGCTGTGTGCAGTCTGTGGCTCGTTTGCATTGTTGTCTGCCATTGCAGCGTTGGGCAGATGGAAGTGAACAGCGCGTAGCGTTGGCAGTTGGAGGTGAGCCGCCAGCAGTGGTGGACGTGGGGAGAGAGATGGCGGAGTTTTGAAATTTGTAAGACTGGATGTCATGAACTGTTATATATATTGTGACTATTAAGGTAAATACATTGTTTGTTCTCTATTAAAATCTTTCATTTGCTAACTATCCCTATCAGTTCAAATGGTTCAAATGGCTCTGAGAACTATGGGACTTAACTGCTGTGGTCATCAGTCCCCTAGAACTTAGAACTACTTAAACCTAACTAACCTAAGGATATCACACACATCCATGCCCGAGGCAGGATTCAAACCTGCGACCGTAGCAGTCGCGCGGTTCCGGACTGCGCGCCTAGAATAGCTATCCCTATCAGTAGTTAGTGCCTTCCGTAGTTTGAATCTTTAATTTAGCTAGCAGTAGTGGCGCTCGCTGTATTGCAGTAATTCGAGTAACCAAGATTTTTGTGAGGTAAGTGACTTGTGAAATGTATAGGTTAATGTGAGTCAGGGCCATTCTTTTGTAGGGATTTTTGAAAGTCAGATTGCGTTGCGCTAAGAATATTGTGTGTCAGTTTAAACACAGTTTTGTGTAATTGTTCTAAGGGGACGTTTCAAAGTGCTCTTAGCTCTTAACTTACGCACTTTGGAGCACATGTTTACTTTACATTTTTGTCTTGTTTTGGTTCATACTATAACCTCGCAAAACATGGAATACTCTTTTAAACATCCTATGTAAGGGGGACAGTGAAGAATGGGAAATCAATCCCGACTTGGTATACACTAACGTGGTAGCAGGATAGAACTGCCTTGACGACTTCTCCAGAAGAGAACCGACCTAACATCCATATGAAATTGCCCTCCGTTTCCACCAAAAGGTTTAGTATCCGCCACACGCTGTGCACGTTTATCCCACCACGCTCCCTCTGCAGGAGACGGGGGGTCGTTCTAGCAACGATACTGACCGCAAATGGTGCAACCCACAGACATACAGGGTGTTTCAAAAATGACCGGTATATCTGAAACGGCAATACAAACTAAACGAGCAGCGATAGAAATACACCGTTTGTTGCAATATGCTTGGGACAAAAGTACATTTTCAGGCAGACAAACTTTTGAAATTACAGTAGTTACAATTGTCAACAACAGATGGCGCTGCGGTCTGGGAAACTCTCTAGTACCATATTTTTCACATATCCACCATGCGTAGCAATAATATGGTGTAGTCTCTGAATGAAATTACCCGAAACCTTTGACAACGTGTCTAGCGGAATGGCTTCACATGCAGATGAGATGTACTACTTCAGCTGTTCAATTGTTTCTGGATTCTGGCGGTACACCTGGTCTTTCAAGTGTCCCCACAGAAATAAGTCACAGGGGTTCATGTCTGGCGAATAGGGAGGCCAATCCACGCCGCCTCCTGTATGTTTCGGATAGCCCAAAGCAATCACACGATCATCGACATATTCATTCAGGAAATTAAAGACATCGGCCGTGCGATGTGGCCGGGCACCATCTTGCATAAACCACGAGGTGTTTGCAGTGTCGTCTAAGGCAGTTTGTACCGCCACAAATTCACGAATAATGTCCAGATAGCGTGATGCAGTAATCGTTACGGATCTGAAAAATGGGACAATAATTCCTTTGGAAGAAATGGCGGCCCAGACCAGTACTTTTTGAGGATGCAGGGACGATGGGACTGCAACATGGGGCTTTTCGGTTCCCCATATGCGCCAGTTCTGTTTATTGACGAAGCCATCCAAGTAAAAATAAGCTTCGTCAGGAAACCAAATGCTGCCCACATGCATATCGCCGTCATCAATCCTGTGCACTATATCGTTAGCGAATGTCTCTCGTGCAGCAATGGTAGCGGCGATGAGGGGTTGCCGCGTTTGAATTTTGTATGGATAGAGGTGTAAACTCTGGCGCATGAAACGATACGTGGACGTTGGCCGCAGCTGCAACACGGCGAACGGAAACCCGAGGCTCCTGTTGGATCACCTGCTGCACTAGCTGCGTGTTGCCCTCTGTGGTTGCCGTACGCGGTCGCCCTACCTTTCCAGCACGTTCATCCGTCACGTTCCCAGTCCGTTGAAATTTTTCAAACAGATTCTTTATTGTATCGCTTTTCGGTTCTTTGGTTACATTAAACCTCCGTTGAAAACTTCGTCTTGTTGCAACAACACTGTGTTCTAGGCGGTGGAATTCCAACACCATAAAAATCCTCTGTTCTAAGGAATAAATCATGTTGTCCACAGCACACTTGCACGTTGTGAACAGTACACCCTTACAGCAGAAAGACGACGTACAGACCCACAGACTGCGTTGTCTTCTATATCTTGCACATCACTTGCAGCGCCATCTGTTGTTGAAAATTGTAACTACTGTAATTTCGAAAGTTTGTCCGCCTGAAAATGTACTGTTGTCCCAAGTATATTGCAACAAACGGTGTATTTCTATCGCTGCTCGTTTAGTTTTTATTGCCGTTTCAAATATACCGGTCATTTTTGAAACACCCTGTAAGTAACGTTCACAAGGTTCAGGTTGTTAGTTGCACGCGCTCGGGAGTGGAGAAGCTGGTCACTTGTAAGCATGCTACTCTCATAGACTAGAGATGCGCTCTGCCAATAATGCGGTGTAATAGTTCCGGTACAGTATATAAATGACGTGGTAAATAGGATTGCCAGTGGTACTGGTATCACTTGTAAGGAAAGAAAGAAAGTGAATGTGTATAAGAGAAAGTGGGAGCTGATGACCTCTCTCACTCTCTGTTTTTTTTTTTTTTAAATTATTTTACATCCTTATAAGACATAGATTTATAAGTAATGAAAAGTAGTTGATTGTGTAGCTTCTGCATTTTTATGTAACCAAAGCAATGACTTTTGAAGCAAGTGCAGTTTACATGAACAAATATAAAAAATAAGTAATTATTGTTGTTATTTTGTACTTAAGTCTTTAATAGAGTGCTATCCTTGATGATCAAAGTCAAGTGTTTCCTGTTACTACTGATAGAGTGAAAGTTGTTCCTGAAATACAGGAACAAGTTTTATACAATTGCGACGAAGTTCTGAAGCGACTGGGTGAGGAATTCCGCCTTATGCACCTTATGCAAGACACCTTTTGGAGTACTGTTTTACCGACATGTTTCAGCACTTTTTTCTGCTATCTTCAGTTGTTTACTTTATTTCCTTCCTGTAAAATTGTTATTACATATTAACATTCAGAGAAAATATTTGCTAAAATTTTTTTACATATCTGAATGAAGTTATTGTTCTCAAATATTATACACGGTTTGTTTATAGTTTATAGTTGAGATATGTATACTGGGTTGATGCACTGAATGTTGTTTATTACAATATGTCTAAAGTTCTAGCTTTATAGCTTACTTGAAAAATGGGGTGGGTGTATGCATTAGTTTAAATAACTTACATGAAGCTATTGAATGTTTACGTTGGTAGCTGTAAATCTGCTACACACTCTACAACTTCTCAGTTTCGAAGTACATATAATCAAAATATTAAATTAAATAGGCAAATAAAAGGAAACTTAGAGCGTCCACTGTTCATTGCTTCTCTCGAAAAGTAATAACTGGTTGAAAACTACAAAAATCACCAGTATTTATTCTCCTCTTGATTTTAATTTTATGAAACTCTGCTTAAGAATCGTATTGTAATCGTGAATCGTGCCGCTTTTAGGGCATTACGAACAATCAATGCTAGAGGTTGATAACTGCGGTTGGAGAACTCCGTTTTCCGTATTAATTTGTACGTTTCCAAAGGATACAGGCAGATAAAAGCTTATAGTGTAAATGCAGGCAGCAGATCAGTTACTTTATATTTTTAAATGTCTTCTGGCGTAACCGCAAGCAGCGGAACAAAGAAGTAGAAGCAGGACCAGTGAAGGCAGCGAGACATCAGCCAATAGCGCGCTGACCTGGACGATTGGAGCGGCATCTAGCCGAAGTGAATATAAGTACCGCTTCTGCCAGCCTCGGTCGGACATTAGTGGACGTTATTCGTGCAAAAATTGTAGACCGCCACTCGCAGAACAGTAACTAGTGAGCCACAAACCGTGTGTCATATTTGCATGTACATTATTCTTTATATAGCAAAGGACTCGGATTTATGTTGCATGCTGCCCACCGCTTGCGACATCATTGTTATTTCAAAGTTAAGTATTGTCAATCTGCTTCATTTAAATAAAACTATCAATGTTATTTGCTTGCATTGTTGTATAGCATTCCGAGAACGCAGCGTCCTTCAGGCACCCTATACGAGACGTGTGAGCACAACCCCACATTTGGCGACGAGGACTCAACAGTATGTACGATGAATGAATTGTTGTTAAGTTTTTAAGTTATTATTGTAACCATAACTTACTTCCTCTTTTATTATTTCATGGAAATGGAAGATAAATCGTTAGTGAATGAAGCAGTGTACTTCACTGCTACATTACTCCGTAAAAATGTTTCCAGACTAGGGTTGTTGGCATTTTGCAACATAGCGGATGTATGGCGACGAAAGCAGGAAACTACCTGATAGAAGAGGTGGCGGCAGGTCTTCCACACTGCACATACTCCTGTATATTAAGCCACGACACACGGCAACGCGACATTAGTGTCTAAGCAATGCTGTACGAGTTATTATGCCCTGTGTTTGTGGTTCGTCTCTGTCGACGTAGTTACTAAAACAGCACTGATCACTTTTCCCATTTCCACATTGCATGCCACAGCAAATTTTCGAATAAAAATTACTCTTTTTTTTAAAAAAAATGGGTAATAAATACGCAAAATTTTAACTATGGCTAACTGAAATTTTTGTTTTTTACTCGGTTATTAGTAAAAAAGCAAAAACGACCTGTCATAATAGAGATCAAGAAAATACTGGAAAATACCGGTCACTCAGAACTAAAATACTAGTATCGGGCGGCCGGGGTGGCCTAGCGGTCCTAGGCGCTACAGTCTGGAACCGTGCGACCGCTACGGCCGCAGGTTCGAATCCTGCTTCGGGCATAGGTATGTGTGATGTCGTTAGGTTAGTTAGATTTAAGTAGTTCTTAGTTCTAGTGGACTGATGACTTCAGAAGTTAAGTCCCATAGTGCTCAGAGCTATTTGAACCAGTATCGCTTTTGACCGGTCAATTTCTCCTATACCTACATAAGCAGCTGCCCGTGTTGTTTTCGCTCATAGGTGTGTATCGAAAGACAGAAATGCTTTTATGAATGGAACGAAAGAACAAAGAAGCTACTCAGTAGTGACATCTATATGAAGAAACAGTGGGGAAACAGTACTGAAACAGGATAGTGGCTGACAACCACACGTATGTACGCTTTTTTCACTTACAGAACTTAATTATGTAAACTTGCAGGGTATAACATGTGGCTCCGATTTCTTGGTGTCGTGTGAAACGGAGAGCAGCTGACGGCTGGCGAGGACGTTACTTGCTCTGTTACCACACGGCTACTCTGCCACCGTTAAACTGAAATCGCCTTAGCAGTTGAAAATTAATTGGATGGATACTTAATGTTACTCCTTGAATCATGAATGTCTTAAAAGACGCTTCCGAAGCATCGGATATATAGTGGATATTACAATTGAAAAGGTACTTTTAGTCCATGTAAGTTTCACAGTGAAGTATCAACCAGTCTTCCGGCACAGGGATATGGTGATTGTTGGACCAGATTTACTTGGGAATGGGTACCCGCAACTTACAAGTTGTTCTGAGACGCCACTCTTTACGTTATGCATAATTTCTCGCAGGACAGTCAGTTTTATTTGGAACTGGATGAATCTATCATATATTGACCTTATAATAATCGTTTTATAATTATATGAGCACTGCAACATCTCTATCACGAGACATCGCACGACTCTTGAAGCCTTGGCAAGTGCTGTGAAAGAGCAGTCTCCAGATAGTTGTTTTGTTTTAATGACAAGGTACTGTGACCTCTAGTGCGCTGAATAATTTATGACTGGATACAACTGTCGAACTTATGTCCCCGTTAGAATACGTGGTGTCCTAAACCTTTAGGGTCAAAATTACACAAAGAAGAGAATATTAAAAATTTGAGATTAGGTTGTCGAAAACGAATATTTCAGGTGGTAACAGGTCTTGAGTGAGCACTGCGTGGAAGTCATGTGTAGATCAAGAGCTTATGCTTTACAGAGGAGACTCAAAAAAGTAGAGAATGCCATTCTTCTGAATAGAAATGTGATATGTTTATACAGAGTCATCAATCTTTAACGCGACCGTTTTCACGGCGTGCGGCCGGCCGAAGAGGCCGGCAGGTGTGAACGCGGTGCGGTTGACGGGAGGTACGCCGTAAGGTCAGCATCGGTCATAATGTCATCTTTGTTATTGCACTGCAGATCTAGATTTCGAGTGACAGAGCAGCTATCATCACTGTGTTATAAGTAGTCTTGTAGAATGAACGTAATTATAACGACACTCGTTCTAATCTAAGTTAGGCATGTCCTGAAATACACTATTGTTTGTCACGTGAGTTATTTGTAACATGCAGAACATACACAATCGAAAAGAAAAATTAATTACTCACTTATATTAAGACACCTACATATCTTTCTGAGAAATGGCTTCAATTTCTTGGTGGATGTTACTTTTAAGTTCATCTAAACACTGTGGATCCGATTTGTACATTTTATTCCCTTCCCTACATTTTCTTGCCTTCCACGGAGTTAAATCGAGGAACGAGGCGGCCATATATTGTCAGTGAAGACTCTGTCTTGAAACACGTCATGAATTTCCTGTAGTGAGAAGTCGGCTGTGGGCGTAGCCTCAGAATTCTGCTGAAAGGTCACGAAAGCACTTTCTCTCACAGTTAATTAGTCGTAAAAAGGCCACAAAATATTTTCCAAATATCTCTTACTGTTGACTGTTTCGTGGAAAGAAATATGACCTACTATTCTGTCGCCGGTAATAATGCACCACGCTCCTATTTTTCAATCATACAGGGGTGCCTCGTGTATTATGTTCGGCTTTTCGGAACTCCAATAACCGTAAGATTGTGAATAGTCGGAAAAGAAAGTTAGGTGAGAGTCAATTTCCTTGTCATGCACCATCGTCAAATTCCCACTTGCTTAGAAAGTTGTTGAACTGGTTTTTTAGGGGATCTTTCCAGAGCATGTAAAGTGGTATCCAGAGTTTCTTCTATCGGGACTGTACATTGTTGTCTATATTTCCTGTCACGAACACTTTCCGTTTCACAAAATTTGTCAAGCGACGAATCGTACTCCGATTAGGAACTTAAACATCAGGAAATCCTCTTGAAGTAATCTCCTTACTGCACTGGCTGATTCTCTGCACATGCGTGAATGTGAATCAAACGTAGATACTCTTTCGTGAATATAGTACTGGTACTTTGTTATTTAACTTGAAACAGTTTCACTCAATAGACTGTATTGCGTCGCCGGCTGGCTGCCGCCGCTGGCAAAAATTCCCCACCAGGCTGTTGCTTTAATGATTAATCACCCTGTACTTAACAGTTATTTTGTTAATATTTTGCGAGTTGATTTCCGAGTAGTTTGTTCGATTGTTCTAATAGTTTCTTAATTTTCATTATTTAAAGGTTTCGTGTGCAATGAAAAATGAATTTGACTACAGAACATTACCGGCTTTTGGTTTTAAAGCGACATTAATGTTTAAATAAAGTGAAGATCGGCACAGAAATGCATCTGGCGAAGAAGCCCCGTTAAGACATTTGTAACTGGTGTAGGAAATTCGAAAGAGATCAGTTTTTTCTTAGTGATGAGGTGAGGTGAAGGATGCCCAAGAGGCGCTGATATTGATAAAAGCATTGCAGCTGTTCGAGTAATGCTTGAAGAAGATCGGCGGACATCTTTTGAATTTATTCAGGCGACATTGGGCACGTGAGTCTGAGCCAAGACATTTTAATCAACAGTTAGACTTGAGAGAGCTTTGTTATCACGTTTCCACATAAAATGTTGATCGAAAGCAACAACGTACTGATTGGTGCAGAAAAATTCTGGAAAAATTCCAAGGCGACACTTCAAATTGTTCAAATTGGTTTCGAATGTTCTTACTGGTGATGTTGTTGTTGTTGTGGTCTTCAGTCCTGAGACTGGTTTGATGCAGCTCTCCATGCTACTCTATCCTGTGCAAGCTTCTTCATCTCCCAGTACCTACTGCAATGTACATCCTTCTGAATCTGCTTAGTGTATTCATCTCTTGGTCTCCCTCTATGATTTTTACCCTCCACGCTGCCCTCCAATACTAAATTGGTGATCCCTTGATGCTCACAACATGTCCTACCAACCGATCCCTTCTTCTAGTCAAGTTGTGCCACAAACTTCTCTTCTTCCCAATTCTATTCAATACTTCCTCATTAGTTATGTGATCTACCCATCTAATCTTCAGTATTCTTCTGTAGCACCACATTTCGAAAGCTTCTATTCTCTTCTTGTCCAAACTATTTATCGTCCATGTTTCACTTCCATACATGGCTACACTCCATACAAATACTTTCAGAAACGACTTCCTGACACTTAAATCAATACGCGACGTTACAAATTTCTCTTCTTCAGAAATGCTTTCCTTGCCATTGCCAGTCTACTGGTGATAAATCTTCGATTTACTTTTATGATCCTAAAAGGATAATTTATCAAACGGCTCAATAGGTCTTTGAAAGATTACTTAAGCCTTTAAAAACCGATGAAATCGCAGTGCTGGTAAGAAGCGCTTCTAGCTTTTTTTTCTAAAACGTACATACTGCTGCTCCAGCAGTAGCAGATGCACGTACCGTTAGTGCCGAATGATACACAAATGTCTGTTTATCGCAATCTTTTGGAAACGTTTGTGAAAAATACCCAGAAGGAAAAACAATCTTGCATCACAACAATGCACCGTCACATATGCCGAAACTAACATATGAATATCTGGATGATCCCTAGCACCATGGACCCTCCTATATACACTCCTGGAAATAAGAACACCGTGAATTCATTGTCCCAGGAAGGGGAAACTTTGTTGACACATTCCTGGGGTCAGATACATTACATGATCACACTGACAGAACCACAGGCACATAGACACAGGCAACAGAGCATGCACAATGTCGGCACTAGTACAGTGTATATCCACCTTTCGCAGCAATGCAGGCTGCTATTCTCCCATGGAGACGATCGTAGAGATGCTGGATGTAGTCCTGTGGAACGGCTTGCCATGCCATTTCCACCTGGCGCGTCAGTTGGACCAGCGTTCGTGCTGGACGTGCAGACCGCGTGAGACGACGCTTCATCCAGTCCCAAACATGCTCAATGGGGGACAGATCCGGAGATCTTGCTGGCCAGGGTAGTTGACTTACACCTTCTAGAGCACGTTGGGTGGCACGGGATACATGCGGACGTGCATTGTCCTGTTGGAACAGCAAGTTCCCGTGCCGGTCTAGGAATGGTAGAACGATGGGTTCGATGACGGTTTGGATGTACCGTGCACTATTCAGTGTCCCCTCGACGATCACCAGAGGTGTAAGGCCAGTGTAGGAGATCGCTCCCCACACCATGATGCCGGGTGTTGGCCCTGTGCGCCTCAGTCGTATGCAGTCCTGATTGTGGCGCTTACCTGCACGGCGCCATACACGCATACGACCATCATTGGCACCAAGGCAGAAGCGACTCTCATCGCTGAAGACGACACGTCTCCATTCGTCCCTCCATTCACGCCTGTCGCGACACCACTGGAGGCGGGCTGCACGATGTTGGGGCGTGAGCGGAAGACGGCCTAACGGTGTGCGGGACCGTAGCCCAGCTTCATGGAGACGGTTGCGAATGGTCTTCGCTGATACCCCAGGAGCAACAGTGTCTCTAATTTGCTGGGAAGTGGCGGTGCGGTCCCCTACGGCACTGCGTAGGATCCTACGGTCTTGGCGTGTATCCGTGCGTCGCTCCGGTCCGGTCCCAGGTCGACGGGCACGTGCACCTTCCGCCGACCACTGGCGACAACATCGATGTACTGTGGAGACCTCACGCCCCACGTGTTGAGCAATTCGGCGGTAC
This sequence comes from Schistocerca gregaria, assembly GCF_023897955.1. NCBI lineage: Eukaryota > Metazoa > Arthropoda > Insecta > Orthoptera > Acrididae > Schistocerca > Schistocerca gregaria. The sequence continues at coordinate 785,827,432 of NC_064920.1, read as the reverse complement.
GTCCACCCGGCCTCCCGCATGCCCACTATACGCCCTCGCTCAAAGTCCGTGAACTGCACATACGGTTCCCGTCCACGCTGTCGCGGCATGCTACCAGTGTTAAAGACTGCGATGGAGCTCCGTATGCCACGGCATACTGGCTGACACTGACGGCGGGGGTGCACAAATGCTGCGCAGCTAGCGCCATTCCACGGCTAACACCGCGGTTCCTGGTGTGTCCGCTGTGCCATGCGTGTGATCATTGCTTGTACAGCCCTCTCGAAGTGTCCGGAGCAAGTATGGTGGGTCTGACACACCGGTGTCAATGTGTTCTTTTTTCCATTTCCAGGAGTGTATTTCCGACTAATCATAGGACTAGGACTGGTGAAGAGTTGGTAAACTGGCCGAGAGATGGAACTGGCCCTTGTGATTTTCATCCGTGTTCCACGGTAACGTAAGAATTGTCTTAGCTGTGGAATAAGTTTGTTTATCCGATTTCTTAATATATTGAGTCTTTTTCATTCATGTGTGTAAACTTCTAGTGTTTCATCATGAATGAGATTAAGTTGATGACTGAATATATTCCGTACCAAATATTTGCCTTAAAGATGTCTTACATAGTATGTTAACAATCTGGTAAACGATGAAGGTCGGTTATGTGTCACGTATTTATCTGTTTCTTGCTCCAGAACGGCAGAATTTATGAGGAGCTGTATTTTGCAACCTAGCTGCTTCTGCAAGCAGACTTTCTGTTCTTTTGCCAGTACCTTAGCTGACGTCATGTGTTTATATACTATATTACTTATAAATTAGATGCAAAGTTCAAAATTTCTGTATAAGAATGTGATGACGCCGTAATCGGAGGGATCATCTGCATCAAATTTTTGGAAACAAGTATGTTATACACATCATTTTCAAGTAAGATTTTGAAATCCTTACTGAGGTGTTCAAGCAAGACTTTTGTGTGTGGACTGAGCTTACAGCTTTTCAATTCATCGTCGATATGACTGCCTGAATGACCTCTTCCCTACTAGTGGTGTGATTTTCGTTGTCTTGCGTCTATTTCATTCTTCCCAAGTAGGTTATGATTTTGTTGGTGCACACATGGAAGACCAGAACCATTTGATTGCTTTTTCGGAGGAGAGTGCACGCTTCTAGCTAACTTAGCTAACTTACTGTTGGTAATAGCGTTTTAGGCAAATGTTGAACAGCTTCTTCTGTTGCTTCCATTATCGGCATTCTGCATATCACTCGAGTTTCTTGGTTGAAGCGTAAAGTTTGTGTTCAGTTTGCCTTGTGTATCATATCTGTTTTGATTGTTTGGGTGTATTTTCTTATTCTGGCAAAAATGTTCCTGTTATTTATTCACTTCCTCACTTTGTGGTAGCGATAATGATAACGGTTTGAACTAGAGGTGTAAAACTACTGTAGGCTACCATAGACTACCATAAGTAGGTATAGACTATAATAGTTTGCCTAGAAGATCTAGTCAGTTAAATTCATACCTGAATTGCTTGTACTTTGTGTTGATTAATAACGAATAACAATCGCTGTCTTTATGTATGCAATCATTGTCGTACTAGATTTACCTAAAAACTGGAAGCAGTCAACCGTCTAGAAACTGAATGAGGATATATGAAGGACCACGTAACCTGCGGAACATTTTTGATTGGTTGGTTGATTTGGGGGAGGGGACCAACCAGCGAGGTCATCGGTCCCATCGGATTAGGGAAGGATGGTGAAGGACGTCGGCAGTGCCCTTTCAAAGGAATCATCCTGGAATTAGCCTGAAGCGATTCAGGGAAATCACAGAAAACTTAAATCGCGATGGCCGGAGCTGTTTTCAACCATCGTCCTCCTAATGCTAGTCCAGTGTGAGGGATTTCCAAAAGATATGAAATGAGGCGTGGTGGCCCTCAACTACGTACTCTCAGACTCAACGCTGAAATATTAAAAGTTTTCGCTGGTTTTTTTGTCTAGGGGCTGGGATACGTAGTTGCCGCATTACAGGCCAAATACTGCTGCGTCTACAGTATACGATAAGAATACACTCATGAATCGAATGGTTGGAGGTTTCTATCACTTGGCAATTGTGAATTATGAAAGTAACATATAAATTTTGAAATGAAAGAATGCAATTAAATAAAATCTGCAGGTACTATCTTAACGACTTTAAATAATGAGAGCGATAGTAGAAATACTTTTGAGAGTGTGGTATACTTCTGCATAACACTTATTGGTCCAGCAATTAAATGAAATATAAGTTGAATAACAGGGTAATAATAGATTCCTACTGCACGTAATTAGTTATGAACAACAACATAGCTCGCGAGATAGTCACTTCTAAACGCACACTACGTCTTCACTGTAGAAGCCACGGAAATCTCACAAGTACACAAGTCGGCACTCCGAAGTATTTCTGTCTGCCGTGACCACGCGCAAACCGCTCACTATCTCCAAGTCTCTGCTGCGATCGTACGTCGGTCGCGCCGTTGCGCCCAGCACCTCTCCGTGTCCTCTGTCGTCCTCCCCTGTCGTCTCCCGAACTCACTTCCATCCAGTCTCCCCATTCACGAGAGCTGTGATTGGCTAGAGCGCTCGCGCCATGTCTTCAATACAACGCACTCACACAGACATAATGAAACACATTCGAAATACTGAATTTACCTTTAACTAACTTGAAAATAAATAAATCTTCCTACGGCTGGACCATAAACATGCTCTAACACACATTATTAAATACATAAACAAATTAAATAAACATATATCAAACGAACAGAACAAAAGGTAGTCCAGGAGACTAATGTCTCTGTGTTTTCTAAAACACAATAAATATTTAACCAATTTCTTCGTGAGTAGTCTACACGGTGGTCCATTGATAGTGACCGGGCCATAAATCTCACGAAATAAACATCAAACGAAAAAACTACAAAGAACGAAACTCATCTAGCGTGAAGGGGGAAACCACATGGCGCTATGGTTGGCCCTCTAGATCGCGCTGCCATAGGTCGAACAGATATCAACTGCGTTTTTTTTAATAGGAACCCCTTTTTTTTATTAAATTTCGTGTAGTACGTAAAGAAATATGAATGTTTCAGTTGGACCACTTTTCTCGCTTTGTGATAAATGGTGCTGTAATAGTCACAAACGTATAAGTACGTGGTACCACGTAACATTTCGCCAGTGCGGACGTTATTTGCTTCGTGAAACATTACCCGTGTTAAAATGAACCGTTTACCAATTGCGGAAAATGTCGATATCGTGTTGATGTATGGCTATTGTGATCAAAATGCCCAACGGGCGTGTACTATGTATGCTGCTCGATGTCCTGGGCCACATATCCAAGTGTCCGGACCGTTCGCCGGATAGTTACGTTATTTAAGGAAACAGGAAGTGTTCAGCCACATGTGAAACGTCAGCCACGACCTGTAACAAATGATGATGCCCAAGTACGTGTTTTAGCTGCTGTCGCGGCTAATGCGCACATCAGTAGCAGACAAATTGCGCGAGAATCGGGAATCTCTAAAACGTAGGTGTTGAAAATGCTACATCAACATCGATTGCACCCGTACCACATTTCTATGCACCAGGAATTGCATGGCGACGACTTTGAACGTCGTGTACAGTTCTGTCTCTGGGCACAAGAGAAATTACGGGAAGATGACAGATTTTTTGCACACGTCCTATTTAGCTACGAACCGTCATTCGCCAACAGGGGAATATAAACCGGCACAATATGCACTGTTGGACAACGGAAAACCCACGATGGCTGCGACAAGTGGAACATCAGCGACCTTGGCGGGTTAATGTATGTTGCGGCATTATGGGAGGAAGGATAATTGGCCCCCATTTTATGGATGGCAATCTAAATGGTGCAATGTACGCTGATTTCCTACTTAATGTTCTACCGATGTTACTACAAGATGTTTCACTGCATGACAGAATGACGATGTACTTCCAACATGATGGATTTCCGGCGCATAACTCGTGTGCGGTTGAAGCTGTATTTAATAGCATATTTCATGACAGGTAGGTTTGTCGTCGAAGCAGTTTCACCAGATATGACGTCCCCGGATTTATTTCTGTGGGGAAATTTGGAGAATATTTGCTATCGTGATCCACCGACAACGCCTGTCAACACGCGTCAGCTCATTTTCAATGCATGTGCGAACCTTAGGGAAGGCGAACTACTCGCTGTTGAGAGGAATTGTCGTTATACGTATTGCCAAATGCATTGAGGTTGACGGACATCACTTTGAGCATTTATTGCATTAATGTGGTATTTACTGGTAATCACGCTGTAACAACATGCTTTCCCAGAAATGAAAAGTTCACAAAGGTACATCTATCACATTGGAACAACCGAAATAAAATGTCCAAACGTACCTACGTTCTGTATTTTAATTTAAAAAACCTACCTGTTACCAAATGTTCGTCTAAAATTGTGAGTCATCTGTTTCGTGACTATTACAGCGCCATCTATCACAAAGCGAAAAAAGTGGTCCAACTAAAACAATCATATTTCCTTACGTACTGCACGAATATGTAATAAAAAAAGAGGGTTCCTATTTAAAAAAACGCAGTTGATATCCATTTGACCTATGTCAGCACCATCTAGCAAGCCAACTATAGCGCCATCTGGTTCCCCCCTTCAAGCTAGACAAGTTGAGTTCTTTGTAGTTTTTTCATGTGACGATTATTTCGTGAGATATTTGGCCCGGACACGATCAATGGACCACCCTGTATATCAGGTCTTTTAAAGACACGTCGATCGACGAAATCGAGTGAAGCGTTTAGATTTTGGAAACTCATTGCTAGGTGTTACTTGTATAATTCACAGTCAGATAGTGAACTTTAAACTAATATAAATATTGAAAATCTGATTACACCATTAGAGTCGTCGTGCAAATATTGGTAATGTACATGTTTCCTTTTGAGGTATCATGATTAATCTGGCTACTATTAATTTCTATACGAATTGTGAAATGTCCCCCATCTTTGGCCCTCCCAGTGCACAATGTCACCAAGGAATTCCCAGCCACGTGCTCGATGGACCACTCGCTGGGGCCACCCCTCTCGTCCGGCTAACGTTTCACACCACATGTTTGCTGCCGGGCCCCGGCTGGCCGAGTAGCCCGTACGGCCACTGCTTCCTCAGAACTTAGAATATTTTCAGGGCGCCACGACTCGCCCCTTACCTCACAAGTGTGGCAACCACTTCGCCATTTCACTCGGTGGAACATTTTTGTTTTACATTACTTACTAAAGAACGATACTCTCACTAAAGAATAAACACTATAGCAAAACTGAAACTGTCAATCTTTAATTCAGGTTTATCTGAAAATTATTGTTTTGTAGCGTGAAACAGAGGGACACTGCAGCAAAAAAAGAAAACAATACAATTGTATCATTTAATGCTAGAAAACTCAATTTTCTAAATAAAATGGTATAAAATTCAAAACAGAGTCATATCAAACATCGGTTCAATACTTCGTTGATCTTAAATAAAACATTTTTCTGTACTCATAAAAAACTTTCGCACTTATCAATAACAACAGGAAATTCTTGCTTTCAGTCATGATAAAGAATATTCCGTTGAGTACAAAAACAAAAATAATAATTATATGCATCTAAACTGTACTTGCATCAAAAGTAATTGCTTTGATTACATAACAGCGCAGAAGTTACGTGATCAACTAGTCTTCATTACTTCTAAAATGCAATTTTTGTTCTGCGAGGATATAAAATACACAATGAACTAACGCTGAATGCTGCACGGTTCTAATTATGTGCAAAATAAACATACAAACAAACAGAAAAAAGAAAAGTCGTTGGCTCCCGTTTTAGCTCTTACTCATTCATTTTGTTTCTTTCCCTACAGATTCTACCGGTACTATCGGTAAACCTGTCATGTAATACGCCAATTATGCAGTGTATTAAAAGTATCGAATTGTAGCCTTGGTGGAGCGCAAATATAGTTTGAACAACAATTTATATCCTCCGAGAAATCGAGGAACTACGCTGGAGATGGTGAGCACAACTGCCCTCTGCAACTGTCAACAGTGCTAAGGTTGCAGTTTTAGGTCCTGAAGGCTTTTTCGAGTCTGCTTTTGGAGTTACGTTGGTGTCTTACATTACTAATGCAATCTTGTGCACGCACTTTTATTCTAGGTAGTTTTCAAATCATTTGGCAAATGAATTGTTTTCACTTTTATTCTACAAATTCATATTTTGACGTTTCATTATTCTGATTTTTAATTATGTTTGGATATGTTATGATGTTCTTTATGATACTGTATCTTTGATAAAGATATCCACTTTAATATAAATTTCAAAACAGAGATATAGATGTTAGCAAGTAAAAGATAACTAGAGCACATGGGAATTTGGAAAGTAATTGTACGGAAATGGAATACGTCTTGTACAGAAGATGCTGGACAAAGAAATAAGTAGCTTTATCCGGACTGTGATTTCCAATTCAATGCAACGAGGAATTATATACTTCGTATGCCTGAAAGTACCACTATAAACCGATTATCTATCAAGTCATTAGTAGCGACTGAAGTATCAGCTGCTTGACATTTGTGGGAATGAAATGGAAAATGTAATGCTTATCTTGGAAAAAGATGTGTCGTAACAGTTTAGAAACTATTGATTCGGTGCAAAAGAGACAAAGGAAGTCTGCACAATGGTACGCAATGTCGTTAACATTCAGTTTGATCGCACAAAACAGCAATTACATTGGATGTGTACGGGAGAGGCGAGGGCATTGCCTCCATTTCAATAGCCAACACCTACAACGACAACTGAAAACACAAGCGCAAACATGACGTAGCACATTACAGAGCAAAATAAACACGAACACAATGGTCACATGAAAGCTTATAGAGTAAGATAGTAACTCCGAGAGGAAAGGCAAATAGATACTAAAGAAGCTATTACATTGTTTCCTTCAACAACAACGTGGATTTGTTTCTAGAAGACATCTTTACTGCTCTCGGACACAACAGTACTGAAATTTAAAGTGGCTAGATAGTTATTACTACGCAGTGAATAAGACCCTTCTAGAGTGGCGTTTGTTGCAAACTTCACAAGAATGTCGGAAAATGCATAGGGAGGGAATCAGTCGACAAGAAAGGACAACACGCCAAATATGGTTATTGTTATGAAAATGAAGACGATTTCCATAAGGTATTTCAGTCTGCTGGCTAATATTGTAGACGATACCTTGTGAACGAGAATCATGCTCATAAATTAGATGACAGCGAACAAAAACAGTAATACACACGATGGACAAAACAGAAAAGCAGTGCGCACTACAGTATGCCGACTATAGCAGAGCTATCCTAGTTTATAATACTTGATGTATTAAATCAAATAAAACTTTTACTTAGATTCCAGATATGAATATAAGTGAATTTTTTTTTAAATTTACAAATCTATACAGAATACCTCAGTGACCTCATTAAAATGCTCCTTGGAAATTGCACAAAATTCTAAAATACAGGTATAACCTAGTTAAATACGTCTATGGAAGTGTCTAGCTCAAGAGGAACGGAAAAATGATAGCTGACGGCAAACATTTGGGTTCAAATGGTTCAAATGGCTCTGAGCACTGCTGTAGTCTTTAGTCCCCTAGAACTTAGAACTACTTAAACCTAACTAACCTGAGGACATCACACACATCCATGCCCGAGGCAGGATTCGAACCTGCGGCCGTATCAGTCGCACGGTTCCCGACTGCGCGCCTAGAACCGCGAGACCACCGCGGCCGGCAAACATTTGGGAAATAAACAAAGATGTACAGAAATGTTCAAATGTGTGTGAAATCTTATGGGGCTTAACTGCTAAGGTCATCAGTTCCTAAACTTACACACTACTTAACCTAAATTATCCTAAGGACAAACACACACACCCAAGCCCGAGCGAGGACTCGAACCTCCACCGGGACCAGCCGCACGATTCATGGGTGCAAAAGATGTACAGAATATAAGGCTTTTTTAACAACAGGTAGGAGAACAAAATAAGGAAGTTGATATACGAATGCGACGCTAGACGCCCATAGAAGGGATTAATGATTGGCGAGGAAAGTATAGAGAAGAAATATTTTGTTTCTCTGAATGATTCGCTAAAGATTGAAGAACCGAAAGCAAACTTCGCACAGAAGAGTGTTTTAACGGTAAACACAGAAAATAATTCACTTTTACCAGCTTTGTTACTTAAGATTTCGTAACAGAAAAAATTGTATTGTTAATATTTGCAGTATTGTTTCTCAGTTGCTGCATCAGTTATGTTTATGAAGTAGGTCAGAACAATTCTATCTTTTGCATCTGACTGTGTGTTTTGCTTTTAAGCACATGTGTTTCATTTATTCAAACTAGGTATGATCTATTGTTTAAAATATAAAGACAATTATTTTTGTTGCTAAATGTGTAGTTTTCCAGATGTGTAGTTTTCCTTGACAGACAAATTTAAATTTTCTATTTCTTTACAATTATATGGTTGTAATTTATCGCATACTGTCATTTTTCGACTCTTTATATGTGTCTCTTGGTTCTTCTGTAGACACTTGATGCACACAGTAAAGATTGTCAGTTGATGGTATGGCACATTAATACCTTAGTGAAGTGTATTAATGTGACATACCATCAATTGAAATTTATGTGGCACACAGCATATGACGTTACTCACTTGCTGTATGTTTGACTTAGGGATCCTGGGAGCTGTAGCAGGTGAGAGTGGAGTGGGGTTTTGCAGTGACGATGGAGGAAGGGTGGATGTTGGGGGCACTATGTGTTAGTGTTTTAACTTTCTTTTCATTTTTTTATTTTTCAAATTTTTTAAGGTCATTTTTGTTTGATTTGTTTTTAAATGTAGTTTTTTGTGATGACCTAAGAACTGGTAAGAATGTAGCCCTTTTGGTACAGTTTTTTGTCACTAAGAAATTTTCAGTTTTTTGCATGTCTGTGTATGAAATATTCCTCCTGAAGAGTGACTGTTCCTGTTGTTTTGTTATCATGGTGTAAGACTGTCGTGTCTGTTTTTATCTCAGTTTTGTGGTGGTTTTGTTTTATTAAATGCTCTGTGTATGTGTAGTGGGTGCTTTTTACATGCTTCATATCTGATATTAAAATTTCTTGCAACCATCGCATTATATTTGGAGCTACAGCTATTACATTTTAGTTCATCTATGCCACACAGTTGTATTTTTTCCGCAACAGTTTTCGATTTTTTGTGTTGTTCTATGTGTCTTGAATAATATATTAACTCAACATTTTTTGGAAATATTACTAATTTTGTGTGTGAATTGGTTGGTATGTTATTAGGTGACCTTTTGTGTTTGTGTTAAGGGGGAAGGTTGTCTAGTGTGAGTGTACATTGTGTGTTGCTATTACTTAGTTGTATATCTGAATTGTTACTATTTTTGCTATCTTCCATCCTTATGTTCTGTTTAATGGTATTTTTGATGCTGTAGCAATTGTTTAGCGCTATGTTAAAGATCGTATGAAGTGCTTATTTCAGCGGTGGTACAAGTCCATTACCTCCACTTTTGTGCCTATAATGCTTCTGAAATTAATGATCCAAACAAACAGAAAGAAAGGTTCATCTCTAGCAAGAAGCCATATGCTTGAATATTTCTGGTGTCTCAACTGCAGATTTTTCAGCGCTCGCTTAACTTTAGGACTCTGTATCTCAAAATGAACAAAAATGGACTTGTACCACTATTGAAATAAGCCCTTCGTACGTAGCTCATCATGATAGTTATTTTTGCTTAGAGGTGTTCTGCTTAGTCAGCACACCACATGTCTAATGTCTGCCACTATCTGAGACTGTGTATGGTTTCATTTGTTATGTACAATTGTATCTGCGACTGTTTCTTTCCGGAAATATTGAAGCTGTGTCTTTTGTTGGATCTTGTTCGTTTGTGATGTTGGTGGTGTGATGCTTCTTCTTTTTCCATTTCTATAGTGAAGAGAATGTTTCGATGTATGTTATTTATCTGCTTCTGCAGAGAGATTATATGTTCTTGTGGCTCATCTATCCGGTCTCGAAAGCTGACCTACGGCCAGGAGAGCAGTGCGCTGACCACATGCCCCTCCGTATCAGCATCCGGTGACGCCTGTGGGCTGAGGATGACACGGCGGCCTGACGGTACCGTTGGGCTTTCAAAGGTCTGTTCGGACAGAGTATAGTTTTAGTTTTAGTGGTTCACCTACGAGGTGTATGATATCATCTACATATCTATGCCGGTATAATACTTTATATTTCTTGTTTCTATTACTCCTGCAAAAATTCTGTTTTCATTGTGTTTCATTGAGACGTTTGCTAGCGTGAAGCAGATTCTTCTTCCCACTGGGAGGCCTTCGTTTCGAATTGTTAAATTGAAAATAGTTTTGCTCAATGTTGCTGTGATATCCTTTCATCTGTGGTGGTGTTTGGAATTTCTGTCAGTTCTTCTTTTATGACGTCAAGTGTATCATTAAGTTGGATTGAAATATATCTGTCTTTCACCTCAAAGAAGATCAGTTTTGCTCTTGACAAGACGTATTTTTCAATTTTTTGAATAATTACAAGAAATATTTTATACTCTTCTTCTTCCCTAGTTTTTAATATTCAGGAGAGTATAGGAGTCTGAATTGTGCCATGTGATGCGCGGGAGCACTCTTGATATTGATAACCGGTCTCTCAGAGACATTTTGTCAGTTATTATTTTGAGCTGGTGCTCCTGGATTTTTTTATACTGAGGTTTGTTTCTGTGATTTTTTAAGATTTTATATTTTTGATGTTTGCTTCAGATACATCTGAAATCTGTTAGTAGTATCACATTTAAGTTCAGCTTTATTTTTCTGTAATTGTTAGATGAGCACTAAACTTATGAACAGGTGAAACGTAAGGTTAAAAACAAAATAAACATTCAGTTGCAGAAGGCGAAATTTTACTTATCTAGGTGATAAATGCCATAAATATAATATTTATAGAGAATATCAATTTGCTTCCTACTCATGACACGTAGTAATAGCGTTTTACTGAGGTATCACAATATATATTTGTATGAACAACACCTACGTTGTGTTCCTGTTGTGTTACATAAATATTTCGGAATGAGAGCTGTCTACAAGTATAGTGTCCAGAGAAATCGGCAATAGGTGACCACGCATCGGTAAGTGAACGTAAATTGGGTTGAGTGACGTCCTGTCATAATGAAGGCTCATGGTCTCTGGGATAACGTAATTAAAGAAGCTGTAGGGATAAAAAAAAAAATCAATAAATACAGTTGATTGTAGCTGAGCAGAGCAAGAAACATGCCCAGTGCGAGGTTAAAGCGGGGATCAAACAGTACCATACCGAGCGATGTACTGAGCACCATCTTGAGACCGAAAGAGTTTAACAAATATTATGTAACACAGCAGATTTGCATGCTGTCAACATAGCTTCCTTCGCTGATAATACACCAATATTGTACAACGTCAATAAAGCAACGACCTCTCACGAGAAACTCAGAAGAGCTCTACTATTTCTCGAAAAATGATTTACAGAATGGCGTGGCAAAATAAATGTAGGTAAAAGCAACTTTTTGTATAATGAAAAGAAAGGATTTACAAACTCTGGTGCTTGGACTGAATCCGATAAATATCTTGGACATACTCCTTACCATCAAGGAACATATAACTGACGTAGCAAATAAAGGAACAGTGTGTTATCTCTTTCATCATTTTTCGGAACAGCATGCTGGATATCATAAACTCGTTTACCGATATTTTGACTGACAGCCTTTGAGATTAGATTAGTCGTTTGGTATATTTTCAATGCACTTTACACAGTGGAGTAAACGCACTTGTGCTAAAGCTAATAGTCATAATTTGGATTTGGAGCTCCTTGTGTTTACCGTGTTTGCAGTTAAAATTGTTGGATGTCAGGTCCACCAGTTATGCAAAACACTGTTTCTTCCAAGTTCCCAAACATGTTTGAGCACGTCTGCCATCATCAGTGGGTTTCTGTTTTATTTAATCTTCATACTCGGTTTGCATGGTTTTCAGGATAACTTGTGTATTATTTATTACAGGTAGCTTGTCATATTTTTGTGTGGGAAGACCTTTTTCCTCAGCATCCTGATGAGGTGTTGTAAAGCACACATAAATATAACACATATTTTCACAAATATGGTCGTAAAAGCACTTTGCACTTCCTTACACTGCCAACAGACTAACTGGTTAATTATCCACATATGACATCTACGACCACCTTATACGTCCTCAGATGGTACTGTTACAATGTCAGTAACGCACAAAGGACACAAAACAGCATAAAAATTGTACTCACATGTATGTTAAGGGCAAACATTGCTGTAACTCATATTTTCTTTTTTTATAATAATGACGCGTTTTGTTGAATACTTATGTGTGACAATCCTCGTAAACTTACCATTGTATAAATTTAATTATGAGCTAGTCATTGTAACACAAAGCATTGAATCTAACTTTATATATTCATCTGTACGTTATTCACTTTGTGGAGATATTACTACTTTCATAGTAAATGTTTTGCCCTAATATTATGATGTTATGATATTTATACACAATGTTTAGGTAGCTAAGTAATGGGAACCCTGCGATTGGAACACTACACAAGAAAGGAAATTTTAAAAATTACGTTACGTCAGTACTACGTCTATGCGTATAATGGTGAGGGCAGCAACCGGCGGCAAGAGATCTTTTTATTGCAACAGCCTTCTGACGGATTTAAAGCGGCCTGACATGAACTGCTCTCCAGTGCCAACCCCTTCACCTCAGTGAAGCACTTGCATTAAATTATTAGTTGGATACATTCCAATCTCCATTTTCCCCGCCAGTTTTTACCGTCTACCGGTCTGTAGCCCCCTCAAGCACAATGGAAGTTATTGCTCGATGTTTTGCCACTTGTCTCATCATACTGTCCCTTCCTCTTGTCATTGTTTTCCACAAGTTCCTTCCCAAAATTAAGACCAATATTTGACACCAGTCCATTTTTATTGTCCAATTATGGTTTCTGTACGTGTACTAGTTTGCTTTCTACGTCCTTGTTTTGTCCGTTATGTGTTATTTTGCTTCCAATGTGGCAGAATCATTTCACTTCGTCTACTATATCACCAGTTCTGATGTTACGTTCATCGCTAATCACATTTCTGCCACTCTGCACTACTTTCATCTGTCTGATGTTTAGTCTCATCTCTAGTGTATGGTAATTATCCTGTCCATTCTATTCATATTCAATGAGAATGGCAATGCTATCATCAATCTTATCACTGACGTCCTTTTACCTTCAATTTCAATCATCCCACACCTGAACTTTTTTTAGTTCAGTGTAAAGTAGAGAAATTTTATTATAATTTTAAAGATTAACCAGCAGGGGAGAAAGAATGCATCGCTGTCTTACACCATCTCTATACCTAACACTTCGTTCTTGGTCTTCCATTTTTATTTTGTCAGTTACCACTTGACAATGTAAAAGGAGCACTAGGGTGAAAGCTCGTGGAAATATAATCACTAGACGCCACTGGAAGCCCGAGCTGATATTATTTAGCCATATCACCGCGAGAGCATGTGTAATGCATGTTACAGTATTTACACACTTACAGAAAAAGAAAAAGCAAAGCATCTAGACAGAGAGGAGAAAACGAAAACGGGCTGAGAGAGAATGTAATGTTATTTCAGTGAATACAAAATTTAGTCAAATTTACAAGGACCTAGGTAGTATTAGCGCAGTTATCAGTATGACTTTGCACCTCCTCTGGATTCGATGCATTTGTACACTGATTCTGTAGGGATGGGCGACAAAAGGCCGTTGTACCCTCTCCTGAGCCCCAAAACTGTGTTTTTTCGTCAACAGCATTTTCTAGCTGCTTTCTGCAACCTACCACCTTCTGTGCCAGCATTCCCACAGTCCATGATTCATTACTGCACATCCTGTTCTACAAACGCACACTCTCAGAAATTTACTCCTTGAATTATGGCATACGTTTGATACTAGTAGAATTCTTTTGGCCAGATATGCTCTCTCCGTCTGAGCTACTCTGCTTTTTATGTCCTCCTTGCTTCGTCCGTCATTGGTTATTTTGCTTCCAAGGTAGCAGAATTCCTTATCTTTGTGTACTTCGTAATAACCAACTCTGATGTCAAGTTTCTCGCAATTCTCATTTTTGCTACTTCTCATTACACCCGTCTCTCTTCGGTTTACTCTCAAGCCATATGATTGAGTAGTAATTTTTCTTAACCTTTACTGAGAGGATTGCTATGTCATCAGCAAATCTTATCATTGATGTCCTTTCACCCTTAATTGTGAACGTTGTTTTATTTTCGTAATTCCTTCGTCGATGCATAGGTAGAACAGTAGAGGCGAAAGAGTGCATACCTATCTGCACCCTTTTTAAACAGAGTACTTAGTTTTTGGTCTTACAATTTTGTCGTTCTAGTTTGGTTGTTGTACATTGTATACTAGTCGTTTCATACATTACTCTTATTTTTCTCAGAATTTCGAATATCTTGTACCATTTTACATTGTCGAACACTTTTGCCAGGTCGATAAATCCTATGAACTTGTATTAATTTTTCTGCAGTCGCGCTTTCGTTACCAACTGCAACGTCAGCACTGTCTCTCTGGTGCCTCTACATTTTATAAGGCCAAACTGATAGTCATAGAACAGATCCTCAATTTTCTTTTCGGTTCTCCTGTATATTATTCTTGTCAGCAACCTGTATGCTTCAGTTGTTATACTGATTGAGCGATAGTTATCGACTTATCTGGTCTCTCTTTTTTTGGCATTTAATAGACGATGTTTTTTTTCAAGTCTGGTGATAATTCGCCAGTCTCACATATATTACACACCAACCTGAATAATCGTCTCGTCGCCATTTCTCTCAACCATCTTAGAAATTCAATGAAATGTTGTCTATTCCTACTGCCTTGTTTGATCTCATGCCTTCCGAAGATCTTTTAAAAGAAGCAACTGTAACTCTGGATTCCCTGTCTCTTCCCTATCAAGTCGAATTTTTTCTTCTATCACGTCGTCAGGCAATTCCTCCTCCTCATAGAGACCTTCGGTGTACTGTTTCCCCCTACTCAACCTCAACAGTGCAATTTGTATTGCACTCTTAAAGTTACTATCCTCGAATTTAATTTCACCGAAGGTTGTTTTCACTTTTGTGTGTGTTGAGTCAATCCTCCCAACGATTATTTCTTCTTCGAATTCTTCACTTATTTCCTCAAACTATTTCGTCTTGGCTTCCCTGCATTTCCCATTTATTTCATTCCTAAGTGTCTTATATTGCTCTATCCCCGTCTTTCGCTGAAAATTTTTGCATTTCCATCTTTCGTAGATCAATTATTTCTTGTATTACCTAAGGCTTCTTTGCGAGTTATCTTCCTTTTTCGTATGTTCGCCTGTTCAGTGTCTGTGATTGCTAATTTTTAGATATGTCCATTCCTCTTCAATTGAATTGCTAATTTGCTATTCCTTATCGCAGTATCCACATCTTTAAAAAAATATCAACGTCTCTCATCATTCCTCAGCCATACAGTGTCTCACTTTCAACCACATTCATTCTTTCGGACTATTCCCTTAAGCTTCAATCTACTCTTCATCATTAGTAAATTGTGATAAGAGTGTCTGCTTCTGGGTGCGCCTTACAATCTAATATTTGATTTCCAAATCTCTGTCTGACCATGATTTAATTAAGCTGGAATCTTCTGGTGTCTCCAGGACTTTTGCAAATGTACCTCCTCCTGCTGTGGTTCTTCAACAGAGTAATCGCTACTCTGGTTGACATTTACTGCAGAACTCATTTTGGCATTCTGCTCTCTCATTCCTGTTATCAAGAACATATCCTGCCTCAACTCTTTCTTCTACTGATTCCCTGGCAACCGCATTACAATCCTCCATGACTATTAGATTTCCATCTCCCTTTACGTAATGAATTACTCATTCAGTATTCTCATATACTTTCTCTATCTCTCTCCTTCTACCTGAACTGTTATCAGCGTTGGATGGGTACGAATTCTGATGAGAATTACCATGTTACTGAACTGTTCGCAGTAATTCACTCTCTGTTCTATTTTTCTGCACATAATCAATCCCATTCCTGTTATACCACTTTTTGCTGCTGCTGATATGACCTTATATTCGTCTGAACAGAAATCCTCTTCTTTCCATTTCACTTCGCTAACTCCATTGTATCTAGATTGAGCTTTTCATTTCTATTATCTGTATTTCTACCTTCCCTCTCATTTTTAAACATTTGACATTGCCTTCTGTATCCTCAGTCCGCCCCGACAGCTGAGTGCTCAGCGCGGCGGTCTGTCAAGCCAAGGGGCCCGGGTTCGATTCCCGGCTGGGTCGAAGAATTTCTCCGCTCAGGAACTGGGTGTTATGTAGTCCTCATTATAATTTCCTCATCATCAGTGGAAGGCAACGGGAAAGAACCAACGGAATCACTTCCATAGACGCTCATGCGGCGGACCTCTCTGACGAGGCCACCCCCATGACAAGGCCTGCCGTAAAACAGAACACAAAGTTTCTGTATCCTCTAGCCGTTGATAATTGCCGATCCTTCCACCTTTAAGGGATATTTCCCACCCCAGCGATAAGATGACCTGAACCACGGTGACTCCTGATGCCGGAAGCCTTCAGCCGCCATGGCTGATTATTTTTATTCAAAATTAAGCTGTGGCTAGTTTCGAATCTGGGAATCAGGTCCCTTTGATCATTATTCAAAGACGCTACTCCTAGACCACTCGTTTCCTATTGGTCGTTAACATACCAGATATTGGTACTGGGATGGAGCTGACGTCTGTGATGGTCCCACATGTGTTCTATCAGGGACGGATCTGAGGATCTTGTTGGCGACGGGAGTGCCTCGACAGCACACAGAGATAAAAGCACGTGCCCAAGTGTGGACGAGTATTGTTCTATCGAAAAGTGGCCTCACGACAGTGCGTATTAGAGGTAACATTTGAGGATACAAGACGTCCGTGGCGTTCCGTTGTACCGTCAGATTTTCTGCAATCATTACTAGCCGTGAGCTGAAGGCACACTCAGTGGCTCCCCAAACCACGACGCCAGGTGTAGCCATACTGAGCCTCTCAAAAACATTGGATCAATGGGATTTCTCTCCAGGTCGGTGCCACAGACGCCGACGATGATCAACTGGAGTAGTGAAGAATCACGATTCATCACTGAACACTGCGACACCATTCACCAGCAGTCCATGCAGCTCCCTGTGTTGTGGTGATAACGACAGACTCCGCATGGAATAGGAATTCCCTAGTACGGCTGCGGTCCGTCTCCGAACCATGGCACGACATGACACGGAACGTTGCAGGGAGTCCATTACTTGTTCTCGGATGGTAGGTGCAGGTGTGAAAGAGCTACGATGTCTTTGGCGCAGATTGCAGCGAACTTCCTTCGTGGCAGTCGGAGGAGTTCGACCAGAACCTTGGCGACTAGTGTAGCTGCCGTCACGTGCACATGCAGTCCAATATCGGGCCAATGCCTGATGCGAATGCCCCACAAATCTGGATACTGCACGATTCAACCATCCGTTCACTTAGAGATCAGTAACAAGGCTCTTTGAAAATTCTCTCAGATGTTGATAACACAACGCGGCATATTCGTGCCATTCACAGTGATCACTTAACATCTGACGCTGTTCACAACCCTTATTACAAGGTCTGCTAATAATGTTGATCGCGAACCTTCCTTCGGGAGCGTGCTGAAAAGTAATGTCTCCGAATTTTTTGTGTGGGCACTTTTAAAGCTTATAAAATGAAGCAAACGTTTTTAACATTCTAAAGCTTTATTATTCAAGTCTACCTATTCACATTCCCCCGCGCCCCCCTTGGCATTAAACGGCACCGAATTGTAGCGTATAACATAGCGGTGTGTAACATAACTATATGAAGACGGTATCTGTTCTTTCGGACATCTTCATACATTTAAGGCTAACCCGCCATTGACCTCCTTCTTCTGTGCTGCATGCACACTCATTGCCGCGAGTAATGAGTGTAATGGGCAGGAGCACTACGAATGTAGTGTGTGGACATTAAGTTGGGAATGTGGGTCTCACGGGGAGCGTGCTAGGGATAAATCCCTGCAGTCGCACTATCCTCTGTGCCCTCGGTGCCTCAGATGGATAGAGCGTGTGCCATGTAAGCAGGAGATCACGGGTTCGAGTCTCTGTCGGGGAACACATATTCAACTGTCCCCATTGATGTATATCAACGCCTCTCGACAGCTTATGGTCTTGATTTAATTGTCATTTCATAAGATAACTATGTCAGTGTACTGTAATCGAGTTTCGAATTCGAAAAGCTCGTCCACTCAAGGAGCAATCTTCCTCTTCAGCATTACAATTCAAGTCCACATACGATCGGTGCGACATCTGCAACAATCCGGCCTTTTGGTTCACTCTCATCGATGATTCTCCATAAAGTCCCAACTTGGCTGTATCCGATTTTCATGTATGTCCAAAACTTAGAGAACATCTTCGAGGATATCACTTTGATGGTGATGAAGCTGTGCAAGAAAAGGTTCACGTGTGGTTTCATCAACAAAGTCAAACGCTCTGCAGTGACAATATCAACAAGCCGGTCTCTAGTTGGGAGAAATGTGTTCATCGCCAGGGTGAATATCTTGAGCAATAAATGTGTGGCTATTGTACCAAAGCATGTGTTTCATTTTTTCCCCTAAAATTATTGTCTTCTTTTGCGAATGGAATATGCACAGCACATAAAGTTCTTGGATGTTGGTTCAAGGCTTAGACAACATAAGTCTTTTGATGATTTAGAGCCCATATAGTTTACCTAAAATCCGGACTAATTACAAACAGTATTAATTTCAGATTTCGCTGTCATTGTTCATGTGTGAGCAAATATCTGATTAATGCTCCCTGATGAAGTAGATGAAAAACATATGTAAATAACTATAGAATTTAGATATCTAATGTTGGAAACATATTAGCAAGATTTGCACTCTTTTAGTTTCAGAGTAATTAGCTTCCTTAGTTAAAACAATGTTACTGTAACACACCCATCCATGTTTAGGCAAACCAAACAGCGAATTTCAGTAGCAGTTATTGCTGTACCTAGAAGTTCACATTCAGAAGGATTTTCCTCCACTGTCATTCAGAAACGTAAATCTTTAGCTGTAATTTTCAAAATCATAGGAAGCAACAATACGTAAATTCGGTTCTGATTATTGCAAATCTATTCAAGAAACATTTTGAAAGCGATTTTAGTTCAGTCTGCGATGAGTTCGAACGGAACAAAATCTTTGTCCGCCAGTACGAGAAATGTACCGCAGACGGGGTAGTGCAAGTTACAAGTCGTAACATGTGCCGAGTTTTATCTAAATTTTGCATCCGTGAGATTATTCTGTAAGTTAGTGACTGTTTCAAATAATTAATTGGACACTGAATGTGTAATTTTCATTGTGGGCTGCGCCAAACTTCAGTAATGGTAACTGCCACAATAGGATCAGAATATGGACATTGTTTCTGTAGTGCCGATAATTATTTGCTGTGTACACCCTCTTCGTATCGATATGACTATTAATTTCCGAGGACAGTGATTTAAGAGTTTTATTCAGTTACTGTTCCAATCAAATTTGTTTGCCACAAATGGATTTTAGCGTCACTTCAGTGTTAGATCACTACACTTGAACAATCACACTATTTGACAACGCTCGAGTGCAGAACGTGGCTACCTGTGTATCTGAGCATAATTTATAGTAGATGCGACTCTGTCTTGCTAAAAACATTAGTTTAATCAGCAATCAAAATCCAATTAAAGCGTCAGAGCTGCAAATCCGACGTGGACCACATAATTAATAGTAAATTGTCCCCATCACCAAGTTCTCAGTCAAATTCGACGGAGACGGGGATGTACCTGCGACATATCCGTACAGGTAACGGTTACGCTTCGGGTGAGAAGCACTTTACAGTGAAAACATCGTGTATAAAAAATGTCCTCTATAAGAACTCACGTACAGTGCTGTGAACTTTAGAACTATTCACAGGAGAAGTGAAGTGACTGTTGGACAGTGTAAAACATTTTTGTATGGCATAAAAGAACTGAAATTACAAGCGATCAACGAGCGGAACAGTGCACAGACAATTTCATTTTGTAACAGGGAAACCTTAATTGTTTGTCGCTGCGGGGCGGATGAGGAAGTAATTACGCAGGTTAGTTTCAGCAATGAGAAACGCAATACTGCTTGATGTCATCAGCGTCGGCTCCGTCTTGGACAGATACTGATCAGTGTGCAATTGACGTCACAGCCCGGAGCAGACAGCCAAACAACGTGAGACAGAGTCGTAAACAAGAGAGTAGGGCTGATCGGACGCGGAGATGGCGAGCTGCGGCAATTTGCAGACGACGAAACGGCAGCGGCAATTGGTGACGGAAAATTATCAAGGTGAAAGTGTTTATGTCATCAAGTGATTGTTAATTGTTCAGCCAGAATGATTAACTTAAACGTAAAGGACACTTCAGAACTATTCATACGAGACGTGAAGTGACTATTGGACAGTGTGGGACGATAGAAAACATCAGAAGCATCGGTAAACTAGGACCCGAATCTCTTATTTTTGCAATTCATGAAACAACAATAAAAGCATTTTAAACAAGAAGGAAAGAATTTAAAAAAGATATTTTCGAAAATTGTCAGTCTTTCTAGGGACATTAGAAGTACTATCAGAAGGTGTTCTTAGGGTTTCGAATCAACTGAACTGACCAACAGTGTTGAAAGTGTCAGTAATGACGTAGTTTCAGAGCAAAATTTTTTGATGGAGAAAAATAAAAATGCAACGAAAAATTTTGATTCGAAAAAGGAACCTTTTGGAAGTAACGACTCGTCAAGTGAAAAAGTAATTGATATTAAAAGAAAAAGGAAAATGTAAGTTGTTGATTTTTTCAAGATGATTTAACAGAAGTACAAACATGTTAGTTGATAGTAATGATTAGATTTCCAATCCAAGGCAAGTAAATACTATTGATGTTCAGAGGGTGGGAGTAGATAGAGGATTTTGCTGTAAATAATGGTACAATTTTTGATGAAAACAATATGTTAGGAAGTTAAATGAACAGACTGACAAAGTTGTTATTGATGTTGTAAATCTGGTGGTGGTGCTGACAAATATGGGACAAAATATTACTAAGTGTGATAATAATAATAGTATAATTACAAATTGCGGATGCATTGCAACCGATAATATTAACATTATAGACCTACATGTCGATTAGAAAATTCTTGATGTAAATATTAATGCTCCTGATCTGGAGAGGGAATGCAATTAGTATACGTCAGTGTAAGCAATGTTGTGTGCTGAAGTGTGAATTGAGAGAACAATCATACAGTCAAAGAAGCCTGTTCTCGAGTTATCAATGAATGGTACGTACAGCGCATTAGAGACAGACAAACAACTTTGCAAACAATAGTGTCTGACGAAAAAGTGCATAAAGTAAACTTGAGACCCCATGTTCAAGAAGTAAATGTAATCATTACTATACAAAGAACAAGTTTCAGTAAGAAGAGCCAGGAATTAATTTTCGACGAAGATGCAATGAGAACAATTCCGAACGCAACTGTCAAAGAAATTCATTCAAATGTAAATATGGTGAGCCATGGATTCGTGTTTATTAGGGGTCGAATGTGGAACTCATTTTCATCCGGAAAGGAAATTTCTTGAACGTTGTTCGATAGAGAGCCGAAAAGGTGAAAATCTGACGACGCTAGATCAGGTGAATAAGGAGGGTGCAGAATGACTTCACAACACAGCTCCTGTATAGGTTTGTCAGTCTAGCAGATTGCGGGCGGGGATTATCGTGGAGTAGCATCACTTCAGGTAGTCTTCCAGGTCAGCCTTCTTGGAGTGCGTCTGTAAGACATCTCAGCTTATGACAACAAATATCAGCAGTAATGAATTCCTTATGTGGCGATAATGGTTACCTTAGCTGGTTAAACTTTGGGCAAGCAATTAGTAATACACAACACTGTCACTGATCCACCAGATTAGTAACATTATTTTCAGCGGATGGGCAGGCTTTTGTACGGGGACTTTCGCTTTGTTTGTTCTCAATCATTCCTTTCTTTTCCTTATTTTAGCATAAAACACCATACCTCGTCACCGTTAATGGTAAAGGATGGGAATGGTCGGCGTTGTTCACGTCTCAATTAATGACAAGCTGTATGACGCCACCAAGTATGCCAGTATCAGTATGTAGATGCCGAATGAAGACTGTAAACTATCATTTATTATGCAAGGATTGTAATTGACTCTAAAGTATGGCCCTCCATACTTCATAAGGATGTGTAATTTAATTTTTCCACCAGGTGAGATACATATGTAATGAAAGTGAAATTCACCATAAGTTGTATCGTGTATTATAAATCCTCACACAGAACAAGTGCAGCAGTTACTAAGTACTTTAAGGCCTAGTGTCTTGAAAGGAGGATGTAAGATGAACATCAACAAAAGCAAAACGAGGATAGTGGAATGTTGAATTAAATAACGTGATCCTCAGGGAATTAGATTAGGAAATGAGATACTTAAAGTAGTAAATGAGTTTTGCTATTTGGGGAGCAAAATAACTGATGATGGTCGAAGTACAGAGGATATAAAACGTAGATTGGCTATGGTAAAGAAAGCGTTTCTGACGAAGAGAAATTTGTTAACATCGAGTACAGATCTTTTCTGAAAGTATTCTACATCTACATCTACATGACTACTCTGCAATTCACATTTAAGTGCTTGGCAGAGGGTTCATCGAACCACAATCATACTATCTCTCTACTATTCCACTCCCGAACAGCGAGCGGGAAAAACGAACACCTAAACCTTTCTGTTCGAGCTCTGATTTCTCTTATTTTATTTTTATGATCATTCCTACCTATGTAGGATTGGGCTCAACAAAAAATTTTCGCATTCGGAAGAGAAAGTTGGTGACTGAAATTTCGTAAAAAGATCTCGCCGCGACGAAAAACGTCTATGCTGTAATGACTTCCATCCCAACTCTTGTATCATATCTGCCACACTCTCTCCCCTATAACGTGATAATACAAAACGCGCTGCCCTTTTTTGCACCCTTTCGATGTCCTCCGTCAATCCCACCTGGTAAGGATCCCACACCGCGCAGCAATATTCTAACAGAGGACGAACGAGTGTAGTGTAAGCTGTCTCTTTAGTGGACTTGTTGCATCTTCTAAATGTCCTGCCAATGAAACGCAACCTTTGGTTCGCCTTCCCGACAATATTATCTATGTGGTCCTTCCAACTGAAGCTGTTCGTAATTTTAACACCCAGGTACTTAGTTGAATTGACAGCCTTGAGAATTGTACTATTTATCGAGTAATTGAATTTCAACGGATTTCTTTTGGAACTCATGTGGATCGTCTCACACTTTTCGTGATTTAGCGTCAACTGCCACCTGACACACCATACAGCAATCTTTTCTAAATCGCTTTGCAACTGATACTGGTCTTCGGATGACCTTACTAGACGGTAAATTACAGCATCATCTGCGAACAATCTAAGAGAACTGCTCAGATTGTCACCCAGGCCAATTATATAGATCAGGAACAGCAGAGGTCCCAGGACGCTTCCCTGGGGAACACCTGATATCACTTCAGTTTTACTCGATGATTTGCCGTCTATTACTACGAACTGCGACCTTCCTGACAGGAAATCACGAATCCAGTCGCACAACTGAGACGATACCCCATAGCTCCGCAGCTTGATTAGAAGTCGCTTGTGAGGAACGGTGTCAAAAGCTTTCCGGAAATCTAGAAATACGGAATCAACTTGAGATCCCCTGTCGATAGCGGCCATTACTTCGTGCGAATAAAGAGCTAGCTGCGTTGCACAAGAGCGATGTTTTCTGAAGCCATGCTGATTACGTGTCAATAGATCGTTCCCTTCGAGGTGATTCATAATGTTTGAATACAGTATATGCTCCAAAACCCTACTGCAAACCGACGTCAATGATACAGGTCTGTAGTTAGATGGATTACTCCTATTACCCTTCTTCAACACTGGTGCGACCTGCGCAATTTTCCAATCTGTAGGTACAGATCTATAGGTGAGCGAGCGGTTGTATATGAGTGCTAATTAGGGAGCTATAGTATCAGCGTAATCTGAAAGGAACCTAATCGGTATACAATCTGGACCTGAAGACTTGCCCGTATCAAGCGATTTGAGTTGCTTCGCAACCCCTAAGGTATCTACTTCTAAGAAACTCATGCTAGCAGCTGTTAGTGTTTCAAATTCTGGAATATTCCATTCGTCTTCCCTGGTGAAGGAATTTCGGAAAACTGCGTTCAATAACTCCGCTTTAGCGACACAGTCGTCGGTAACAGTACCATCGGCACTGCGCAGCGAAGGTATTGACTGCGTCTTGCCTCTTGTGTACTTTACATACGACCAGAATTTCTTCGGATTTTCTACCAAATTTCGAGACAATGTTTCGTTGTGGAACCTATTAAAGGCATCTCACATCGAAGTACGTGCCAAATTTCGCGCGTCTGTAAATTTTAGCCCATCTTCGGGATTTCGCGTTCTTCTGAACTTCGCACGCTTTTTCCGTTGCCTCTGCAACAGCGTTCGGACCTTTTTTGTATGGAGTGTAGCGATGTGTGGAAGTGGTACTATGGACGATAAACAGTTCATACAAGAAGAGAATAGAAGCTTTCGAAATATGGTGCTACAGAAGAATTCATAAGATTAGATGGATAGTAAATAATAAGTGGTTACTGAATAGAATTGGGGAGAAGAGGAATTTGTCGCACAACTTGACTAGAAGGAGGGAGCGGTTGATAAGGAAAGTTCTGAGGCGTCAAGGGATCACCAATTTAGTATTTGGAGGGAAACGTGGAGGGTAAAATTCGTAGAGGGAGACCAAGAGATGAATACAGTAAGGATATTAAGGATGTAGGCTGTAGTAGCTATTCAGAGACGAAGAGTCTTGCACAGGATAGAGAAGCATGGAGCGCTGCATAAAACCAGTCTCCGAACTGAAGACCTCGACAACTGCAACAACACGCCAAAACCGATTGAGATTGTTATCATTTTTTGAACAGAATCGTTGTGTTGTCTGCCACTGCTGCTGTCGGCACACACTGTGTCAGATACAATGCCTGTGAATCCCAGAAGTTACGTAGCGCAAACTTTACTTCGTGCTCCAGCTGGAGATGCAAAATTAAATGTCTAATTCTCACACCGAATTCTGCGAAGATAATTCAAAGTGTTCCTTGCACTAACAGCAGACAAAGTGTCTCCTTTGTCCCTTCTATCTTCCCTCATAATACTGGCCCCTTCTTCAAGAGCCAGTCCTAACCTCTCACGAGCAGTCATCCAATGACAAGTGTCAATTCTCCTTGGGCGTCCTCTCACTACTCAGTAATTTTCCGAACTACTGCATCAGACCGGGCTGACCATGCAATTCCCAGTTTTTCGAGCCCAGTGGCCTTCAGCTAAAGAAAGGAATTTGTTTTCGGCTCTGTCCTGTCGGTGACTAAAAGGGGTACATTAGTGTGTTACAGCAAGTTGTTTCCTGCAACGCTTTTAAGATTTCTATCTGCTTTATATATATGAGGGGTCAGCTATAGGTATTTTTGGGATGAGAAAGTTGTAGTCTTACTCTTACAGAATCCTCATACATCAGATGCTGTGTTTTGGCGAGAGCATAGTCATAAATACCTGTACTTTTCACAGATCCTTCATAGTTTCCATCAGTGTACTGCTCTCCTATCAGCAGACTGGCGCACTCTTCTCTGCATTCTCCACCAAAGGCTCATTGATGCCCACGTTCCAGGACGTTTACTGTACCTTACAACACCCTCACAGTACAAAAACACATCAGGAAGGTGGGGGCAGCCGTCATCTCGTGCACATTTTACAATCTGTGTTAAGTTAGTGGTGCCCTTTTGCCCATCTGATGTGCTGTGTCTGTAAATTGCCAGCCCAGCCAAACGTAACTCTCAAGAAATAAAACCCCTGCAAATACTTCACGTATTGGTAATCACTGCTGGATAGCACTTCATAAAAATGAAGAAATACGCTGTTTTCAAATCAATTCGATCCACATATCACTCCATACAATTTGTTTATCATATATCGATAATGTAAAAGTCGACAAAACCGTAAATTTCAGAGCAAGGAGAGATGTACATATGGCCATTTGCAGATTTTTGTAATTTAGCCTTAGAGCATGCTGTGCCCACAAACTCGATTTTTGAACCTTCCCCATTGTATGCAAATGTCATACAATGATGGTATGATGAAAGTTCATCACTTTTGTCATTTTTCAATTACAATGGCATGTATAGTTGTGGATTAATGTGTTTAAACTTTCCTCATCAAATTTCGAAATTGCTCCTGAACATGGGGAGTCACTAATGCCAAAACTATCCTCCTTTAAAAGAGAAAACCATTTTCTCCCCGTTATCTGTCCAATGGAATTTTCCCCACATATGGAAAATATGTTCCCAGCTTCCTTCACCGCTGTCAAGACTCAGTTACATTCAAACAGAAGAGTATGTCGCAAATGTTCCGTTTCCTCCACGTGGCGCTTCATTCTCTACCATCTACAGCTCCACTATCTCCAAATGACAAAATGACAATATGTAAACTCAGAGAGCAACAGTTAAATACGGACAAAAAATGACACTCGATAAATAAACGCACATCAACCGGAATACCAAATTGCAAAACAAAAATGCTGCGAACTTATACAC
Organism: Schistocerca gregaria; assembly: GCF_023897955.1. NCBI lineage: Eukaryota > Metazoa > Arthropoda > Insecta > Orthoptera > Acrididae > Schistocerca > Schistocerca gregaria. Next base: position 785,800,692 of record NC_064920.1, on the reverse strand, counting down.
CAACGTAGTATTCCAGTACAGTTTCTTTTGTGCCATTACTTTTTATTGCACTAATTATCAGAAGAAATGAAACTATCAGAATAGAAGCAAAGACAATTTACAATACGTATATGTTATTTGATAAAACTGAGGAGGTAATGTTTTTATTTTGGTTTTGGGAGTCATAATGAGAATAATTTTTCATCACTAATCCTTTTTCGTCAGCCGAAAGGTACGAGGAATAGTAAATGAAAGGTGCATCAGCGTATGTGAAAAATGTGAAAGTATTTGAAAATCGTATTTAATTTCTATAGTAATTAACTAATATTTGGAGTAAGTAGGAAATTGTGCAGCAGCAGACATAAAGAAAGAGAGTACATCTTGAATACGTTGATTAATGCTTCTTGTGGTTACCAGGTAAAAGGTTTTCAGTGCAGATATTTATGGAGATATTTGCGCATCTGTGTTAAAATATGTCATTGTGTAGATCTTTTAGCCTTCGCAAAATGGAATAAAGTTAAGACGCAGTTGCCTATAGTGAGACATGTGAAATGAGAAAGCAAGTTTTGTATCCGCATTGTTCTTCAGGCTCTTAAAAAATATGATGGTGTAAAGTAGTAAAATCGGTAAATAAGTATTTTGTCTGTTACGGTACGAGAGCAAAGTTTGCGTTTAATACCAGTATCTGTCACTTCTGAGTGCTGTAGCTTCGTTTTTTGCATATGAGGAGCAAAGCAGGTGTTTATTTCTTTGATAATGTGGTAATGAGGCAGAATGATGCATCGACAGAATAATGAAGTAAGAATGAGAAGTGATATGTTAGGTCGGTAACTATCGGTTAAGGGACCTGTCTTAACAGTAGAATAATTGTGATGATTGAATTCTCTAATTAACAGAGTTTTGTAGAAGAATAAAATGATGGAATTAACACACGTAAAGAAGTACAACATACTAACTATGTGCTGATACATATATGATTCTTGTGTAATGAATCATCTATGAGATAGGCAAGATATGCTTATTTTATATATAACATATGACAGTGGATGTGAAAAGTTGGCTAGTGGAGTATTTCTTTGATAAAGCATTAACAATGTTCTGCCGCATATGTAATTACGTTATTGCTAGTTGTTGCTGTTTATTTTCGCTAAAAATGATGATCAGAGACGAATTGGGAGTTGCTAATTAACTAGCTAATTACAATGGGTAAAAAATAATATTGTATGCTGATCGTAATCGACACTAAAGAAATAGAAATTACCAAAAATACTTAGTGGCAAATCTAACTGTATATTTCACTTTTTAATTCAGTGAAGTGGGGAGTGATTTGAGTCAAAATACAGGAGAACATGAAAAACATGCTATTGTCTTTGCGTTATCTGCAATAAAATATTGAGAGATTTTGAGACATATGTTGTATATAGACGGTGAATCACCTAAAACTTGGACCGTAAATATTGCGGAAATGTAAAGTGCTATTGAAGTGCGGTTTTCACACAATGAATTGTTATTCAGATGCTCGTACTGTTAGCCAATAAACAGATTTTAATAATACTTAGAAAGACCATCTTTTATGCAAACATATATTACCTTAAATCGAACAATGTCTATTGACATTAACAAACTGAAAGGCCAGCAAACTAGAATGTCAGTGGTATCTGTTGCAGCAGTCTAATGTGAATCTTTTACGACATATAAAATTTTGCAAAAATTTTCACACCGATACTTGTTTGCGCCATTCAACCTGCGCAGTTGCTAGATACGATGTTGTTATGCTTGCTTACAGTGTACTTGGATGTTTCGTGAGTGCATAGCGACTTGTTGGTCAGTTACTGTGTGACAGTCCAAGCAGTAGGTCGTGAGAGAACGGTGGGATTTATCAATGCACGTAAAGCCACATGCTCATGGTGTATGGAGATTGTAGGAAGAATGCAATTCGTTCTTGTCCGGTGTAGACGGCAAGATATCATCATAGACGTCCACCATCTAGGAAATCAGCCTCTTCAAACAGTTACGTGAAAACGGTAGTACAACACCTAAACAGCCTAGTAGAAGGAAGCAAGTGCAACGGAAAAAGGGGAAATTAATGTTCTAACTGATGATGCAACTGGACCACACGTTAAGCTCCTACACAATCACACAGGGAAATGGTATGAATCAGCCAAGTATCGTATGCTTTCTCCATCGACAAGATTTCAAACCTGTCACGTTTCTCTCCACCAAGAGCTGCGTGGAAACGATTATGAGAATCGTGTTAACTTTTCCACATGGGCATTAAGACAGGATACTCCAGTGTATCATGTGTCTCGTTTAATGATGAAACCACATATACCAATCATGCTCTGTTGGTATGCTGACAATCGTGAGGTGGAATGTCAGCGTCCATGGAGTATGAACGAGTGGCGTGGGATAGTGAACCCTCTAGTCATAAGCCCATTTTTCGTACATGGAACACTGAACGCACGCAAGTATCACTGTACACAGAGCAAAACGTGCCACACTCTAACCGGCACTCCCTTAATAGATGTACAGCCAAACGCTTTCTCAATCACATTTCTAAGAAAGAGGTCCATGAGTAGGAACAGATAGTCACATCCAGAGCGCATCTTGCAAGGAGTCCATTTCTCTGCTGATCTGGAAACAGTCTGTGCCATTTCAGTTAGACATTGGTGCTTCAGTCAGTATGATTAATCAAAATACTTTCAGCAACCAGAATACTCTCCACTACACGAATCACACCTGCACCTCACAGCCTACACTGGTGATAGTATCTCTCTTACTAGAAAACGAACTTTGCAAGCGAATTGTACATAAACAAGTACATTAGTGTCATTCACAGTTGTTCAGTCGCATTTTAGTCCCAATATTTTTAGCACACATGCTTTTGATTTATTTGGCATGGATACCGAGGACAATATGCAACTTCCCCATGCCGGCATTCATCAGCTGTGTGAAAAATACTGACATTATTTTGACGGCTCACTGGTACATACGAAAAATATTCACGTGCACATTACACTTGAAACTTCCCCTTTGAATGCAAAGAATGACTGTACTGGTAAAACTTCTACGTTACTTGATTTTCAAACTCCAGAGTGAAACTGAACGTACTGAGACTGTTTTCCCTTTACTTATTCAGATCATTTCTAAACTGACACACAATATTTTAGCGCAACCTAATCTGACTTTTAATAATCCCTACAAAAGAATAGCCCTGACTAACAATAACCTATACCCTTCATGAATCACTTACCTCACAAAAATCTTCGTTACTCGAACTACTGCAATACAGCAAGCGCCAATACTGCCAGCTAACTAAAAGATTCTAACTACTAAAGGCACTAACTACTGATAGGCATATAGTTAGCAAATGAAAGATTTTGATAACAAACAATGTATTTACTTTATTAATGTTCAAAAGTCATAATATATATATACAAATTCCTGACATCCAGTTTAACAGATTTTCTTTTCTGTCGGCCACACGTCCAGATCGTCCGCTCACATTAACATCTCAATACTCTGGCATCTGTCTCCCCACATCCATCACTCCTGGCGGCTCACCTCCAACTCCTCAGCGCTACGGGCTCTTCACATCCAACTGCCCAACACTACACTAGCGAATATTCCAACAATGAGTCCAACCAGCCACAGACTGCATACATCGCAGTCAGCGATTTTAATACAGAGTGCTGCGCAGCGTTAACATCATAAAAACCTAAACAGCCTACTTACACACTCAAGGTCAATGCAAAACCTAAGCTATAACGCGTTCGTATGGTACCCCTCATGAACTAAAGGAGCAAAGGAAGAGTGACGGTGAGAAACACACAAACCAAGGTGAGTAACACAAACCAAGAACGGCAAGGCATTAAGATTCGTGATGAAGATGCTTCTGAACTTAACGGATTAGAACAAATAGGTGTTTTTTTCAAGTCAGTGGGCATCTCCCTTCGTAAGCACGAGAAAAGTGTGCTGATTTTAAAGTCAAAGTTAACGCTCAGTGATCTATACCTTCCTGGTTCCGACATTGACGAGCTTATGGATTGCCTAGCAGATGGACGATTATTTTAAAAAATTAATTTAGCCAATGCTTATCTTCTACTTTCTCTGGATAAGTAAAAAAAAAGTGGTTCTTTAGCTTCTCCTAGGGTAATCCATGGTGAAACAGTTCACGGGTGTGCGGACAGATGGCAGTGTCGAATGGGCACAATATTTCGGCTACTGACCAGATTTCCGCCAGCAGGTGTGCTGACGAACTGGAGCCGGAGCCATACTTAATATCTCCTCCCTCCTCTCTGCTACCTGGCTGTCTCGGTCTGCTGAGATCCTCACCCAGCATCTCCTGCCCACCTCCTCCAGCCACCAAGTCATTCCGTCCGAGGTTTGCGCCAGGAACGCTGGCAGCGTCTCTGCTGTTGCTCTGCCTGCCTCCGAAGTCAGTTTGTCGTGGGTTATCACCTTCCTCTTTAATCTGTCTCAGCGCGGGTTCCCCAACCTTACTAAGAGTGTAGCCACTATCACAACTTATAAACGGTTCCCTTATTCAGATCTCGATAGGTTCTTTGATTATACAGTTCCAGCAATTAGAAGTCTGCGTCGGAACCTTAGTATGCTCCTAATCCATTCCATGTAATTCTGATAGCCAATGTTCCTGCAACTACTAACTTGTTAGGCTGCTGCAGTCTGGTGTGCCGTTAGTGTTCTAGGCACAGTTCACACCGTATGACCTGTGAAAGTCATGCCACAGTGGCATGGGATCTGATAGACCCCGGATTTCCGTAATATGTAGTTGTCCTGTACACTACCAAGTAGTGCCAATATGTTAGCTGGCGTGTGGAACAAAGTTTACACTTGGTGTTTCCGAATAATTCCTCCAATCTTCCCGGATAAGGCGCAACAAAATGGAATTAATGCAATGGCTACATCTTCCTGAGGTTCGCCTTCTGTTACCGGCGGCTATACAGTCGGTGTAAGACTGTAGCTCTCTGAATTTGCCACTTACGTAGTTGTTTTTCCGGAACACCACCCTCAAATGTTCAAGCTCTTGGTTGAAACTCTAGTTGTCGGAGGGAGTACGAGCATTATGTGCCAATGTTTTGAGCACACCGCTCCTCTTCACTGGGTGGTGGTAGCTCTTCACATGTAAATAAAGTTCGTTGTTTGTTTGTCTACGGTAAACGTTGTAGCCTAATGTGCTGTCCATTCTTCTTTCTACAAGGATTTTCAGGAAGAGGAACAAGCATTATACCACTCATGGTGCATCGACCACCCAGCGACAAAACCGGAAGCAACTTCGTTTCCACGACTGTAGTGATCACGATGTAGATTTAAATTTTTCAGAGACTCTGGGCGCATGGGTCTTCCGACGACTCTGCCATGGAGATGCCTCGACGGCCACTGCTACAAACTTATCAGTCTCAGTGAAGACGACTGCTGCGAGGAGGTTACATCCACTCGGGCTGACGCTTCTAAGCATTATTATTGGGATTGTATCAGCACTCAAGATTATTTGTTTCTATCAAGAAAGTTACTGTTACTGAATATAATTCAGCACCACGAAAGGGCCTACAGCACTTCAGGTTTATTTACGTCTCAACTATTAAGTGTAGTACTTTTTTTTTTTAACTGGTCATCAGTGTACTGACTGGTTTGATGCGACCCGCCACGAATTCCTCCCCTGTGCTAACCTCTTCATCTCAGAGTAGCACTTGCAATCTACGTCCTCAATTATTTGCTTGACGAATTCCAATCTCTGTCTTCCTCTACAGTTTTTGCCCTCTACAGCTCCCTCTAGTACCATGGAAGTCGTTCCCTCATGTCTTAGCAGATGTCCTATCATCCTGTCCTTTCTCCTTATCAGTGTTCTCCACATATTCCTTTCCTCTCCGATTCTGCGTAGAACCACCTCATTCCTTACCTTATCAGTCCACCTAATTTTCAACATTTGTCTATAGCACCACATCTCAAATGCTTCGATTCTCTTCTGTTCCGGTTTACCCACAGTCCATGTTTCACTACCATACAATGCTGTACTCCAGACGTACAACCTCAGAAATTTCCTCCTCAAATTAAGGCCGGTATTTGATATTAGTAGACTTCTCTTGGCCAGAAATGCCTTTTTTGCCATAGCGAGTGTGCTTTTGATGTCCTCCTTGCTCCGTCCGTCATTGGTTATTTTACAGCCTAGGTAGCAGAATTCCTTAACGTCATTGACTTCGTGACCATAAATCCTGATGTTAAGTTTCTCGCTGTTCTCATTTCTACTACTTCTCATTACCTCCGTCTTTCTCCGATTTAATCTCAAACCATACTGTGTACTCATTAGACTGTTCATTCCGTTCAGCAGATCATTTAATTCTTCTTCACTTTCAATCAGGATAGCAATGTCATCAGCGAATCGTATCATTGATATCCTTTCACCTTGTATTTTAATTCCACTCCTGAACCTTTCTTTTATTTCCATCATTGCTTCCTCGATGTACAGATTGAAGAGTAGGAGCGAAAGGCTACAGCCTTGTCTTACTCCCTTCTTAATACGAGCACTTCGTTCTTGAGCGTCCACTCTTATTATTCCCCCTTGGTTGTTGTACATACTGTATATGACCCGTCTCTCCCTATAGCTTACCCCTCCTTTTTCAGAATCTTGAACAGCTTGCACCATTTTATATTGTCGAACGCTTTTTCCTGGTCGACAAATCCTATGAACGTGTCTATGAAAGTGTACGTACATATTGTAAAAAAAAACTTTATTAAAGTGTTAACTTTTTCTAGATGTCTGATTATCTGTATTGGGTACCTCTAACATCGAACATTAAAAATGAAAATAGGAAGTTGACATGCGGGAAGAAGTGCTGAGGACACTAGTGGCTAAGAAACCGACGAAGAATACATAGGCCTGTCCTGGCGCAACCCCCTTGAATAAACATATTCGTCTAAACCCTTCCCTATACACAGCAAATATCACATGATCACTAGACGACGTCCTTTCCTCTGTGGTACATAGTTAACAAATCAAAAAATTATTTCACCATCTATGTAATTCACAACGAGAATGAACGTTACGCATATCTAAGTAGTATCATAGAGTGATAAATAGAAAATCATATACAGGGTGGTCGGAAATTCCATTTGCAGACTTCTAGGACTTGTAGAGGAGAGTGAGTACATCGTATTTTGAATAGGAACCCATATCCGGAAACGTCATCGAACGAGACTACAGAGCGTCAAAGTTGTAGGCGCGGGCGTCTCTAAATGAACTCATACACGGGGTGATTCCGTGATGATGTTACAGACTTTCTAGGATGATGGAGAACGATAAATGTATTAATATGAAGTGAGGATCCCTATACCGGAAACGAACGAGCCGAAAGTTATAAACGAAAACCGTTCTGATGCCTCTGACAGTTGAATACATGTACCGATTCTTGTGTTGCGAAGAGTGTAGGGCTGGTAACTTTCAGTGATGGTAGTGTGGATAAAAACGAGAAAAAATGTCCAATAAACGTGGGCTCTAAATTGCATACCTGAGGAGCTACGACCATTCGTTCATTTTCGCTGATGTGGAACACATTTCCTCTACTGAGCCAGTGTTCATATCTGTTAAAGTACGCACTTTAGAGCTCACGTTAATTGGACATTCTTTCTCGTTTTTGTCCACACTATTACAACTGAAAGTTACCAATCCTACACTCTTCGCAGAGCCGGTACATGTATTCAACTGTCAGATGTATCAGAACGGTTTTCGTTTATGACTTTCGACTCGTTCCTCTCCGGTACAGGGATCCTCACTTGAAATTAATATATTTATCGGCCGTGAGTCGTGCTTCGGTAGCTCGGTAGAGCACTTGCCCGCGAAAGGCAAAGGTCCCGAGTTCGAGTCTCGGTCGGGCACACAGTTTTAATCTGCCAGGAAGTTTCATATCAGCGCACACTCCGCTGCAGAGTGAAAATCTCATTCTGGAATATATTTATCGTTCTCTATCATCACAGAAAGTCTTTAACATAATTACGGAATCACCCCGTGTATATATATATATATATATTTACAGACGCCCGCGCTTATAATTTGACATTCTGTAGTCTAGTTGGATGACGTTTCCTGATATGGATTCCTATTCAAAATACGATGTACTCACTCTCCTCTACAAGTCCTAGAAGTCTGTAACGGGAGTTTCCGACCACCCTGTATGTTACACTCACGCTACAAGACTATCCCTCAAAAATCTGTTACTTTTTTCATTGAGTATAATCTGTAACTTTATTTCAGTTAAATGCGTGTTCAAGTTTCATTGGTTTATTCAAAAACAAAACATTCAATAAAATCAACTAGGTGCTGTTCTGAACAAGGTACTTTATTTAACTTCAGATAGAGGCCATGTTATTCCTCAACTTGAAATCACATATACCTATTCATACAGTATCGGCATCATCGTATTCAGTGAAATCAACTGGACATGCAAAAGAAGTTCGTATGACTTTAAGTCAGCATGTCTCTCTTTGTAGAGCTTCTGGAACTGTAAACACCGTTAACTTCAAATAACCATAGAACGTCTATATCTCATAATGATATTTAACATATAAGACCGCATTTAAGAATAAAAAAATTAAATAGGGCAGTAAATTTTAAAAAGTAATTACAGGATGTCCCATTATGCTACAGTAATCCGGCACAGCTTTATTAACTATTACGGGGATTTTACATGCATTCCCTGTTCAACAATTCCGCTGTTACAACGTGCTTGGTGTAGGATGGATACGTAAATTTCGTTCTTGTACCTCTAATTTAAAGTTAGTTTGCACCAGTTAAGACCTAATGAGGAAGTCTTCTTAGACCCTCGGAGCCACTCATTCGCCCGCCGTTATAAGTGTATCACGTCTCCAGGTCATCGTTGACGGGCGACTCTTGATAATGTCTCAGATTTTACGACTGAAACTGCAGCTGAACTCCTAGGCGCTAACAAGGGTTTTAATTAGATCCCTTCCCCAACCTCCAACCCCCACCTCCCTACCACTCTTGCAACTATAATGAAGCTCAATGTATGAGTCCCCACAGATAAACCGTAAATTATGGACTGACTTGTAGGTTGTAAGAAAAGTTGTTAACCGTTTTAACATTCCCGCTTTCTGCGCTCCATTGTCAGAAAGCATTCCAGATATCAGTAGCTAAAGGAATCGTTACAAATATAGTGTGAAACATTCGTCTGGTAATGTAAAATCGTCGTGACACAACGATTCGCACGTCGTGACTATCGTATGTTACTGAAATGAAGGAAGTTGATATGTAGTCGTTTATGTGGTTCATTACATAATGATTCTTGCAGATGATTAAGCGTAGGTAACGAGGAACGAAAGACCGTCATGTTCACGAGAGCACAAAGTTTGAATGCTGATAGAGAAAACTAAATGTATTGTGACAGCCAACAGAATCGGTTCTGGTTTGATTGCTTAATAAAATACATCACATTTCGACTCATATATATTAATGTAGTCAAAATCACACCACTTTAAGTGCTAGCGTCAATTTTCCATAATGGCTATTTTCGACGTATTTTATTTTTTATTTATCCTTTAATCATCAGTCTTCTGAATGGTTTGATGTGAGCCGTTACGAATTCCTCTCCTGTCCCTACTTCTTAATCTCAGAGTAGCATTTATACCCCACGTCCTCAATTATTTGTTGGACGTAGCCAATCTGTGTCTTTTCCCACAATTTTTACACTTTACAGCTTCATCTAGTACTATAGAAGCTATTCGCAATTCTCTTAAGACATGACTTATCATTTTGCACCCTCTTCTTGACTGTATTTTCTACATATTTCTTTGCACGCTCAATCTTTATTGAAAAAACAAAGGTTCCGTGATATAAATATCTCAGTCAAAACGGTTCCAAACTACACGGGACTGCAGTACAACCAAATACAAAATATTACCTTCATTCCTCTTCATATCCTTTTCTAATCTCATTACATCTCATTTCATTCTAAATCACTAATCGAATCTTTCCCCTCTGATTCATAACATTAAAATACAAATCATTTTATTTAAACACAGTGCAACGAGTCCTCTTCTTTACAATTGACTCATTACTTCACTAACGATAGAACTACCGCGCTGCTCGCTGGCAAGCAGCGATGACAAAACAAGTACATCTTCTGACAACACAGCTACTATGACCAAAGACTCCGTGCGAATAACAAGAAATTCAAAATTGTCGCTTAGCGTTTCAGACATCCAAAGTATGTACAAATTCCAGACATGCAAATAACAAACTCCCGATTGACCGGTTTCACTACCCCACGACCTCTCTGGCCACAATTTTTGAGGATAATTTTTGCATATGTCAAAGATAATACTGAAAAATTCGTCTATACAGTATCACACAAAAGTAGTAGTAGGAGAGGAAATAGTACAATATACAATATATACATGTGAAGTGCATATATCCACTGTAAAGTAGTCATGAAAAATTTTCTTCTTTTGTAGGTAAAGTGCTTAGACACGCGTAAATTAATTTGCAAAAAGCGTTGAACATTTTGTGCTTAGTTGGATTCCAATTAATGCTACAAATGTTACATTGGCGCTCAGGTGCGCTCAGAATATGTTACATTTCGTCTGAAAGAAGTTTTCACAAGTTAAAGAAAATTGCCAAGTACGCTACTGTGCGCTAGATATGAAGTCATCAACTGTGGGAAGAAATGACATTCATGGTGCCATTATTTTTATAGTTGTGCTGCACAAAAACTCGTGAGATTGACTGGGAATACATTGTCTTGTAGCTGTAGAAAATATGCATCGAAGCAATATCTTTTAGTGGTTGTTGTACACGAAGCTGTTGGCAACAATGTACACAGTATCCTACATAGCACATGTTGAAGTGTCTTTTAGTGTTCATAAAGATGTAATCATCAAGCGAAATTGTTGGAGCATGCTTGTTTGTGAGGCGGCTAAGAGCAGACTCATTGGACTCAGTATTTGCCCGTAATAAATACTGCGACAAGAGAGCTAGACCACTCACAAAAGGTACCATCATTCTGTGAAGTCATTTACATTACTGGTCATTAAAATTGCTACACCACGAAGATGAAGTGTTACAGACGCGAAATTTAACCGACAGGACGAAGATGCTGTGATATGCAAATGATTAGCTTTTCAGAGCATTGACACAAGGTTGGCGCCGGTGGCGACACCTACGACGTGCTAATATGAAGAAAATTTACAAGCGAATTCTCATTCACAAAAATCAGTTGACCGGCTTTGCCTGGTGAAACGTTGTTGTGATGCCTCGTGTAAGGAGGAGAAATGCGTACCATCACGTTTCCGACATTGATAAAGGTCGGATTGTAGCCTATCGCGATTGCATTTTATTTTATCGCGACATTGCTGATCGCGTTGGTCGAGATCCAATGACTATTAATAGAATATGGAGTCGGTGGGTTCAGGAGGGTAATACGGAACGCCGTGCTGGATCCCAACGGCCTCGTATCACTAGCAGTCGAGATGACAGGCATATTATCCGCATGGCTGTAACGGATCGTGCAGCCACATCTCAATCCCTGAGTCAACAGATGGGGACGTTTGCAAGACAACAACCATCTGCACGAACAGTTCGACGACGTTTGCAGAAGCATAGACTATCAGCTCAGATACCATGGCTGCGGTTACCCTTGACGGTGCATCACAGACAGGAGCTCCTGCGATGGTGTACTGAATGACGAACCTGGGTGCACGAATGGCAAAACGTCATTTTTTCGGATGAATCCAGGTTCAGTTTACAGCATCATGATGGTCGCATCCATGTTTGACGACATCGCTGTGATCCCACATTGGAAGCGTGTATTCGTCATCGCCATACTGGCGTATCACCCGGCGTGATGGTATGGGGTGCCATTGGTTACACGTCTCGGTCACCTACTGTTCGCATTGACGGCACTTTGAACAGTGGACGTTACATTTCAGATGTGTTACGACCCGTGGCTCTACCCTTCATTCGATCCCTGCGAAACCCTACATTTCAGCAGGATAATGCACGACCACATGTTGCAGGTCCTGTACGGTCCTTTCTGGATACAGAAAATGTTCGACTGCTGCCCTGGCCAGTACATTCTCGAGATCTCTCACCAATTGAAAACGTATGGTCAATGGTGGCCGAGCAACTGGCTCGACACAATACGCCAGTCACTACTCTTGATGAACTGTGCTGTGGTATCGTGTGAAGCTGCATGGGCAACTGTACCTGTACACGCCATCCAAGCTCTGTTTGACTCAATGCCCAGACGTATCAAGGCAGTTATTACGGCCAGATGTGGCTGTGCTGGGTACTGATTTCTCAGGATCTATGCACCCAAATTGCCTGAAAATATAATCACATGTCAGTTCTAGTATAATATATTTGTCCAATGAATACACGTTTATCATCTGCAATTCTTCTTGGTGTAGAAATTGTAATGGCCAGTAGTGTGAAATTACGCTAATCGATGTGGCATCTTGTGGTAAAGAAAAAGTTGATAACACATCGAACTTTCTCACAGTACAAAGAATAACTCTAAGTGTGTCCACATACAATACAGTGAAAGAAAATGAAACTATTTATGTAAAACTACGCATGGTAAACTCTCGATTTACGTGACAAAGAATAAAAAACATTTCTTACGAACTTCGTAAGATGCGTCGGTAGTGACATATCAAAGTAAATAATCATCTTCTAAATCGCTTTTATGCTGTGAGAGGAAAGAAACATTAAAATACAGTAATATTTACATGTATAATGCATTGTAAAAATATCAATAGGTAAACATTGTTATCAGTCTTCTTCCTTTTTACGTTAGTATGAGTGGACTACTCCGTTGTTAAGTGAGAGTACAATCGTAGTTTCTGCAGCACAATTTTTTATGTACTCGAGTAAATGCGTATAAGAATATTCCCTAAAGGGAAGGAAAGAAAGGAATGTGAGCTCTATTTTTCTGCCGCAGTAAAAAAAAAAAATATTATTACGTTTGTCTGTCGTCTGTCAGTCACAAAACATAAAGGAAATGAAAATGTGATCACAAAACCTAAACCTATGCACATGCCGATTGCTTATAATTATCTCAAATGCAAAGGTTAAGTGGAGTAGTAGAGTACCTAATATCTACGACCGAGCAAAGTAAACATACAGACTGAAAATAATTAAGAAATTATGTGATTCCTATGAAATCGGTTAACCACAGCTGAAAAAGAATGGAAAGTTGTATTATCCTGTGAATGAGACAAAATCCATTAGCGCGAGCAAATTCAGAAATTCATCAAAGCAAGTACATAACACTAAGCGTTTTCAGTCCGTCACGTCGCTATTTACACACAAAAAAATGCACATTTTTGAAACGAAGTGTTTATCTTCCTGTAAATTCGTTGACTTGTGTTATCGTTTTATAACACCTAACCACAAACCATTGGAAATATTGCTCATGAGAGAAACACAACACAACAAAACACAATCAACAAAGCACGCACCAAGGGTAAAATCATCACGTAATCTCTAACAATTCCTAACATCTATATTCTGTACCTGTACTTCATATCATAAATCATAAATTTCTGCATAATAATCATAAAAGGTTTGCGATCTTCACTTCTTATTACCCCCTCGTGTCCTCATTATAAAAATCCATAAATCGTCGCCTCACATACCTCATCTATAATAAATCCTTAAGTCTTCACTTTACATACGACACAAGTAGCAATATTCTTACAGTCAATGGAGAAACCCTGGTTGAAGCTCAGTGTCAGAGTATCTCAGCACAAAAGCTGAAATTAAATATCTCCTCCGATTATTGACAGTACATGTTGTGCATAAGCACTTGTTTCATCATTACTATGTCAAAACAAAATTGCATGCTTCTGTACGTTAGCCTGTAAGAGAAAATGCCTTTTGACGTAAAAAGTACGACGTTATTGTTTCTTATGTTACTTTTATCTACTGTAATGCCTTTGTCTTTAGCGAGAAAATCATTGCTGTCTTCTTTTACGTAACCTTTGCTTGTAAAATGATGGATTGTAAAGATCTGGGTAAGTTACCTTAGAACATGGCGTTGTATATGCTCTTCATTCATCTTCATGTGCTTGTCTAACCTCATTACATCTCATTTCATTGCAAATCGGTCATCGAATCTATCTCCTCTTTTCACAATATTCAAATACAAATCATTTTACTCAAACACAGATGCACTTAACTTTTTACATCTACATTGCCAAGAGCCATCTGCTCAGCGTCTGACTCTCTGCCAATCAGCGATGACAAAATATCCACATCTTCCAGCGACACAGCTACTCTGATCAAAGATTTTGTGCGAATAGTAAGTTGTTAGAGACGTGAAAACTATGAACGGGGTCCAGAAATGTAAATAACAAAGTCCCAATAGACCTGGTTCAAACTTACCGAAACCTAAACTGATCGTCTTCCAGTCTCAATTTTCTTTTCCACCTTCCCATCTATTAACCTTGTCAACATGCATGAGAAGTTAACTTGATAGTACGATAGTTCTCACAGTTTTCTACACATCTTACGCTCGGGAGTGCGACACTTTCCCAACGAGTTTAGAAATACCTAAGGAATATTATCTATGCCTCTCACCTTATTTGATCTCATGTCTTCCGAAGCTCTGTACAACCCTCACTCTAACTCTGGACCCCTTATTTCTTACAAACGATTCCTGTTTCCACTTCTAACACTTCATCGTAGTTAGAGGCCTTCAATGTACTGCCGGCTGGAGTGGCCCAGCGGTTCTAGGAGCTACAGTCTGGAACCGCGCGACCGATCGGTCGCAGGTTCGAATTCTGCCTCGCGCATGGATGAGTGTGATGTCCTTAGGTTAGTTAGGTTTAAGTAGTTCTAAGTTCTAGGGGACTGATAACCTCAGCAGTTAAGTCCCGTAGTGCTCAGAGCCATTTGAAAAATTTTTCAATGTACTCTTGCCATCGATCTTTTACCTCCTTTGCGTTTAGGACTGAAATTTCCTTTGCATTTTTAATGTTTTAGCTCTTGCTTTCAATTTCACAAAAGGTTGATATGAATTTTCTATATGTTGATTCTGTCCTTCCAACGAAAATTTCGTTTTCTGGTTTCTTCACTTTTTTCTTGCTGCCAATACGATTTGGTTTCTCTGCACTTCCTGTTTATTTAGTTCTAAGTGACTTTTACAGGTGTATTTCTATATTTCTCTTATAATTTTTTGCAGTTTCTTCATTCGCAAATCAATTGAAGTGTTTGTTTCGCTACATACAGTTTCTTCGCTGTTACCTCACTTGCACCAATGTTTGTCCGTTCAGCTTCTCTGATTGCCCTTTTTAGAGAAGTTCACTCCTCTCCAACTGAACTGTCTACTGTGGTATTATTTACTGCAGCATCTATAACCTTACATAGGATGGTCACAAACAGTTTGAAAAGCATGTAAGGGTGTTTCAGGATAGGTTGCGCTGAGAAATAATTCACAAGAAAAAAATTCGACACTTTGCGCAGTTTCGATTTAATTAGCATTGAAGTTAAACAATCAGGACGTTGCGCACACAGATTCAAGCAGGCTGCCAGATACAATTAGTGTCAGTTGTTCTCATAGCGTAGATGAGTGCACGAGACCGTTCAGTTTTCGGTTGGTTGATTTGGTGGAAGAGACCATCAGCAAGGTCATCGCTCTCATCGGATTAGGGAAGGTCGGGGAAGGAAGTTGGCCATGCTCTTTTCAAAGGAACCATCCTGGCATTTGCCTAAATAGATTTAGGGAAATCACGGGAAAACTAAATCAGGATGACCGCGTGGGAGTCCAGTGTGCTAGCCACTGCGCCACCTCGCTCGGTTCAGTTTTTGGCTCGGGTTCGATCCTCAATACAGTCCCATGTGCGGTTTCCATATCCCTCTCTTTTTTTTTCTAAATCAAATGAAGAACACATTTGGCAACACCACTTCAGGTGGGACTCTTGAATTTTGGCATGCAACTACCTAATTAGCTAACTTCAATGATAATTAACTCGAAAACGGCTCGATGTATAGAATGTTTTTCTTAACCATTATCACTCACACACACCATACTGTAACATCCTTACAAGATCTTCAGACTGTTTTTGACCTCTCTGTATAACTTAATACATCTCAACATTCCTCACTACTTCAGTATTCCCGTTCTATTGAATCTGATAATTCTAGACGACTGATTAACTTTAGTCTATTGTTCATCATCATTAAATTGTGAGCAAGTCCATACCTGCTTGTAGGTGCGCGTTACAATGTAGTCCAGGTGTAATCTTCATGTTTCTCTGGTCCTTTTCCAAGTGTACCTCCTCCTTTTGTAATTCTTGATCATTGTGATTCCTATTGGTAGTTGAAATGTATAGCAGAACTCAATTATTCTTTTCCTTCTTTGATTCCTATTGTCTAGCCCGTGTTCTATCATAACTCCGTCTTCTGTTTGTTACCCTAATACTGGTTCCAAACCTCGATGATTCTTTACATTCTGAATTACCTGTCCGCCACGATAGCTGAGTGGTCAGCGCGACGGACTGTCATGCCAAGAGGCCCAGGTTCGATTCCCGGCTGGCTCGGAGATTTTCCTCGCTCAGGGACTGGATGTTGTGTTGTCTTGATTACCATCATCTCATCTCCAGCGACACGCAAGTCACAGAAGTGGCGTCAACTCAAAAGACTTGCACCAGGCGACTGGCCTACCCGATGGGAGGCCCTAGCCACACGGCATTTCATTTCATTCTGGATTACCGATTAATATCCTCATAAACTTTCTCTACCTCTTCATATCCTACTTGTGACGACGGCATGGGAGGTTATGCTTGAACTATGGTCGTTGGCGTTGTATTGTTGTCGACAGCGATGAAAACAAACCTATCACTAAACTCCTCACAGTAGCTCAGTCTTTATCCTATCTTCCTACAATTTTCTGCTGCTCTTCAACTACCGTATAAGTGACAAGAAGTCATTATCTTCAGTCCGTTCCATGTCACTTCACTGAATCCCAATGTATCTAAATCGAGAATTAACATTTCCCTTTTCAGATTTTCCAACTTTCCTTCCAAGTTCAAACTTCGGAAATTCCATACTCCGGCTGGTGGAATGTTATCCTTAAGTAGGTTATTCAGTCTTTCTCTCAAGGTTACTACCTTGCAGTACTCCCCTCCCCGAGATCCGAATGGGGGTCTAATCCGGAATCTTTGACAATGGAAACATTATGAAGACACTTTTTTTCAATTACTGGCAACTTTCCTTGTTGAATCACCCTACGTCTCTGTAATGCCTTCTGCATTCCAATTCTGCTAATCATTGCTGATTTCTCCGCCTTTTCCTGTTCCAAGTTCACGAGGTTGCCACGAAACTTTGTCTGTTCTTCCACCCTTCTTGACAAAACCGTTGGCAGAACGAGAATTGCTCCTTATACAAGATATCTTCAGCCGTTGCTGCTGATGATCTTTATCCAAAATTTAAGTAGTGACGTTTTGATTACTAGTCAAAGACGCTAACCCTTAGACCAGGGGTGTGGATCACTACATCAAAAGAATACCTTAGGGTATAGGTGAGTGCCAGATGATTTTGGCACTAGATAAAAATTTTCTTGAGTTTTTATCTCCACATAAGGATGAGAGTGGTCTAGAACACCTTATGCTCTTGCAAATATATGTCGCACGCCACTCCTCCTTAGTGAGCCGATTTTCAGATCACTGGTAGTTCAGCTAGCTTTGCCACTGCAAATTCCAGTGAGCGTTAAACCCCGTAAAGTAAAATACACTGAAGCGCAAAAAAAAAAAAAAAAAAAAAAAAATGTCATAGGCTTGCGTATTCACATACAGACATATTCAGAACATGGCGCTGCAGTCGGTAACGCGTGTGTGAGACACGTGTCTGGCGCACTTGTTAGATCGGTTACTACTGCTACAGTGGTAGGTTATCAAGATTTAAGTGAGTTTGAATGTGGTGTTATAGTCGGATCACGAGCTATGGTACATAGCATCTCCGATGTAGCCACGAAGCGTGGATTTTCCTATATGATCATTCACGACTGTACTGTGAATGTCAGGAATCCGATAAAAGATCAAATCTCCGACATCGCTGCGGCCAGAAAAGATCCTGCAAGAACGGGACCAACGATGGCTGAAGAGAATCGTTCAGCATGACATAAATATAACCCTCCCGCAAACTGCTGCAGATATCAATAATGGATCATCAACAAGTGTTAGCGTGACAACCATTCAACGAAACGTCATCCATATGCGCTTCTGGAGCGGAAGGCCCACTCGTGCAACCTTGATGACTGCATGACACAATGTTTTACGCCACACCTGGTCTCATCAACACTGACAGTGGACTGTTGATGACTGAAAACATGTTGCATGGTTGGACGAGTCTCGTTTCAGATTGTATCGAGCAGATGGACGTGTAGAAGTACGGAGACTACAACACGAATCCATGGACCCTGCATGTCAAGAGGACATTGTTCAAGCTGGTGGATACTCTGTAATGGTGTGTGGTGTGCGCATTTGGAGTGATATGCGACCCCTGATACGTTTAGATACGACTCTGGCAGGTAACACGTACGTAAGCATCCTGTGTGATCATCTGCATCAATTCATGTCCATTGGGCATTCCAAAGGACTTAGGCAATTCCAGCAGCACTATGCGACACCTTATACGTCCAGAATTTTTACAGAGTGGCTACAGAAACACTCTTCCGATGGCCACCAAACTCCCCAAACATGTACATTACTGAGCATATCTGGGATGCTTTGCAACGTGCTGTTCAGATGAGATCTCCACCCCCTCGTACTCTTACGGATTTATGGACAGCCCTGCAGGATTCATGGTTTCAGTTTCCTCCAGCATTATTTCAAACAATAGTCGAGTCTATGCCACGTCGTGTTGAACTTCTGAGTGCTCGCCGGAGCCGTAAACGATATTGGGCAGGTGTACCAGTTTCTTTGACTCTTCATTGTATTAAGACACTCTAAGAGCAAAAAAAGAAAACAATCGACGTGCCCAGAATGTGACGGAAATCGGTACATGTGATACGCATGTGCAGGCAAACAAAGAAAGAGTTTCACAAACTGGGAACGTCATTAAAGCGTTGGTCAACATCTAGGTCTTTTGGAGGCAGTCATTTGGTTTGCATTGATTGACAGAGTTGTTCAATGTCTTCCTTCGTGCTAGAATCTGTCCAATTGACTCGTTACATCGTCAAAATCTCGAGCTGGTTGGAGCGACCTGCCCATAATGCTACAAACGTTCTCAGCTGAGGAGAGATCCTACGACCTTGCTAGACAAGGGAGTGTTTGGAAAGCACGAACACAGGCAATAGAAACTGCGGGAGGGTATTATCATGCTCAAATGTAAGCCAAGGATGGCTTGCCTAAAGGGCATAAAAACGAGGCGAAGAATATCGTCGACGTACTGGAGTGCTGTAAGGGTACAGCGGGTGCAAGTAAAGCGGTCCTGCTATGAAAAGAAATGGCACCCCAGACAGTTACCCCTGGCTGTCGGGCGGTATGGTGTGTAGCGCACAGGTTGGTATCCCATTGCTGTCTGGAGCGTCTCCAGACACGTCTTCACTGGTCATCGAGCCTCACTTCGAAGGGGGACTCGTTTCTGATGACAATTCGATTCCAGTCAATAACATTCTTGGCTGAAGACGTGTATGGAGACGTCCCGTTCAGCGGTGGGATAGCAACCTGCTGGTGCCCGCCGTACGGTTCGATCGCCAGGAGTGATGATCTGGGGTGCCATTTCAGTTCATGGGAAACCATCCTTGGCTTGCATTTCAACAAGATAATGCCCGTTCGCTCATGGCGAGTTTCTACTGCTTGTCTTCGTGCTTGCCAAGTCCTGCCTTGGCCCTCAAGGTCGCTGGATCACTCCTCAATTGAGAAAGATTGGAGCATTATGGGCAGAGCTTTCCAACCAGCTCGGGATTTTGACGCTCTGACGAATCATTTGGACAGAAACTGGAAAGATATTCCTTAGTAGAACATCTAGTAACTCTATCAATCAATATTTATATATGAATTTTCAGCATCGTCAAGTGGGTTTATTTTACTTTATGTCAACAACAATTAAAAATTTCGCCTGATAGTATACACTATATCCAGCCGCTGTGTCCGAGCGATTCTAGGCGCTTCAATCCGGAACCGCACTGCTGCTATGGGCGCTGGTTCGAATCCTGCCTCGGGCAAGGACGGTGTGTGATGTCCTTAGGTTAGTTAGGTTTAAGTAGTTTTAAGTCTAGGAGACTGATGACTTCAGATGTTAAGTCCCATAGTGTTTAGAGTAATTTGAACCATTTTATGCAGTATTGTGGAACTATGATATTCCTGTTCACATTATCGATAAAGCATATGCCTTAAAATCACATACTGTTGTTTGTATGACCTATCATTTACAGTACAGTAGGTATTTTGCACCAATCATGTTTTTTCAATAGCAAATTACATATATTTATAGAAATGTAAGGCTAAACTGAAACTATTTACCTTTTTATCCACGCTTTTCATGTTAAATATCTTACAATCTGTTGTTAACAGTGTTTTCTTCATTATCCTTTAACTACATTGATGTAATAGACTCCGAAAATATTATGAAGACCTGTTACTTATGAAAAAATTTGTAAATTAGTGCGTGGAGGAGGGGGGGGGGTGTGAGCATAATTTTTATGTTCTTCTCAAAGTTTTCATGCTTTTACGTATCTACATCCACATAGATACTCTGCAAATCACATTTAAGTGTCTGGCAGAGGGTTCATCGAACCACCTTCACTATTCTCTATTGTTCCAATCTCGCATAGCGCACGGAAAGAACGAACACCTCTATCTTTCCGTACGAGCTCTGATTTCCCTTATTTTATCGTGGTGATCATTTCTCCCTATGTAGGTCGGTGTCAACAAAATATTTTCGCATTCGGAGGAGAAAGTTGTTGTTTAGAATTTCGTGAGAAGATTACGTCGCAACAAAAAACGCCTTTCTTTTAATGATGTCCAGCACAAATCTTGTATCATTTCATGACACCCTCTCCCATACTTCACGATAATACAGAACGTGCTGCTCTTCTTTGAACTTTTTCGATGTACTCGGTCAGTCCTATCTGGTAAGAGTCCCACATCGCGCAGCAGTATTCTAAAAGAGAACGGACAAGCGTAGTGTAGGCAGTCTCCTCAGTAGATCTGTTACATTTTGTAAGCGTCCTGGCAACAAAACGCAGTCTTTGGTTAGTCTTCCCCACAACATTTTCTATGTGTATGTTCTAACACGCATTGTGTCCTTGTTTATGAAATACTTACAAGTTTCGTCATCTTATTTTGAACTTAGAAAGGGACGATCAGATATGTTATTCATGGATTTTGATGAGTTTTGGCTATGTTGTACAGGTACCTGTTTTGAGTCCGTGGCTAACGTATATTTCATGTGACAGCCCCCGGTTTCCGAAAAAATCTATATTGAAGTTTTGTGTGTACTCCTACACGTGTAGCATTACATATATTTCTACCAAGTGAGCTCAGCAGCTGAATAATGCGGCTACTATGTTAGCGGTACTTCTTCAAATCCCATTCTTTTGCTATTTTTTGAATTTCATCGTACATAATATCATTAAATAGAACGTACCAAGAAAAATGATTCAAAAATATTCATTTTCGCCTCAATAAGTTCATTAATAAATAAGTCATTCCAGGAATTGTGTATTCCGTTTGTTCCAGAATAGGTTAAAGAATCATCTTCCTCGCTATCGATTGCATCGCTTGCTGCGCTAGAACAGCATTAGGTTAGGCGCAAATTGAGACGTTTATAGCACGTGTGACGTGACACGACACTACAGCGCGACACGCACGTGCCGCACGTGTCGCGCCGGTCCAGTGCATATTGCGACGCGTACACCGTACTTCGTACGCGCCGACTGGCGACGCTCTGCGCTCTCAGAACTGAAGCGCACACAACCTCTTATCTTCCTCAAACGATTTTACAGAAACTTTTCACTGAAAATATTTAATTTTTGGCGTACTTGTAGCGTTATATGTCAGCTTCGTGGCGAAGTGCCCATCATCTCGCCAATGACCATTCTTATTGTGGTGTACACATTTTAGTAAGACACTACGGAAAACTCAAAAAGTTTGCAATGAAAAATAGGGGTCGCTGTGATTTTGCGTTTGGTGCGTATTACACCATATGTTGTTGCGTATGAAATTTAGCAAACAAGTTGAATATTTGTTTAGACTTGGGAGGAGGTCTCTATCTGCCTCCGATCTCGAGCAAATCGATTCCATGTAGCGCGCTCACTTCCGATCTGGCGCCCGCGGGAATGAAATACTCGCAACATTTCTCATATCTCCTAAACCGCTCGAGACATCGAAACGGAAGTTTGGCGAGTAATAGGAGAGTGTTTTGCCAATTCTTAAACACACGGAACTTTCTTATCTATGGCCATATATCAGTACTCATATTTCCCTTTTAATTTATTTCACTCCAGTGACTGTAATTTTTTAACAGTAATTGACAGCTGCGAAACAAAAGCTTCCTAGTATGAAAATAAACATGGTATTTCTTCTTTTATGTTACTGAAAACCGACACTATGAGGTTTTTCGTAAGCTATTGAGCCCTGTGATCACCAATTACTAGTTTAACGAGGCACTCCGTTTCGGAATTGTATCTTTATAGCTGCTGTGAGGTGAATTTGGCAAATTACACAGTGACAAAGGAAGTACAATTAAACCAGTCACCAAGAGAAATGTGGCCGTTTCTCACAAACGGTGATGCTTCTTCGAATGAGAAAAGGTTAACAACTCACACAAAAATACATTGCCAATTCTGTTGGAATTTTGGTGGAGTCCCAGTAACCCATCGTATTTTTAACACTGAGCGACTAGAATAGAAACTTACCAAAGCATTTTATTTCTTCTCTTGATCTGAGCAGTTTTAAAATAATGACGATTGTTCCTTCGGGCGGAATGATAGGCACATGTCAGATACTGGTTACTCACCTACGGCTTGCCAAACAGACAATGTGTGATCGCGAATAAAATAGTTGTTATTGAGAAAAATAAACAATTGATCTGTCCCACAACACAATGGTCAGTGTATTGTCAGCAGCGGAAGATAATGTGAGCGACAGGAATGCACAAGCTAACCATGTGCGCCTTGTGAGTTGGAGTTCGAAAACATTGTTATGAAAGTAGATCTGCCTTTGTCAGGAGTACTTTTCAACAAATTAAATATATCTAATCATGACACTCTTTTAGGATATTCCTACTTTCCTTAATAATACCGATCATTTTCTTCATTTGTGTAGCCTGTTGTATAATTAATTTATTAATGCTGATAATGTGCATGTAACAATTGAAATGCTTTTTCTATCCACGGCGAACCAATTAAAACATTGTTATTTGTGACTGCTTTTCGACTGTTTCTAGCTTGCAGTGGAAATGCGATGTTCACATGTACGTAGTTCAGGGTGTCGTATTACATTATTACATCCATATCCAAGTAATCTTCCTCCCATGAACCATGGACCTTGCCGTTGGTGGGGAGGCTTGAATGCCTCAACGATACAGATAGCCGTACCGTAGGTGCAACCACAACGGAGGGGTATCTGTTGAGAGGCCAGACAAACGTGTGGTTCCTGAAGAGGGGCAGCAGCCTTTTTAG
Source organism: Schistocerca gregaria (assembly GCF_023897955.1). Lineage (NCBI taxonomy): Eukaryota > Metazoa > Arthropoda > Insecta > Orthoptera > Acrididae > Schistocerca > Schistocerca gregaria. Next base: position 785,777,056 of record NC_064920.1, on the reverse strand, counting down.
TAGTTGCAGGGGCCACAGTCTGGATGTTTGACTGATCTGGCCTTGTAACACTAACCAAAATGGTCTTGCTGTTCTGGTACTGCTAAGGGCTGAAAGCAAGGGGACACTACAGCCGTAATTTTCCCGGAGGGCATGCAACTTTACTGTATGATTAAATGATGATGGCGTCCTCTTGGGTAAAATATTCCGGAGGTAAAATAGTTCCCCATTCGGATCTCCGGGCGGAGATTACTCAAGAGGAAGTCGTTATCAGGAGAAAGAAAACTGGGTTTCTATGGATCGGAGCGTGGAATGTCAGATCCCTTAATCGGGCAGTTAGGTTAGAAAATTTAAAAAGGGAAGTGGATAGTTTAAAGTTAGATATAGTGGGAATTAATGAAGTTCGGTGGCAGGAGGAACAAGACCTTTGGTCAGGTGAATACAGGGTTATAAATACAAAATCAAATAGGGGTAATGCAGGTGTAGGTTTAATAATGAATAAAAAATAGGAGTGCGGGTAAGCTACTATAAACAGCATAGTGAACGCAATATTGTGGTCAAGATAGACACAAAGCCCACGCCTACTACAGTAGTACAAGTTTATATGCCAACTAGCTCTGCAGATGATGAAGGGAGAGAAGGAAACATAGTAGGTGAATACGGATTAGGGCTAAGAAATGAAAGAGGAAGCCGTGTGGTAGAATTTTGCGCAGAGCATAACTTAATCATAGCTAACACTTGGTTCAAGAATCATGAAAGAAGGTTGTATACATGGAAGAACCCTGGAGATACTAAAAGGTATCAGATAGATTATATAATGGTAAGATAGAGATTTAGGAACCAGGTTTTAAATTGTAAGACATTTCCAGTGGCAGATGTGGACTCTGACCACAATCTATTGGTTATGAACTGTGGATTAATACTGAAGAAACGGCAAGAACGTGGGAATTTAAGAAGATGGGACCTGGATAAACTGAAAGAACCAGAGGTTGTAGAGAGTTTCAGGGAGAATATAAGGGAAAAATTGACATGAAGGGGGAAAAGAAATACAGTAGAAGAAGAATGGGTAGCGTTGAGGGATGAAATAGTGAAGGCAGCAGAGGATAAAATAGGAAAAAAGACGAGGGCTGGGCTAGTAGAAACCCTTGGGTAACAGAAGATATGTTGAATTTAATTGATGAAAGGTGAAAATATAAAAACGCAGTAAATGAAGCAGGCAAAAGGGAATACAAACGTCTCAAAAATGAGATCGAAAGAAAGTGCAAAATGGCTAAGCAGGGTTGGCTAGAGGACAAATGTAAGGATGTAGAGGCTTGTCTCACTAGGGGTAAAATAGATACTGCTTACAGGAAAATTAAAGAGACCTTTGGAGAAAGGAGAACCACTTGCATGAATATCAAGAGTTTTGATGGAAACGCAGTTCTAAGAAAAGAAGGGAACGCATAAAGGTGGAAGAAGTATATAGAGGGTCTATACAAGGGCGACGTACTTTAGGACAATATTATGGAAATGGAAGAGGATGTAGATGAAGATGAAATGTGATCTGCGTAAAGAGTTTGTCAGAGCACTGAAAGACCTGAGTCGAAACAAGGCCTCCGGAGTAGACAACATTCCATTAGAACTACTGATAGACTTGGGAGAGCCAGTCCTGACAAAACTCTACCATCTGGTGAGCAAGGTGTATGAGACAGGCGAAATACCCTCATACTTCAAGAAGAGTATAATAATTCCAATCCAAAAGAAAGCAGGTGTTGACAGATGTGAAAATTACCGAACTATCAGTTTAATAAGTCACAGCTGCATAATACTAACGCGAATTCTTTACAGACGAATGGAAAAACTGATAGAAGCCGACCTCGGGGAAGATCAGTTTGGATTCTGTAGAAATGTTGGAACACGTGAGGCAATACTGACCCTACGACTTATCTTAGAAAATAGATTAAGGAAAGCAAACCTACATATCTAGCATTTGTAGACTTAGAGAAAGCTTTTGACAATGTTGACTGGAATACTCTCTTTCAAATTCTGAAGGTGGCACGGGTAAAATACAGGGAGCGAAAGGCTATTTACAATTTGTACAGAAAGCAGATGTCAGTTATAAGAGTCGAGGGGCATGAAAGGGAAGCAGTGGTTGGGAAGGAAGTGAGACAGGGTTGTAGCCTCTCCCCGATGTTATTCAATCTGTATATTGAGCAAGCAGTGAAGGAAACAAAAGAAAAGTTCGGAGTAGGTATTAAAATCCATGGAGAAGAAATAAAAATTTTGAGGTTCGCCGATGACATTGTAATTCTGTCAGGGACAGCAAAGGACCTGGAAGAGCAGCTGAAAGGAATGGACAGTGTCTTGAAAGCAGGATATAAGATCAACATCAACAAAATCAAAACGAGGATAATGGACTGTAGTCGAATTAAGTCGGGTGATGATGAGAGAATTAGATTAGGACATGAGGCACTTAAAGTGCTATTTGGGAAGCTAAATAACTGATGATGGTCGAAGTAGAGAGGATATAAAATGTAGACTGGCAATGGCAAGGAAAGGCTTTCTGAAGAGGAAAAATTTGTTAACATCGAGTAGAGATTTAAATGTCAGGAAGTCGTTTCTGAAAGTATTTGTATGGAGTGTTGCCATGTATGGAAGTGAAACGTGGACGATAAATAGTTTAGACAAGAAGAGAATAGAAGCTTTCGAAATGCGGTGCTACAGAAGAATGCTGAAGATTAGATGGGTAGATCACATAACTAATGTGTTGGTATTGAATAGAATTGGGGAGAAGAGGAGCTTGTGGCACAACTTGACAAGAAGGTTGGTAGGACATGTTCTGAGACATTGAGGGATCACAAATTTAGTATTGGAGAGCAGCGCGGAGGGTAAGAACCGTAGAGGGAGACCAAGAGATGAATACACTAACAGATTCTGAAGGATGTAGCCTGCAGTAGGTACTGGGAGATGAAGAAGCTCGCACAGGATAGAGTAGCATGGAGAGCTGCATCAAACCAGTCTCAGGACTGAAGACCAAACAACAACAACATCCAAGTAATCACAGTGTGATTTCAGATCTTGGACGCTTTTTACTAGGAGCACTAAGGGATCACACCTGTGGAGATTATCCCTATCTAAATTTTTGTAACAGATCATACAGATACGCCAGCATACTAGGCAGTGAGAAGGTAACCTTGTTTTACTTTACGGCCTTGCTTATTAACCAAATGATTTGATAATATTCCTTGCTTCCTTATGAACTACCCTCCGTTCCTTCTTGCGATTTGAAAACGTCGCAGAGGCATATGATACAATTCCAGCGGCCAATCGCTCATCAGTTATTGAAGTATGCATTTCTCTTGACAGAAGAAAAACAGAACAAAACTATACAGATTTAACTAACAGGACAGTATAATGTACTAACGAAGAAAGCTGATCGTTTAAATGGCGAGAAACGAAACACTATCCAAAGGCAATAAAATTTAGTACACAGCAAGGCAAAATTTATCGTGTGGGAAATACTGCCACGGCTCATATGCGCCGTTCCGATGTGAGCGTATGGCCGGACTACTTTTCCGCTCCCCGCCTCAAATTTCCCACTGTGCTAGGAACTGGGCCACAGCCACAACGCCGCGCGACCTGGCGCAGGCGCGTTGCGCGTCCCAAGCCCCGTCGCTTCGCAATTTGCGTGGTGCCACTTGAACCTGTGGAGTTACAAAAACGCGCGCTGCGCTGCGTCGCGCCACACGCACTGTACGTCTCTCAATTTGCGCCTAGCCTTATGGATGGTACTTGGCGCAGAAGCAACTAAAACACAGTTTCGTAAAGTTGCAGTAATGACAGATACTGCTTTGCACACACACGGAGTTTTCGGAAGTGATACCAGAAAACACAGTTCGTTTCAATTCAAGAAGATCGTTCTTTCTTCGAACAACTTCGATGAGAATCGCGCATTTTTGATCACTCGTCTGAAAGTAGATGCACTTAAATTGATGCAGAATTTAAAAAAAAGGATGTTGATGGAATCCCACCTCGAGTTCACTTCTCTGTTAGTATTAATATAATTAGTAAGTCGGGAGCATTTTGAATTCTTTCCGCTACAGTTTTAACCTGTCTGTAAAAATAAACACCACCGGTTGACAAAGTGGAGTAGATTTCTCTGGAAAAATTTCTACGGCACAGGTCCTCCCTCGTCTTTCGTCTTCAAAGATTTGATTGTAGAGTATTTGATCGCTCTTCTCTCCTCATGAACGAATAATGTAAAGAAATTTTTCTCCTGTGAATACCATTGGCGGTCATCATCATCGGACAGAAAGGCGCTATTCCACACTTATGCTGGAGAAGGGTTATTGCTTGGAATGCCTGCTACCGCTGTTTGTTGGTTGTCATCAGTGGCTAGATTAGAAACGGACAGAGCAACAGAGGGGGAATGTTTACCCAAAATATTATTGTCCTCCGAGGTGACTTGCAGCTCGTTGTTTACACCGCGGCCGCGTATTTACTTCCTTGATGGCGGGGAGCCACGATGCCGGAAGCCTATAGCCGTCCTCTCTACTGAAATTAGATGCATTCTTAGAAATTTCAACCGCTTCTCGGAACTTTCTTCTATCAATGTTTGTTCCTTTAGCCAGTACACGTACATTATTAAAGTCAATGTCAGAGCCAAAGTGCGCGTGATGTTCCGCTACTGTCGATTTTGCACTTTGTGTTAGCCGCATGTGCTGTTCGTGTTCCTTAATGCGTTCTTTGACAGTCTTTGCTGCAGCCACATGACACTTGATAGACGCCTGCATTGTGGAGGTAATCAGGTGCATCCGTTTTCCTTCGGAAAAACTCTTTTATTTTGTTTAGACCAAAGAAAGATGTCTCAAATTCTTTAAAATTCTGCTTATGCGGTCAGTGACCCCAGAAACGAACGGTAACCTGGCGGAGTGAGAAGGTGGTTCCTCGACATTCTTATTAGTAGTATAAATATTCCGCCTAAAAGCCCTGTCGATTGAATAACAATCACACTCATTTGCCTTCAATGTCCTCTTTAAAAAATTCAACTCCGATTCTAAGTTGTCGTCACCGCTGATACGGAAGGCACGTGAAGACAGAGTGCTGGGTACTGCTTATTTCTGGACTGGGTGGTGGTGCGAAGTGGCATCTAAATACCTGTTTGTGCTAGTCGGCTTTTTGTGCCCTCTGTGACCTAGAGTGTTATCAGATCTTCTGTATACCAACACATTTAGGAATGGGACACCGACCTCACTCTCAACCTCCAAGGTGAATTTTATTTTGGGGTGAATTCCATTTAAGAAATTGTGGAACACATTAAGTTCTTCTTCGCCGTGTGGCCATATAACGAATGGCTGGTTCTGAGCACAATGCGACTTAACTTCTGAGGTCATTAGTCGCCTAGAACTTAGAACTAATTAAACCTAACTAACCTACGGACAGCACAAACGTCCATGCCCGAGGCAGGATTCGAACCTGCGACCGTAACGGTCGCTCGGCTCCAGACTGCAGCGCCTACAACCGCACGGCCACTCCGGCCAGCCATATAACGAATGTATCGGCCACATAGCGGAGTCAGCAAGGAGGCTTCAAAGGAGCACTACTTAACGTCTGTTGGTCAAAATGTTCCATAAATACGTCAGGTGCAACTGGCGAAATGGGGGAGCCCATAGCAAGGCCATCAGCCTGTTCATAGAATTCACCATTGTATTTAAAATAGCTCGAACGAAGACATAGTTCAATTAGGTCACAAATGTCTGGAGCAACATTCTCCCTTTTGATCTCCATTGTATCTGATACTGGAACGTTAGTAAATAACGATGTCACATCGAAGCTAACAAGTATGTCACCTCCCCATATCTTCAGTGCGCGTGTAATGTCTAAAATATGATTCGAATCTTTTATAAAAGTATTTGTTTTACCAACTAGATGTCTCAGTTTGCCAGATAAATGACGTGCTAAAAAATAAATCGGCGAGTTAATCCCACTGACTATAGGCCTCAAACAACCGATTATTTATGTGTTTTTAGTAGTCCGTACATTCTGGGTGAGACAGGTATTCGAGGTGTTAGATTCTTTGTAATAGAGCTGTCCAGTCTGGAGTTTGATATCAGGTCTTTCACTTCCCGTACAATTCTGTTCGTCAGATCGCTTTTTAACTTGCGATACACAGGATTAGCTAGTAGTTGTTTCATCTTCCTGTGATAATCCACAGCGTCCGAAACAACAGTAGCATTCCCCCTATCCGAATCTGTTACAACGATGCTTTCGTTTCTCGTGAGTTCAATAAGAGATTTCCTTTCCTGCGCCGATATGTTGGTTTTCGGAGGTTCGATTTCCGAAGAACTATAGACACATCTTTTCTTACTTCTACGGCCTGCTCCTTCGGAAGACGAAATAAGGATGCTTCGACGGCACTTACGATTTCTTCAACAGCTATTCTCTTCGGTATAGTTGCGAAATTCAGACCTTTGCCCAGAACTAAAGCAGCTGCTTCATCGAGTACTTCTGACGAGAGATTCACCACTACTCACTTCGGTTCCACAACAGCGTCTTCCTTCTGAACTGTAACCGTTAGCTTCTCGAACTTCTCTTTTTGTTTCATAGCACTGAAATCCGAAAACCTTGGTGAATGAACAAACGTTATTCTGTCCACTTTATCCCAGTCCTGGGGTAAGAGAGTTGCCGCCAGTGAAAAATGCGCATCAATTAAAACGGTGCTAACATAATTCAAATCTCTGCGTATTTGCTGGATTCTTTCACGGAGAAGTGCTTCGCTGGTTCTTTGGTAGATTCTCCTGACTTTCACTGTTTGCACATGGTAGCTAATTCTGGCAAATGTGGGAATAACATTCTTATCACGGCACCAGGATAGAAAGGCCAAATCGCATAGTAATTTACCTCTTCTTCTGCGAATGTTTTCCGGTCTTCTAATGGTGGTATAAACCTCTTGCCCATACAAGCGTCTCATGTAAGTCTGCAGGCTTTAGTGGTCGTTGTCACTGAAGTTAATATCTTCTGGGTTATTAGGCCGCGTCAGGTTTCTTCTCAAATGTTCGACGTTTCGACCCCTCTACTGGGATCTTCCTCGGGATCTTTTGGTGTCCACTACTGCTAGAACACTGTCAGAGACGAGTGTCGCACGTGACGTTCGTGTTCCTTAATGCGTTCTTGAACAGTTCTTCCCGTTTCTCCTATAAACATTTTGCCGCAGCCACATGACACTTGATAGACGCCTGCATTGTGGAGTTGATCAGGTGCATCCGTTTTCCGTCGGAAAAAGTCTTTTATTTTGTTTTGACTAGAGGAAGATGTCTCAAACCACTTTTCTTTAAAATTCTGCTTATGCGGTCCGTGACCCCAGAAACGAACGGTAACCTGGCGGAGTGAGAAGGTGGTTCCTCGTCATTTTTATTAGCGGTATAAATATACCGCTTAAAAGCCCTATCACACACATTTGCCTTCCACGTCCTCTTTAAAAAATTCAACTCCGATTCTAAGTTGTCGTCATCGCTGATACAGAAGGCACGTGAAGACAGAGTGTTGAGTACTGCTTGCTTCTGGGCTGGGTGGTAGTGCGAAGTGGCATCTAAATACCTGTTTGTGTTAGTCGACTTTCTGTGCCCTCTGTGACCTAGAGTGTTATCAGACCTTCTGTATTCCAACATATCTAGGAACGGGAACTGTTACAATTTTGGACTTCATTTGTTCCTATTCTCCAACAACGGATCAGCAGAAATATTGTATAATTTTATTTCCTTGTGAGCAAAGTTTTTGGAATTATAAGCTGTTGTTGGCCAGGTATGGAGTAAATAATTTTTTCTCTTGCAACCTCTATTTACCTGTAGGTGTCATTTCAGGAAGATGTAGTCAGTCGGTAGTACTTCACGATATATCACATACCGCCATGCCACGTCAACCCAAAGCCATATTAATGAAAAATAGAGAAACGTTATGACGGTGGTTTTCACTTACCTTCTCATCCAGTAAAAGTGTCCTACAGAATCACTTCCTATTTCCGTTCAAGCAACTTAAGATTCCTACATCCTAGTGAAACTGTCAAAAATCCCTTTCTGGGATGTTTTTGGATTCGTGAGTCACTCACCTACTGCTGTCTTGGCGACCCATCAGAAATGCAGTCAGCATTTCTCCGTTTTTCGTAGCTTGGTATTCGCAACACCAAGTCTCGTCACTCATGATGATTTCTTCTAAAAATTGTTCGCATTTTTCATTTCAGTCAAGATGCGGCAGGCGTCCACGCACATGTGACTTTTCAGGTATCGAGGCTGGCTTCAATTGTTGAAAAATTTCTGGAGAATGTCTGGAACAGATTTATTTAGAGATGTTCAGTCAGTTGCTCCTTTGCAATTCATGTTGCAACAACGTTGTCACACTATGGTCGAACGTCCAGTATTTGTCTCTGCCTGCTTACTGGTCTATAGCACATTTGTTGTTCACAGTTGTCAGTTCAAGATGGCACCGTAGTTACTAAGCTGATATATTTGAAGATACTCACTGTTCTAGAAAGAACAGATACCACTGATAACAATATAGCTTATCTAGAATAAATGACAATTAATTGAAATCCTCAGCTGCCGACAGGTGTTGTCGATATACCTCGATGTGGACAGCTGAAAATGTGTGCTCTGACCGGGACTCGAACCCGGAATCTCCTGCTTACATGGCAGACGCTCTGTCCATCTGAGCCACCGAGGACACAGAAGAATAGCGCGACTGCAGACACTTATCCTCTGCACGCTTCCCACGGGACCCACGTTCCCCACTGCCCACAATCTCCATTCATAATGTACCTAATAGGTATTTGCCCATCCACTCATTACTCGCGCACACTAAGGTATGCACACGGTTTGCCCGAACTCTTACGGGAATCACGCCTTAGTGAGCACGAGTAATGAGTGGATGGGCAAAAACCTATTAGGTACATTACGTAAGTTCACTTTTTACTGTTGTCAGCATATACAGAATGAGGTAGAAGGACAGTGAAACCACCACCAGACGCTAAATGGTTGGACGTCCACGATTCTTCGCAGAACATGGGGTTCGCGGGCTTCTCTACTCTGTAAAGTATGCTAGATGGTGATCTGTGGTATCTCTGCCGAAAGAACACAATACTGGTGCACGCAAAAGTGTTTCGGAGCGCACCGTTCATAGTACAATGTTGAACGTGGAGCTCCGCAGCAGACCACCCCTACGTGTTCACATGTTGATCCAACAACATCGTCAGTTACGATTCCAGTGGGCACAGGACCATAGGGATTCCACCGTCAATCAATGGAAAGCTGTTGGCTCTTCGGGTCAATCACATTTTTGCTACACTAGGTCGATGATCGCCTCCACAAACGCCGTCATCGAGGTGAACGGCGGCTCGAAACGTGTAGGGCGACACGGTCACAGGCTGCTGGGAGCAGTATCACGCTATGGGAGACATTCTCCTGCGCTTGCGTGGGACCTGCGGTAGTATTCGAAGACACTCTGAACGCTGCGAACCACCTGCATCCTATCATGCTTGATGTCTTCCCCGACGGCGATGTCATCTATCAGCAGTATAATTGTTTGTGTCTCGAAGCCAGAACCGTGCTACAGTAGTTTGAGGGGTATTTTAATGCACTCACTTTGAGGTTTCGGCGATCAAATTCGCCTGATGTAAATGCTGTGGAAGCCACCGGCGTCGCTATCCAGTCCCATCAACGCGTATGCAAATCAGCTGCTCGTAAATTAAGCTAATTTTGAAGCGTATTCTGAAAGTAAGGTCCGATTAGGCCCGAAATGGAAACCACTGTGAAAATCCGATGGAACTTTGAACAGATGTGTTGGACAGTGTCTTTAGTGTGCCTATAAATCGCTTCACGTCCCTCTTTTCAGTTCAGAGCGCAAAGTGATCATGTAGAAATGCCTAAAACAAAAGTGTATCTCGCGAGATATGTGAATCTTGTGAGAAATTTCGCCTGAAGCTATTCAGCCCACATAACATAAATGTCATGCGTTTCTTCCTTAGCCGGCCGTGGTAGTCTCGCGGTTCTAGGTGCGCAGTCCGGAACCGTGCGACTGCTACTGTCGCAGGTTCGAATCCTGCTTCGGGCATGGATGTGTGTGATGTCCTTAGGTTAGTTGGGTTTAAGTAGTTCGAAGTTCTATGGTACTGATGACCACTGCAGTTGAGTCCCACAGTGCTCAGAGCCATTTTTTAGTTTCTTCCTTCAAGACAATATTCAGCCACATTCTGCAGGGGCAATTAAGAGGCTACTGCAGCGTTTTCGGTGGGAAGTGTTTGATCACCTACAATACAGCGCTTAATTGGCTCCCTCCGTAGTTCATCTCTGCTCACACGAACCTCTGGCTACGAAGACAACATTTTGGTACAAACAGCGAAAGGAAGACTAGTTTAGACAATTGGCGGAAAGCACAGGCGGCTGCTTTCTGTGACGAGGGTAGTGGAAAGTTTGTACAACGCCACGACAAATGTCTAAGTTGGAGCGGCGACTATTTAGAGAGGTAGCTGGAAGGTGTGGCTAACTGTTGCGAATAAAAATTTTTCACTGTGGTTTTCACTTCACGACAGATCGGACCTTATTTTCCGAAGATTGGTACATGACCTATACGTTGACGTCTAATCCTACGTATCTGCTCAAAGCTATCAGCACACTGTCGGATCCCTGATGCGCAGAATCGGTGATGTATTTCGTTCCAAGAACGGACAAGCAAGCTATTAAGCAGATGACAATAATATTTTGGCTCATTCGTGTATTTGACGAGAAACTAACATGATTGCCTGTCTTGAAGGACGTAGAGATAAGACGCCTCACATTCTCAGATATGTGGGTAGGAAGAAATTGTGCACAAACAGCTCTTATCTTTTAGAGTTTTTTGTTTCGATTAATGGCTGCGTTATATGATACATCACTATATCACAATGCTTTATTTAATGCATTGCATTAGCTCTTCGTCTTATATGTTCATAGGACAAACAATCCCCAGTAAAAACGCAGTGGCAGCTCTTATGGTGCAATCCAATTAGACTCCAGTCGGCTAACCATTCTGGAGTCTGACAAAAGGACGGTCTGACATATGGGTAACCGATTTTGATCAAATTTTGCAAGGACGTTCCGTATTTAAAATAAAGACATGTGTGTTCCAACTTTCTGCTAGTCGTGATATGACGAATAATCGTATTTTCACTGCTATACATAGAAAGATCGTCTAGAAACAAACATTTTATTAATGTAGTGTGCGGCCCAGAGTTAATAATGTTCGAATTATTTGTCTTTTCATGCTACACTTTGGGTATCCGTCATTCTACACGACTAGCAAAACGAGATCGTCGGTCGAGGCGTCAACACATTAAACTACCAAGCGGCTGGTCCGTGTTCCATTCTTGGTCATTTCTTTTCTTCATTCGGTATTTATTTCACTGTATTTGATAATATCCTGATACCCATAGACCTTGGCGATGGTGGGGGGTATGGCGTGCCTCGGCGCTACACGTAGACGTAATGTAAGTGCAACCACGACGGAGGGGTATCTGTTGAGAGGCCAGACAAACGCGTGGTTCCTAAAGAGGGTCAGCAGCCTTTTCAGTACTTGCAGGGGCCAGGGGCAACAGTCTGGATGATTGGCTGATCGGCCCTTGTAACATCAGCCAAAACGGCCTTACTGTGTTGGTAACGTGAACGGCTGAAAGCAAGGGGAAACTACAACTGTAATTTTCCCGAGTCCATGCAGGTCTTCTGTATTGTTAAATGATGATGGCATCCTCTTGGGTGAAACATTCCGGAGGTAAAACCGTCCCCCAATCGGATCTCCGGGCGGTGACTCTCAGAAGGATGTCGTTATCAGCAGAAATAAAACTGGTGTCCTACGGATTGGAGGGTGGAATGGCGGATCCCTTAATCGGGGAAGTAGATTACAAAATTTAAAAAGGAGTTAGATATAGTGGGAGTTAGTGAAGTTCGGTCGAAGTAGGACCTATTAATACAAAATCAAATAGAGATAATGCAGGAATAGGATAAATAATGACTAAAAAATAGAAACACGAATAAGAGTCTACGAACAACATAGTGAACGCATTATTGTAGCCAAGATAGACACGAAGCCCACACCAATCACAGTAGCACAAGTTTGCATGCCAACTAGCTCCGCAGATGTTGCAGAGACTGAAGAAATGTATGATGAGATGAAAGTATAATTCAGATAGTTAAAGAAAGTGAAAATTTAATACTTATGGTGGACTGCAATTCGATACTAGGAAAAGGAAGAGAAGGAAAAATTGTACATGAGTATGGACTGGGAGAAGGGAATGAAAGAGGAAGACGCTTGGTAGAATTTTGCACAAAGCATAGTTTAATCACAGCTAACACTTTGTTTAAGAATCATGAGAGAAGACTGTATACGTGGAAGAGACCTGGAGACACCAGAAAGTTCCAGATTGATTATATAATGGTTTCACAGAGATTTAGGAACCTGATTGTAAACTGTAAGACATTTCCAGGGGCAAACGTGACCTCTTACCAGAATTTATCGGTTATGAGCTGCACATTAAAAATTAAGAAACTGGCAAAAGAGAGGAATTTAAGGAGATCAGACCTGGATAAACTGTCTAGAACAGGGGAGAGAAATACAGTAGATGAAATTGCAAAGGCAGCAAGGTTCAAGTAGGTAAAAAGACGAGGAAGACAAAAGTCTAAAAATAAGATAGTCAGGAAGAGCAAAATCGCTAAGCAGGACTGGCTAGAGGACAAATGTAAGGACTGAGAAGCACATGTCACTGTAGGAAATATAGATGCCGCCTACGCGAAAATTACAGAGACTTTTGGAGAAAGGAGAATCACCTGTATGAATATCAAGAGCTCAGATGGAAAACCAGTGTGAAGCAAAGAAGGGAAAGCTAACGGTGGTAGGAGTATGTAGAGGATCTATATAGGGTAGATGAACTAGAGGGCAATGTTATAGAAATGGAAGAGGATGTAGATGAAGATAAGACGGGAAATACGATACTGATTGAAGAATCTGACAGAGCACTGAAAGATCTAATTCGATACAAGGCCCCGACGATAGACAACATTGCGCTAGAACTATTGATAGCACTGGGAGAGCCAGCCATGACAAAACTCTTCCGTCTGATGTGTAATATGTACGAGACAGGCGAAACACCCTCAGAATTCAAGACGAATGTAGTAATTGCAATTACTAGTGCTGACAGGTGTGAAAATTACGGAACTACCAGTTTAATAAGTCATGGTTGGAAAAAACTAAAACAGATTCTTTATAGAAGAATGGGAAAACTTGTAGAAATCGACCGCAGGAAAATCAGTTTGGATTCCGGAGGAATGTAGGATCATGTGAGGCAATACTGACCATGCGATTTCTCATAGAAGTTAGGTTTATACGTTTGCAACTTTTGTAGACGTAGAGATGGCTTTTCACAGTGTTGACTGGAACACTCTCTTTGAAATTTCGAGCGTTAAAATACAGGGAACGAAAGGCTATTTACAACTTGTACAGAAACCAGATGGCAGTTAAAGGAGTCGAGGGACATGAAAGGGAAGCAGTGTTCGAGAATGGAGTGAGACAGGGTTGTAGCCTATCCCCATGTTATTCAATCTGTACATTGAATAAACAGTAAGGTAAACCTAAGAAGAACTGTATTAGGAATAAAAATCCAAGAAAAAGAAATAAAAACTTTGAGGTCTGCAGATGACATTGTAATTCTGTCAGAGGCAGTAAAGGACTTGGAGGCGTAGTTGAAAGGAATGGACAGTGTCTTGACAGAAGGATGTAAGATGAACATCAACAAAAGCAAAATGAGGATAATGGAATGTAGTCGAATTAAATCAGATGTTGCTAGAGGGAATTAGATTAGGAAATGAGACACTTAAAGTAGTGAATGAGTTTTGCTATTTGAGCAGCAAATTAAATGATGACGACCGAAATAGAGAGGACATAAAATGTAGACTGGTAATTGCAAGAAAGGCATTTCTGAAGAAGAGGAGAGATTTGTTAACATCAAGTATAGATGTAAGTGTCAGAAAATCTTTCCTGTAAGTATTTGTATGGAGTGAAGCCATATATGGAAGTGAAACATGCACGATAAACAGTTTAGACTAGAAGGGAATAGGAGCTTTTGAAAAGTGATGCTGCAGAAGAATGCTGAAAGTTAGATAGGTAGGTCACGTAACTAATGAGCATGTACTGAATAGAACCGAAGAGAAAAGAAATTGGTACCACAAGCTAACTAGAAGAAGAGATCGGTTGATAGGACACATTCTGAGACAGTAAGGTATCATCAGTTCAGTACTGGAAAGAAGATGTGTGTGTGGGGGGGGGCGGGGGGAGGAGGGTGGGGGGGGGGGGTAAAAACCGTTAGCTGATTCTGGAGGATGTAGGCGTTGCAATAGTTACCCGGAGTTGAAGAGGCTTAAACTGGATAGAGCAGCTTGGAGACCTGCATCAAACGAGTCTTTGGAATGAAGACAACCACAACAACAACAACAACAACAATGAGAATACTTTTCTTTGCATTTTTTGAAATAAAACATGGGCAGGAATGGTATAATAGTGGAATAAATACGTATAGCGTATTGAAAGTTATTTTCATCAAGATGCATAGTAACTGGAAGGACCTAATGTACATTACTGCGTAATTCTAACCGATCATCTATTAGTGAGCGTTCTCGAAATCAGTGGGGTGAAAACGTATCATAGAAGAATGGTTCACCTGTAAAGAAGACCATGTATAGGAGTACTGCTCGAGTGTTTGAGATCCGCACCAGGTCGGAATCAAGGAAGACATCGAAGCAATTGAGAGGCAGGTTCCTAGATTTATTACCATTAGGTTCGGACAAAACGTGTTACAAAGATGCTTCGGGAACTTAAATGGGAATTCCTGGAGTGAAGCCGACGTTCTTTTCGAGAACCAGTACTGAGAAATTTTAGAGTATTGGTATTTCAAGCTGACTGTCAAACCATTCCACTGCTGCCAACATGCATTGCGTGTAAGGACCACGAAGATAAGATACGAAAAATTGGTGCTCATACGGAGGCATATAGACAGTCGTTTTCCCCTCGCTCTATTTGCGAGTGGAACAGGAAAGGAAATGACAAGTAGTGGTACAGGGTACCCTCCACCAAAAGCTCTACGATGGCTTCCGGGGCATCTGTGTACATGTAGACAGAAACAGGCAGAACATAAATATTTCTCGCAGCATTCACAACAGACGAACGAAACCACGCCGCATTGACAAGCTTTACACTGTTCTTGGAAAACATCTGATTCACTTTGGTAAAACCTGGTCCATCAGTTTTCATGCTTACCAAGCGTATAAAAGCATGTCGTGAAGGAGAGATGAGAATAACTGGTTCCGTGTCAATGCATGAACTTTGGTAGTATCTGACCAATGTTGTAATTCTCTGCTTTATTGTGATGTCTTGTGATTTTTGACTCATGCGTTGAAATTCTTTACCTGTCGGAAAAAGTAAACGTCACACGGTTGAGAAAGACGTGTACATTTCGGTGTTATCACTTTAACGGTGCCTGTCGGTTTAGTATCATCATCTACAAAAGTGCCATCGTAGCACGCTATGTATCACAATGAAAATAACAGTCAATATATATAGATTACGCCTACCAATATTTTATCAAAAAAGGCAAAGAAAAGTGTTCTGATTATCAGAATATTTTCAGATGCAACGAAAAGAAAAGCGACACGAAGAATCAAGCACCCACCAGCGGTTTGGTAGGCCAATGTCTTGACCGACTGACCGCCGACCTCGCTTTGCTAGACGTATAGGATGACGGGTTCCCAAGCTATAGCATGAAAACACAAAAACATTAATAACTCTAACATTATTAACTTTGGACTGCATATTATATCAATAAAAATGTTTGTTTTTAGACGTTCATGTGGAGCGCTGAAAATACGATTTTCCGTCATCACCCTTGACCTTGATTTTTTCACAAAACTGTGGGTGTGTAGCAAAAAGCCGAAACCGAAAGACTTGTTTCTTTACTTTCAACATAGAACGTCCTTCCAAAACTTGATCAAAATCGGTAACTCACTTTTCAGACACTCCCATTGTCAGCATAGCAACGTATGGCGGAGCTGATAACCGGTAGGTATGACTGCCATTAACAAATTTCCACCCTGATCACTCATAAGGTTCAGCTGGAATTTAAATGTGAATAGATATAGAAGGTACTGAGTTTTTCGGATCACTGTTTATAATATTTTAAGTAAATCCATGGTTTTAAGGTGCTGTACGTGATTGGGTGTGGTTAGATGCACCATCATTTTCCTCGATCGTGTCTGTCCTTAGGATACGCCTACCAAATCACTATGCAGTGTTTGATGTCATACTGCAGAATTTGCTACAGACGATGGAGCGAATGAGATGTGTTCAAACTCGAACCTGTCATCTGCTGTCTGGATACAAGGCGCATCTGTACTGTTACTTACGTACGATGAGCGGTTGGTCCACTTCAGCTCTGTTTTTTGTTATCGCTTTACAATTTATTGCACAAAATTACTGTCTGGATGACAATGTCTTCATTATTCCTTATGATACAGTCATAATAAATACTTACTATTCAGACAACTTTTGTGTGATAATGCCAAGAATGATCACCGCCCACTTTTAGGATAATCTATTTAAGAAGAAGTGTATTTCTACAAATAAAATGGTTCAAATGGCTCTGAGCACTACGGGACTTAACTGCTGAGGTCATCAGTGCCGTAGAACTTAGAACTACTTAAACCTAACTAACCTAAGGACATCACACACATCCATGCCCGAGGCAGGATTCGAACCTACGACCGTAGCAGTCGTGCGGTTCCGGGCTGAATCGCCTAGAACCGCTCGACAACACCGGCCGGCGGTATTTCTACCTGATATCTTTATAGGGCTAGGAACAGAGCTACAGAAAATTTTGAAATGCACCGAAGAAAGCTGTGAGTGTTCAAATGTGAACAAATTTTTTTAATGAAGTTACATTTCTGTTTTGACCTCATAGAATATGCACGAATGAGCTCCATCCTATAGATGTTAATGGAGACAAATTGTACACCAAGTAACACCTGTCTCCAAGACAATTTGAGGAAATGAACTTTGCACAAGTGGAAAGGAACATATCAGGAACAACTCAGTTTCTTCATATTGAGCATTTATTGTTATTAGGTAAGTGACAACATTTATTGAACATTAAAAGTTTATTTGATCGGATAAGTCGCTTGAACACAGCAAGTTCATTCAAAACCGAATTAATTATTTCTGGAGTTTTATAATGATAATCATGAAATAGCAAGAAAATTAGTTTCACATTGCAAGCTGCTATTGTTTCTGTTCTTTATTATGCACACGAAAACCATATATTTTGTTATCAGATGATCTCTTGTACTAAAACACATATTTTCCTTTAAGGGTTTCATGTTTGCATAATGAATACTTCTATTATTATTTATATGAACTTGAAATGGAACATGTGAATATGATTGATACGTGGACGATACCCCGTGAAAAGGAACGAAAAGGCATTGACGCATGCATGTTGTGCTGTTCTCGTTTTTTAAATACTACAAAATCGTATACACTAAAGAAAAAGATTTGTTTTTATTTAATCACTACTACTACAAATGGTTCTTAGAGAGATAAGAAAAATCGTTATTTGTCACAATAGCTGCATGCGAATATATTAAAACTAATGGTTTCGGTCAAACGACAGATCATCATAGAGTTAAAGATGCCTTCAATCTGCATCATTTGAATCTAGATCACCCATACACATTAAGTACATCGAACTTATAGAATACACCAAAGTACTCGATTTATACATAGGGCAATATGTTAACGGGGAGTAACGCTTAACACTTTTATATGACCATGAGATATGCCCTGTTGACATATCGCCCCAATTACAAATCGGATTACTTGCTACATTTTGTAAGTTGGACGTACTTAGTCTATAACGCTGATCTAGATACAAATGATCGTGACTAGACACATGCCACGTAACTAAGGTTTTTTATACCCGATGATGGTCAGTCGTTTGACCGAAACTGGTGATTTTAATAAAGTGACGTAGAGTTATTTATCAAAAATATTTGAAACATCTAAATTATCGGCAGAAAGTCGGGCATAGTGTCTAGTAGTAAACCGCTCGCCCATAAACCGTGAGGGCGCGGGATCGATTCCTTGCCCGAACACGAAAATTTTCACTCTGCCTTTAAGCTAGCCTTCACTTCTCGACGATGGGAGGAGTCGCCTGAAAAGACACGCGGGTGCACGTTAAGCTGTTGGTCTCGTTTCCCCCGGTTGGGTAACTGGTTAAATTAGGGACATACAAGTCGGCGAATTTGTAACCAATTGAAAGACTTGCACCCAACCATTAAGCCACCTCCTTAAAATAAGCATATAAAAACATATAACGAATAGGAACAGAGAAACGCTATACATTATTTTTCTTATTGAACGTCACGTCCTAAACAATTTTTATTTATTTACTTTATATCTAACATCAAAGTTAATTGATGTTTAAGATAAAAACGTTGAGCAGGAATGTGTGAAACAGGGGTACAGGGGTGAAAAAGTAGATTCGACTTACACTCAGAGCACAGACATCCTTCAACAGTTTTGATGTGAGAAGTAATATATATATATATATATATATATATATATATATATATATATATATATATATATATATATAACTGCCAGTCACTAAACACCATTACAAATGGCTAGTTCGTAAGGGGACAGGTTTCAAGCCCCAAAGAAAACTGTGAATCATGTCTGGTTGCTTGTACTCTATCAGCGGTAAATGTGAGATACTAGTAGAATGAGCATCTCAAGGATTAGTAAGACATCAGAAAACCTTATTTCCTCTGCGAAGATAAATCTAAACATTCGATTGATACTGTATTCCAAAATACGCTAGAATAAAACTTTGATTACTATAAAATACTTGTAGTAAACGCATCACAGATATAAGATCGTGTAAAAATTTAGAATCTGTTAAGTTCCAGGAAACTAATGCGGTCAAGATACGACTGCAGCAACAAGGCCCGATTAAGGTTCCTCCTCAGTGAATAAGTACGTGTACCAGTAGAAACAGTTGAACAGGGTGAAGGCGATTGGGAAGGTGATTCGAGAGATGATGTCTATGCGCGTAGCGCGGGAGGGGAACTTGGCAAGGAAGAGGCAGCAGCAGCAGTTGGCAGCCCTGGCCTGGAGCAGGCTGCCGGCACTGCCCGAGGACACGAGGTTCTGGTTGGGCCTGCGCGGCTCGGCCGCCTCCTCGCTGCCAACATCGGACTGTAGGTCTGCAGCGCTCCTGTGCGACGGCGGCGCAGTCTCGATCTCGCACTCCTTACTCGACACCGCATCTGGCCCGTGCGGCTTCTCTGGTTTGGTTGGCCCCACACTACTCATCATAGACGCGCCAGGTTGATTCGCTGCTGCCTCCTGCAACAGAAATCGTCACCGCTCACTTAGCCGTCGGCGGCTAACGTTGACGTACATGCGGACGCGATATCCGATCTCACGAGAAGCAGGGCAGTCGGCAGAGGGTACGATGTGCTTAACGTGATTTTGCGCTCCCAGTGCTCTCCAGTGACAGCTGTCGGCTTGACGTGCACAAAGCTCCTACGTTAGCTTGCAATATATCATTCCTATACAATTTGCTTGTTCGTAAAACCTGTGTAGCGAAAGTAGGAACCAAAGACAGTACTCAGTGACTGCCTTCACAATAGCGGACAACGGTTAAATAATATCTCTGGGAGAGCATGATCGTAACAATTAAGACTAAGATTATTGGGGTTTCTTCTGTTCTGGGCTTGTTCATGACAGAAAACGGATACTTGAATGGGCTATTAATCAAATGAAGGCTATGTTCATCATCATTGTATTAGTATGAAAGAATTATTCTCATCAAAGAAAAATAAATGAGTTTTCGACAACGAAGACTTATTAGCTGATAGTCAACTAAAACACATTATTTCTGTTGGTTTTTAATATCTATGAAGAAGTTTAAGCTTTCGCTTGAATGAGGTCGGCGAAACACTGACGCGAATTCCACGAACCTGCAACCAATGAGATAGGGACAACTTCGGTCAACAAGCGGAAAAAAAAGATTCTTTCCATATCATGCTGAATCAGGAAATATACGACGTGACAAAATAAGTCCGTGTCTGATCAGAGTATTACATTAAAGCTGTGTTAAAAGGCCCATTTTCTCCCTTGTCCATTCTCCAGTCACATATTTCTTTCTGTGGTGTACAAACACAAAAAGTAAGTAATCTGAACACAAAATAAGAGAAAAAGGAAAGATACATTTCCTGTCAGTAAGGACACCAGCTTATAAAAGTTCGCTAAATTGAAAAAAATCGTTCATTATGGAGAAACTCTTACATTTCTTGTAGCATCAAATATTACAGAAATTATTTTTATTAACTTCGTAAGGAAGTCTCAACCTTTTGGAAATCGCGAAGGTGGAGAAAAAAAAACTACACCTAACAGTCCTCGAATCCTATGCCGATCTAGTCCCTGTTCTGTATTATGGGGCCTATACTACCTACATTAGAGTGTAGCTTTCTTATGAATGTATTTAATCTTACTGTCTTCTATAGGCCGTAATCACCGAAATGTTATTAATTCACATTTAATTTTAACAAAACGCACGAGTTTTAATGCGATTATAACTAAATACGAAAATTCTTTAATCACAAATATGAAGCTCTCCGTCGTTTTACAACTAAAAGCCGTGCCAATAACAATTTGCTCTCGAGACGTGCAATATCCAGGTGCTTAGAAACAGCACGGATTCATGTAATATAAGATATAACATAAAATGCACCGAGTAGGGTCTTTTACTGAACACGACAAGAACAATATGACGTCTTGCTTACTGCGGGCCTCAAGCTTTCTGCTTGTGACATAGGGAGCGTACATGCTTGCTGTTTGCCCGCCTGGTTAGCCGTGCGGTCTAACGCACGGCTTTTCGGAGTGGGTAGGAGTGCCTTGTCCCAGGCACGAATCCGCCCGGCGGACTTATGACGAGGTCCGGTGAGCCGCTCAGTCTGGTTCCCCTAATTCCGCGTCAGCTACAATATGTCGGTGATTGCTACACAAACAAGTTCTCCACGTACGCATACACCACCATTAATTACTCTACCACGCAGAAACTCGTCTGGTGTGAGACGTTCCCTTAGGGGGAAAGGGGGGGGGGTCCACCGGGGGCCGAACCGCACAATAAAAAAATGGCTCTGAGTACTAAACTTCTGAGGTCATCAGTCCCCTAGAACTTAGAACTACTTAAACCTAACTAACCTAAGGACACCACATACATCCATGCCCGAGGCAGGATTCCAAACTGCGACCGTAGCGGTCGCGCGGTTCCGGACTGTAGCGCCTAGAACCGCTCGGCCACAAAGGCAGGCGAACCGCACAATAACCCTGAAAGAGTGGTTCGGTGTGGGGCAGCGGAGGGGTGAAGTGGACTGCGGTAGTCGCCGTGGGGTTGTGGACCACTGCGGCTGCGGCGGGAATGGAGCCTCTCCGTCGTTTCTAGGCCCCCGGTTAACATACAATACAATGCTTCCTGTCTATCTACTTTACGTGTCACATCTCCGAAATATCGCAAGACTTACACTAAGGTGACAAAAGTCATGGGATAGATGTATGCACTATGGCACTCAACTGCTGTGGTCATTAGTCCCCTAGAACTTAGAACTACTTAAACCTAACTAACCTAAGGACATCACACACATCCATGCCCGAGGCAGGATTCGAACCTGCGACCGTAGCAGTCGCACGGTTCCGGACTGCGCGCCTAGAACCGCGAGACCACCGCGGCCGTCAGAGGTATGCACATTTACAGATGGCGGTAGTACCGCGTAGACAAGGTATAAAAGATAATGCATTGTCGGTGCTGTCACTTGTACTCAGGTGATTCACGTGAAAATGTTTCCGACGTGATTATGGCCGCGCGATGGGGATTAACAGACTCTGAATGCGGAATGGTAGTTGGAGCTAGACGCATGGAAATTAAATATTGCGACATCCACAGTGTTAAGATTGTGCCTAGAGTACCGAATTTCAGGCACCATCTCTCAACTTGCACAACGCAGGGGCTAACGACCTTCGCTTAACGACCGAGGGCAGCAGGATTACGTAGAGTTGTCGGTGCTAATAGGCGAGCAACATTGCTTGAAATAACCGCAGGTATCATTGTGGGATGTACGACGAACGCATCCGTTAGGACAGCGCGGCGAAATTTGGTGTTAATGGGCTATGGAAACAGACCGAAGCGAGTGACTTCGCTGATAGCATGACATCGCCTCCACTGGCTCTCCTGGGCTCTTGACCATACCGATTGAACTCTAGACGACTGAAAAACAGTGGCCTAGTCAGGTGACTCCCGATTTCAGTTAGTAAGAGATGATGGTAGGGTTCGAGTGTGGCACAGACCCCACGACACCATGGACCCAAGTTGTCAACAAAGCACTGTGTAAGCTGGTGGTGGCTCCATAACGGTGTGGACTGTATTCACTTGGAATGGACTGGATCCTCCGGCCCCAGTGACTGTAATGGCTACTTGGAGACATGCGATTTCAGTCTTTCTCGGCGTATTCCACTGGTGAATTCTTCTCGGGTTATCAGCTGAGTGGTGGCGTCGTCTTGTCGCAGCGTTTCAATGAGTTTCGTACCCATCATCTTCTGGCTAAATGTCGGGATGCTGTGTTCTGCATATCTATATAGGTGCCTGGCCGTCGTCCGCTACTATAGGCCGGCCAATCACGTTCCTCCGGAAGGGGGTACCGAGTCGGTGGTGGTGTTGGGGGGGGGGGGGGGGGGGGGGGGGGGAGTGGTTCACGGCGCGGACCAACGTCGAGACCCGGTGTCTATCTATCTGTCTGCGGACGCCGCTGCTTTCACATCGGAGTGTTCATGCCGTATTTTGTCAATAGTGGGATCCACGCTGCACTGAGCTGAAAACCGCTATCCCTGTTTAGTAAATTGTTGTGCAGACGTATCTCCACTGCCTTTTGGAAGATCGAGTCCCAGAAACCGTTGGCGCTGCACAGCTTCTTCGTTTTTTCGAATTCGAAGGTGT
Source organism: Schistocerca gregaria (assembly GCF_023897955.1). NCBI lineage: Eukaryota > Metazoa > Arthropoda > Insecta > Orthoptera > Acrididae > Schistocerca > Schistocerca gregaria. The sequence continues at coordinate 785,753,979 of NC_064920.1, read as the reverse complement.
GACCCTCGATAATGCTATGTTCTGCTACAGCGGACTTGTTTGTCCGTCCTGGTCGTAGGTTCCTGATGTGTTCGGTACAGCGCTGCGAGATACATCGTTGTGTCTGCCCGATATATTCCATCCCACATTCGCACTCAATACTGTAAATGCCCGGTGTCTGCAGCCCCAGTTGGTCTTTGGTTGAGCCAAGTATATCTTTGACTTTTTCGGTGCGCGAAAGATGGTCGTTATTTCGTGCATCTTTTATATTCTTTCGATCTTGGCTGTTGGCGGTCCAGCAGCCATTGATGGACTTCACGTTCCCAAACAAACATGGAATTCTTATGGACAACAATGCGCCATGTCACCGGACCACCATTGTTCGTTATTGGTTTGAAGAACATCTGGACAATTCGAGTGGATGGTTTGGCTACCCAGATCGGCCGACATGAATCACATCAAATATTTATGCGACACAACCGAGAGGTCAGTTTGTGCTCAAAATCCTACACCGGCAACAATTTCGCACAAATAGACAGCTATAGAGGTATCATGGCTCTATATTTTGTGCAGCGAGCTTACAACGACTTGTTGCGCACAGCTCAATATTTTTGCAGGTTACTTCCGACGATTTGTTGAGTCCATACCATGTCGAGTTGCTGTACTCTGCCGGGCAAAAAGGTTCTATACGGTATTGGGAGGTATCCTACGAACTTGGCCACTACAGTGAATTTTGTGTTTCACTTGACGAAATGGCTCAAGATGGTTCAAATGGGGTTGGGGTTAGGTTGTTTGGGGGAAGAGACCAAACTGCGAGGTCATCGATCTCATCGGATTAGGGAAGGATGGGGAAGGAAATCGGCCGTTCCCTGTCAAAGGAACCATCTCACCATTTGCCTGGAGCGATTTATGGAAATCACGGAAAACCTAAATAAGGATGGCCGGACGCGGGAGGTTCAAATGGCTCTAAGCATTATGGGACTTAACATCTGAGGTCATATGCCCCCTATACTTAGAACTACTTAAACCTAACGAACCTAAAGACATCACTCACATCCACGCCCGAGGCAGGATTCAAACCTGCGACTGTAGCAGCCGCGCGGTTCCGGACTGAAGCGCCTAGACCGCTCAGTCACAGAGGCCGGCCGAGATGGCTCCTCAATGTGAAATAGCAGAAAGTGACGTTACGAAACTCATAAAGAGCTACGTCAACGTTACCTAAATCTTCCCGCCTGCCGACGCCTTTAGTCGCAAAAAATTTAAGGACAAAAATAGAAGCAAATTTTCTTTTATTCCTCTGGAACTATAAAGGTAACAAGATAATTACAAAATTGCTAGGCAAAAAAAGGTCTACTGTAGCGTCGGCCACAGGATGCAAAAGTACACGCGTGCACAATGCGCTGCACCCGTGCCGTGAGAAACACAGCCGGTCTGGGCACTACTCAGTACGCCTCTGAACTGCTCGGTACAGTGAGACATTCCATTCAGCAGTGTCATGCGACGCTGTCCCTCCACTGTTTGGTGTGACATTTTTCAGTCAGAACAACTTAGGAGATGTGTCAGAGAGTCATACAGGAAGCATGTGACCTTGTTGTACGGGGGCTGTTCAAGAAGTATTCGAATTTTATCTATAAAATCAATTTTTATTCAGATACAATTGTTTGACGCCAGTCACCTCCAGAGTAGTCCCCTTCAGCTTCTGCACATCTCATCCAGCGTTGCTGCCACTACTACAAGCATCGCGGGAAAACCTATTTTGGATGGTGCGCAGCTGCTCCGTCGAATTCTGCATAACGTCTTTCATGTTCTGAAATCTGCTCTCTTTAAGAGCCTTTTTCAGTTTAGGGAAAAGCCGGAAGCCAGTCGGTGTTAGGTGAGTGAAATAGTGGAACAGAAAGGCACAATCGATGGCCGTCATATGTTTGGCCAAAAAACTCTAAATTAATTGAGAACGATTAGCGGGTGCCTCATCATAGTGAAGGTGCCATCTGCCTATTGCCCACAAGTCCGACTGTTTGCGTTTCACTGCTTCACGAAGGCGACACAAAATTTCTTTTAGTACTCCTTTTTGACATTAGTACCTTGTGGGGTGTCTCGTCATGGGCCACGTCTCTGGAGTCAAAAAGACGGTCAGCTTGACTTCCACACTGCCTCGGATCTGTCTTCTTGGGCCTCGGGTATGATGGACGCTTCCGCTGCGATGACTGGAATTCTGTTTCTGAGTCGTACCCACAATCCCAGGACTCATTACCATTGATCACTGTATTAGGAAAGTTGGGGTTACTGTTCAAAGTATCCTGCATGTCCTGCGCGATCTCTGAAGGAAGTTGCTTCTGCTCAGTTCTTAGTAACTTTGGTACAAATTCTGCTGAGATCCTCCTGAAGTTCAAATGTTCCATTAAAATGGAATTAATGGATCCAACACTAATTTTAAACTCGTCTGCAAGTTCTCTGATCGGGATTCCTTTGTCCTGCTACACCAGAATCCTTCCGTAATCAATAAAAACCTCATTGGCAGGTGTTGAGGGAGTAACTGAACGCAATTCACTCTTCACTGATCAGCGGCCATTTTGAACTGGTTATACATACCACTCTTTTTCTGTGTGGTTCACATTGATTCGTCCCCAAACACTTGCCAAATTTTGCAGATTGTTTCAACTTGAGAATAGCCAAGCCTAAAACAAAATTCGATGCAATAATCTTGTTTCACTTTTTCAGTAGTTTTTTTCACAACACAAAATCCGACGGCTACCTCTTATACATGACCACTTGTCAACGGCTAGCCAGTGACTGGTTATTTCTACAGGAGTGAAAAAAAGTCAGTCATGTGCACTTTATGTCTACAAATATAGGCCGCGCGCTTGTCCTGATACCACGGTTGGTATTAACAATAAAAAATAAGGTCGGATACATTTTAAACAGCCTTCTTATAGTTGGAAGAGATCTGTTCAAATGCTGGATAGGTCACTTAAAAACGCCCTCAGCTGTTGAATGAATGACTTAAATATTACGTATTTCGGGATAACCAATCATCAGATATCTATGAAATGGAGGATACACAATCATAAGTAAAAGCTACAGCGGTGCCATGACACATCACGAAAACACCACGGGTTACAACTAACGAACGCATAGCACATGAATTGAAATTGTACGATACGTACATACCTAACAGAGGCAAACTGACAGCTTCACAGTGATAACAGCACTATGAAACAGAATTTGACCGGTAGGCAGTGATAGTGGACCTTTTGTGGCGCTACCCAGCGTCAAGGTCATGTGCTACAATTTTTTAAAGAAATATACATAGTCGTCTAGACAGGAAGATCCAGCCCACAACATAAAATTTACAGATAACTGAATTGATTGCTTATAGCGACAAAATTTTATAAAATGGTTTCACATAGATAAAATAAGAGAAAAGAGGGAAATTAGATGTTTACAATGTCCTCGTTCCACGATGACAAAAATTGTGGCCGATGATCCAGATGACAACTTGATAAATCAAATACAGCGTTATTGTTGAGCACCAGGGCGTTTCCGGAGAGTCACAGCGAAAAGGTTTGAGACTTAGACAGGTCTAGGACAAGGCGAGGCTCTCTCATGTGTTGTATTCAGCGACATCCAAGAGAAAGTAATAAGGAAATGCAGGCAACAGGTGTGGACTGGAGTACAGATGTATGGTAATTTAAATTGTCTCGCATGTGCAGATGATACACTCCTGGAAATGGAAAAAAGAACACATTGACACCGGTGTGTCAGACGCACCATACTTGCTCCGGACACTGCGAGAGGGCTGTACAAGCAATGACCACACGCACGGCACAGCGAACACAACAGGAACCGCGGTGTTGGCCGTCGAATGGCGTTAGCTGCGCAGCATTTGTGCACCGCCGCCGTCAGTGTCAGCCAGTTTGCCGTGGCATACGGAGCTCCATCGCAGTCTTTAACACTGGTAGCATGCCGCGACAGCGTGGACGTGAACCGTATGTGCAGCTGACGGACTTTGAGCGAGGGCGTATAGTGGGCATGCGGGAAGCCGGGTGGACGTACCGCCGAATTGCTCAACACGTGGGGCGTGAGGTCTCCACAGTACATCGATGTTGTCGCCAGTGGTCGGCGGAAGGTGCACGTGCCCGCCGACCTGGGACCGGACCGCAGCGACGCACGGATGCACGCCAAGACCGTAGGATCCTACGCAGTGCCGTAGGGGAACGCACCGCCACTTCCCAGCAAATTAGGGACACTGTTGCTCCTGGGGTATCGGCGAGGACCATTCGCAACCGTCTCCATGAAGCTGGGCTACGGTCCCGCACACCGTTAGGCCGTCTTCCGCTCACGCCCCAACATCGTGCAGCCCGCCTCCAGTGGTGTCGCGACAGGCGTGAATGGAGGGACGAATGGAGACGTGTCGTCTTCAGCGATGAGAGTCGCTTCTGCCTTGGTGCCAATGATGGTCGTATGCGTGTTTGGCGCCGTGTTGGTGAGCGCCACAATCAGGACTGCATACGACCGAGGCACACAGGGCCAACACCCAGCATCATGGTGTGGGGAGTGATCTCCTACACTGGCCGTACACCTCTGGTGATCGTCGAGGGGACACTGAATAGTGCACGGTACATCCAAACCGTCATCGAACCCATCGTTCTACCATTCCTAGACCGGCAAGAGAACTTGCTGTTCCAACAGGACAATGCACGTCCACATGTATCCCGTGCCACCCAACGTGCTCTAGAAGGTGTAAGTCAACTACCCTGGCCAGCAAGATCTCCGGATCTGTCCCCCATTGAGCATGTTTGAGACTGGATGAAGCATCGTCTCACGCGGTCTGCACATCCAGCACGAACGCTGGTCCAACTGAGGCGCCAGGTGGAAATGGCATGGCAAGCCGTTCCACAGGACTACATCCAGCATCTCTACGATCGTCTCCATGGGAGAATAGCAGCCTGCATTGCTGCGAAAGGTGCATATACACTGTACTAGTGCCGACATTGTGCATGCTCTGTTGCCTGTGTCTAAGTGCCTGTGGTTCTGTCAGTGTGATCATGTGATGTATCTGACCCCAGGAATGTGTCAATAAAGTTTCCCCTTCCTGGGACAATGAATTCACGGTGTTCTTATTTCAATTTCCAGGAGTGTATAATACTGCTACGTGAATCAAACTACGAGTTGAAAGAAATATAACAGAAAAGGGGCGATTACGTATAGAAAATTGGGCTAAAGGTGAATCAAGACAAAGCGGAGTTCGTGCAGTCAGAAAGAAGAAAAAAGTAGCAAAAATTTCTTGAGATAGAGGGCATTACGTTCAAGAGAGTTTACTACTACAAATGCTTCGGATCTTCGTTTAACAGCAATAACAGCATAGAAATGGACTTCAAGGAAAGAACAGCAGTGGTAATGAAATGCATGTATTCCCTCAGTGAGATGCTCAACTCAAAGTCAATATCCGATGAGAATACATAACACAGTGACACACTCAACAGTCATGTGAGACGAGAAAAGGAAAAACTATTAATATTTGAAAGTAATGTAACGAGGAACATATGAAGACCCATCTTAGATAAAGGACAATGGAGAAGGAGAAAGAATGAGATTATCTACCTCTTGATGCAACAGGCAACAATCCTACAGAAGCTGCAGACAACAAAAATCCAGTGGGGGGGGGGGGGGGGGGGTGCAGCAAAGCAAGCGCTGTATCATGTATAAGATACAGAGGCGAGCGAGTGCACGGGACTTACCCTAGTTCACTGCTAGTAGCGTCACGTCATCGTAACGCGCCTGCATATAGTATTGCACCACATTTAACATAAAAGTAAAAATTAAGATTTGTGTGTAAAACTTTGTTAAAGTATAGTTCTATGTAATAATGTTTCAGGTAACAAATCTTAATGTTATAAAATTAGTAGTTTACGTAAAATTCACGTTTTGAAAGAAAAATAGGAGGCGCTAAATAATGACGCTAGGAAGCCAAAATTTGGTGAGAAGGTGCAGTAAGAAGTCATTAATGAGTGGTGCTGGTTTCCAAAACCATAAAACTAAAATTGACTCCAGAATCCGCGTTTTTCGGAAAAATCAGAGGCGCGAAATAATAGAGCTACAATATTGAAAATTGGTAGGATGCTTCAGTTCACCCTAATAATAATAATGGAAATACCACAATCAGTTACCTCTTCTAGTTTTTTAGTAATTTAGTAAAAACTACTTTTGTGAGTAAAATGTACATAAGCATTATAGATTAAGTACTTTAAATTTTAATGATAAAACAAATTCTTTAAGACCAATGATCAGATAGGACAATTAACAAAGCTACACCAAGTTTTAGTCTTGTAGCATAATTAACAGCTGATACAAGTCTTGATAAAGCTATGGTTCAGAGGTAACAATCTACCGTTAGTTCCATTGTAAAAATTCTAGAGAGTAAAGTTTTAATTTTAGCGGGCTGAGATTTTCTACGTGCTTCTGTACTGCTCAGATGTATGTATACAAAAATTGAGAAGTTTGTAAAGCTATTATTAAATGTGATATTTAAGATTATGTGCCTGAGATAGCGATCATTTGGAGGATGCAGGCATCTGCATAGGAACGGAAAGAACAGATGCTCTCTTGGCGGTACGCGCCGGAGCTATATAAAAAGAGCGGCAGAGGCAGTAGTAAGCTCACTCCGCATTAGACCAACGCCTAGTCCACGCGAGCTTAACGTCCGATCGCGCCTCGCCTCGGGTGACGTCATAGCGGGCTGTGACATGCGCGTACTTAACAATGTAAACGGACATTGAAAATCGCGAGGACTGTACACCGTCCTGGATCGTTTAGACTTCGGTAACAAACTGTTATTGTGCCGTCCGTGTGAAGTATAATTCCGCGTGGCAAGTGGTGACTAACTCCACTTTTAAGGCGAGCATTAATCTTTTTTTTTAACATTATTGCGAACTATTAATAGAGCACCGTTAGTTAGAGTAATGAACTATTCGGGAGGAACTTGCTGTAGAAGTCGCCTCTGAACTATTAAACGATTGGCTGAATTAACAATATTTAATGTCTTTAGCATTTTCAGAAGTTTCGAGTAATTTGTGTGAGCCTTTAAGATAATAAAATCTTGTTTGGAACTTTAAATTTTATTGAAGCAGCCCTAATCCCGTGAAGAACTATGGATATTTTTCGTTTAGCTGGGCTGTACAGGAATGTGGCCGTGCAGACTGGGAACTAAGGTCAGTAAGTTTCCCTTCGCTTTCTGACTGGCCACCAAATTAGTTGCCAGGCTCGCGTGATTTAAGGTGGCAATGTTCAACTTTCATTCAACATTAAACAACGACTTCTTCGCCGTCCCACATATGTTGCATCGGCAATAGTCTGTTACGTGAAATGAACATTCAAACAACTCATTCGACAACTTCTTCGCCGCCCCACATATGGTGCATCGGCCGGGAAAACTGAATTAAAAGCAAATAAAAGTGCTCGATGTGTGAAAGCGATTGGTATAAATTAACGAACTCGGTAGGCAATAACAGGACACTGAATTGAACTAGTGTGGGAACAGTGTTACCAGTAAAGGCGGGTGTAGTGTATAAACAATAAGTGTCTACCGCTGTACGTTGGTTAGTGACGATGGTGAGGAAGGCGACGATGCTGGATCGCGGCTGCCGACGGCGCTGAGACTAAAGGAAGACGGTGCGTCATCGCGGAGCTGCGCTGATCTGCGAGACAGCTGCCGGCTGCGCCGAGCGGTCAACGGTGCCTTGCTGCCCCCCCCCCCCCCCCCCCCTGGAGCTATTGCAGTAGGCGATTCCTGTGGCGGTACTCGACGCTACAGCTGCTGCTGCTGCCTTCAATACGTCGCGACGCGTCGCATCACGATTGCTGGTACACCGCGACGACATCATTCGTCGAAATCAAGCATTTAAGTTAAGTCAAAGACTTTTAAAATATTTATTAACTGCTGCTAACAAACTAAAAGATATGGAAAGTAGTGTACATTTCAGAAGGGAACCGGTCTCTGACCAAGAATCCTCAGGATCAGGAATTGAGTTTAATGAGGATGGTTCCATTAATCCCTCAAATATTGAACTAGAACGTAATTTGTCACCAGTAAATTATGACTTTAATTTAAATGAGAGTGCAGGGATGCAATCAATAAGTGAAATAGAAGTCAAAAGGGAGCCAGTAGAGTTGCTAACTTTGTCAGGTAGTGAAACTGAGCTCAATATATCTCCAGCTCAGTCAAGTCAAGAGATACAAAGTATCAAGGTAGAAGCTCCGGATTGGATGCAAATACTGTTTGCCAAACTCGAATCAAACCAAAATAAAATTGAGGCTAAAATTGAAAATAGTAATAAAGAACTAAAAGAAGAACTGCAATCAAAATGGAATAGTTTGAATTATAAGATAGATGCTATTCATCATGACATTCAAGTAAAAGTAGGGCAACAGTTAACTAAAATGCATAGTACTTTCAAATGTGAAATAGATCAAATTCAAAAAAATTATCAAGAGGCAGATGAACTTTTGGAAGTGAGGTTGTCCGAAAGATTGAGCAACGAGTCCAAACTTTGCTCTGACAAAGTTAAAGAGGTACAAATTAAAGTAGATACTTGTCAGAAAAACATTGAGAAAGTAAAAGAAACCTGTACCGAAATTCGTGGTGCAGTGGAACAAAGATGTTCTGCCAGGATAGAAGCAGTAGAGTCACAAGTAGAGGAATTAAATACTAACATTGCTAACCTAGAAAATAGAGTAACCTCTGTTAATTCTAGTCATTCTACTGTACAGCATGTGACTTCAGTTGACGCCGCTTTTATAGGGTGTCGACAGTTTTTGCGCTTTGATCCTGATAAGTACATTCACCCTCTTGAATTTTGGAATGACTTTGAGGATGTTCTCCCCAACACTTGGTCAGAAAGAGAAAAAATTTCATTTATAAGAAGTCATTTGTCAGGTGATGCTTTGCGATGGTCAGCGGATGTAATGATCAAATGTAAAACTTTATCTGAATTTAAGTCTGCATTTCTCAACGAATACTGGTCACATAACAAACAAAATGATGTGTTAAGGGAATTCTGGAGTGGTAAGAAGTTTTTCCCAGGGCGTGAATCAGTAAAGGATTTCGCTAGGAAGTGGGTTTCAAGACTGTCACATTTGACAGAAAAGATGAAGCCAGATATGATCATTATGGGTTTAGAAGGTAAGCTGCCGTGGTACTGGCAGAAGAGGATCATTTCCGCCCCTAGAGATAATATAGACAAATTTATTGAATATCTGGAAAGAGTGGAAAGAGTAGCTGCTGCTGAGGAGCAGGTGCAGCAGAATAACAAATCTTCTAACAATCACGTACAAAATAATGGAAACGTGAACGTTAGAAATATGGAAGTTAGGCACACCAAAACAAACTATCGAAACCAAAGCCGTGGCAGAGGAAGAGGGGGTAGATACTCACCACGCTTTCGTAACAACTACTATGACGAAAGTGGAGAAGTAAATACTATGCCATTAAGACAAGAAGGGAGTCATGATGCTACTATATCTAGTGGTGTCACAGATGAACACAACAGGCCGCGTGTGGGAAACTAAATCCCGTCTATGAGGAAACTGGCGCTCACCAGGCGGTAACAGTAACACAGCCAGTAACGGAAACACAGACAATCAGCCAACATACACAGACAGACAACATGGATGACGAAATAAATACAGATAATACCAGTGATGTGTTAAGCCACTCTCACAAAATAGTGGATAGTATTTTGGATACACTAGAAAAATGGGTCAAGGAAGAACAGGAACTCAAGGTAGATAATGGGGAAGAAATAGATAATGGGTTTGAGTCTGATGGGAATAATGATGAAGTAAAAGCTTACATCTTCGATGAAAATGGCAATCTAAAAGCTGAAGTAGAAGTAGCAGAAGTAGAATCAGTACTGCAAAACTTTAGAGAGGAGGAAATGATGAATGAAGGGGGTAGAAATAGTAACGAGGTGAAAGAATCTAGTAGCTGTGTAAACGTGCCACAAATGGTTGAAGGTGACGACATTCTTATGAACAGCAATATTGCGCAGGGACGCAGTTGCTCAGAGGTAGAGGATAGTTTGGCTGATGTGCAGCAAACAAAAGTAGAAAAAGTCGTCAGATGCTTCGATTTAAAGTTAGTGGACAGATTAGAGAAAGCAGCTAAGATTATAGAGCATGATGAGCCCCAGGATGTAAATGTAAATGTAATTGCAACTGATCAGAATTACTTTAGCTGGAAGAACATAGAACGAGATTTATTAGACGAGGTGTGTGAGCAACCTGTTCAATGTAAAATAACTCACCCTGTTATCAAAGTAAACATATCAGGAGTCACTGTGCGTTGTCTGCTTGACAGTGGCAGTGAAGCAAGTGCTTTATCACAAACATTTTTTGACACCATACCCAATAAAGAGAAGTTAACAGTTATGAAAGTAAGTGGCTTAAAGATTATAGGTGCTACTGGAAAAGTCTCTAGACCAGTTCAACACGAAGCTTTGATACCCATTGGTATAAATGACGTAGTAATAGATCATCCTTGTTTGATTGTGCTAGGCTTAAGTGTTGATATGTTGATTGGTACTGATTTCTTATCAAAGTACCAGGGAAAGATCAATTTTAATCAGAACAACTTAATTTTAACTTTACCTGACTCTAAAGTGATAAGAGAGTCTTTTATAGGAAGTCATATAGGCGGTAGTAATGAAACTTGGGAACTGCCTATTAGAATAATAAGGAATAAAGGATACTTGCAGGAAAATTTGGTTTTCAGTGAGAATGAGGAAAGTGCTAAGGTTGAAGAGAGACACATCCTAAAGGAATTTAAAATTAACAGTAATTAATTACTGTAGGGAGTCTGCCACTCTTTGGCGGATACACGGTTTGGCGTACCGTGCAGTCCCAGCTGGGTGAAACTTTATTTCCTTTTCAAGTTTCATTCCCTTCTTCTGGTCTATCATAACAGGTAAGAATCACATATGTCTTCATGTTGTATATATGCTATTAGGTTTTAAGTATTCTTAGTAAGGATCTACCTAGTGAATGGCAAAACAAAAGTCTGAGTACCAATAAGAGGCAAACATGGCTAAAATAAATAAATTAAAATATTTCATGTAATTGTAAAGGGTTAGAAACTACAACTAAGAGAGACACTTTGCAGTATACGAAGTACGGTATGAATATGAATAATCCATGAGATTATGCAGAAGGTAGTATGTTGCTAGAAATAAGGTTGTCTGAAGGAAAACAGCGTAAGAAGGTAATGCTCATAGAGGCAAGCAATGGCGTTTTAGAATTAAATAAATGGAGATGTGTGGAAGTGGTGTGAGGATCGCACCAAATATATAGAAACAGGACGTCAATAGGCTGACAAAAGGAAAAGGGAGAAAGAAGTGGAGAAATGAAGTATTTTGAATCTGGAAGAAAAGGAAGAAAATGAATAAGGTGAAGAAGTGAAGTAAGTAAATTGAAGTAAATGATGTAGGATTAAAGAATAATTCCCTCACGTCTCGTGAAATGGTGAAAAACGCTAAATCTTGCTTGAGGCAAATAAATAGTTAAACAGACAACAGAAACACACAAATATTGGAAAATGCAGAAATTTGGAATCGGTATACTGAAAATAACTAATTTCTTTAGTAATTCATACAATAAAGCAAAGTGCTGGACAGCAAATGACTTCTTTGATGAACTAATCCATACGATAATTAAGCCAGAGTACATTAAAACTAAAAGGTTACTCAATTTTCTAAGTTGAAGCAAGATCTTAATATATTAATTTGCTAAAAGAATTTTCACTATTTAGGAACCTAAAAGATTATTTATGAAAGAAGAAAGTAGGAGCTATTGTATCAGATACGACTTAGTGCTAAATGTCGTTCTGACAACTTCACAATTAGTAAAATAGTGCCAGAATATAAATTATAAAATGTACTTTGTCCTACCTTAGATATAAGTTGAAAACAGAAACTTAGACTGTATTGTCTGTTTCTCAGGGACATGCAGGCTGCATGAATGACTGACAACAAGCGGTAGGGAGATTGGAAGTAGAGACGCAAACCACAGTGAATACAATTTCCTCCCACAATTTTGTCAATCAGTGAAATTAAATGAGTGTTACAATAGGACACCCACCACAGTGCCGAGTATTATAGTAAAAGAAAAATGTGAGTGCGTTGCAGTGATAAAAGTCGTGTGTATTTTCTTTTTCAGGAAGAGACTGATTTTAAAGAAAAAAAAATAACTATTTTGTAACCATTGAAAAATTTATATTTCCATGTAAATGTATGTAAATAATTTGTGAATGTCTTCTGTACTAGGTTTTCTATGTGTATATGAGTATGGTTATTTTTGTGTATGTAGTAATAAGGAATTTCCTAAGAAGAAGCAACTTAAGTTGAAAGAGGTATACTAAAGTAATCCATCGCTTGTTTGTTCTTTTAGAAATTTAATTTTGTTCAAAAATAGATTTTCACGAAAATTAAAAAGGGGGTGATGAAGCAAAGCAAGCGCTGTATCATGTATAAGATACAGAGGCGAGCGAGTGCACGGGACTTACCCTAGTTCACTGCTAGTAGCGTCACGTCATCGTAACGCGCCTGCATATAGTATTGCACCACATTTAACATAAAAGTAAAAATTAAGATTTGTGTGTAAAACTTTGTTAAAGTATAGTTCTATGTAATAATGTTTCAGGTAACAAATCTTAATGTTATAAAATTAGTAGTTTACGTAAAATTCACGTTTTGAAAGAAAAATAGGAGGCGCTAAATAATGACGCTAGGAAGCCAAAATTTGGTGAGAAGGTGCAGTAAGAAGTCATTAATGAGTGGTGCTGGTTTCCAAAACCATAAAACTAAAATTGACTCCAGAATCCGCGTTTTTCGGAAAAATCAGAGGCGCGAAATAATAGAGCTACAATATTGAAAATTGGTAGGATGCTTCAGTTCACCCTAATAATAATAATGGAAATACCACAATCAGTTACCTCTTCTAGTTTTTTAGTAATTTAGTAAAAACTACTTTTGTGAGTAAAATGTACATAAGCATTATAGATTAAGTACTTTAAATTTTAATGATAAAACAAATTCTTTAAGACCAATGATCAGATAGGACAATTAACAAAGCTACACCAAGTTTTAGTCTTGTAGCATAATTAACAGCTGATACAAGTCTTGATAAAGCTATGGTTCAGAGGTAACAATCTACCGTTAGTTCCATTGTAAAAATTCTAGAGAGTAAAGTTTTAATTTTAGCGGGCTGAGATTTTCTACGTGCTTCTGTACTGCTCAGATGTATGTATACAAAAATTGAGAAGTTTGTAAAGCTATTATTAAATGTGATATTTAAGATTATGTGCCTGAGATAGCGATCATTTGGAGGATGCAGGCATCTGCATAGGAACGGAAAGAACAGATGCTCTCTTGGCGGTACGCGCCGGAGCTATATAAAAAGAGCGGCAGAGGCAGTAGTAAGCTCACTCCGCATTAGACCAACGCCTAGTCCACGCGAGCTTAACGTCCGATCGCGCCTCGCCTCGGGTGACGTCATAGCGGGCTGTGACATGCGCGTACTTAACAATGTAAACGGACATTGAAAATCGCGAGGACTGTACACCGTCCTGGATCGTTTAGACTTCGGTAACAAACTGTTATTGTGCCGTCCGTGTGAAGTATAATTCCGCGTGGCAAGTGGTGACTAACTCCACTTTTAAGGCGAGCATTAATCTTTTTTTTTAACATTATTGCGAACTATTAATAGAGCACCGTTAGTTAGAGTAATGAACTATTCGGGAGGAACTTGCTGTAGAAGTCGCCTCTGAACTATTAAACGATTGGCTGAATTAACAATATTTAATGTCTTTAGCATTTTCAGAAGTTTCGAGTAATTTGTGTGAGCCTTTAAGATAATAAAATCTTGTTTGGAACTTTAAATTTTATTGAAGCAGCCCTAATCCCGTGAAGAACTATGGATATTTTTCGTTTAGCTGGGCTGTACAGGAATGTGGCCGTGCAGACTGGGAACTAAGGTCAGTAAGTTTCCCTTCGCTTTCTGACTGGCCACCAAATTAGTTGCCAGGCTCGCGTGATTTAAGGTGGCAATGTTCAACTTTCATTCAACATTAAACAACGACTTCTTCGCCGTCCCACATATGTTGCATCGGCAATAGTCTGTTACGTGAAATGAACATTCAAACAACTCTTTCGACAACTTCTTCGCCGCCCCACAGGGGGGCATGTAGTCCGTGTGCAAAAAGTAATGCCAGTTGAAAGAAGCACCTGATGACTGGTTAGAGATGACCAGACCAGCGATGGATGGATGACATGGCGAAGGACCTGGCAGCCCTAGTGAATGAAGACGCCTAGAGGAACCGAGCATGAAACAAAAAAGAATGGAGACAGTTTGTGGAAGCAGCGCATGGACCTCAGGGAGTATGACCACTGAATGTCTATTTATGTGTGTATGAACAAGTAAAATAATCAATTTTACTTTTTAAATAAATATACAGACATGTACAAGATAATCATTTACAAATTACATTATGAAAAAATGGGAAATAAGAAACAAAACTACAATTTAATGTTTACACCTCTTCTTTTGATGTATGTATTGTGAAAATGTTGACAGACATGACGTGTTAAAATAACTAAAAATAAAACTATAGATCAGACAACCTGAAGGTCATAAACAACTTGACATATGCAGAAATAGCCAATTTGCAAATACGTAAAATAAGAACAAAGCATAGTTGCTAGATAGGGGCTGTGGTGTATCCAAAATAACGCCGCCAATATATCGTTAAAAATATCAAAAGACCATTGGCGATTAGAGTAGAACTGCTGAGTCAGTATTGCAAGCAGGTAATGCTACTGCTGCAAAGCCATATCTACAACCAAGTCTACATAAGTACTCCACACGCTACCATACGGTGCGTAACGGAGGGTGCCTTGTACCACTACTAGTCATTTCCTTTTCTGTTCCCCTCACAAACAGAGCTAGGGAAAACCGACTGTCTATATGACTCCATATAAATCCTAATTGCTCTTACAGTGTATACATGGTCCATACTCGAAATGTACTTTGGTGGTAGTAACAGTGCTCTGCAGTATGGCTACGAATGCTGCTTCTCAAATTTTTATCAATAGTGTTCCTGGAAAACAACGTCGCCTTCTCTCCAGAGATTCCCATGTGTGCTCCCAAATCATCTTCGTAATGTTCGCCCCCGGTAGCTGAGTGATCAGCGCAACAGAATGTCAATCCTACGGGCCCGGGATCGATTCCCGTCTGGGTCGGAGATTTTCTGCGCCCAGGGACTGAGTGTTGTGTTGTCCTAACCATCATCATTTCATCCCCATCAACGCGCAAGTCACCGAAGTGTCGTCAAATCGAAAGACTTGCACCCGGCGAACGGCCTACCCGACGTGAGGCCCTAGTCACACGACATCCTATCCTCCCATCTCCGTAATACTAACGTGTTGTTCCAACCTACGGGTTACGAATCTATCAGCCCGTCTCTGAATTGTTTCTATGTCTTCCTTAAATCCGACCTGCTGAGGATCCCAAACACTCTAGCGATACTCAAGTGTGGGTCACACTAGTGTCTTATATATGAGCCCTTTACAGATGAACCATATGTTACAAAGTTTCTCCTAATAAACCAGAGCCTCTTGTTCACCTTCCTTACTATAACTCTTACATACTCATTTCACTTCGTATAGCTTTGCAGTGCTACTCCCAGATATTTAAACGACGTGACTTGTGAAACATCACACTAATAATGATGTATTTGTTTTTCCTACTCATTTGCATTAACTTACTTTTTTTCTATATTCAGAGCTAGTTGCCATACATCACACCAACGAAAAACTTTGTCTAAGGCATCTTGTTCCCCCTACAATCACTCTACAACATATAACATATAATTTTCTATCTTTCCCAGAATATCCAGTTCATACCCTTTATGTTCAGCATGGAGGATATTCATTCTTCTGCCAAAGGAAAGCATGGAATGCTCTTCCTGTAACAAATGGCAATCCAAGGCCGTATCATTTTTGCGTGTCTGTTCCCTGAATCCGACATAAATATCAGTACCTGGCTGTCCCACATGAACACAATCACAAGATAATCGTGAACACTCCAGACTGTTGGTACTTGCCTACCTCCTCAATCCCGCTGAATTACGAAAAAACAATTCGAGTCCCTTCCGAGTCTGAAGCAAATTTGCATCCTTGCATTTTTGAAGGTGAGTGCAATTTTTTCGCACTGTTAGCCCAAAAGAAAATGGAGGCATATTTAACAGTGTCGTTTGCTGATGGAGGCCGAGATTTTTGCATGACAAGAACTTTTTTTTCCTTACATCACGTACAAATTTTGAGGGTAAGCGTTAGCTAATCTAACTTGCACGACGTGACGGTACAAACCCCCGTTACTAGATGAATATTTCTAGTATTCAAGGATTTCTGTCGAGGGATGTATGTATCAAAATTTTTAACCTTAACTGGTGAGATTGGTACTTGCATAACCGGAAGGGGGGGGGGGGGGGGGTGACGTCCGAGCATATATATAAGCGAGCGGCCATCTTGGTCAGGGTCAGTCGTTGTCGTTTTGGTGGGTGGGTGGCGAGCAAGCCCCACTGGAGGGTGGCCCATGTGGTCGTTTGAGAATACTTTTTCGCGCCGATTTATTTCGACAAAGAGTACTGTTTAATAGTGCAAGTGTGCAAGCATATATTTGGTGAACTGAAACTGCTATGATTATTTGTGTGAGTGCGATTTACGAGGTATACATCGTCGTAAGTAAACATGTGGCGAACTGTGATTTCGCGCCAAAACTGTTACAACCAAGAGGACAGTGGGTCTTGTGGTTCTGTTCGAATTGACTGAACAACTTTCGATTATAGCAGCCTACATTACTGCTATTGGGGGCTCGGAGTCAAATTATTATTTAAGTAAAACTATAAACCGTCTCACCATTGCTAATTTCATTGTGTGGGAAAAAAAGGACAACTCCAGTAAATAGTGATTGAACTGTGTCGTGAAAAAACTGATTTTGCTATAGTAATCGCCTAATTTTTGTTCCCTAAAAAACTATAACAAATGCCGCGGGTGTGGAACAGTATAACTAATGCACCAAGTGTGGAAATCATCCCCTGAGACTTACGTGAGAGCCAAAATTTGCAATAACACTTTTTAACCAGCGTGTGTGTATGCACATTCGTGTTAACTGGCTCTGAGCACTATTGGACTCAACTGCTGTGGTTATTAGTCCCCTAGAAGTTAGAGCTACTTAAACCTAACTAACCTAAGGACATCACACACATCCATGCCCGAGGCAAGATTCGAACCTGCGACCGTAGCAGTCGCACGGTTCCGGACTGCGCGCCTAGAACCGCGAGACCACCGCAGCCGGCTCGTGTTAACTCTCTCAAGATTTAAGTGAGTTATAGTCGGTGCACGAGCGATGGGACACAGCACCTCCGAAGCAGCGTTGAAGTGTGGATTTTCCCGTATCACCGTTTCTCCAATGTACCGTGAATATTAGGAACCCGGTAAAATGTCAAATCTCCGACATCGCTACGGCCGGAAAAAGATCCTGCAAGACGGGGAGCAACAACGACTGAAGAGAACAGATCAGCGTGGCAGAAGTGCAACACTTCTGCAAATTTCAATGCTGGGCCATCAAAAAGTGTCAGTGCGCGAACCATTCAACGAACCATCATCGATGTAGGCTTTTGGAGCCGAAGGCGCACTCGTGTACCCTTGATGACTGCACGACACAAAAGTTAAAGCCTCGCCTGGGCCCGTCACCACCGACATTGGACTGTTGATGACTTAAAACATGTCTGGTCGGACGAGTCTCGTTTCAGATTTTGAGCGGATGGACGTGTACAGGTATGGGGAGAACCTCATGAATCCATAGACCCTGTATGTCAGCAGGGTACTGTTCAAGCTTGTGGAGGCTCTGTAATAATGTTGGAGGTGTGCAGTTGGAGTGATAAGGAACTCCTGATACGTCTAGATAGGAATCCGAAAGGTGACACGTACGTAAGCATTATGTCTGAGCACCTGCATCCATTTTGTTCATTGTGCATTCCGACGGACCTGGGCAATTCCAGTAGGACAATGCGACGCTCGATACGTCCAGCATTGCTACAGAGTGTTCCCAGGAACACACTCATCCGCTGGCCACCAAACTCCCCAGACATGAACACTATTGAGCATTTCTGGGATACCTTGCAACGTGCTGTTCAGAAGAGATCTCCACCCCTCGTACTCTTGCGGATTTATGGACAGCCCTGCACGAATCATCATGTCAGTTCCCTCCAGAAATTCTTCAGAGATTAGTCGAGTCCATGCCACGTCGTGTTGCGGCACTTCTGCGTGCTCTCGGGGCTCCTACACAATATTAGCCCAGATCACGTGTATTAAGCAAGTGCACCAGTTTCTTTGGCTCCTCAGTATAGAACGATAGTGTGATCCAACTGCCAACGGTAGATGGCAATGTTGTTCTTAACTGATACGATATTTGCAAAAAAGTGCTGTCTAAATCATTAATGAAAATGTCGGCAAGGATACCCAAAAGGCTAGATTCCATAGCACGTCTACCTTTTTGGTAATAGATCTTATTACTGAACGTGAAAAAATGAAAGGGTCATGGGTAAGCAATATGAGCTTAGTCGGCTCACAAATTTCACCAATACTTAGCTTTCTATACTGCAAAATATTTTTTCTTATAATATCCAAAGTTTCACTTATAGGGACATTTATGTAAACGATAGTTATATCGAAAGACGCAACCAGTGATTCCTCTGGCACAGAAGAATCTTTACGACGTTCAGCCATCTCATAACTATTATTTACATCACGTGATTCAGTAAATGTGAAAGCGTCCTTCAATTTAGTATAACAGAAACTGTTTATATAATAGTATGGCTTCGGCGTCTACCGACTATGGGCCTGATTGGAAAATTAGTTTTATGCAGCTATATTTTTGTCTGAAGCCCAGACAGTTTAGGATTTATCATACACTGCCTTTTCTTGGAATTATCCGATGCAAGCAGAAAGAATTTTTAACACAAGTTTTCAAACAGTTAATAAAACGCAAGCCTCGGATTTTTCTTGACTTCAACAATGTCATTGGACTAAAGCAATTCAAAAGTGTTGGAAATGTAATCAACATCAGATATATAATCAACAACATCACTGAGGTGCCTTTATCAGGCCTTGTGATAACAAAATCATTTTCGAGCAATTTAGGGCTATGTTTGTTAACAGAACCTTAAATCATGTCCTACATTTAAATACTTTTGAGGAAGTTTGCGTGTTTTAACAGTTATATAATCTGAAGAAATTTTGGAACCTTGTTCTGCCATCTTTTGATGATCTGACCACTGATGTCTGAAGTGAGATTAAAACGTAAAGCCGTGATCAATAGATTTTGAGGACTACTGAAGGAATACGAGACAAATAATTTCTTAGATCACAGGTAAATATCTCTGCACTCATTTGTCTTATATTTTCTCTGCACTGTAGTTGTTTCATTTATGTAATCTTCCTAACAATAATTTGTATTGGGAGAGAGGCATTGTTAATCACAGCATGCGCGTAAGCTACGTACACTTGTAGCGCAGAATGATCAACGTAGCGTGGGCCAGGCCTGTGTTACAAGTAAGCACTTTTTGCTGGTAGACTTATTAATTAATACAAACTTGTACACGTCAACTGATGTGCAAATTTATTGACTAACCTTCAATTTCTGATATTATACTTAGTGATGATTCATGTCATCCAGTTAAACATAAACGTCCCTGTTTCCTATGAATGTTTAACAGACTGGCTAAGTTCAGACAGGGAAATAGATAAAGTCGTGCAACTCGGATTGGCTAACGGTGATAGAAGGAAGTAAGTTCTTCTGAAACAAGAAATCTCGGCCTACGTTCGCAAACGAAAAGGCTAAATACACCCCCATTTCCTTTTTGGCTCACAGTGCGAAAATATTGCAAACGTCTTCAAAAATGCAAGGTGCAAATGATCTCCCGCACTCGGAAGGGACTCGGATTGCTTTTTCGTGATTCCGTGCGTGGGGAGATAAGCAAGTACCAAAAGTCTGGGGTGTATAAAATTAGATGTGTACCTTATGATTGTAGTTGTGTAGGACAGACCGGTACTGATTTTGCAATCATATTCAGGGAACAGACACACAAAATGATACAGCCTTGACTTGCTATCTGTTAGAAGAAGGGCATTCCATGCTTTCGTTGACAGAGGTATGAATAGGCTCCAAGCTGAACATAAAGTGCGTGAACTGGACATTCTAGAAGATACAGAAGTCTATAATCACCAACCACATGACCCCTTTGCAATACTGAATGAACAATTTCGCTCTAACCGTCAATGGTTGTTTGATATTTTTAACGTCATATTGACTACGTAATTTTTGACATTCCTCAGTCCCTGTATCTCTACCTTGTATTCTTCGTATTTTATGTATTTCTAAACTGGCTAATTTTGCGTCTTTAATGGTGTTATGATCTTCAGGCTGTCTGATATATGGGGCTATTTTAAATAATTGTAATACGTTATGTCTGACAACCTTTTTACAATATAAACGTTAGGGCACAAACGAAGACTTGAAAGTATTAAGTTGTGCTTTTAATTCTTTAAGCCGCATCTATTTATAATGTCATACAGGTATGTTCTTTGTATTAGCGATCTTAAGCCAACAGTAGCTCTGTATTTTAATTTCTCACCTTGTCATTTGGATGATCGGTCTCAATTTTTGCTGTCGTGAAAGGAGTAAATTGTAAATTTATGTACAGTTTCAAAAATGTATTAATATTTCACCTATGTAAAATTATTTTAAAACATTTGTCTGCCATTTTGCCTCTATAAGTCACCATTCCGTTAGTTTTTCATTTTATAGTGTTGGATGGATCTTTCTGTCCATGAGACTTTACGTAATTCTCTAAAAAATTGCCGCACATGAAAAGTTGTTTGTCATCTGACGCTGAGTTGCACCAGTGTGGGTACACCATCACTGGCTACCGGCAGACTTTTGTTTCGTAGTGCTGTTATCACTGTTGCAGCCATCAGACTGTGTCTGACATTGCATTATGTAACTTCATCTGTGCAACTCGATGTATCTGGTATGCTCCCTTTGCTTGTAACCAGCGGACATTTTTGTGATGGGGCTTGGCAGCGCTGTTACTTTTACTTACGACTATGTGTCTTCTATTTCGTAGATATCTGATGAGGGATTATCCTGAAAAGCGTTATACAAACGTCATTCATTTCCCAGGTGATGCCTTTTATTCAACGTTTGTCTTTTATTCAACATTTTTGCAGTACTGTTCCACAGAAAACTGCTCTTCATTTCCGCATAATCATAGTGTGTACGCTATTTATCATTTGCTATTTGTTTGCGGTACAAAAGAATTCCACAAGTACAGTGGTTCTCTGCACAAAATGAGGTAGTCTTGCGACCTGTCGTCACAAGCCTTTCAGAATTAATGGTTATCACAGAACAGAACGAGAAAGTTCTCAATATGTATTAGGAAGTAGCATAATCGACCACAAATATACCATCGAACGACAATACAGTAACACGCAAAGAGAAATTATGAATTTAACAGACGAAAGAGCAAAACCTTACGACGATTGACATACGACTTGCACGGGAGTTATTGATTTGTGTATGAAGTAGCACTTTGTTCTAAATTTACAGGCAAGGAGCACGTGATAAAACTGGTGGCACGAATAGTAAGTTCTTTGAAGTCGCAAACATTACTTACCGTCCGTTGCCACAGTTCTTGATGGGACTGAATTAAGAGTGTGGAAATGTTACATACTAATGCTAAGTGCGTTGGTTAAGTCAAGAAGCATTGCGGCAACTATTTCTCTATTTAAGAGTCGCAATTGTTGGGTTTCTGAAGGAAAAAGGAAAGCAGGAACGAAAATTAGAGGAGTGCAGACTTGCACTTTAAGTGGACTTCGCTGCACACTGCCCGCAGTAAGAAGTTGCAAGGTGAAAAACAACTTCTTTCTCATTTTATGGCAATGCATTTAAGGAAATCCGCGTTGTGGAAGAGGCAGCTTCTGATATAAAACACAGCGCGTTTCCTTAAGCCCACTGGCGTTAAGGAAAACGCGAAATTTTAAGAATTCTTTATGGTGCTGAAAGAATTACAAGAATAGTAACTCAAACGTTTCGAGGAGAATGCAGTCTTACATCCGTTTCTGAGCTGTCTTTGACAAGACTATTTACCGTTGTAGTTGAGATATGTAAGACATGCTGCGGAGAACAGTTCAAAGCTGTTAACTGTTAAACACATATCTTACGAATCTCTCTAGTCGCAGCGCAAGACGAATATTTCATAATATTTTACTCTTCCATCATTAAAAAATAGACGTGGCTCCGTAATTAAAGAATGAACATTACCAACACGCGTAACGTTTTTGGAAAAAATGCTTGAAGTGATGAGCGATGAAGAACGTCTCCATTTATCCGGTAAGTTGACAATCAGAACTTCAGCTGTTGATCCAAGATATATATATATACGTCCTTTGCAAAATAAAAAAGTGAGAATTTGGTATGGATCTATAAAGAAGTGTGTAACTATACCGTACGAAAGATATTCAAAGTTTTAATTATCGCCTTGAAAAAAATAGAATAATAGAATATTAATATGTAGTTTGTTTGCAGCTACATCTGTGAAGTCATGTATCTGCATCTACATCTACATTTATACTCCCCAAGCCCCTCCCTTTTCTGTTCCAGTCGCGTATGGTTCACGGGAAGAACGACTGTCTGAAAGCCTCCGCTCGAAAACTGGCGAGCAAGCTACACCGTGATGCAGAGCGCCTCTCTTGCAGAGTCTGCCACTTGAGTTTGCTAAACATCTCCGTAACACCATCACGGTTACCAAATAACCTTGTGACGAAACGCGCCGCTCTTCTTTGGATCTTCTCTATCTCCTCCATCAACCCGATCTGGTACGGATCCCACACTGATGAGCAATACTCAAGTGTAGGTCGAACGAGTGTTTTGTTAGCCACCTCTTTTGTTGATGGACTACATTTTCTAAGGACTCTCCCAATGAATCTCAACCTGGTACCCGCCTTACCAACTATTAATTTTATATGATCATTCCACTTCAAATCGTTCCGCACGCACACTCCCAGATATTTTACAGAAGTAACTGCTACCAGTGTTTGTTCCGCTATCATATAATCATACAATAAAGGATCCTTCTTTCTATGTATTCGCAATACATTACATTTGTCTATGTTAAGGGTCAGTTGCCACTCCCTGCACCAAGTGCCTATCCGCTGCAGATCTTCCTGCATTTCCCTACAATTTTCTAATGCTGCAACTTCTCTGTATACTACAGCATCATCCGCGAAAAGCCGCATGGGACTTCCGACACTATCTACAAGGTCATTTATATATATAGTGAAAAGCAATGGTCCCATAACACGCCCCTGTGGCACGCCAAAGGTTACTTTAACGTCTGTAGACGTCTCTCCATTGATAACAACATGCTGTGTTTTGTTTGCTAAAAACTCTTCAATCCAGCCACACAGCTGGTCTGATATTCCGTAGGTTCTTACTTTTTTTATCAGGCGACAGTGCGGAACTGTATCGAATGCCTTCCGGAAGTCAAGGAAAATACCTTCTACCTGGGAGCCTGTATCTAATATTTTCTGGGTTTCATGAACAAATAAAGCGAGTTGGGTCTCACAGGATCGCTGTTTCCGGAATCCATGTTGATTCCTACAGAGTAGATTCTGGGTTTCCAAAAACGACATGATACTCGAGCAAAAAACATGTTCTAAAATTCTACAACACATCGACGTCAGAGATATAGTTTTGCGCATCTGCTCGACGACCTTTTATTGAAGACTGGGACAACCTGTGCTCTTCTCCAATCATTTGGAAGCCTCCGTTCCTCTAGAGACTTGCGGAATACGGCTGTTAGAAGGGGGGCAAGTTCTTTCGCGTACCTTAGCACGCCGTTAGAAGAGGTAAAAGAATTTAGCGCAGTCCATTGATAAAGTGGAATATCGTGAGGCAATCCATTTTCACCATAGTTCCCACTACTACCAACCTTACCAGGTTGTATTAACGAATGGTGCAAAAATGATACATAGAAAAATTGCACGATTAGTCACGTGAACTTTAGTCAGGATCGTGGATCACAGAAATACTTAACGAACTGAACTGGGAGACGTGGGTATCCTAGAGCTATGTTCGAATAAGGCTCGAATAGGGTCGAAATTTATGTTTTTGTGATGTGTCAGCGTGATTTCTTTCATTGAAATCTAGAGCCAAGAGTACCACAGAAGTTGTCATTCACCGTCTAATATCGTTGACGTTAATAATTATTTTTAGTTTTACCTATACAAATAAGCGGTTTACTGACAGCTGCGTATTTTAAAAACAAAAAGGCTGCTTAATCGAGTTCAAACTGACATATTCCCAATCTATACAGCCTACCTACAAACAGACATTCACCGATTTAAGACAACAAGGAAGGTAGAAACGTATTTAAGGACTGAAATAATAAAGTTTTAATTAATTAACATTCGAGATTGCTGTCCCTGTCTGTAATCGACAAGCAGGATCCACTGGCGCATACAAGTCCGCGCAGATGGCCTACAAAGGGGCACGGGGACGGCGTCACACACAAGACCAGACCCCACCCCCCGGCGCTGGAGAGCTATCCAGTTCTGAGAAGCTGCCTTGCCGGGAGAACTTGGTCACGGTTCTGCATGTAGATGCAGCGATATTCGCAAACTTCGAAAGGGCAGCCATCCAGCGCCAGGACGTGACCCTTGGGAGGGCACACGTTGTCCGTGCAACTACGTGACCCAGTTCACCGTAAAGCCCACGGAAAGGTCTTGAATGAACCACTACAATTTGAATTAGGTATAGTTAGCGCTTCTTAGAACACACTCACTCATGATTAAATTTTTAAAATATTAAGGAAACACCAAGAAAATGACGGATTTACAGTGGTATTATGACAATTCGCAACAGTATAGATAATTGGAGAAGAAACTTTCGGCTCCTATCGAGTAACGAAGGAACGGCTGCTTGATGTTCCGGAAGTGACGCAGAACAAGAGTATTCCAAGCTTCTGCATTCGAAGCGCGTAGGTCTTTCGGTACCTGTGTCATCTTAGAGCTGCATTCTCTCAAATCTGAGATTCTGACATCATTCATACTGCCCTAGCACTGATACTTCAGTTGACATACGCTGTCTCCAAACATTGAAAATTTTTTCACAGTTGTTTGGTAGTTGATACAGACAGATCACTCTACCTTCAGTGGCTGCGCGCCACATGAAAAAGTACTTAATGTCGCATTACGGCACGGGTGCCAAGAGAATATTTGTTTTTTATTGACAGTGTATGACTTAGCTAACTGATATATACTGTTTGCTTTACATTACATTTTTCAAACATGTTGCATAAAACATATGCATTTTATCGCCGTCTGTTAAAGTCCCTAGCGAAATAAAATAATGGTATGGCATCATTGGCTGGGAAACGCCATCAGAGGTTGTTCGGCTCCTGGTGCAAGTCTTCATATTTGACGCCATTTCGACGACTTACACATCGTTGCAGTGAAGATGAGATGTTGGACAAAACAAACACCCTGTCCAACAGTAAAGAAAATCTCCAACGCTGATAAGAAACGACCCTAGGACCCCGCAATCTATAGCAACGACTTTAACCAGTGTGTCGATGAAATCTTT
Organism: Schistocerca gregaria; assembly: GCF_023897955.1. Classification (NCBI taxonomy): domain Eukaryota; kingdom Metazoa; phylum Arthropoda; class Insecta; order Orthoptera; family Acrididae; genus Schistocerca; species Schistocerca gregaria. Next base: position 785,728,248 of record NC_064920.1, on the reverse strand, counting down.
ATTCGCTTGCTGACCGAGAGCGCTGAGGTACCGCGCCGCCAACTACAAGATCACGAGGTGTGGACAATCTATCTACCTGTAGTACGTTCCAGTGATCGTTCTGGCGGTAACCGTTGCTCCACTTGTTTTTCCTAAAAAAATACCATATGTAGGGATAAAATTTAATAGCCAATTCATCCTGTTTATCCCTCATTACCCGTTTCAACAGTTAAGATCTGATCTTTTAAAACTTGTTCTTATACATCCTATTCCATTGGGTGTATCAAACATCCATTTTCACATTCTAGTGGACATTATGTAGCAGACTGCACACAGATCCGTTGAAAAAAATAAAAATAAAAACCGGTTTGTCAGAAACAAAACCAACACAGTTGAAAAGCATTCTGTGTAACTGGGGATGTCCACAGCACATAGCATTCCGTTGATGTTTGCTAGACTGAATTGCGTAACAGTGCACATTTTAGGGCATGTTGACGTTTACATGACAAGTTAAATACATCTTGGATAATCTGTGTAATTCATAAAATCTGGAGCCTTGATGTACTGTATTGCACTCGTCATATAAACGTCAACATGCCCTGAAATGTGCACTGTTACGCAACTAAATGTCTAGGAAACATCAACGGAATGATATGTGCTGTGGACATCCCCAGTTACACAGAGTACTTTTCAACTGTGTTGTTTTTATTTCTGACAAACCTGTCTTTATTTTTATTTTTGACAAAACTGTGTGGAATGTGTTACATAATACCCACTACATTGTCAAAATGGTACGTGTGATACAGCCAACTGAACAGGTTATTTTAAAAATCAGAAGATGACAGTCTCAACTCACCGAAAGTTCTCCATGAAGCGCTCTGTCACTACAACTCATGAAGTAAACTGTTGTAAAAGCACCCACTTACCCAGATGGACCAACGTTGTTGGTTAACTTCATCCAGGTTATTTCACAATTCAGAATGTGTAATTACCTCATAAGATATTATCGAATTCTTTACTGGAATATATACGCCACCTCCCCTGGCGTCTCTAATCTACAACAGTGATAGATTTGCTATTCTACATTTAGGATTTCGTTGCTATTCGCTTCCGGTTCCAAGAAGGTTCAATAAGTGATCATACTAATTCTGGAACCATACCATGGATGCTCCTGCACTTTACTAATTAACGTGCAAATATTTTATATTTTCGATTGGCCAGGACGAACATTCTAAGAGAATAATGTAAATGCTCTATTTTCGATTTCATCAGGCAGTCCTTCACTGGTCCCAAAAGGCCTTCCTCTTACATAAAAATCCTCCTCGTGTACGTAACAAGTATTCCGCTACCCAAATAGTCCTTCATTCGTGTATTTCACGTCAGACCTGACAGCTGAGGTCGAGAAATTCGCATCCTATATCATCCCAGAATTGTCTGAACCTCGGGTTTAGACGTTTTTCTTGGCTCCAAACAGAGGATCGTGATCCACTCTGAGTACAATGCTGAAATTAGTGTGCAGATCCTTCACCCCACGTGCGGTACTTTACCTAATCGGAGCAGAATAGGGTATGTGTGTTCACATTTGGACGGGCGCACACTGAAATTTGGAGATGTGTCACGGTGAGTGGAGAATGAAGAACTGCTACCAGTGTATTATTCAAGAAAACAGTTCATGTACTTTCAAGGAGAAAATTAAATATACTCATAAATGAGACAGAAATAGTAACTGACTGTTAAAAGACGGACAGTAATCATTTGAGGATCGATTTTATACGTGTTTTTTTCCTCGTTTACGGCGTTGTATTGAAAACCGTATGTACCGCAAGTTATTTTCCATGCTCCACGTATTTTTTCAGAAATGAAAATGTAGACACCCAGACACGATAGCTACGTAATTAGAGAATAGTGCTTGAGGCATGGAATATTATGTCTATTAGGAGGAGGGTTTTGACGATCAAGATACAGGTAGCGAAATGTCTGCTGCTGCAGCCTCAGGCGCCGCACCTTGCTGGACGCGGCGCTGCTGTCCTCCACGGTCAGGGCCGCAACTGCACAAGGTTGGTGAGCCTGCTCCTTCGTCTTTGCTTCCGCAGTGTCTGAACGCCTCGTCTCCACCATCGCGATGTACTGATTCTGAAAAGAACGAAAGTACGTGCTAGTTGGATTAAATTTAAAGAAAGCATATTTTTACAGATAGAACGTATTCCAGTATTTCGTCATGTAAGTTTGCGTTATACTGCACTAAAATTAATTCCATACCATTTTGTGTCACTGAAAAACTTTAAACAATTGAATTAACTAAATATTTGAAAACATAGATTTTTTTTACTTAATGTTAAATTAATGGTTGTACACTCAAAGACACAAAAAATTAGGCGCTCTGAAGGCAACGGAATGGGACGGAAATCGGTAGATGTAACGTAAATATATAAACAAACAAATGATTAGAGTTTCAGAAAAAATTGGCTGATTTATTCAAGAGAAAGAGTTCACAAACTGAGCGAGTCAGTAATGCGTTGATCCACCTTTAGCCCTCACGCAAGCAGTTTTTCGGTTGACATTGATTGACAAAGTTGTTAGATGTCCTCCTGAGAGATAACGTGCCAAATTGTGCCCAACTGGCGCGCTAGACAGTCGAAGCCCCGAGAAGGTTGGAAGGCACTGTCCATAACGCTGCAAGCGTTCTCATTTGGGGAGAGTTCCAGCGACCTTGCAGGCCATGGTACAGTCGAAGACAATTAGCAGAAGCTCTGGCAGTGTGCGGGTGGGCGTTACCTTTATGAAACGTAAGTCAAGGATGGCTTGCCATGAAGGGCAACAAAACGGGGCGAATATCGTCGACGTAGTGCTGTGCTGTAAGGGTACTGCGGATGACAACCGAAGGAATCCTGCTATGAAAATAAATGACATCCGAGACCATCACTCCTGGTTGTCGGGGCGTACGGCTGATGACAGTCAGGTTGATATTCCACTGTTGTCCGGGGCGTTCCCAGACACGTCTTCACTGTTCAGCGGAATACGGCATCTCATTGGCAGGAGTAGAATTGTCTTCAGTGATGAATCACTCTTCGAACTGAGACCGATGACCACAACACACCGGTACGCCGAAAGTATTCTACGCCCCGGTTTATTGCCCTTAATGACAAACCATCTTAGGCTTACATTTGAGCAAGATTAAACCCGCCCGCACACTGTGAGAGTTGGCGAGAGTTTGTGCAGCATGTCTTCTTGCTTTCCAAACCTTATTTTGGCCAGAAAGGTCGCCGAATCTCTCCCTAGCTGAGAACGCTTGGAGCATCACAAGCAGGTCTCTCCATCAAGTTCTGGATTTTTGTCGTTCTAACGCGCCAGTTGAACACAATTTGTTCCTATGTCCCTCAGGAGGGCATTCAACAACATTATCAATCAAAACCAAGCCAAATAACTTCTTGCATAAGGACCAGAGGTTGAACAACGCATTATTGACTTGCTCAATTTGTAAAGCTCTTTCTCTTGACTAAAAAAACTCTTTTTTTTTCGAAACTCCAATCATTTGTCTGTCTGTACATACACGTCGTATATACCGATTTCCGTCAAATTCGGACAATTCCTTCGTACCGGGTCGTACTTTCTTTATTTTTATTTATTCCTCTTTGTCTTAGAGCGTATTTGTGCTACTGTCAACTCTATGATTAGTTTATACTTTTGAAACTATAAATTCTTTAGTGTTATTTCCTTTACTTTTGAGCTGTGTGTATTACATATACTTCCCCTTAAATGCACAGTTATTGGCTATAGACGAATAGAATTACAGTTCAAGCACTTGTGCTACTGTATGTACTTTAAATTCTTTTAAACTGAGAATTTACCTTTCGTTCTGCGTTTCCTTTGAAAAATAACATTAAGGGCAGTACTCGAGTTTCTTGAATCGGATCACGTTGTACAGCATTCTAATAGCTCGAAAGTATGTTGTGTATCAAGTCCAAGTGAGCTTCTTCTTGTGTGCGATGAACGTCGTTCGTTGCAAAAGAAATGGAACTAAACCAAACTATTTTACAAGAATCAGCACTTATTAAATAGGGTAGGTATACGGGCAGGCACATATATTTTCCCCTGAAAAGATACAATATATATTACATGGAAGTTTTGGTAAGCGGATATTGAACTGCCTGTTTACAACAAACAGACGCGATATTTCGATGTTATTGTATGAAACGAATAGAATAGCGTAAGTTATGCTGCCGTGTTGGAGGCAGTGTAATGATATTGTACTGTACTGTGATTTACAATTTATGTAGGTTTCTTATATACATTAGTATTGGAATAATAAAATCTTCATTCCTTGTATCCAACCATGATAATGTATCTGTAAATATTCATGTTCTGTCCATCCTTTTATTGTTGATGTTCAGAACAAAATTAGTTACTTTCACGTGCAGGGTTACACAGTGTGATGAGAAACAGTCTCGAAAACTTCTGAGAGAGTCGCAGGGGAGATTGTGCTGAGAAATAATTGTTAAAGAAAAAAAATCGATAAGTTGCGCCGTTTCCGACTTCCTTAGCATTGCAGTTAGCCAATCAGGTCATCACACGCGCAAATTCAAGCAACATACCAGAGACAGTGTCGCCAACCGTGTTCTCCGTTTGGTTCCCTCATACAGAAAAAACGTAGCTTTCGCATACCTAGCTTAAATTATAACTTCCGTAAGAACACGTTTTAACTATAATGGGCATTTGAAGAAGTGGAAATTCACGGGCCGACACATGTCTGTGCATTGCCGCATTCTAGCGCGTTCAAGTACTTGAAATTGCGCACGTGACGACCTGACTAGCTAACTTCAGTGCTAAATAAATTGGAAACGGAGCGACGTATCGAATTTTTTTCTTAACAACCTCTTCTCAGCAGAACTTACTATGCAACACAAGCTTTCCAGACTGATTCTGACAACACTGTAGAGACAAGAGAGAGTAATGTTTCTACATTTTCGTAATGCCTCAAACATCTTTCTGCTTCAAGAGGAACTGAATAAGTTATTGTTGAAGATAGTTTTGCGTAGATATGAAAATGCGAATTAACTAAAATTTAGATCTGACCCCACCCCATTAATTATATACCAATGTTCTGTGGAATTTGACATTAGATCACGGAACTGTGTACGACCTAAGTATACGAAGTATATTTTCAAGGAGACTGTAGAATCATGTAACTTACCAACCGTTATGACTGCTTGAACAGTCAGCAAATCACCTGGGAAAAATGATGTTTGCTGTATCACACGATCTGTTATCCAAACGAGGCATGTGACGGTAGACGCCATATGTGTGACACTCTGTTAACTGTACAGCTGTATAAACCGTTACTAAAATTGTAATGTCGAAACCACAATCAAACCCAAATCTAAAGGCAGTGTCTTCAATGAAGTGCAAGTCTTAGAAGTGAAGGCACGAGTAATGCCGACGCTAATGTACAGCCAGAACGGAACTTACATCTGGATGGAGAGTACAGATACTTATATATTGAAAAATGTTAGCATTTATACACACATCGTATATTCCAGAATACACAACTACACTCATGCTCATAAATTATGGATTATTGTATAAAGTGGTGGCACACAATGTGGCACTACACAAAACTGGCGCTAGTAGCATAGGCACATAGGGAACACACACGACACAGATCTGTAAGTCCACGATATTGGTGGTAAATTGAGAAAAAACCGTCCTGAAACACATGTGCTACAAAACGCCACTGTTTTCTGCGCAAGTACCGCGACATCAGTATGAGATATGATTACCGTGCACACGTACACAGGCCGCACAACGGGTTGGCGTACTCTGGATCAGGTGGTCGAGCAGCTGCTGGGGTATAGCCTTCCATTCTTCCAACAGTTCCTGTCGAAGCTCCTGAATTGTCCTAGGGTTTGAAGACGTACAGCGATACGTCGACCGAGAACATTCCAGACGTGCACGATGGGGTTTAGGTCTGGAGAACAGGCAGGCCACTCCATTCGCCTGATATGTTCTGTTTCAGGGTATTCCTCCACGATGGCAGCTCGGTGGGGCCGTGCGTTATCATCCATCAGGAGGAAGTTGAGACCCACTGCACCCCTGAAAAGACGGACATATTGGTGCAAAATGACGTCCCGATACACCTGACCTGTTACAGTTCCTCTGTCAAAGACATGCAGGGGTGTACGTGCACCAATCATAATCCCACACCATCAAACCACAACCCCCATACAGGTCCCTTTCAAGGACATTAAGGGGTTGATATCTGGTTCTTGGTTCACGCTCGCGAATCACTGTTCAGACTACACCTGGACTCCTCCATGTCCTGGGACCACTGTTCCAATGACCATGTACTGTGTTCTAGATACCAGGCTTTACGGGCTCTCCAGTAACCAGGGGTCAGTGGAATACACCTTGTAGGTGTCCGGATGAATAAACCATATCTGTTCAGTCGTCTGTAGACTGTGTGTGTGGAGACAACTGTTCCAGTGGCTGCGGTAAGGTCCCGAGGAAGGCTACCTGCAGTACACTGTGGCCCTCTGTAGGCACTGATGGTGAGATATCGGTTTTCTTGTGGTGTTGAAAACTGTGGACGTCCCGCACTGTAGCGCCTGGACGTGTTTCCTGCCTGCTGGAATCGTTGCCATAATCTTGAGATCACACTTTGTGGCACACGGAGGGACCGTGCTACGACTTACTGTGTTTCACCAGCCTCCAGTCGCCCTCGTATTCTACCCCTCATAACGTTATCAGTAAGTGTTCTTTGAGCCATTTTCAACACACAGGCACTATTAGCACATCTGAAATCGTCTCCACACTTATTCGTTGAGCCGTACTTTGTCATGCACAACACACCTCTGGGTATGTGGACTGCTGCCAGTCCGCAGCTCGTGGTCGTGCGGTAGCGTTCTCGCTAACCCCGCCCGGGTTCCCGGGTTCGATTCCTAGCGGGGTCAGGGATTTTCTCTGCCTCGTGATGACTGGATGTTGTGTGATGTCCTTAGGTTAGTTAGGTTTAAGTAGATCTATGTTCTAGGGGACTGATGACTATAGATGTTAAGTCCCATAGTGCTCAGAGCCATTTGAACCATTTGACTGCTGCCAGCGGCACCGTGCGACAACCGCAGGTCAAATGCACCGCATGGTCATACCCCGTGGTGGTTTAAACCCGAAAACTGCCCACCAGAGCGTTGTTTCGCCATGTATGAGCATTATGCTTAATTTATGAGCATCAGTGTATATGATAAATGCTAAATAACAAATAAGCTCTGGTGGACGGGTGTGAACTGCCGACTTGGAGCATACCAGCCTGCGACACTGACCACTAGGCTATACTGCGTGCACTACAGCTCTCACCTAGAGAAACAGTGACTTGCTGTTTCAGAGGTTCTCTGGGAGCCTACTGTAGCACCTTGTATCCAGGCCTTGTCAGTGGCCGATGTATTTCGTTGCTGGTGGCTGTGGTGGCTGATGAGCATCGAAGGTAGAACCTGTAGCTGAAGTTTCGTCGACGTCGAGCGGGTAATCGATCTGTGCCTCTGACCTGTAGTAGGGCTTCATACGGAGGACATAGGTGACTCTCTGTGCTCTTGTCTTCTTGATGAAGAGTCATAATCCTTCTGTTTCGTATGTGACGTCCGACAAGTGACGAAGGATACAATACGGCCCAAAGTGGTTCTTTAATAACTTCCGACGGTACTACTTTCCCCACCGCCGTAAAATTTCTTACTTAATCTCCTGCGGTGCATGTCAAAGTCCGATGCTTGGCGTTGTAGGTCTATTAGTCATCCTCCTGCACGTCCAATGTCCGTTTTCAAGCCAGCTATACAGTATATCCACAACCATTTCGGCCTTACGAGCATGGGGCAGAATGAATGCTATGTAGTTGCTTCATCGTGTTGTATGCGAATGTCACTGAAGGCAGCATTGTATTCCAGCTCATTCGCCTGTGTATGATAGGCAGTTATCACTCTGGTTCAAATGGCTCTGAGCACCATGGGACTAGAACTTAGAACTACTTAAACCTAACTAACCTAAGGACATCACATACATTCATGCCCGAGGCAGGATTCGAAGCTGCGACCGTTGCGGTCGCGCGGTTCCAGACTGTAGCGCCTAGAACCGCTCAGTCACCGCGGCCGGCCGATTATTTCGGAGAACGGACACACAAGCTGAACGCACAGTTGTACAACGACGCCACGTGAACATTCACACGCCCTTAGACGAGGTTCTTGACGTCCATGCAGCACAAACACCAGCCAGGGTCGTCGTATTGTATGGGTAAAAGTAGCAGATAGTAAAGATACCGCAGCAGAAATCAGGGTGCTTGTAAGACCTGTATTTGCTGTGGGACTAGAGGCACGGACACCTTCAGCCCGCCTCCACTCACACCACAGCATCGACGTGCACAAGCGATTTGGTCCCGTCTGAGGATCGCTTGGAGTGGCGCGCCTTGGTCTTCAGTGATGACACCATGACAGTAGACTTGTTTTGCACGCAGGTGATGGTCGTTTGTGCGTAGGACGTAGACCTGGTGAGCGTTGACTCGTACAGCACATTCGTCCATGACACACTCGTCCCACCCCAGGCCTTATGGTCTGGGGTGCGATGAGCTTCAACTCTTGCTCGCCTTTGGCGTTCTTGGACGGGAAGCTACTTAGCACGCGATACGTGCAGAATGTTGTTGGACCCGATGTGTTGTTCCAACATGATACTGCTTGCCCACGCAATGCGCTTGAAACTTAACGTGCTGTACAAGTCGTGCAGCAACTTCACTGGCCAACACGATCTTCGGACTTGTCTCCAATCGAACACGTGTGAGATATTACGGAACGAGAAGTAACTCGTACTGCTCGTCAACCAACAAATGTTACAGAAATTCGTGCGCCGAGCAGGCGTGGCATAACGTATCCCATGACAGTATATGCTATCTGTCGGATCAATTATATGGCAGAGTCAGCGCCCGTGGAGGCTACAATAAGCAGGAATATGGGTGTTTCAAAAAGTGCTGCAGATGGCTCTGAGCACTATGGGACTTAGCTTCTAAGGTCATCAGTCCCCTAGAACTTAGAACTACTTGAACCTAACTAACCTAAGGACAACACACACATCCATGCCTGAGGCAGAATGCGAACCTGCGACCGTAGCGGTCGCGCGGTTCCAGACTGTAGCGCCTAGAACCGCTTGGCCACCACGGCCGGCTGAGTGTTTCAGCATGGGTTGATACCTGGTACCTCAGATCCGCTTCTGTTATTGATCTGTAAATGAAATTATTTGCCGGTAAGGGGTGGGCCGAGCGGTTCCAGGCGCTACAGTCTGGAACCGCGCGACCGCTACGGTCGCAGGTTCGAATCCTGTTTCCGGCATGGATGTGTGTGTTGTCCTTAGGTTAGTTAGGTTTAAGTAGTTCTACGAGGGTCGGTCAAAAAGTAATGCCTCCCATTTTTTTTCTACTTAAAAAAATTAAGTTAAGTGAAAAATTTGAATTTGGCGCCATTCCTTAAACCTTCTTCTGCAATCCACTGCAGTAGTAACTTTCTGTGTCAACAGGTGGCAGCACAGCAGAAGTTTGTAAGATGGCCGACATCGATGTTCGTTTGAGACAGCGTTGTGTGATTGAATTCTTGAATGCAGAAGGTGAAACGCCCATACGCATTCATGAAAGACTGAAGAAGGCGTATGGTGTTGTGACAGTGGATGTCAGCACTGTTAGACGATGGGTTCGTCGTTGTAAGGAAGCTGAAGGGCAAACACCGTTGACTGACGAAAAGCGGAGCGGCAGGCCGGTGAGTGCAGTGACTCCACACAACATTCAGCAAGTTGATGACATCATTCGTGGTGACCGTCGGGTGACTGCAGATGAAGTGTGTCGCATTATTTCTCTTATAAAGGCAGTGTGATCACGATTATTAAACAATTGGGGTACTCAAAAGTTTGTGCACGGTGGGTTCCAAGAATGTTAACCGATCAGAATAAAGAGGCAAGGAAAACAATAGCCTCCCAACACTTGCAGCGCTTCCGTTTGGAGGGAGATGAGTTTCTGAAAAAAATTGTGACCGGGGACGAAACATGGGTGCATTTTTTTGAACCCGAATCAAAGAGGCAGTCAATGGAGTGGCGTCACACAAGCTCGCCGAGGAAGAAAAAATTCAAAACTGTGCGATCGGCAGGGAAAGTTATGGCAACAGTTTTCTGGGATACAGAGGGTGTGATTCTGGTTGATTTTTTGGAGCAGGGATGCACAATAAATTCTGTTCAATACGTCACAACCCTCAAAAAACTTAAAGCACGTCTTCAGCGAGTTCGCCCAACAAAATCAATGGCAGATGTTCTTCTTTTGCATGACAATGCAAGACCACACACCAGTCGTCACACCTCTGACGAGATTGTCAAAATTGGATGGGAAGTTTTGCCTCATCCCCCATACAGCCCTGACCTGGCACCATCAGACTTCCATCTGTTCGGGCCACTAAAAGAAGCTCATCGTGGGATTCATTTTGAAGATGAGGAGGCCGTCAAAACATCCGTGCGTCAATGGCTTAGGAAGCAGAGCTGTGATTTTTACCGTGCTGGGATACATGCCCTTGTTCAAAGATGGACCAAAACTGTAGAGATGGGCGGAGATTACATTGAAAAATGACAAAATGATCCTCAATGTTGTGGTTTTCAACCTATGTAATTGCATTTAAATTTCCTGACAATTAAACGTAGAAAAAAAAATAGGAGGCATTACTTTTTGACTGACCCTCGTAAGTTCTAGGGGACTGATGACCTTAGAAGCTAAGTCCCGTAGTGCTCAGAACCATTTGAACCGTTTTGTAATTATTTCGTGTAGTCCATACACACTATTGTAACAATAAATCCCGAGTTAATTGGAAACCTCTACAAGGGTGTATTAATTTTTTCCGGCACTGTACCTAAATGATCTGATGGTAGGGGTGAGCAGCACTCTGCGACTGTTTGCAGATACGCTTTGGTGTGCGGGACAATGCCGCCTTTAGAGATTGTAATAGGATACAGGATACGTTTGACAAAATTTTTCTTCAGTTTAATGAATGTCAGTTTGCTCTAAACGTGGAAGAATGTAAACTATTGCAGATGGGTAGGAAAAACAATCCAGTTACATTCGAATGGCGATGTGGTTCTTGAAAATCGAATAAATATCTACACGTAACGTTGCAAGGCGATATGAAATGTAACCAGCACATAATGTTCTACAAACGAGAACGTTTGTGCGAACCATTCTTTAGTTCTACTCGAATGTTTGCGATCCCACCACATCGAATTAAGGAAAGACATCGAAGCAATTCACAGGTGTGCTACTAGATTTGTTACCGACAGATTTCATGAACATAGGAGTATTATCGAAACGCTCCGTGAACTCGAATGGAAATCCCTGGAGGGAAGACGATGTTCCATTTGTGAAACAGTATTGAGAAAATTTAGGGCATCGGCATTTGGAGCTGACGGCAGAACGATTCTGCTGTCACCATTGTACATGTCGCCTAAGGACAGGCCTCGTAAAGTGGCATGTAGAGAGGCGGTTTCCCCTTGTTCCGTTTTCGAGTGGAGGAAGAAAATGAATGACTAGCAGTGGTGCAAGGTGTCCTCCGCCATGCACAGTGTGTTGACTTGCGGAAAATGTCTGTAGTTGTAGATGTAGAAAGTATTTCACGGGACATCGTACAACAAGTATTACTTATGTAATTTCATTGTCTGAGTAGCCACTCATTGTCGAAGAAAAGAATTTTCAACCATTACCGTCAAATAAAAATTGCTACACCAAGAATAAATGCAGATGATAAAGGGGTATTAATTGGACAAATATATTATACTAGAACTGACATGTGATTACCTTTTCACGCAATATGGTACCATAAATCCTGAGAAATCGGTATCTGGAATAACCACCTCTTGCCGTAGTAACGGCCTTGATACGCCTGGGCGTTGAGTCAAACAGAGCTTGGATGGCGTGTACAGGTACAGCTGCCCATGCAGCTTCAACACGATACTACAATTCATCAAGAGTAGTGACTGGCGTATTGTGACGAGCCAGTTGCTCGGCCACCATTGACAAAGACGTTTTCAGTTGGCGAGACATCTGGAGAATGTTCTGGCCAGGGCAGCAATCGAACATTTTCTGTATCCAGAAAGGACCGTACAGGACCTGCAACATGCGGTCGTGCATTAACCTGCTGAAATGTAAGGTTTCGCAGGGAATGAAAGAAGAGTAGAGCCACGGGTCGTAATACATCTGAAATGTAACGTCCACTGTTAAAGTGTCGTAAATGCGAACAAGAGGTGACCGAGACGTGTAACTAATGGCACCCCATACCATCACGCCGGGTGATATGCCAGTATGGCGATGACGAATACACGCTTCCAATGTGCGTTCACCGCGATGTCGCCATACACTGATGGGACCATCATGATGCTATCAAAAGAACCTGGATTCATCCGAAAAAATGACGTTTTGCCATTTGTGCATGCAGGTTCGTTCTCGAGTACACTATCGCAGGCGCTCCTGTCTGTGATGCAGCGTCAAGGGTAACCGCAGCCATGGTCTCCGAGCTGCTCCAAATGTCGTCGAACTGTTCGTGCAGATGGTTGTTGTCTTGGAAACGTCCCCATCTGTTGACTCGGGGATCGAGATGTGGGTGCACGATCCGTTACTGCCATGCGGATAAGATGGCTGTCATAGTGATACGAGTCTGTTGGGATCCAGCACGGCGTTCCTGAACCCACCGATTCCATATTCTGCTAACAGTCATTGGATCTTGACAAAGGCGAGCAGCAACGTCGCCATACGATAAACCGTAATCGCGATAAGCTACAATCCGACCTTTATCATCGTCGGAAACGTGATGGTACGCATTTCTCCTCCTTACATGAGGCATCACAACAATGTTTCACCAGGCAACGCCGACCAACTGCTGTTTGTGTAGGAGAAATCGGTTGGAAATTTTCCTCGTGTCAGCACGTTGTAGGTGTTGCCACCGTTGCCAACCTTGTGTGAATGCTCTGAAAAGCTAATCATTTGCATATCACTGCATCTTCTTCCTGTCGGTTAAATCTCGCGTCTGTAGCACGTCATCTTCGTGGTGTAGCAATTTTAATGGCCAGTAGTGTAATTCAACCGTTATCATTGATAGCTGTGGGACTCAATAACTGGAAAGCCATTCAGTGCTAAAAGAGGCGGAGAACGTGGATCAATTTTTCATTTACTTTACCACACGACACATAATCATCATTTCTTGAAATTAGATCCTCTCGCTTGCAAAATCTCTTTAATGGACAGGAAATGACGAGATCCGCTCTTTTGGGGCATCATAAAATTAGTATAGGGCTAAAAAATTACAATAGTGAGGCATATCCCATTACAACTGGACGATGATTCCTTATAAAAGTTTATATTACCTCCATATGTGGGCATTATTGGACACATGTTGGTTTTCCACATTAATTTCTTACGTAAATTCATTGTTATTGTCGACTGTAGAGGGGGCTGCACAGCCAGAAGTTTTGCCTCCTTTTTGTTGTTATATTAACTTTATTTACTCATTTTAATCTGCATATGCCTCATTATCGTCAATTTTTACCCCTAGGCCAAAATAATGATGCCCCAAAAGATCGAAACGCATCATTTCCTGTAAATAAAGATGGTTTTGCAACCGAAACGGTCTTATTTGAAGAAATTCCTGTACCAGGCGTCTAGCACAGACTGGAAATGTTTTACAGAATCATCAGACAGAAACAATGTACATAAGCACAAATGAAACGTTATGTAGTGCATGGCTTTGTAATCTGTGTTCTGTGGAACACAGGTGTTCCACGGAAGGTGAATGACTTCTCCGCGAGAAACTATTAGTCAAGTGCCCAGAAAGATTTTCACTCTGCAGCGGAGTGTGCGTTTATATGAAACTTTCTACCAACTGTGTGCCGGACCGAGACTCGAAATCGGGAACTTCGCCGTTCTCGGGCAAGTGCTCCTTTATGTGGTGTTTTTTTCCCTACGTTTTGGCGACATTAATTATTTCTTAAAATTTTTATTAAGATTTCTGTTTTATAGCTATAATTTAAAATTGAAATAACCGCAGAATTAAATAATTTTTTCTCATTCTCTTTTAAGTTCAAGGATGCATTCCGCCGTTTTTATGGATGACAGAGCGGGACCGGATCGTAGGCGGCAGGTGGAGGAAATCCTCGAACGAGAGGATATCCGATGAATGTCGTAGCCTGCCCGTTCCGCGATTTAAATCCCATCAAGCACGTGGGGGGTGCGTTGGTTAGGTCTACTGCAGCACGTCCACACACACCAAGCACGATCCAGCAGTTCTCATGTGCGCTGGTGGATGAATGGAACGCCCTACTCCAACAACTTCTTATCAATCTTGTGTCCAGAACAGGAGCACGTTGCAGAGCATGCAATGCCGTTCGTTGTCCCCCTGTTGTAAAATGTAGGGGACTGTCATGAATCACTGGAGTTTCAGTGTAACTATCGTCTTCGAAAAGCTGTCATTTCTGAAACTTCCTGGCAAATTAAAAGTTTGTGGCAGACTAAGACTACTCCGGGACCTTTGCCTTTCACGGGCAAGTGCTCTACCAACTGAGCTACCCAAGCACGACTCAGGCCCCGTCCTCACAGCTTTACTTCTGCCAGTACCTCGTCTCCTACCTTCCAAACTTTACAGAAGGTTTTCTGCGAAACTTGCAGAACTAGCACTCCTGAAACAAAGGATTTTGCAGAGCCATGGCTTAGCCACAGCCTAGGGAATGTTTCCAGAATGCGATTTTCACTCTGCAGCGGAGTGTGCGCCGATATGAAACTTCCTGACAGACTAAAACTGTGTGCCGGAACGAGACTCGAACTGGGGACCTTTGCCTTTTGCGGGAAAGTGCTTCTTTCAGGAGTGCTAGTTCTGCAAGGTTCGCAGAAGAGTTTCTGTGAAGTTTGGAAGGTGGGAGACGAGGTACTGGCAGAATTGAAGCTGTGAGGAGGGTCGTGATTCGTTCTAGGGTAGCCCAGTTGGTAAAGCACTTGCCCGAAAATGGCAATGGTCCCGTGTTTGCGTCTCGGTCCGGCACAGAGTTTTAGTCTGTCAGGAAGTTTCGTATAAGTGCACACGCCGCTGCAGAGTGAAAATTTCATTCTGGAAACATCTTTCTGGCTGTGGCTAAGCGGCATCTCCGCAATATCCTTTCTTTCAGGAATGCTAGTTCTGCAAGTTTCGCAGGAGAGCTTCTGTAAAGTTTGGAAGGTTGGAGATGAGGTACTGGCAGAAGTAAAGCTGTGAGGACATGGCCTGAATCGTGCTTGGATAGCTCAGATGATAGAGCACTTGCTCGCGAAAGGGAAAGGTCCCGAGTTGGAGTGTCGGCCCGGTACACAGTTTTAAGTTGGCAGGAAGTCTCATATCAGGGTACACTCCGCTGCAGAGTGAAAATCTCATTCTGGAAACTGTCATTTCGGTTCGTCTCATTGCTTGTTTCTTTCAGTTGCCTTTCTTTATGTTTACTGTCTATGTTTCATCGAGCTATGTTACTTGATAGTGACATATCGCACGAAAGTTACTTCCGTACTTACGCTTCGGACACCAGTATAGAAGCAAGGGTGTGCGATATTTGGACTCATAGTTTACTGCAGAAACGGAAAGGGAATTTCACCGTCTTGTCGAAATATACCAGTGGCAGTAGACGTATTTCTAGTAAGAATAGATATAGTAGCCGCTACTGACGCTGAAAGTAGGTTCCTGCTAGCATCTAAAAACACAGAGAGTTCTTTCTGGATCTCTCACATCACCAGTGGTCAGGAGGCGGGATCTGTAAGTTATCTTCTTTTTCCTCTTTTTATTTAGGTTCTATTCGTAGGATACTAGATTAGATATTAGTAAGTTTAGCTTTTTGGCTTTCTGTTGCTGATTTTCTTTTTCCGTTACCTGATGTTTTAAATTTTTCAAAGTACAGTTAGCTATAAACTGGTTGAAATAATGAAACAACATTTACTATGAAAACTTTTCTAACACGTTTTGTTGATCACAACCCGTTTTAGACAAGAGGATTACAGAATTAAACAGCATGAACTTCCGTGTTACAGACATAGTAGTTAATGTGCTCTCCGCTACCCCCTCCCCCCCCCCCCGTCCCTCTAATCCCCCCCCCCCCCCTCTTGGCAGGAAGACAATTATCCTTGTAATGTTTCAGGGAAGGACTAAAAGGTACAAACGGACATAAGAGACGGACGTGGCGAGCCATTAAAAGAAAGTGATACAACTGATACGCATGCAGCACAAGGACTGAGGAGTGTTTGGGAGCGTACGAGTACCCACCTCGGAGGCAGCTGGGTTGCTGTGCACGGCGGGCAGGTCCGCAGCCAGATGCCGCCTCTTCTGCAGAAGCAGCTCTGAGCTGGCCACGTGGCCCGCGAAGGTCGCGCCTTCCAAAGCCGGGCCCAGCTGGTTTTGAAGCCAGAAAAATGCGTTATTACATTCTAGAACAGAGTACAGATTCTGTGAAATTTTATTAAATTAGTACATTATTGTGGAAGCGTAGCAACTGTGAACGCCAACGGTACTGTTTGCCTGCTCTTCCTCGGGGCCTACCATAAGCATGTGTGTCAAAGTAAATACGCAGCGCAGCACAAGGTCAAACACCGCAAAACGCTTCTCAACGATGGTGCTAGATTCTAGATATGGATTTTCCGTACTACTACTGTATTTCTAGTTCCAGTACTGCACTGCACTAAGATATTCCGCATACAGTTTGAGCAAATTATCTGTCATGTACTGCGATTCATTAGGATTAATTACATTTGTGTCATGTGTTGTTGAATCGTTCAGTACGTCAATAGCAAGAGGATATTTTAGGGAAACGAAAACGTGTAGGGCTGCTGGCGAAGACTGTCCAGACATCGTAACTTTTTTATGTAACTTTCATGGAATTTACAGGAATGCACACGGTAGCATGAAAATATCCGTGGTTTTTCCCGTCATTTGTAAACTTATTAAAATGAGGGGCAGTAAAATGAAAACGAGACCTATGAAAAAAAGGAGGCAAACTGTTTATTATTTCAAAAGTAATCGCCATAACTGGTAACTGTGAGACAGGACGCCTTCATGGAAAAATATTTGTGGTTGACTAAGCAATTATGATTGCTCCCGGGTGTGCACGTCTTCGTGCGAAGCAAATCCACATTCACGAATGTCCTTCTTCAGGACTTCAAAAACACGGAAATCGCGGGGGAAGGGGGAGGGAGAGATCGGTACTGTATGGAAGATGTATAAGGGCTTCGAGCGAAACGCCAACAGCATAGCTGAAACAACGGGCAAAGTCACGATGAACTTTCTCTTTGCCTGCAAGGGGCCGCTGCTCATTGTCTTTCTGGCTCACGGGACCACAATTTACGCATAGCGGTACGTGGACAAAAACTGAACCGCACCATAAAGTCTAAGCGCTCAGGAGTGTTGACGCATGGCATCAGTACGTTGCAGGATAATAACCACCCACTTGTTGCCAAGGTTGTTTCGATTACGCTGCAAAGTTTACCTGGAAAGGCCTTACATACAGTTCCTATCCATCCCCATGCGCCGGCCGAGGTGGCCGAGTTGTTCTAGGCGCTTCAGTCTGGAACCGCGCGTCCGCTACGGTCGCAGGTTCGAATCCTGCCTCGGGCATGGGTGTGTGTGCTGTCCTTAGGTTAGTTAGGTTTAAGTAGTTCTAAGTTCTAGGGGAGTGATGACCTCAGAAGTTAAGTCCCATAGTGCTCAGAGGCATTTTTTTATCCCCATGCGATTTTAGTTTTTAGAGCCCTGTGGAAAGACATTTGTGGCCGTCTATTTGCTTCAGACGAAAAGGTGCTCGTCAGCATGTAATCAAGGTTACGTAGACAACTGCAAATATTTTTCCATGGAGGCATGATCGTCTTGCCTCACGGTGGGATAAATGTATTACAGCTAAGGTGGTTACTTTTGCAATACGTTACACTTTACATACATTTTTTAATCTTTCTCGTTTTGATTTGTCTGCTGCTTGTAAAACATTGGTAACAGTGACATGACAGGAATTAGGCCGAGCTGTTCGCGCCGGCATTTACTGAACACTTCACCTGCATTTTAGAACTGTATAGTGGCATGAACTGTATGAAAAGCACAACGGACAACAAAAAAATAGTCTCATCCAGCAGATATTACGTTAATATCGTCTTAACCCCCCCCCCCCCATCAACCATGGACCTTGCCGTTGGTGGGGAGGCTTGCGTGCCTCAGCGATACAGATGGCCGTACCGTAGGTGCAGCCACAACGGACGGGTATCTGCTGAGAGGCCAGACAAACGTGTGGTTCATGAAGAGGGGCAGCAGCCTTTTCAGTAGCTGCAGGGGAACAGTCTGGATGATTGACTGATGTGGCCCTGTAACAATAACCAAAACAGCCTTGCTGTGCTGGAACTGCGAACGGCTGAAAGCAAGGGGAAACTACAGCCGTAATTTTTCCCGAGGGCATGCAGCTTTACTGTATGGTTAAATGATGATGGCGTCCTCTTGGGTAAAATGTTCCGGAGGTAAAATAGTCCCTCATTCGAATCTCGGGGCGAGGACTACTCAGGAGGACGTCGTTATCAGGCGTTATCTTATCAAACCAGTCTCAGGACTGAAGACCACAAAAACATCGTCTTAACACCGCCTGTTGCCTTGAGTACGGCCTTACTTTGGCGAGGAAGAGATCCCACACGGTTGTTCAGCTGTGCAACATCTAGCTGAAGCTGCTCATGATGGTTGGACCCTATAGAGCTACGCCGCTAAGCCAAAACATTATTACCACCGCTCACCGCGACGTTGGATGCCGCCTGGTGGCGTTGTGGGCACGTGACGCTGTGATAAAAGTATGTAAATGGAGTAGAACCGGACGGGGAATTATCCTAGTGAACGTATGGGCTGCAAATGGAGAAATCGATTGAGATGAGCGACTTTGACAAAGAGTAGATTATTATTAGGCAGAGTCTGTGAACGAGTATCTCGAAAAAGGCGAAACTGGTCGAATGTTCGGGTGCAACTGTCGTGAGCCTCTACGGAAAGAGGTAGAAGCACAGTGAAACGGCCACAAAGGCGCTAAATGGTTTATCGTTCACGACTCTTCACAGAACGTGGGGTTTGGAGGCTTGACTGCTCTGTAAGGTAGGATAGATGGTGATGTGTGGCATCTCTGTCGAAAAAGCACAATGCTGGAGTACGCAGCAGTGTTCCAGAGCACACCTTGGTGAAGATTGCCAGATTCAGCCGGCCAGTCGGAATGTGATAGAGTGCCGCTGTGTACGTGAACGTCAGTCCTATGAGCAAGGCTGTTATCATCCTGGAAGATGCCAGTGTCCACAGAATACTCAACATTAAAAAGTAAAAGAAACAGAGTTGAAATAAACATCTCAGTTTGTTCAAAGTTACCTGAACGGTTATGCACAAGTAATGGTACACAAGGCACCATTCAACGTCACAGAAGCTCATTCCACTTGAACTTCGTCCTTCACGCACTGCAGGTTAAACGACTCATTAGGCAATCGGTGCACTCGGCGCCTTGCAAACAGTGTTCCCTCGAAATCTGGTTGAGATGGACCTGCTTTCACAGACGGCAACAATTCCTGTCGAGTTGGAGCTGATTGTTACTGGCAAATCGTACCACTCGCCTCTGGCCCCTTTCGGTTAAGATCGTTTTTAGGACTGCTGTTATTATGCCGCGTTCAGGGGGTGCGAGAGCGACACTGTTTCATGTAGATCAACATATCAGGTAACGTCAATCGTGGGAACTTCCAAAAGCTTATTTCAGCTATTCTATTCGGACCTTCACATCGATCCCACCTACTGCGCTGATTTTACACACGAACTGGCGCATTCGCAACAAAGTGAGCAGAGTGCTGTTTTAAGAGAGGGGGAAATGCTTTACGTGGTGAACTTGTGTGGTGTTTTATTGTGCAATACCGAAATTTCTAATGCAGAAGTGCCTTAAAATGTAAAACCTCGCCAGATCAGTCACAAGCAATATTTTTACGTCCGAAGATCCTTGTCCAGAAACCAGCTATAGAAGTTCTTTCTCCTGGATAGATCTACTTCCTTGCATTCTTTTCACACACTACATTTTATGTGGTCTGGAATGGACGGGTTTACGAGGCTTCTTTCATAGCTGATCCCACGTTTATGCTTGTTTATTGCAAAGACAAAATTATTATTATCTCGGAGGAAGACTTGGTAGGAACTACGACGTCATGAAGTTTGTGGGCAACACTTCGTGTAATTGTTTGTCTTCACATATTATTTCTTCAAATAAATTCGTTCTTCAAGACAATACTTCATAATTCTGCCACTAATCTGCCGCACTTCAAACAACAGAATAACAAACAGAAACGTCTTAACATCCATTCGCTAGAAACGATCGGAGGAAGAGCCTGCACTGGCCGGAAAATTGTCCGTCGATTTTTTCAGCTACCAGATTTCCACATTTTCTTTAAACTTCAGTATTTGGGTTCATATTATTTTGCATTATGCAGCTCAGAAAACGAGAAAATGAAAATTAAAGAGCCATGTAATATTCATCTTGAAGAGTGAAAGTTTGACGTTCCTGAAACATCGTTAAAATCAGAGACGAAGTATACGCTCAGATATACATGAGCGAGAAGGAAGAGAAAGAATTTTAGATCATTCGTAGCATCACATTTTAAATGCTTCATGTCGCTTACTTGATTTATTCAGTCACCGCCTTTCATTTCCATACAGTGCTGTTTCTCCGCTACAGTCTCAGGAAATTCTATCTAGATTCAATGCCAGTAGTTGATTACAGCTGGATCGTGATGACGTAGAAAGAGTACTTTGCTTGTAACAGTGTAAGGAAATTCTCTTCCTTCTTGCTTGATTCCTAGATTTGACACTCATTCCGTATCTCCTACTATCGAAATTTCGCTTTAACCAATCTTTGCTCTCTTTTCTATGATTCTTTGTAACATTCATCCTAGCTTTTTTATTTTCAATTTTTTTCTTTTTTTAATGCCATCCCAGAGTGTCCGCTGTGTATGCCATCTACTTCATCTAATAGTTTTCCTCGGCCTTCTTTACGTCAGTGCAAAAGGACTTTACTGTCGGATAATCTTAACAATGTTGCCTATCTCCTTTGAGCTCTCACTCACAAACTCAAATGTTCGTTCACTTTCCTTTTTGCTTCCTCGCCATACAAGTTAATCAACAGCCTGCCTTGATGCCTGACGTCCTTTTAAGTTAAACTTACTTCAAAGCCCATCAGACATGGCATGTTGGCGGTGGTCTCGCGGTTCTAGGCGCGCAGTCCGAACCGTGCGACTGCTACGGTCGCAGGTTCGAATCCTGCCTCGGGCATGGATGTGTGTGATGTCCTTAGGTTAGTTCGGTTTAAGTAGTTCTAAGTTCTAGGGGACTGATGACCACAGCAGTTGAGTCCCATAGTGCTCAGAGCCATGGCATGTTGTCGTTGAACTTGCATGTGTTTCCAGTTTTGCTACCGTTTCATAAGTACTGTAGAGTGTCCATCTGCCTCTGTAGTATGATCTAAATCATTTAAAAACTGTTGATGCAATATCAACACATTTAATTGTAGCGGTCCATTGATTACAGACTCCAAGTGACTAGTGGCTGCTGCATGAAGGGTATAACTAACCTTAGCTTTTCCTTACATCGAACGTCTCACTACATTATACATTAAGGCTTTATTATCGAGTCTTATCAGCTTTATCAAACGTTTACACCTTTACATGTTTATTGTGGTGTTTTTTTCCGATAAATATTAACACTAACAGTCGTTAGTGGTCGTCAAGTAGCCGATTTCGAATAAAAAGTATGTCCAGAATAAATGATAATGCCTGGTAAGAGCAATGAACTTAGCCAGGTGGCAATGCAAATCCTGAAATGAAAAAAAGGCAGACAGTATTGTCTCGTATAAACGCTGTATTTGCGTCGTTTATTTTATTGGAATTAAGGCGTATTCAGAGGCATGTCTCCGTTCCCAACGTTTCGTCCCTTACTGCTGGAGACAACCTCAAAAGCTACAAAGGCGTAGTTAAGTTTCAAATTCAAGTTTCTGTCGCGTCCGTTAAACTGTTGGAATATGTAACTTCCTTCAAAAAGGAAAAAGGCCTAAATTAACAAAATACAATTTCCCTACTCTCACTTGTGGTTTCACGTACACCCATACTTTCATAACGCAGCGGAACTTTTTGTTGCATTTAATTTCTCCTAGCGCAGATTTATGCTTTCATGTATAACGCTGTTATATTTCGTCGAAATGACCTCCCATAGCCAAAACACCACAAAATAGCACAAACGTTTAGGTGACATATGTACCTAAGTGTATAGGGGCCTGAAGATGGTGTCAATGAGGAACCGAAACTTCTGGTTCAAATGGCTCTGAGCACTATTGGACTTAACATCTGTGGTCATCAGTCCCCTAGAACTTAGAACTGCTTGAACCTAACGAACCTAAGGACATCTCACACATCCATGCCCGAGGCAGGATTCGAACCTGCGACCGTAGCAGTCCCGCGGTTCCGGACTGAAGCGCCTAGAAGGCACGGGCACCGCACGGCCGAAACTGGTAAAGAAACAAAACGAAATACAATAATACATAAAATTACGGCTGTCGGTATCTATTTCCTTTAAGCCTCAACAAAGAGTCCGAATATAGCAACGTTTTGGCTTACTATACATATAATATCCTTACAATACATCCTTACAATACATACATTAGGTAACAAGATCTAAGCAACCGCACTGCTTCAATGTAACAAGCCAAGTCATAAAGCAAAACTGTTGCCAGGTAGATAAAGAGAGCCAGACGCTTGTTTTTCTCAATATGATGTCATAACTGAAATCTATATATATGTATTCAATGCAGCCTACTGTAGCTCATAACCACTTCACACTAATATCCTTCTGTCTACAGCAGTGTCAAAACAGAATACGTCAGACAACTGTCTGACCTTCACATACAACTTCCAGCGACCACTTCCTGTCCAGCACTGTCTACCTGCTCGCAGCCACAACAGAAAACACACTCCAACTAACTGCCATTCCCTCGTTTCGAAATCTAGACTGCCCACGTAAGGCGACGGCGTACCCGGTGTTCGATGTCTGAGCCTAAATACCACAGGCGAAGATCCAAGCGTAGCCGATGTAGCAGAGAAAATTCAGAAATCATCAATGTCTTGCCGATACAAAAGTAAAAGTACGTGCTAGAAATCGACATGTAAATAAATGGAACATATGGAAGATAGCTGACTGAGACAGACACCTTTCAAACTGTTCGGCAGTTTATGTCAGTTAAATAATTTTACGTTGGAAAATTAATTAACTACGTATTTATAGCCACATAGGATGTCTTCCGCAGTGGGAGACTAAATGTTGGAGACGGAAACATGAGTTGTACCACGTCCTATTGTCCACACAATTAGTGCGCCATAGACATTAGAGACACTAATTCATTGAACTATGGCATTCTTCAAACACCACTTCTGTTTTATACTAGAGAGCAGTGAAAGTGGCAGCTGGGGGAGGTATGTTAATTCTCCCACCCCTCGACTTCCGCTCGTTTCTAATTGTCAATGAGAATCAGTTGGCCTATTCTGGCTTGAACCACGCCTTTAAGCACGCGCAGCATCGGTTCTATCATAGGTGCGTCCACGTAGCATCTACTACCAAACGAACACCGGTCAGTAAATTTTATGCGGGAATACTGCGCTTCATTCATACTGCTGCTGGCACGGCCATGCAACAGTGCTGCTACCCAGTGTCCAGTAATCGATTGTGTGTGCCTTACATGTAAGTGTACGTCTGCGAAGAGGGCAGTGACTTTCATCAGGTAGTGCTGCTATTTTTGTTTACAAATTAAGATGACTGAATTTCAAGACACAAAGAGCCAAACAGAGAGAGCCCTATACAATTTTTTTCTCGGTCTTAAAGACAATACCAGAACACACGAAACCTTATCGTCACCGCAGAATGCAAGAGATGTGTGTAATGTTTCACTACGTACCGTAGAGAGAAAATTTGTACGAGATCGGGCAATGCAAACTTGTGGTCAAGAAACGACGTTTTAGTCGTCAGAAAGACTTGGGTCGTCGTAGTGCATTAGAATTTTGTGACCTAGGCGAGTGAAGTACAAGCAAAAAGATATCTGATGTTTTACACGACAAGACTGCTTTCACAGGGACCTGCCATGCACGTTAAAAACTCTAAAATCTTTGGGATTCAAGTACAGAAAATGCAACGAAGGACAATATATTCCGTTGGAGAGTTCCGATAATGCAGCAGCTATATATAGTTTTCTGAGAAAAATAAATCTCAGGAAAGAAAAGCGCCATTGGCCTTTCATTTATACCGATGTGACCTAAATCAGAATCACACCAAAAAGTACATCTGGCAGGTTTCAAACGGCAACGACGAGTTTAAAATATAAACTGGCAATGGAAACTGATGTACCATCTACTATGCAGTATCATATAGATATCGCTTCGTCGAAAGCGTGAAGGTAATATTTACATCCTGCAAATTCAGTTATTAACATGAGTGAGTGGATAGTGATGTACTTAAACACTGGTTTAGGTTTGTGACTAGGTTTACAAGAGAGTCGTCACATGTCTTGGATAACCCCCGTTATCATTCAAGAGAAAAGGGGACAATACGAAATATGAATAAAGATAAGGAAGAATTTGCACGGTGGCTAGAAGAGAAATTATTTCAATTTTCGTATGCTACACGAAATCGATGTTGTAGGAACTCAAGGGCCGGAAACACATTTATAAACAATATTAACTTGACAGCTTAGCAGCAGAAATGGCGTATTAGGTTGTGAGGCTGCCACATTATCGCTATCAATGCAACCCTGTAGTAAATGTGTGGGTTCTTGAAAGGAAAGGTTCCATCCAGAAATTTCAAACTGAGCATGAGAGATGTGCAGAATTTACTTGAGTAAACACTTGATGAGGTCATGGCGGAAGACAGGATTAAGTACATACGTCACTCTAAAAATCTGCAGAAAGAGTCTTTTTGAAGGAAGCATCCGAAAAAACATCGTTGATAGCAATAATTTCTCGAACACCAAGTCTTCAGATAAGGACAATTAAACAGCAATAAATTTGCATTAAAAGGTTTATTTGTTTTTCCTTCCCCCTCGTCCAAGATTTTAACGCTGTCTCCTCTCCCTGCTTTTCTCTTTCCCCTCTCATCCCCACTCCAAAAAAATTATCAATATGAGGGAGAACAACCACCTGACGTACACTGCTTGTGCTGGCATTTGTAGGGAACAGAAGAGCTGTGCTTTCTGCCTTGTATGGAGTTTAAAACTAACATGCAGAGCTAAAGAATTATTAAATGTTTACATAACGAAAACTGAAATACTTTGATAATTTAACGGATGGGCGGTAATAATGTACCTGGCTTATTAAACATACGAAACTACGTTAACATGGTGTTTCTGCTGTTTCACTATAGTGTTTTCTAAACGTTATCTTCGGGTACTGTTTCGCAGTCATAATAAATAGGCTAAAATAAGTAACTGTCTGTTCCTGATCATAAAGTCTTTGCTGAAACGTTCTAGCTGACGTGTTTGGATATCATATAATTTTCAAGTGAGCGCTTTGCGATGTACTGAGCAGACATGTGCAGGATAGCACTGTCTGATGGTACTGATTGAACTCAGAACTCAGCACAGATCGAAGCAGTGTCCTGACAAAGGTGTTTGGAGAGGACACGAATGGGAGAAGCGTACAGAAAAAAGTGGAGAGGTTCCTTCTACACTTACCTCTCCAACCGCTCCTTTCACTGGTATGGCTGTAGTTGCATTAAGACAATGGGTCTCACGCTTGTTTCCTTAAAAAGAAGTTGAAGTGGACACGAAGGACTTATGTAATGTCCCAGTTTCGCAGGCTCTAAATTAGATCATAAGTGTTGAATGAGAGAACTTCAGCGAATTGTATCAAGTCGCAAGTGGGTGTTACGAAAAACCAAAGTATGTGAATAAGAAGGGGAGAGTGATGCACTGAATACATAAGTAAATAAGAAGCGACGAGTGATGTACGTTGGAACACTTTTCAGAGTTTCGCCTCTAGCCTGTAGTGGAAATTTAACATATTTTATTATTCAAGATTTAAATGATGGCATTCACGTTTTACGTGCTCCAGTTTTTTTAGGAACTGAAAACGTTACTGTGGATTTTTTTTTCAAATGTTAAAACATGTCCAAGCTACAACATGGTAACGTACACTTGTCACAAATGTACTTAGTCGTCTATTTCTTACATTATTACTTTACTGCGCAATCAGATAGTGAAATCAAATAAACACTGCCTAGAGGGGTAGTGCAGTGGTTAGCACACTGGACTCGCATTCGGGAAGACGACGGTTCGAATCCGCATCCGGCCATTCTGGTTCCGGTTTTCTGTGATTTTCCTAAAACGCTTCAGGAAATGCCAGGATGGTTCTTTTGAGAGGGCATCGCCACTTTCCTTCTCCATCCTTCCCCAATCCGAGCTTGTCTTCCGTCTCTGATAGCCACAATGTCTCATAACCTCCTCCTCCAAAAAGCAGTTACACATTAAGCACATTTTGAAACTGAAGCTACTGGAAACTAACACGAATATCGATTTTTAATATGGGTAAAATTGTTAAGAGATACAAGAATCTCAGTTCATTTCCAAGTATCATATGTTCCATGGTAAAACGAAAAAATTTTTCTGCTTCAAGATAGAAAATTTTGTTCGACTGACGAAGTATGGATTATCTGTCAGTACTTCACACGAAAAATTTTAGGAATATATAGGACTTTACGTGCCGTAAACATCTGTAACTAAAGAATTAACAATGAATTGAAACAGCTTTCATTTATTATACAGCACTTAAATTTATAGAATTCTTTCTACAAATGCTGTACGAAACTTAGCCTCATATATGACGCCAACCAATATTGTAGAAAGTGGCAGATACTACTTATGACGGTCTCTAGTGCGCGTTCGTTCATGAGACTCTGAAATCCGTCACTAGACTGAAGTGTTCCTAGGTACACTGTAGGTACGGCACTCCACTAGCGTCTTGCCGACGTGGTTATACCACAGTTGGAGAAGAACGGGACAGGAATTACCCCATCTCTACGTTAAACGAACCCCACAGAGTTTATTAGAAGTGATGTAGGTCAAGCACGGAAAACCTTGATCAAAATGCATCACATGAGATTTAAGGAAGTCGTTTATGAAAGTATTTGTATGGAGTGTAGCCACGTATGGAAGTGAAACGTGGACGATAAGTAGTTTAGACAAGAAGAGAATAGAAGCTTTCGAAATGTAGTGCTACAGAAGAATGCTGAAGATTAGATGGGTAGATCACATAACTAATGAGGAGGTACTGAAGTATTGAATAGAATTGGAGAGAATAGAAATTTGTGGTACAGCTTGACTAGAAGAAGGGATCGTTTGGTAGGGCAAATTATGAGGCATCAAGGGATCACCAATTCAGTATTGGAGGGCAGCTTGGAGGGAAAAAGTCGTAGAGGGAGACCAAGAGATGAATTCACTAAACAGATTCAGCAGGATGTAGGTTGCAGTAGGTACTGGGAGACGAAGAACCTTGCACAGGATAGAGTAGCATGGAGAGCTGCTTCAAACCAGTCTCTGGACTGAAGACCATAACAACAGCGAGAACTCCTCCTCCTGTACTCGATAGATGCTAATGTAAGAGTTTTGCAAGTGGCATCGCTCACACAGGTGTGCACGCGGAGTGAAGGGGCAGCCTGTGTATATCTAGAAGAAGTGGAGGCTTACCTTAGGAGACGTCAGGCTAGTGTCATCGAGCGTCGTGTCCGTGGCCATGCGAGGCAGCTGGCCGCGCTCCTTCATCTCGCGCAGCAGGTCTGAGCGGCTCGCATGGCTCACCAGCGTCGACTCGAGCAGCGCGGTGAAGACGAAGGTGAAGCAGCCGCCGATCCAGACGTCGATGGCCATGGTGTAGGCGACCTGCGGCACCGAGGCATACACGCGCGACACCTGCACGGCCAGCATGAGCAGCGCGGCCACCACCAGCGACAGGCGGGACGCGGTGTCGCCGCGGTCCAGCCAGAACGACGCCCACGACATGATGACCAGCATGCACGACGGCAGGTACACGTGGATCATGTAGTAGTTGAACTCCCGCCGCAGCAGCAGCTCCACCTTCAGGCAGCTGTAGTCTCCTGCAACAGGGCAAAGCGCCGACAGTTTGAGACCTGTCACCCAGTTTCCACACAAAACTATTATTTGACTGCGAGCTAGAAAATTTCTAAAATTTTTATTTGTGTGTGTGTGTGTGTGTGTGTGTGTGTGTGTGTGTGTGTGTGTGTGTGTGTGTGTGTGTGTATGTTTCTGTGCGAGCGCGCGTGTGTGAGTAAGTGAATGAATTTGTGTATATTTGTCCTATCTGTATGTTATTGAAGGGACGATCGCACATCGCTGCGAAGTAGTTCCAGTGCAACATAATACACTACTGGCCATTAAAATTGCTACACCACGAAGATGACGTGCTACAGACGCGAAATTTAACCGACAGGAAGAAGATGCTGTGATATGCAAATGATTAGCTTTTCAGAGCAGTCACACAAGGTTGGCGCCGGTGGCGACATCTACAACGTGCTGACATGACGAAAGTTTCCTACCGATTTCTCAAACAGCAGTTGACCGGCGTTGCCTGGTGAAACGTTGATGTGACGGCTCGTATGAGGAGGAGAAATGCGTATCATCACGTTTCCGACTTTGATAAAGGTCGGATTGTAGCCTTTCGCGATTGCGGTTTATCGTATCGCGACATTGCTGCTCGCGTTGGTCGAGATCCAGTGACTGTTAGCAGAATATGGAATCGGTGGGTTCAGGAGGATAATGCGGAACGCCGTGCTGGATCACAACGGCCTCGTATCACTAGCAGTCGAGATGACAGGCATCTTATCCGCAAGGCTGTAGCGGATCGTGCAGCCACGTCTCGATCCCTGAGTCAACAGATGGGGATGTTTGCAAGACAACAACTATCTGCACGAACAGTTCGACGACGTTTGCAGCAGCAGCTCGGAGAACATGGCTGCAGTTACCCTTGACGCTGCATCACACACAGGAGCGCCTGCGATGGTGTTCTCAACGACGAACCTGGGTTCTGTTTGCAGCATCATGATGGTCGCATCCGTGTTTGGCGACATCGCGGTGAACGCACATTGGAAGCGTACCACCTGGTGTGTGGTATGGGGTGCCATTGGTTACAGGTCTCAGTCACCTCTTGTTCGCATTGACGGCACTTTGAACAGTGGACGTTACATTTCAGATGTGTTACGACCCGTGGCTCTACCCTTGATTCGATCCCTGCGAAACCCTACATTTCAGCAGCATAATACACTATCACACGTTGCAGGTCTTGTATGGGCCTTTCTGGATACAGAAAATGTTCTACTGCTGCCTTGGCCAGCACATTCTCCAGATCTCTCACCAACTGAAAACGTCTGGTCAAAGGTGGCCGTGCAACTGGCTCGTCACAGTACGGCAGCCACTACTCTTGATGAATTGTGGTATCGTGTTGAAGCTGCAGGGGCCGCTGTACCTGTACACGCCATCCAATCTCTGATTGACTCAATACCCAAGCGTATCAAGGCCGTTATCACGGCCAGAGGTGGTTGTTCTGGGTACTGATTTTTCCGGATCTATGCACCCAAATTGCGCGGAAATGTAATAAAAGTCCGTTCTAGTATAATGTATTTGTCCAATGAATACCCATTTATCATCTGCGTTTCTTCTTGGTGTAGCAATTTTAATGGCCAGTAGTGCAGTTCATAAAGTTCACTGCAGAACAAGAACTGCTTCAAATTATCAAGTTATAGTTCGAATAGCTTTGAACGGCTATCATCTGACAACCAGTGGACGAGTTTGAACTAGAGTTGTTTGTTAATCAGGCACATCTTTCACGGCAAACCGACACTCTAGGATAGCCGTGCGCGCGTGGAGATACTGGATAAAGGCCAGGAAAAAGAAGAAGAGAGAAGATATTTCGTGGCAAATAAATAACTGGCTTAGTCAGTTGCAACCCGTAAGCGAAAGCGCACATACTATCCTACTATATTTGATAAACAATGTACATTGGTAAGCTCTTCCACTGTCCATCAGGAAGTTACCTAAAGCTTAAAACTTCATAACTCGTCTTCGCTTCCGGAATTCCTAGTCATCGCAACCACGAACACATACGGATCTGTGCTGTTAAAAAAAAAAAAAAAAGAAAGTAAGACCAGCAAGTCTTCGCTGTACCGTGACTCAGATGGAAATTCACCTCACCGTGACCATACACTAGACTTCCCTTCACCACATCCGAAACGCAAATCCTTCTCTCTGTCCTAGCCCATAACGTCGCAGCACTCTCGCTTCCCATTGATTCTAACTTCTACTGCCCCTCGTAGTCATTTGTGACTTCAGTCACGTCGAATTACATAAAATTCACAACTCTCGAATTGGAAAAAAGGGTACACCGTTAGACGCGCGATAATACACTGCGTGTTTTGATATAAAACATCGCATAGTTAACTGAATTCGTATTGATGAAAGTATACATTTTACAACTACGATTATGCGGAAATTGGCTCCATGACCTTAACTTCTACAAATAAATTCTAAGAATACTAATAATACACCATTTCACATTTATGCTTTATTGCGTTTCGTCTAGTGCTAGAAAAACTTTATTATGTGGCACTGTTTGCCACTTGACCATTAGATAAGTGTATTAAGACTTGACACAAACTTAGCTATACACATACCGAAGTATATGGAAAGAAAATCTACATCTACATCCATACTCCGCAAGCCACCTGACGGTGTGTGGCTCAGGGTACTTTGAGTACCTCTATCGGCTCTCCCTTTTGTTCCAGTCTCGTATTGTCCGTGGAAAAAAAGATTGTCGGTACGTCTCTGTGTGAACTCTAATCTCTCTGATTTTATCCTCTTGGTCTCTTCGCGAGATATACGTAGGAGGGAGCAATATACTGCTTGACTCTTCGGTGAAGGTATCTTCTCGAAACTTCAACAAAAGCCCGTACCGAGTTATTGAGCGTCTCTCCTGCAGAGTCTTCCACTAGAGCTTGTCTATCATCTCCGTTACGCTTCCGCGTTTGCTAAATGTTCCTGCTCTCCGTTGGATCTTCTCAATCACTTCTATCAATCCTACCTGGTACAGATCCCACACTGATGAGCAATATTCAAGCAGTGTGTGAACAAGTGTACTGTAACCTAATTCCTTTGTTTTCGGATTGCATTTCCTTAGGATTCTTCCAATGAATCTCTGGCATCTGCTTTACCGGCTATCAACTTTATATGATCATTCCATTTTAAATCACTCCTAATGTCTACTCCCAGATAATTTATGGAATTAGCTGCTTCCAGTTGCTCACCTGCTATATTGTAGCTAAATGATAAAGGATCTTTCTTTCTATGTATTCGCAGCACATTACACTTGTCTACATTGAGATTCAATTGCCATTCCCTCCACCCTGCGTCAATTCATTGCAGACCCTCATGCATTTCAGTACAATTTCCCATTGTTACAAGCTCTCGATATGCCACAGCACCATCCGCAAAAAGCCTCAGTGAACGTCCGATGTCATTTATGTCATTTATGTATATTGTGAATAGCAACCGTCCTACAACATTTCCCTGCCCCACACCTGAAATACCTCTTACTAAATGTTGAAAGAAAAAGGGTGGCCTACGCACATACTATAGTTTGTTAGTATCTGTTTGTTCATATTAATAGTGAATGTTACTATTGGATTGATATGGTCTATTCACGTTCATGACCAAATAAATACATTCATGCAAAATATCGTTTTGTCAGTTGATAGCGCTCTGTTCACCTGACGTCATTCAACACCTCGGGAGCGTAGCACGCCGACAAGTTCTTGCACGCTACAATTGGAATGGCTGTGTTGCTAGGGATTTGAACGTAAGCCACATGTTGACCACAGAGTGAAGCACTTATGGAATAATGATTAGTGCTACCGTTAAAGATTGGTCTGTGTGGCCACCTTCGCACAACAGGCAAAATAATTTGCAGACGAGATTAATTTGTCATTTACTTATTCGAATTTTGATGTTGTCTTAACCTTATGTAATCAAAGGTCATGCGGTGTTTGAGCTTTGGATTGCAGTCGGTCAAATGCACTGCTGTAGTGAGAAGAATTCTATCGTCGTTAGAAATAAGGATCAACAAACTCTTGTAAAAGGAAACGGGCGCTATCGACATAGTACGGCGTGGTATGTGACATTGGCGCTATTCCCCGAGAGCGCGCCAAGTAGCAAAAGCACGCGAGTTGCTTCAAGACTTCCCACGCAGAGACCCCCGAATGAAGCCTTCGCTACATCCCCAACCGGACGAGACGCCGGCTGCTGCAATCCTGGCGAGCGGCGTATAAGTGGAGGGACACTCACAGTATCTCGATACTTCAGAACAGTGGTTCCCAACAGGTGGTCCGCGGACCCCCATGGGTCCACGAGCTATGCCAGAGGGGTCCGCAAGGTGCTGTAAGAATAAAAAATATATTTAATATATTTTTCGTATGTTAACAGATTTTTCGTTTTGGCCACTTCCTGCATGAGCATAGCTTTACCTAACGCTAACTTCTGCGTCTAGCTTCTTCCTAGAGTCTAAAGACATCGGCAATGAGCATGAGCAACTTCTTATTCATACGGAAGTGAGATGGCTTTCTCGAGGTAGGATCTTGTCAAGATTTTTTGGACTTAGAGACGAGGTTCGTGTCTTCCTTCTTGACACAAAGTTCTCTTGGCTTTGCGCAGATGCGTTCTTAGCTGATGTGTTTGAACACTTGAATGTGTTAAACTTGAGTTTACAAGGAACAAATGTTGACATGCTCAAAGTTGAGGATGAGATTAGTGCTATGGTCAAAAAGTGTCAGATCTGTGCGTCAAGGATATAAAACGAGTCACTAACTTTTCTTCTTTAAAACAATTCTTGGAGTCATCAGAGGACAGTTTGCCTGACCTTATCAAGACCAATGTAGCCTAGCATCTACGCAGCCTAGCCACCACTTTTAGAGAGTATTTCCCTGAACCGGACCCTGACGACAGATGGATTCGAAATCGCATCAGCTATGGAGAAATAGACAAAATCCTAGGCCTCACAGAAGATGAGCAAGATTAACTTGTGGATCTGTCCAGATGTGGTACGATGATACACATTTTCATCGGTGATAAAATTACAGACCTTGGCATAGTCACGCAAGGACCACAAGAAACTTGGAGATAAGGCAATGAAAAATATCTTTCCACTTGCAATCACACATCGATGTGAGCAAACATTTTCTTCCATGTGTTTCATGAAAAACAAATATAGGAATCTGCTCGACGTGCAGTCGGATTTCAGAGTGAAAGTTTCAAGTTTGGAACCTAATATTTAAGAAATAATGGACTCGAAGGTCAGATTGAACTCATCTCATTAAGAACTGAAAATAAAAACTAAGTTTATACTGATGGCGTGCTCTGTTGTAACTGTATTTTTTCAAATAAATAATACTTTGTATGAAATTAGTGTTTTCTTATTTTTCACACATGTCTACTCAATGCAATCTCAAGTGTAGTACATTTGAAAGACCAATACACTCAGTTTCAATTTTTTCCTGTCATTTTTAGTTCATACTCAATTATTATTTTTTAAGGAGTTTGTTATACTAAACACCCAGATTTGATGACAAAAATTTTGAGCAATAATCAGAAATTTAACAAAAACAATGATGGCTAAATTGGAAAATTTTTAAGTTCACTATTTTTTCGATAGTGAATATGTAAATGTTTTTCTAAGTACCAAAAATAGGAAACGTATAAAAAGACTCGTAATTTGGCTTTTTTAGGTACTTGATACTGTGAAATGACAAGGTACCAATCATGCTCGATGGGGGGGTCGTCGAGGAAATTTTGTTGGGAACCTCTGCTTCAGCAGATGATGAATGTCACAGTCGTCGAAATTTCGCGGTATTTCATCGCTGCCACCGTTTGGAAACGCCAGAACTTTCCACCATTGTTGAGAGAAGTTACGTTTCCCGTATAGTATGTTGGTTATTAAAAATAAGTTATTTTAATGCCTTCCCCTAACGACTAATTTCGATTACTTACGTGTCACTTGCGGTCAGTCACTATGATACTTACCTGTAGCAACTGAGACGCATTTGATAACGGCCACCTAGTCCTACTGGCTCATTACTGCCCAGCCCAAACGGCTAAGGGCGGCAATTTGAAAATTGGAGAATGTGTTTCTTTTATACTGTAGGCGTCGGTTTTCGAAATCCCACCCCTAAAGGAATGTAACAGACGATGAAATGTTTTTCAAAAATATGTCGCTATTAAAGTCATTTTGAAGGTAAACCTACATAAATTGATGCTTGTTTTCTCTGTCAGAAATACAGAAATACATGTTTCAGAATTTTTCGAAATTTTACCCATATGGGGGTGACACAATGACTAAAATTGTTTTTGAAAATAAATAATTATTGGAGAACTACTTAAGTATTTTTAAAACTATACTTCTAAAAATTGGTAATTGACTTCTCGGTTACAAATGAAAAATAATTATGTGTCTCACTGTTTTTGGAAATTAAACCCACTAATGGGGTGAAATATTTCATTGCGTAAGGATTTTTAATGTCAAATCTATGAAAATATGAGTTTGGCTACACGACTAAAAATAAAAGTCGTGTTCCACTGTTTTTGGAAATTGAAGCCCTATGGGGTAAAATAGGACATGAAAGTTTTTATGGAAATATTTCAATATACAAGGGTTTTTAAGGCTAAAGCTATGAAAATTTGTATTCGGCTTCTATTTTAGAAATAGAAAACATACATTTCACTGTTTTTGGAAATTCAATTCCTAAGTGGGTGAAAGAGGTAGTTAAGTGTTTTGCGAATTTCTTTCATTGTGTCAGCATTTTTAAACTTAAATCTTCGGGAACTGATCTTTGGGAATGAAAAAATACATGTTCCACTGTTTTTGGAAATTCTTGTTCCCACCGGGGTGAAATAGGGCCATACTGATTCACTGACTCTTCAACACCCAAGCCAAACCACTAAGGATAGAAACTAAAAACTTGTAGAGGGTGTAGCACCGTTTAAGAAGGGACTGTTAGAAATTCGACTCCTAAGGAGATGAAAATCAGATTTTTTAAAGTATTTCGTTATGCAAGGAAATCTGAAGTAAAATCCTTAAAGAATGAGATTTTCACTCTGCAGCGGAGTGTGCGCTGATTTGAAACTTCCTGCCAGATTAAAACTGTGTGCCGGACAGCAACTCGAACTCGGGATCTTTGCCTTTCGCAGGCAAGTGCTCTACCAACTGAGCTACCCAAGCACGACTCACGCCGCGTCCACACAGTAAAGTTTGGAAGGTAGGAGACGAGGTACCGGCGGAAGTAAAACACATACACTGCGGAAAAGAATATCTGGTAACGGTAGAACTGATGTTTTATCAATATGCAAGCATTCAACCAACCGATTGCAATTTCAGTCACTGACGGAATTTGGTCACGTGGCAATAGCGACTTGTTATATAATTAGAGACGTAAAAGCCACCTTGCCGCACCCGTAGTGAAAATCGTAAATAGGTAACTTGTTTTCCCATTTTTTGCCATGCAAACCCAATCAGCAAGAATAAGTATATTTAGGTAACATTCTTCTCTCTTCCTGTTAACTGACATGAGTGTGGATTCTTGTTGAAACTTTGTATTTATTACGTAACTCTTTTCCCATGTCTTACTGTCTTTTATTTACACTAGAAAATATGCTTGGAACCCGAAACACAGATCGTGTGAAACATAAAATTAAAAAAATATTCAAACGTGTATTGTCATGCAATTTTTTTTTTTCGTTGCTTCTGACCAGCCTCCTTCTCGTATGGTTAGTTAGGTTGTCCACGTCAGCGGACTTGTGGTCTGTTTTAACAACATTAACATTTTATTAGATACGATAAAAAATATAGTGCAACAGTTGAATATTGCAAAACATCAACCCGACTGTAGAGTAAGCGACAGGTTATCGGATATATAAGGTCTTCATCCACTGTCTGTCTTCTAGGTGCCTATATTACTTGAATTGTCCTTTATGTAAGCCACTTTTTTAAGGGTACGAAAATAGATCGGTGCTTACCATACCCTGTACCGGTCTGTTACCTATTTATTAATACCATAACCCAGTGTCATCAGTTTTCAATGATTGTGTTATGGGTCGGAAGAAAATCTGTTCACCACAATTACGAGTTAGCCCTCTGTCACTCTCATTCTCTTATATTGTAGCACGTGGTCGTCAAAAGGGATCACGTGGTACTAGGAACACAGTAAGGTCTAACTGTTAGTGTTTCAACGACCAGTAGATCCAGTTTCGCAAATTTAGAGAGTACGACTGTTGGTTGCATCTTTACCACCACCCTTCTCTCTCCGTGGTCAGAGCGGCCGGTGCTCCAGTAGAGTCCATTGCCGTACCTGTGGTCGTCGCGGTGTTGCAGTAGTCCGTGAGGAACTTCTCAAGAGTGAAGAGCGACAGGTGTAGGTTGCTCATGATCTGCACAGGGTCGCCGTCTTTCCACAGGAGCACCACGTCATCAGTCTTCCAACCATCTGCAACATAATGACTCGTGAAAAAACTTCTGAGAAACTTGACTCGCTAGGAACTGGCGAAGACATTCCACAATGACCTTAGTATACTGCCTTGAGAATTCTTTTCTTAAGTTCAACTCTTTCTGTGCCACTGAAAAGGTCACTCGTAGGGTTATTAAACAGTGTCAGAAATAGATAGCCTATTGGCTTGCCTGACAATCAGATTCATTCATCTCCTTCTGCCTCTCCAGGTTTAGGCCTAGAGCTTATCCACGTCCCAACATCTCATCCTTGGTATTGTCTGCCCCCGGTAGCTGAATGGCCAGCGTGGCCCGTGTTCAATTCCCGGCTGGGTCGGGCATTTTTCTACGCCTAGGGACTGTGTGTTGTGCTGTCCTCATCCTATCATCCTCATCGACTGCAGGTCGCCGAAGTCGCGTCGAATTGAAAGATCGGCACCCGGCGAACGGCCTGCCCGACACAGAGAGAGAGGGGGGAGGGGGGGGGGCGCTAGTCGTACGATTAAATAAATAACTCCTTGGTATTTCCAAACTTCTCTTCCCCCATGGTTTATAACCCATTGCTAGTTTAGGAAGTCTTTGTGCTGACGTACGAAATAGATATTATCTCCATTTTTCTTTGTATTGGATTGCCTTTTGGGTTACTCGTTGTATTCTCAATTCTTCGCTCTGTACTTCATTTCTAATTTTGTCTTCCCCATTGCAGCCTTTCACAGATCTTATAAATTTGGTTTTCAATGCTGCTAGTTGCCGTAAGTCTTTATTTCTCAAATTCAAACTTCCTGCCCCATATAATAAAGTATGAATGGCCATGACTTTACAAAATTTCAGTTCTGTCTTTTGCATTGTTTTGCCCTAATTGTCCTTCTAATTGTTCCACATATACGCTGATAAGAATTACTTTTTTCTGTATATACATATCTTGATCGTATGATATTTCACACCCTAAGTACTTAAAATGGGCTACCTGTTCTATCGGTTTATTATTGAGGACTATTTTTCTTCTTACTGGATGAATCTCTAAAAAGGCCACGTTTTTAGTTTTATTTATAGGTACTGACCAATTGTAACTCTCTATCGGTACAATATAATTTAGGGTATTGATTGTATACAAGTATTTTATTTCGTAATTTGGTTAATACATTTACTGAAATGCACAATGAAGCTGGTGGAAATCAAATAGTCACTAAATTCAGGTGGAAGGAGGCAAAATAATTTCTATACAACATAAAACCAATAATAAAAGGTAAAGTAACTAACATTAATTAATATTATTTGATCTGGCGCAATCTGCCACCCATTTTGAACAGAACGAAATATTTCCTTGCTTGTGGAAATCGATCACAATTTACTGCAACCCTGTGATACTTTATAGTAATTACACTTCAAGGTGCATGT
Organism: Schistocerca gregaria; assembly: GCF_023897955.1. Classification (NCBI taxonomy): domain Eukaryota; kingdom Metazoa; phylum Arthropoda; class Insecta; order Orthoptera; family Acrididae; genus Schistocerca; species Schistocerca gregaria. Next base: position 785,690,222 of record NC_064920.1, on the reverse strand, counting down.
CTGTCATTTTTGTTAACACATATATGAATGAATGAATGAACGAACAAGTGTTGTTTTCTTTGTTTTGTTTTTTTATTGTTGCATGTGGACTGGTTGTGGTTGCATTCCAGACATTCCAGTACCTGTAACAGTCTTGTATAGCTGGCGTCAATGAATGTTGCATTGTGTAGCGTCCTGTTTGTACTGTTAATGACAGATGGCAGCAGATCTTTACGTCGCTATTCGAAGTACAAACAGCCGTGGACAGTGTCACATTAACTTCGATGGAACACTGCAGAAAGATATCGAATTTAACCGAGGGCTATGGCATAGAGCCTTGTGATCAGGAATCACCTCCTTCTCTTTCTGGGCAAACACTGATGATGAAAGTAGTTTCATTACATTGATTAGAAACGGCTGTCTCCACGTCGACAGCTATCACACTAGCGTGAGGACGCTTTCTCAGTTGTGGAGACAAATTTAACCGTAACAGTAATTTACAAATCCATATATCTGTACTGAAGTTAAAAGCAATCATCTTTGGCTTAAATTGGTATAAAAGATAAAGACCAAAGAAAGGCCCCTGAATAACTTTGCTATTGTCGGAGAACTTTCTTGTGCGATAAACTGTTTAAATCGTTAAATAAATAAGTGACTATCAACGCTCGAGGAGAGCCAAGTGATGTCAGAGCGACACCATTTTTACGTGACTGTTCACATTCCCGAAGACGTACAGGGTGATTTAAAAAGAATACCACAACATTAAAAATGTGTATTTAATGAAAGAAACATAATATAACCTTCTGTTATACATCATTACAAAGAGTATTTAAAAAGGTTTTTTTTTCACTCAAGTTCAGAGATGTTCAATATGGCCCCCTACAGACACTCGAGCAATATCAACCCGATACTCCAACTCGTTCCACACTTTCTGTAGCATATCAGGCGTAACAGTTTGGATAGCTGCTGTTATTTCTCGTTTCAAATCATCAATGGTGGCTGGGAGAGGTGGCCGAAACACCATATCCTTAACATACCCCCATAAAAAAAAGTCGCAAGGGGTAAGAGCAGGGCTTCTTGGCGGCCAGTGATGAAGTGCTCTGTCACGGGCTGCCTGGCGGCCGATCCATCGCCTCGGGTAGTTGACGTTCAGGTAGTTACGGACAGATAAGTGCCAATGTCGTGGCGCTCCATCCTGCTGAAATATGAATTATTGTGCTTCTTGTTCGAGCTGAGGGAACAGCCAATTCTCTAACATCTCCAGATACTGGATGTGTGCTACATTTTCATCACTCGTTCTCGGCCGTCCAGAACTTTTCCCTTTGCACAAACACCCATTCTCTGTAAACCGTTTATACCAACGTTTAATACACCACCTATCAGGAGGTTTAACACCATACTTCGTTCGAAATGCACGCTGAACAACTGTCGCCGATTCACTTCTGCCGTACTCAATAACGCAAAAAGCTTTCTATTGAGCGGTCGCCATCTTAGCATCAACTGACGCTGAGGCCTAATCAACAGCGCCTCAAGCGAACAAATGTACAACTAAATGAAACTTTATAGCTCCCTTAATTTGCCGACAGGTAGTGCTTAGCTCTGCCTTTTGTCGTTGCAGAGTTTTAAATTCCTAAAGTTGTGGTATTCTTTTTGAATCACCCTGTATTTCTCCCGGAGAATTAGTGTGCTGTGAAAATTGACCACACGAATAATTCAGAAAAAATACTGTTTCGGTAATATGAACACACACGTCTGATTTGTGTTGAGGTACAATTTAGCTCGTCACATGAGTAGGAGCGAAAAAATGGAGAACGTCACAAAGAATCAAATTGAAATATGAATTATGTCCACTTTGTCTTCTGTTATAAGACCGACTGCAGTTACACAGGCGGTATGCGACGTGCTATTTGCGAAATTAGTGAACGATATTCATCGCGCAACTGAAAAGAGCGAAAAATATAAACGGACGATATAGCTCACACTTATAGGATTGCTTGCAAAAATAAAAATAAATAAAAATCAAGAGAGAGTATCCGGGTGGATATCGTCACAATAGCCCATTCAGAACATGCTGCAAGGAAAAGGAAATTGTAGGCAAAGTATCTTTACTTATGACCATGTTGCTTAATTTCTGGGTTGTTGTACGAAAAGGTATTTCATGGAGTATCAAAGCAGCTTGCGAATGCACATGTTCTATTTCGCGTAGGAAAGACCCCGCACCTGAGCATACAGTATATTTTTAGAAACTAAATATCGATTACATGCTCTGATGATAGTAACTGAACATGTTAGTGGTGATAGGCGAGGTGGAGAGCTATTGAATCACCTGGTGAATACTAACTCATGAGGCGGCCCGCACAGCGTAAATGAATGAGCGAATAGAATACCAGCAGGAGGAACTGACTGCTTTGTTGCGACTCATCTGGTGATAAGTCATTAGAGTGGAGCCGAGAAGAACCGGGAAAAGGCGACCGAGCCACTGAAGGACCGTCCCCACTCTTCCCGGTAAATGATAGTGAACGTTTACAGACGTACAGTACAGCTGAACCGGATAGTATGTACTACAAAATAGCTATGCACGCGATCACTTCTGTACAGTCGACCGAAGTAAGACTGAACTTAGATTACTTGCAGATGAGCAAGAGTGCATATCACAGCGTTTGTGTGAGCCAGCACACACGTTTTAGATACAGAGCTCTCACTTCGTCAAACGTGTTGTCGAAGCACGAAAGTCGCTTGTGTTGTTGTTTACGTTGTACTAATTTCTAGTGCACTTCGTTGTGTACTTTTTTCACATAATATTTTCGTTATCAACATCATTCAGGTTAGGTCATTGTCTGGAAGGTGAAGAGTAGCTAGTGCGGAGATTGAGGAAAGCCAGACTCTGTTTATACAAAACTGATGGCTAAGCTAAAATATTTCAAATCCCACACTGAGGAGTTTACACAATTTTCAAAGAACTTGTTGCAAGACGAAACAAATGTAGCTAGCATTACAGAAATCCGGACTTCTGCAGATGGTGTTCTCCTACCTTTTTTGTTGTACTCCCATATGATGTTCTGAAGGGCCCCAAGATACTGTTAGAAGATGGAGAACCCAGACAGAAAATAAACATAACATGAAGATAAGTTGTTAATGATTTTTCTTAAACTTTTTCAAAAAGTGAACATCTTGAAGACGTATTGAAAATAATTTCTTGTACATGAAGTTATTTACAAAATAACGAATAGTAGTGTGGTATCGATAGTTAAGATGCCACGGCTTAGGTTGGCACTACGACAGACACCGACGACAGCGCCCTCTAGCCTATCGGTCCTGACGAAGTGTTCGATTCTTCTGAATTGTCCTGCATGTTTATTGATTCGCAAGATAAGGAATTAGCTGATGGTTTTCCAGTGGATTTTCGTCCCATTGCTTCCTCGACAGCTGCCGACGCTTCTCTGCAGATTCTTTTGCAGTATATTCGTACTGAATAGCCTCAATTTGCTTCGCAGATTCACGATCCACTTGTTCGACGTTACCTTGCGCATCGTCACAACCTGTCTGTACACCACGGTGTCACCTTGTTACGAACTGACAATGATCAGTCTCGTGTGGTTGTACCTCGTTCGTTGCAGTCGGAAATCCTTCGTTTACTGCACGCTGGTCATTGGGGCATCGTGCGGACGAAGCAATTAGCGCGTCGTCACTGCACTTGGGTCGGCTTTGATAAACAAATTGAGAATTTGCTTGCTAATTGTCGCTCTTGCTCGGAGCATCAATCTGCTCCCCGCCAGCGCTTCTTTGCGTGGCCGACTCATACTGCGACTTGGCGGCGCCTTCATATTGATTTTGCATGTCCATTCTGGGACACACGCTGTTTGCTAGTTATTGATGCGTACAGCAATTTCCCTTTTGTTGTCCCTATATCTTCTACGTCTGGTAGTAGTACTCGGGCTTTGACGTCTATTTTTTGCATTGAGGGCCATCCTGAAGTTATTGTCTCCGACAGCAGCCCCCAATACGTGTCCTCAGTTTCAAGCGTTCTGTGCTGCTAATGGCATTCGCCATCTGACCTCTGCCCCATTCCATCACCAGTCGAACGGCGAGGCTGAACACTTTGTGCCTACGTTTAAGTCGCAGATGAGCAACTTGCGCACCACACACTCTCGCGAGCGCCAGCTCTGGACTTTCCTTGGTTCCTATCACTCCCAGCCACGCGGCACCCGTTCCCCAGCGAAATTACTACACGGCCGCGTCCATTGGTCGCTCCTGCAGCTATTCCACCCGCCACCGCGCACTCCCGTTGCTTCGCCTTGTTCGTGCTTGGCGCCGCATGATTTGGTGTTGTCTCGCATTTTCTCTGGCAGGCAGCGCTGGGAGCAGGGGCGCATTCTTCACCCGCTTGGTCCCGCCTTATTTCTCATTTCTGACCCCTCCGGCACTGTCAAGCGACACCGGAACCAGATTCGTTTGTGCCGCCCTCGGTTTTCTGCCGCTGGTTGTTTCCCGACAGAATTGGAGGCTTCGCCTTGGGCGCGCCTGCCGCCATCGCCGCTGCCGGTCCGGTCACCTGCATTGGCCGAGCACCTCTTGCCGCCGCCGCCGCCGCGTTCCTCCGCGGTGCCGGAACCGATGGACGCTGAGGCTATCATCACGCCGCCGCCGCCCCTAGAGGTCGTAGCTCCGCTTCCTCATCCGAGCATACCCAGTAGCGGTGCGCGGCTTGGGCACGTTTCCCACGGGGCGTTTTCCTCACCGCCTCGCGAGCAATTCGGGGTCGCAGGTGGACAGCGCGTCCCGGCAGTTCTGCTGTCTTCCCCTCAGCTGCGCCGCCCTTGGCTCCCTCCACCCGCCGTCGGAAACCATATTCAACAACGGTCCCTCATTTCAGGGGGAGGGATGTATTATCGATAGCTACGATGCCACGGCTTAGGTTGGCACTAGGACACCGACGACAGCGCCCTCTAGCCGGCGCTGGAGAGCTCTACGAACATCGCTACAGATTCTCCCCATTTCATCGAGAGCAGACGGCCGGGACACTTCACACCTCATTCCAAGTTATGTATTCATTTTGCTGTAGTAAAGGTGATTTAAATTCATACTGCAGTACCGACCTCTATTACCTTTTCCTGCTCCTACCTAAGCGCCGCCTTCTAGGTGGGATACAAAATGTAGAATGCCAGAAAAACACACTAGAGTGCAAAACGCGAACGGGTGAAAGTAACTTTAGCATAATCAAACACTGCCAAGTTACATAACTTGATGAAACTTGAAGCATACATAGAAAAAACTGCTGCAGTATAATAGAGAATGTAAGTGAAGAAATAAGCTGTGAGAAGAAAGGGTATGACACTTTTATTCAAAGACAATAATTCCGCTGAAGCCCACTGTGATTAATGATGATCCCCTGGACATTACAGAAAACGGGACGTGGTTCTCGATAGGGTGAGTGGTCACCAGTGGTCGCAATACATGTTGCGCACCGTGCTCTCTCTTCGGCCTCGAAGTTGGGAGTTCTTGTGGTAGGGCGTTTCATTCCTCCAACAGCGCGGTTGACAACTGCAGGCTAATCGTTGGTGCCCGTGGACTTGCTGCAATGGCTCCCCAATGCATCCCACTCATTCTCTATTATAATGCAGCAGTCCATTCACCGCATATCCTCTCTTCCCAAGAGGTCCTCCACCTGGACTGCTCGATGCAATCGCGAATTATCGTCCATAAAAATGAAATCAGACCAGAATTGATGCACATGGGAAGGGAGCACAGACTCATCATAATGTTAATGGTAAGTGTACCGTGTTTAAAGATTTGGAGATACGTATGCCCATGCAACATTATGCAGCACCTAGTCGGACAAAACGGTCTTATTCGAGAATGCGTGATGTGCTTTGATATGACGAGAGTTGGGAACAGGTAATGGAAGCAGGGACATAGTGTAACATGATGGTTCTTGTGATGCAGTTGGTACATTGGCATAATGTTGAATGGCCACACGTATCTTAGAATGTACTTGTAGCTATATTCCACTTCTTTCTTTATAATCTATATTGTTTGATTAAAATAGTTATGTGTTCCTGTTACCCTCCAAAGCACACAGTTTACCGACATTTTTGATTCATCATTTCCCTCTTCCAACATAAATTTCACGGCATTACGTATAATCATTTGTGTCTGATTACGCAGAACTTTCCTTGGATCTATGGTTCACGAAGACTGCAGAGCCGTGCTATGTAGTAAAGAGACAGCACTGAGATCACTCAGCGCTTAGGTTGGGAAGTATCAGCCAGCTGAGGTGGCCGCTCCTTCGGAATAAAGGGATGGGCTCGCCCAGCGCTCAGGACGAGAATACGACTCTTCACTGGGATCAAGTTATTTTGTGCGAGTTCTAAATGTCTGAATTTTCGTAGATAATTTTCTTCAGGCTAAACCATATTTACTTACAGGACTTAATGTCCAGCAGCATCGTTGTCATGTTATTATATACGAGGGTTGGAACTTTAATATTGGCAACTATTTGTTTACAGCTCGTACAAAATAGATACGTGTTTCAAAGTTTTAACTGACCTTCATAGTAGTCACCAGAATTGAGTATAACCCGATGTAGAAGTCCTAGGATAATCTTAGCAGTGCCAGTTGTGTTGACAGTTCGAGCGGCGCGGTGTATTGCCTGGCGAATTTGTAGTAGTTCTGAAGCGAATGCCGTGAACTGTTTCCTTCACTTTAGAAATAGTTGAACTCACGAGGGCTTAATTCAGTGGAGTGCAGTAGGTTGTATAGCACTTAGCAGCCCCATCAGTCAAACAAATCAGTAAAAGCTTTCATTGTACGTGCTTGAGATTGTCCTGCAAATGGTCAGGTCCTGCAGAAAGTGTCATCACTTCTGTCTCTAAGCTGGCTGTAGGTTGTTTTCAAAAAATGAACAGCATAGAGACAGAAAAAATGGTTCAAATGGCTCTGAGCGCTATGCGACTTAACTTCTGAGGTCATCAGTCGCCTAGAACTTAGAACTAATTGAACCTAACTAACCTAAGGACATCACACACATCCATGCCATAGGCAGGATTCGAACCTGCGACCGTAGCGGTTGCCTGGCTCCAGACTGTAGCGCCCAGAACCGCACAGCCACTCCGGCTGGCCTAGAGACAGAAGTGATGACACTTTCTGCAGGACATGACCATCATTTTGCATGTCTATGCTCAAGCACCTACAGTGTAAGGTGTTACTGATTTGACTAATGGGACTGCTAAGTGTTGTACCACCTACTGCACTCGCCTGACTTAAGCCCTCCTGAGCTCAACTCTATTTCTTAAGCGAAAGAAACACTTCACGGCATTCGCTTCAGAAATGCTGCAAATTCGTCGGGCAATAGAACGCGCCACTCGAACTGTCAACACAGGTGGCACTACTAAGATTATCCTACGACTTCGACATCGCTGGCAACTGGTTATACTTAATTCTGGAGACTACTCTGAAGTTCAGTAAAACTTTGAAACACGTATCTATTTTGTAAGAGCTGTAAACAAATAGTTGCCAGTATTAAAGTTCCAACTCTCGTGTAGCTGTACTCATGCATGCAAAGAATAATTGTAAGATCCATTATTCTAAATGACATAACGTATCTGGCAATGTTGAGACCTGTGGGATAAGAGACATCAACTGGCCCAGAGATGGACCTCGGCATGGTCCAGCATGAGACTGCCCGAATCAATTATCTACAAGCAGACAGCCTTTGCTCTTGTGTACCCAGCGAACACTACTCGCCACTTCGTCACAGTCACTATGTTTATCACCAGTTTAGAATCTGTCAGGATCATCCTGAGATCGTGGACCTCAGTTCAATTACAAGCTGTTTGTCACTGTAAATTCCACTGAAGCCACTAATGGCCTTTGTTCCATGTTCTAATTTCTACCCTCTGTGTTTGTTTTGCTTTTTAATTTTAACACTGGACCAAAAATTGTTATTCATTAGTATTCATTTAACTGCAGTCCTAGAAAGCAGCTGAATTGGCTTAGACTTTTGTGAAAACTGAGTAAAACTGTTTATTACTAAACTGTGTTGATCAGTTTTTAAGAGCATGCTGCAACATACCATTCTGTATTTTGATAGGCAGCATCTTTAAAGAAACCATAGTCTGCGTAGATTTCTTAACAAGAAATGTCACTTGTCATGTTATGGCTCCTAATGTCAGCAGTGATAGATGTCGTTCTGAGGTAGAGGAAAAAAGCATGCTATTCGGACTATGAAGCATTGGCCAGGCAATAAGTGGAACTTTTCCTCGGACAATTCCACCCCATTTATCTTCAGTTATTGTTTGTCTAGTTGTCTGGTGGACGAGATGGGGGCACACACTGTGTTTTCATCTCTAGGACATGGCAGTATCCAGTGTTGGTGGTTGAAGGGGTCTATCAAACTGACTGTTCGATAGGACATTGGACTTGTAGAAGAAACTGTTACTTAAGATTGTCCAGCAATGGTTTTAGGGGAAAAATTCTTAGAGAGTCTCTGTTTTATTTAATGGGAGAAAAGAGGTCGGAGGCAACAGAATGGTGATTACCAACAAATAATTCGACTGATGAATTAAAAATACAAGCTGGGCAATCAGATGCAAGGAGACGACATGGAGAGAAAATTTTTGCAAGGCAACGAGAGATCTTCCTGATGCGTGTCATTTCAGTGTCAGCATTTCAATATCTACTGGGGGACAGGTCTGTACTTTATTTCTGAGTGAGACGACTATCATCTGGACTCATTGCTGATAGACGCCTGCCCTTCAAAGACATCATGTTTACGCCAGTGACCGTTAAACTTTCTTATTTAAACTATTGCAATTTCGGCCTTAGGCCATTATCAAGTGCAGATGTTTTGGCCTTAGGCCATGTCAGATTTATGCACGCTGGCACATTTATATGTCGTCGTCATTTGTAGTTATGAAAAGTTAATTACCTGCCCTTCAGTTCGGCTGCCACGTGCAGCACCTGCAAATTCTGTCAATCCATGTGTGCTGTGCCACAAGTCACCCAACATCTCAGCCGTCATTTACTATCTGGTAGTGACATTCAAAAATGTGTTGGTTGTCCCAGTGTTACCAAAATCCTAGAATACTGGCACTGAGATTTTAACTAAAACAATGAGCATATCTTTCCCATTCGAACTGTAATGTGAAGTAAAATGTTAATTTTGCTACAAAAATTTCTGCAAAGGCTAACTGTAGTCAACCAGTGTAGTTGTGGTTTCAGAGATATTTAGTCGACATAAAAGGTTTGTAATGCACTGGATTTATATTCATGTGCATGGGGCACCTAATCTTTTCATTTGTTGTCCGTTGCTTATGTTACCCTTAATTGCAAATATTTTATATTATGAAATGTAAGTAACGATAATTAATGACCGATGTGAGATTCAATGAAATTTGTCATCACATAAATTAACTTGTGCTTTGGGGCCTAGTTAACGGCTAAACTATGTAAAATTGTGCTTTACATGAGACTTTGACAACTAAAGCTGCCACTAAAATGTTTGTTAGTCACGCTACTGAAGCAACGACTTAGCTCTGGACTTAAACCGCTAGCTAAAAACGATAAAACATTACCAATCTTTAAAAATCTTGTTCAGCTTTCTGATTTTTATGACACGTAAATCGTACTATTGGGCTCCATCATAATAATGGGCCTGTTCCTGATGCTTGCTACTTATTTTAACAGCAGTACTCCCCTAAATGCATGTGGTTTCACAAGCACTAAATTTTTCGCAGTAATCTTAAAAGTATTTCAATGTGCTGTAGATGTTACAATATGTGGAAAGCGAGATGAAGCGTGGAATCAACGTTAATGGACAAATAGACTTTTGAAGAAAGGCATTGTGATTGTTTAATGTTCCCTCAACCATTATAAGAAATATGAAATAACATAAAAGCTCCAAAAAAGTGGTCTACAAAAATAAAATCCTACAACATGTAATATACGCCACACTTACAGGATCCCATCATTAGGGAGCACACTTGGACGTCATGTGGGTACCTCCTCAGATCCATTGGGCAGGACAGCGTCATCGAGATTCTGCAAGAAATATGGCATGCAATCAGTTTCGTGTAAAATATATATGATAAAATGGTGCTGACTAAAATGATGGCAGTTATGACACTATTGTGTGAAAATGGTTTGTTTCGAAAACTGAAAAGGAAGACTGACACAGCATTATTGATTTGTCTTAACTTTTAATGTTGGAAATTCTTAGAGAATTACGTGAAAGTGATACAGTTATTATTGTACATAAAATTCTGTACTGGTGCCCTTGTGCATGTACAACATTTAAATACATTAGGACCCTTCCCCCACTTAAAAATCTGCAGTTAATATGTTGCACCATAAATCTCAATGGTAACTGTCTTCAAGCTCCTGTAAAGAGAAGCATAGTGATGATGACATCTACAACATCTCCTCTGCGTGGTAGAGGCCTGTTGAATAGCATAAATACAATATAATTATACTATCGAATATTTGAAGGCAGATTTCAAGGCATATAGCAGTCTACAATGTCTATACTTCTAAGTACTTGGTTGACTGAAGTTATTGTTGCAGGTTCACGTGTTGATTTCGGAGGTTTGGAGGCATTTTGAACAGGATTATTTCAGAAGAGCCGATGCGGAACAAGATCGGGTGACAAGCTGCCTAACATTAATACAAGAGGCAGTGCCGTAACTAAGGTTTTGAACACCCCCCCCCCCCCTCCTCCCTCCTGCATATAAATTTTTTGGGCCTTTGTTTCGTAACAAACCTTCAAAGAATAAATATGAAAAATTTGACTTTCACACACCATAATTAAGCTTGAAAGTGAAATAAACTGATCTATTGGTGCGCTCCTTGTAGAAAATCGCCTTCAGTTTTGTGAAGTGAGGCTACATGCTAAGGAACACACATTTTTCCAGCTCTCCAACGTGTGGCGCTGAAAAACACTTTTAGACAACGTCGTGCAAGTGAAGAGAACGATATTTTTCAGTTTCAGTGAACGCTTACAAAAGCTAAAGCACCCAACCTACACTACAGTATTGAGTTTCTACGAAACGTTTTGATTAGTTGCAATTTAGAAAATGATCTTTCTTTCATAGCAGAAATGACTATGAAAGTCATATACAATGGTACAGCTGAAGAGTTGTGCATACATCACATAGACCACCAGCGAGGAATGTTTTCAACACACAAACATTTTTCGATATCTGTAATTGACAATAAGTTTCCAATCTTTTCTAATTCTTTCGACATATTAGTTTTTATGCGAATAAGTTCATTTGAAAGATTTATAGTAAAATCTGAGGCGTATTTTTTAGCCATTTCTTCTCCTCTTTTCTCTCTCTAGCTTAAAATGCCTCCCCCCATGAACCATGGACCTTGCCGTTGGTGGGGAGGCTTGCGTGCCTCAGCGATACAGATAGCCGTACCGTAGGTTCAACCACAACGGTGGGGTATCTGTTGAGAGGCGAGACAAACGTGTGGTTCCTGAAGAGGGGCAGCAGCCTTTTCAGTAGTTGCAGGGGCAACAGTCTGGATGATTGACTGATCTGGCCTTGTAACAATAACCAAAACGGCCTTGCTGTGCTGGTACTGCGAACGGCTGAAAGCAAGGGGAAACTACGGCCGTAATTTTTCCCGAGGGCATGCAGCTTTACTGTATGATTAAACGATAATGGCGTCCTCTTGGGTAAAATATTCCGGAGGTAAAATACTCCCCCATTCGGATCTCCGGGCGGGGACTGCTCAAGATGACGTCGTTATCAGGATAAAGAAAACTGGCGTTCTACGGATCGGAGCGTGGAATGTCGGATACCTTAATCGGGCAGGTAGGTTAGAAAATTTAAAAAGGGAAATGGATAGGTTAAAGATAGATATAGTGGGAATTAGTGAAGTTCAGTGGCAGGAGGAACGAGACTTCTGGTCAGGTGACTACAGGGTTATAAACACAAAATCAAATAGGGGTAATCTAGGAGTAGGTTTAATAATGAATAGGAAAATAGGAATGTGGGTAAGCAACTACAAACAGCATAGTGACCGCATTATTGTGGCCCAGATGGATACGAAGCCCACACCTACTACAGTAGTACAAGTTTATATGCCAACTAGCTCTGTAGATGACGAAGAAATTGATGAAATGTATGATCAAATCAAAGAAATTATTCAGATAGTGAAGGGAGATGAAAATTTAATAGTCATGGGTGACTGGAATGCGGTAGTAGGAAAAGGGAGAGAAGGAAACATAGTAGGTGAATATGGACTGGGGAAAAGAAATGAAAGAGGATGCCGCCTGGTAGAATTTTGCACAGAGCACAACTTAATCATAGCTAACACTTGGTTCAAGAATCATAAAAGAAGGTTGTATACATGGAAGAAGCCTGGAGATACTGGCAGGTTTCAGATAGATTATATAATGGTAAGACAGAGATTTAGGAACCAGGTTTTAAATTGTAAGACATTTCCAGGGGCAGATATGGACTCTGACCACACTCTATTGGTTTTGACCTGTAGATTAAAACTGAAGAAATTGCAAAAAGGTGGGAATTTAAGGAGATGGGACATGGATAAACTAAAAGAACCAGAGGTTGTACAGAGCATAAGGGAACAATTGACAGGAATGGGAGAAAGAAACACAGTAGAAGAAGAATGGGTAGCTTTGAGTGATGAAGTAGTGAAGGCAGCAGAGGATCAAGTAGGTAAAAAGACGAGGGCTAGTAGCAATCCTTGGGTAACAGAAGAAATATTTAATTTAACTGATGAAAGGAGAAAATATAAAAATGCAGTAAATAAAGCAGGCAAAAAGGAATACAAACGTCTCAAAAATGAGATCGACAGGAAGTGCAAAATGGCTAAGCAGGGATGGCTAGAGGACAAACGTAAGGATGTAGAGGCTTATCTCACTAGGGGTAAGATAGATACTGCCTACAGGAAAATTAGAGAGACCTTTGGAGGTAAGAGAACCACTTGTATGAACATCAAGAGCTCAGATGGAAACCCAGTTCTAAGCAAAGAAGGGAAAGCAGAAAGGTGGAAGGAGTATATAGAGGGTCTACACAAGGGCGATGTACTTGAGGACAATATTATGGAAAAGAAAGTGGATGTAGATGAAGATGAAATGGGAGATACGATACTGCGTGAAGAGTTTGACAGAGCACTGAAAGACCTGAGTCGAAACAAGGCCCCCGGAGTAGACAACATTCCATTGGAACTACTGACGGCCTTGGGAGAGCCAGTCCTGACAAAACTCTATCATCTGGTGAGCAAGATGTATGAGACATGCGAAATACCCTCAGACTTCAAGAAGAATATAATAATTCCAATCCCAAAGAAAGCAGGTGTTGACAGATGTGAAAATTACCGAACTATCAGTTTAATAAGTCAAAGCTGCAAAATACTAACGCGAATTCCTAACAGACGAATGGAAAAACTAGTAGAATCCGACCTTGGGGAAGATCAGTTTGGATTCCGTAGAAATGTTGGAACACGTGAGGCAATTCTGATCCTACGACTTATCTTGGAAGCTAGATTAAGGAAGGGCAAACCTACGTTTCTAGCATTTGTAGACTTGGAGCAAGCTTTTTACAATGTTGACTGGAATACTCTCTTTCAAATTCTGAAGGTGGCAGGGGTAAAATACAGGGAGGGAAAGGCTATTTACAATTTGTACAGAAACCTAATGGCAGTTATAAGAGTCGAGGGACATAAAAGGGAAGCACTGGTTGGGAAGGGAGTCAGACAGGGTTGTAGCCTCTCCCCGATGTTATTCAATCTGTATATTGAGCAAGCAGTAACGGAAACAAAAGAAAAATTCGGAGTAGGTATTAAAATCCATGGAGAAGAAATAAAAACTTTGAGGTTCGCCGGTGACATTGTAATTCTGTCAGAGACAGCAAAGGATTTGGAAGAGCAGTTGAACGGAATGGATAGTGTCTTGGGAGGAGAATATAAGACGAACATCAACAAAAGCAAAACTAAGATAATGGAATGTAGTCGAATTAAATCGGGTGATGCTGCCGGAATTAGATTAGGAAATGAGACACTTAAAGAAGTAAAGGAGTTTTGCTATTTGGGGAGCAAAATAACTGATGATGGTCGAAGTAGAGAGGATATAATATGTAGACTGGCAATGGTAAGGAAAGCATTTCTGAAGAAGAGAAATTTGTTAACATCGAGTATAGAATTAAGTGTCAGGAAGACATTTCTGAAAGTATTTGTATGGAGTGTAGCCATGTATGGAAGTGAAACATGGACGATAAATAGTTTAGACAAGAAGAGAATAGATGCTTTCGAAATGTGGTGCTACAGAAGAATGTTGAAGATTAGATGGGTAGATCACATAACTAATGAGGAGGTATTGAATAAAATTGGGGAGAAGAGGAGTTTGTGGCACAACTTGATGAGAAGAAGGGATCGGTTGGTAGGATATGTTCTGAGGCATCAAGGGATCACCACTTTAGTATTGGAGGGCAGCGTGGAGGGTGAAAATGGTAGAGGGAGACCAAGAGATGAATACACTAAGCAGATTCAGAAGGATGTAGGTTGCAGTGGGTACTGGGAGATGAAGAAGCTTGCACAGAATAGAGTAGCATGGAGAGCTGCATCAAACCAGTCTCAGGACTGAAGACAACAACAACAGATTAAAATGGTGAAAAGGGTGTAAGAAAGAAAAATAATCATTAACATTCTGAAGACTGGTGAAATGATTGTGTAATTTTGTTGATATAAATATGAAAAGCATTAGAACTGTGGCCTCAGAAGACTATAGCGTATCCCTAACTCTAAGATCTGCAGAAAGCTCGTCCAAACATTTTACTTTAAATGGATATGCTTTGACGTCTGCTTTGGATTCAAGCTTCAAACTTTCGAAAGTACTTTCGCTTCTACAACAATATCAATATTATTTATTAAGGTGACTAAATTGTTTCTTACAGTTTGAAGTATTGGAGACGGAATCTCTACATCACCATTATGAGCCGCGCGGGATTAGCCGAGCGGTCTGAGGCGCTGCAGGCATCATAGAATGTGCGGCTGGTTCCAGCGGAAGTTCAAGTCCTCCCTCGGGCATGGGTGTGTGTGTTTGTTCTTGGGATAATTTAGATTAAGTAGTGTGTAAGCTTAGGGACTGATGACTTTAGCACTTAAGTCCCATAAGATTACACACGCGCACACACACACACACACACACACACACACACACACACACACACCAATATGGGACTGCAGTGGTTTGGAAACTAGCTTCATATTTTCCAAAATCTGACTTTTTAAGTTTGAGACGCAGGACAAAATCAAAAGTTTCCATATTTTTACTAAATTACAAGCTTCTTTCCCCTTTTTTCTTATGCTTCAAAATCCCATACGACAGACACTCAAAAATCGGTATGGAATTCTGTTTGATTGTTAACAACAAAATCTGGAAGAGCAATCGGCTGGGAACAGTTTCTTCAGAGTTGCTGTAAAACGTCTGTCATTTGCAACAGATTCGTTTATTTGTTTAGAACGATGGAAGCACTAAAGAAAACATTAATGCATTGTACATTATCATAAGACTGTTGCAGCTCCGCTACAATCTTCACGAAGTCATTTAGTACCATAATAAAGTTTTGTGTTGAACAATATGTAAATTCAGCATTTGGGACCTGTTCTTTGATACTTGACTGCAAAACTGAGTACTTGTCACTGACACATGAAGCATCATCATATCCTTGACCTCAGAACCTATTCACTCTCATTTTCTCTAAATCAGTTATTATTTCTTTTTCAGTATTCTCAGCATTTTGGTCCCATACCTCAGGGAATCTAAGAAACGATTACTTTACTTCAAACTCCTTTCTACCAGGTTTTCTTATATCTAAGTAGAAATATCTTACAACACTAAGTTGGTCCTTTCCCAACATCGGGGGGTAGGTCTTCAGTAAGTGAATAGAATGGATGCTCTTCATTTTCGCTAAAGATCCGTTCCAACAGAGAATCATTTAACAGTTGTCAAGTCGTTTTGAATTTGTGGGCTCACAATTTGTTTTCAAATTTTTATTTCATTTGAAAGAGGTGTCCTCAGAATAGGATCATACCTGAAGAGGTGGTCTATTAAATTAAGATATTGCAACTCTGATCCCCTATTTCACATTCACGATGGCTGTAGAAAGTAATTGTGCATAGAGTTAATGTCCTTGTTAGATCTATTGTTATAGAAATTGTAGCTTTCATTTGATCACGTCCTTCATCGAGAACTGTATTATTGGTTTCGCCATGTTTCCACATTCTGTAAGTAATACATGTATTTAAATGTGTAGCGCAAGTTTAATTTACTTTGACCTTGCCGCTCATTATTTATGCATCATGTCATCTCCAAATAAACAGCAGCTACACAGTGTACCGCACGATGATAGTGAAACGGAGTCTATTCCTGGTGGCCCGTTTTCAAATTGAACAGCACCAGAATTTACGCTCAGTTTATTTTCACAGCTGGTATCGTGTCCTCAAGGTACTCCCGAACTGTCAGAATATTCCCCCCTTTTCGTTATGCAGCGATATTAAGTACCACTTTACACTTTTAATCGTCAGACTTTTCTCCAATTTATCTGCTATTAGTAATTTTAATACATGTCTGATCTTGGCATTTAGCTGGTCACTTGAAGGTTGTATCGGTCTCCATTTTCTCTTTCGAACACCATTAAATATGACCTATTTCTACACATTGTGGTTTTAATTTAATGCAAACGTATAAGAACAGACTGCATTGAAAAAACCAATGGTAAGTTTTCATTAATCCAAGCAGAGTTGAAATGAGAAGAAAATAAACTGCATTACACGGATAACTAATAAACATAAGTGTTATGTCCGGATCATTTGCTCAGTAACACTACGTCTGCTATGGACATACAAATAAAAGCTAAGTGATTGTTAGTAGGATGGTCTGTTGCCAACACTAGGCGAAAGTAATACATAATGGAGGAGCGCATTCCAGAGCGGTAGCTGGTAAACCAGCCACTGCGTGTGCAGAAAAATTATACAGGTAGTGCTGGCCCTAGTGCATTCTTGTTGAAATTAAACCAAAATGGGTACGCAATGTGTGCTGGCACAGTTCTGTTTGCTTCTCCTTAACCCTAGATTGCTAAACCATCGTAAAATTTACGATTGCATTAGGGCATAAAACGGAACATTTGTACTTAATTTGGTGTGTAACGTACCACTGGATATCAAAAAATTGTAATTAACTAATGCAAACTTATAGATTATGACTTGCTTTGAATAAATTGGGCGTAGTGCAATTTACGATGGTTTGTTAGGAATATAACAGTATAACATTCCCTCCCCCTCCCCTCTTAGTTTTATGGGATTAATGAGTGTTCATGACCAAACTGAATATGCAAATATGTTTTTAAATGCACTGTGGGGCCGTTATTTACGCCACTCAAAGAGGGAAAGCAATATAAATGTATTTTTATTTGTTGTGTGGTCGACAATGATAACTGCGCTATATTAATTAATTTAATTATTTAAAATATTTACAAGTTTGTCTTAATGTTATTACTGCAGTCTACATCAGTAATACATAAAAAGAAGTCTGTACATCAATATGTTATGCATAAGGTAAGACTTTAAATGACTTGATATTTTCATAGTCGTTTATAAATATATTTTTATACAGATTCTTCTTTTGATATATGGATGTAACAACTGCTGTTTAGAAATTAATGCATTACGTGTAAAGTTTGCAAAATGTTCATGGATATACAGATCTCTAAACAATCTTTCACGTTTCATGAAAAATTACAATTTGAAAAATTGCTAGTGTGAAGGAAGCACAAATTGACAGTTTGCAATTATTTATTTTCGAAGTGCGTCCCCCAACCCTCTTTGGAAATACACTCCTGGAAATGGAAAAAAGAACACATTGACACCGGTGTGTCAGACCCACCATACTTGCTCCGGACACTGCGAGAGGGCTGTACAAGAAATGATCACACGCGCGGCACAGCGGACACACCAGGAACCGCGGTGTTGGCCGTCGAATGGCGCTAGCTGCGCAGCATTTGTGCACCGCCGCCGTCAGTGTCAGCCAGTTTGCCGTGGCATACGGAGCTCCATCGCAGTCTTTAACACTGGTAGCATGCCGCGACAGCGTGGACGTGAACCGTATGTGCAGTTGACGGACTTTGAGCGAGGGCGTATAGTGGGCATGCAGGAGGCCGGGTAGACGTACCGCCGAATTGCTCAACACGTGGGGCGTGAGGTCTCCACAGTACATCGATGTTGTCGCCAGTGGTCGGCGGAAGGTGCACGTGCCCGTCGCGGACCGCAGCGACGCACGGATGCACGCCAAGACCGTAGGATCCTACGCAGTGCCGTAGGGGACCGCACCGCCACTTCCCAGCAAATTAGGGACACTGTTGCTCCTGGGGTATAGGCGAGGACCATTCGCAACCGTCTCCATGAAGCTGGGCTACGGTCCCGCACCCCGTTAGGCCGTCTTCCGCTCACGCCCCAACATCGTGCAGCCCGCCTCCAGTGGTGTCGCGACAGGCGTGAATGGAGGGACGAATGGAGACGTGTCGTCTTCAGCGATGAGAGTCGCTTCTGCCTTGGTGCCAATGATGGTCGTATGCGTGTTTGGCGCCGTGCAGGTGAGCGCTACAATCAGGACTGCATACGACCAAGTTACACAGGGCCAACACCCGGCATCATGGTGTGGGGAGCGATCTCCTACACTGGCCGTACACCTCTGGTGATCGTCGAGGGGACACTGAATAGTGCACGGTACATCCAAACCGTCATCGAACACATCGTTCTACCATTCCTAGGCCGGCAAGGGAACTTGCTGTTCCAACAGGACAATGCACGTCCGCATGTATCCCGTGCCACCCAACGTGCTCTAGAAGGTGTAAGTCAACTACCCTGGCGAGCAAGATCTCCGGATCTGTCCCCCATTGAGCATGTTTGGGACTGGATGAAGCGTCGTCTCACGCGGTCTGCACGTCCAGCACGAACGCTGGTCCAACTGAGGCGCCAGGTGGAAATGGCATGGCAAGCCGTTCCACAGGACTACATCCAGCATCTCTACGATCGTCTCCATGGAAGAATAGCAGCCTGCACTGCTGCGAAAGGTGGATATACACTGTAGTAGTTCCGACATTGTGCATGCTCTGTTGCCTGTGTCTATGTGCCTGTGGTTCTGTCAGTGTGATCATGTGATGTATCTGACCCCAGGAATGTGTCAATAAAGTTTCCCCTTCCTGGGACAATGAATTCACGGTGTTCTTATTTCAATTTCCAGGAGTGTATTTCGAAATTTTCTGCAGTCATCCGCTATGATTTCCTGAATGCCATTCCATCCTCTGTTTTTAAGGTGTCAAGATGATCTGCCCATGTCTGTTTCCTTCTCTAAGTAGCTCTCGGAATTCGCCAGTTTTTGCGGGCGGTGCTGCTACTTTTTAGTTGGAGCACTTTACATTATATAGACCTGCGCATGAAATGTAGCTTTATTTCAAAGTGCCCTAACGAATAATGTGTGGTTACAGTAAATCGCGTCCACGCTGACCACGCCCCGCCAGACACATCCTCCAGTTGTCGGTGCATCAAACGAAGGACAGCGTTCATGCGCACACAGAAGGGGGGGAGGAGGTGTCACACACTTTGGTCAAGTTTTGGGAAGACCTTCTATATTGAAAATAAAGGGACACGCGTTTCGGCTTTTTGCTAGACACTCCTCAGTTTTTGAAGCAATCCTCTACATCGAAAGAACGTCTAAAAACAAACACTTTTAGTAATTTAATGGAGGACCCACAGTTATAATATTCGAGCTATTGGCGTTTCTTGTTTTCATGTTGTAGCATTATTCTAACGTCTAGCAATGCGAGATTGTCGGTAGAGCGGTCAAGACATTAAACTACCAAACAGCTGGTCTATGTTCGATCCCTAGTCTTCATTTTTTTTCTATTCGATATTTTTGTCTGTGTATCTGATAATATTCTGAAACTCAGAATACTTCCCTTTACCGTTTTTTGAAATAAAGTAAAGGGAGGTGTGATTAATAACCAAATAAGTATACATAACGTATTGACATCTATTTTTATTGTAGTATGTGAGCACTACGATTGGACTTTTGTAGATGACGATACTCAACAGACCTGCACCGTGAAAGTGATACCACCGAAATGTATCTCTCTCTCTGTCAAACGTGTGATGATTACTTTTTCCGACTGGTAAAGAACTTCGTCGCACGATTTCAAAATCATACGATATCAAAGCAAAGAAAGAAATATAGTATAGGACGGATGCTATTAAGATTCATGCGTTGGTCCTTAACCAGTTGTTCCTGCTTGTCTTTCATGACATTCTTTTACATATTTGGTATGAGTTGCAAACTGATATCTGATAGATACAATTTTGGCAACGTGAATAGACCGGAAAAATGTCAAAGCGGCAAGATTTCGTTCGTCTGTTGTGCGTGGTGTGAGAAATATGTTTTGCCTGTTTCGACCATAAGTTTACCCCACTAATTGAGATAACGCTCACGAATATACGAAGAGTCAAGATAACAGAATAATGTACTGTACGTGTATTTTTATACTCTTTATCACTATGATGATAAGTCAATACATTACATATATTTATTACATTATTTATCATTATTAATCGCACCTCTCGATGTTTTGTCCCCCCCCCCCCAAAACGCAAAGAGTAGTTTTATTAACACGGTATTATCGATACACCGGAAAAATATCGAATAAAAAAGAAGCATCGATCAAGAATCGAACACGAACTAGTGGTTTGGTACTTTGTCTTGACAGCTTTGCTAAAAAAAAAAAAAAAAAAAAAAAGTGTTTCCGTGACTCAATAGAGAATGCATCTCACGACCTCTTAGTTTTCAGGATCGCGCTTTTTTTGCCTAACTACCTACCTAACTGACTTTCATCTTCAAATAGAAAAAAAAGCGAAGCCAAAATCAAAGCTACCCCTACTATGTACTGACACTTTTACCCTACCATAAAAAAATTTACTATTCCTCTTCAGTCGTTGCTCCTAATTTCTCCCAAAAATTCTTCCAAGGTGATAGGACCCACATCGTTTAATACTTTTGTCTTTTTATTTCTTGATTATTTGATTCTAATTAGTAATTTTTTTATAAATGAATTTCCCATAGAACATAATGTTTCAAATAATGTTATTCTAAGGGTAAAAAAGGTAATATTTGTACATTATCTGCGGTACTTTATCTAAAAGAATCTCTTCAGGAAATGGTGCAACTGGATTTTTCTCGTCCAATGCCATCGGCATTTTCTATCTCCAGCAATGAACTATAAAATATTTATAACGGAATCATGGCATTTTGCTGTTGCCTCAATGAATACAACTTTGCATAAATCAGCCATCTCTTTCCTTCATAACTGCTTAAAATTCATGACATTCTGTCTTAAATGTGATGCTGTGTGGAATGTCAAACTTAGCTCGGCATTCCCCAACTGGAGAGAGGGAGGGAGGGGGTGGACGGGGAGGGAGAAACTGCGTAATAGCCGAGCGGTCTATGGCGCTGCAGTCATGGACTGTGCGGCTGTTTCCGGTGGAGGTTCGAGTCCTCCCTCGTGCATTGGTATGTGTGTTTGTCCTTGGGATAATTTAGGTTAAGTAGTGTGTGAGCTTAGGGACTGATGACCTTAGTAGTTAAGTCGCATAAGATTTCACACACATTTGTAGAAACTGCGTAAATAATTTACAATGATTGTACCATAACTCGGTATATTATGGAGAGCGTTGTGAGCAGTGTGCAGGTACCCCCAGTAACTAAAAACTTTCTACCGTTCATCGAAGATGCAGTTGATGATCATTCCTTTGAACCATGCAAGTGCATGATATTTTGTGAGGGAAAAGTGATAATCATCCGAACACGTCAGGTGTGACGCGGAGGTAACAAGCTAAGATCTTCTGTGTCGATCGGCAAACAATGGACGACTACACGCACGTGAAGCGATGTTCATTAGTCCGCAGGAGACGACAGTCGGGGTAAAGGGGATAGTCCGTTAATCCGATAGCGCGGCATGGTCTTTCAGCTCTTGTATTTGGTTTGTGGCTTGATACTACGTCGGGCACACGGTGCTGGGCAGAAAGTGGTGGTGTATCGTTTGCTACACTTATGGCCAATGGACAGTTACGTGCTTGGTTTCTACTATGTTACGCAGAACCGCCTACGGGAGGACGATGTAAAAATCGGATGGGGCGTTGCGAGGACATCAGAGATCACATAGGTGTATTCGTGAATGAATGTAGATCTGTAGGGGCGCTACGTTGCGACGTGCGTCACCGACACTGTCAGGCCATGAGAGACCGGCAACAGAACCTCCAATAGGTGACCCGTGAGGGAGGCGTGTTGGCTAGCCTATTGTTTATTGCCTGGCCACACGTTAACCCTCCATCGTGCAGGGAGAGGGTGAGAGTGTCGTAACATATTTTAGATTCGTATTCTGTGGATAGGAAATAGCCAAAGTTTGCCTGAAGTCTTTGACCTAGCTTCACCAGTTGGGGGAGGACTAGTGCCACATGATTGAGTTTTGATGCTACATGGAGGTTCAGGAGGTGTTCCACACGTTGCAGATGGTTTAAGTCCTGGAGCAGATTCTGGCGCACAATCACAATGTCCTGTAGTAACCATAGACAGTTTACTAGAGCAGTTCCGCGGACATCCTTCATAAAGGTGACTCCCAAATATTTCCTTTCAGTAACTGGCAGAAGGGGAGCGACAGTGCTGGGCCTTAGAAAGCGCCCAATGTCCAACGCCGCCGATCTGTTGATGTTCAGAAGAATGCCGCAGCCTGTCCATATCGCTCTATCCAGTATGCTGTGAACATCAGTGGATCGAACCAGCAGCGCAGGTAATCAGCACACGCCCTGCAGCAGAAACGGATGACCCGCTAGTTGATGTCAGGTAGCTGGCAGTTGAGATCCTCAAGGAGTGACTCCAGGAAGGCAGAAGGGAACCAGTCTTGTCATAGAATCCCGTTAAGGGTGGTAGGACGTCAAAAGGGCCGACTTGGTGCAGGAGAGGAACCACAGGACATTTTAATTTCTGTCTATACTTTTACAAATAAATTCATAAAACTTTGTCAGCATGACCAGGAAGGGTTCAGGATTCACGCTCATAGCAGTGGAAGTTCAAAAATATAACAAATAATTTTTTTTACATGTGAAATGTTACCATTTTTTCACTTACTATTGGCTGCATTCGTTGCTGTAGGTACACTTTTCTTCATAAGTAAGGGAGATTCTTCGATGAATTTTTCACAGCATACAAACCATACTTACAGGTGTATGAAACTCTAAAATTTTCCAAATCTATTAAAAACTGTGGTAAAAAGTGAGACAATTAACTATAAAATTTTAGTTCTTTCTAAACAAGAAGTTCAAAACGTAACAGTTCATTCGTTATTTCATAAATTAAATAAACTCTACAGTTTCATACACATGTAACTATAGTTTGTATGCTGCGCAAAATTCATCGAAGAATCTCTCTTACTCAGGAAGAAAAGTGTACCTATAGCAACAAATGCAGCCAGTAGTAAGTGAAAAAATAATGAAATTTCTCATGTAAAAAAATATATTTTGTTTAGTTTTTGAGCTTCCACTGCTATGAGTATGAATCCTGAATCCTTCCTGATCATGCTTTCAAACTTTTATGAATTTATTTGTAAAAGTATAGACAGTGGAAATTAAATGTCCTGCGGTGCCTCTCCTGCTCCAAGTCGGCGCGTTTCACGTTCTACCCCCCTTAATGGGTATCGTGCAACTTTCCATCCGTTGATCTGGACCTGAGAGCTGGCCACTGGCAAAAGGTGCAGCAGCATGTCGATAGGGCCCTGTGCGGGGAGGGGTGGGGGGTGGGGGGGTTGGGGGGAGGAGATCCATATGGTCGATCAGCTGCAGGAGGAAGTTATGGTGCATTCTAAGAACCCCTGATCGAAATCGATGTAGACTAATGCAGCTCTCAGGTGGTACACCGAGGAAATCGCTATTAAGTCCTCACAGTCCCTGGTGGCCATTTGTTGATCTATGTTGGTGTTTTATCCCAGTGACACCTATCCCAGAGGGAGGATAATCAGCAATGTCACCTTAATGCAGCCTGGCAAAAGCCTGGGTAAGATATGTAGTCAGCATTCAATACTGTAAGTAGCCAACAGTCATTGACTAATTGCCCACCTGCTGGGCACTGTTATAAGAAGTTCTTTGACTAAAGTAGGCAGTACTGTGCTGTCTCGGGGCATGAGTTCATAGAACATTGGAACTCAGCAGGGCATCATGAAGTTACGAAATACCTGGTGAGACTCGACTAGTAATCCATCGCGCCATGCAGCACCCTTGTCCAAGCCGCCCCCCACTTCTTCGGGCGATACTTCCTCCATTAATGCTGTCAGTGTTGCAGTGTCAATAGTGCTCATCACATTCTGTAAGGCTTTCGCAGTGGCTTCGTCATCTACAGCACTTTCCTGGTCAAGATGACAAAACTGATGCTCCACGGTTTTCACAATGGTTGCTTCAGTCTTATAGGGGCGACTGTCTCGCCTCTGAGACGTGTGATTAACCCTCAGCACATGTCTGTCACACTGTGGTGCATGGTGGGCAGCTCTGCAGCAGACTGGTCATGTCGTCGTGAGCTGACTATGTGCCTTGTCATCGCCGCTTGGTCGATGATAGTGTGTGAGCCTTGATTCAGTTTCGATCTCATTGTCTGTCCAGTGATCAGGGCAGAGCATAGAGGTGCCTGAGGAGAGCATAGTAAAGGTCCAGCATATGCTGGACCTTGTCGAACTGCATCAATGTCTTCAGGATTGCCGGTTTAGCACAAAGGAGCCACCATGCCAAGTTGAGGGGTATCGGGAGTGACGCTGTTTACAGTTGGCCCATGTTGTGGTAACTTGCTGATGGCAGTCTGGGTCCTGGAGGTGAGATATGTTAAACTTCTAAAAGCCATTACTATGTCAGACGTGTTGGGGATGGAGATGCATTATGTAGATATAGGTGCTGTGATCGTAGAAGGCTGGAGGATATCGTTTGGTGGCCACCACATCTTGTGTGAGACTTTATGACAGGTACACTATGTGATCAAAAGTCTCCAGACACACACAAAAACATACTTTTTTCATATTAGGTGAATTGCGCTTACACCTACTGCTAGGCACTCCACATCAGCGACCTCATTAGTCATTAGTTATCGCGAGAAAGTAGAACGGGGCGCTCTGCAGAACTCACGGACTTCGAATGTGGTCAGGTGATTGGGTGTTCCTTGTGTCATACTTCTGTCTGCGTACAAGCCGACCTCGTCTGTTCACTGACAGAGACCGCCGAGGCGGCCACTGAGCGGTTCTAGGCGCTTCAGTTTGGAACCGCTCTGCTGCTACGGTTGCAAATTCGAATCCTGCCTCGGGCATGGATGTGTGTGATGTTCTTATATTAGGTTTAAGTAGCTAAAAGTTCCAGGGGACTGATGACCTCAGATGTTACGTCCCATAGTGCTTGAGCCATTTGAACATACCGCCGACAATTGAAGAGGGTCATAATGTGTAATAGGGAGACATCAAGCCAGACCACCACGACGTTTGGTGGTGCCCATGCATCATGATCCATTGCAAGTACTATGACAGTTGGGTGGTAGGTTAGAAAACTTGGATTTCACGGTCGAGCGGCTGCTTATAAGCCGCACATCACGCCAGTAAACGACAAGTGACGCCTCGCTTGGTGTATGGAGTGTAAATGTTGGACAATTAAACAGTGGAAAAACGTTGTGTGGAGTGACTAATCACGGTACACAATCTGGCGATCCGATGACAGGGTGTGCGTATGGCGAATGCCTGGTGCAAGTCATCTATCAGAGTGTGTACTGCCAACAGTAAAATTAGGAGGCGGTGGTATTATGGTGTGGTCGTGTTTTTCATGGAGGGGGCCTTCACCCTTGTTGTTTCGCGTGGCACTATCGCAGCACAGGCTTACATTGATGTTTTAAGCACCTTCTTGATTCCCATTATTGAAGAGCAATTCGGGGATGGCGACTGCATCTTTCAACATGATCGAGCACCTGTTCATAATGCATGGCCTGAGGCGGAGTGGTTATCCGAGAATAACATCCCTGTAATACACTGACCTGCACAGAGTCATGACCTGAATCCTATAGAACACCTTTGGGATATTTTGGAACGCCGGCTTCGTGCCTGGCTTCACCAACCTCCATCGATACCTCTCCTCAGTGCAGCTCTCCGTGAAGAATTGGCTGCCATTCCCCATGAAACCTTCCAGCACCTGATTGAACATGTATGCCTGCAACAGTGGAATCTTCCACAAAGCTAAGGGTGGGCCAACACCATACTGAATTATAGCGTTACCAATGGAGGGCGCCACGAACTTGTAAGTCATTTTCAGCCAGGTGTCCGGATACTTTTGATCACATAGTGTATATGCGATATAGTCAGTTCACCGAATGATAGGTAAGATGCGTGCATCAGAGCTGTCGCCATTTACCTTTTCCCACCTGTCAGGCGAGGAAGGATCGTGAATCATCACACCCACCTCCAGAGAAGGTGTGTAGTGCAGAATTTGGTCCTTGGGATGAAGGACGCAATTGAAATCGCTGGCGAAGACGCTGTACTCAACCATCCTAGGAAAAGAGCGGCAACGTCCAGGCTTGGTCACGACATTTGGTGGTGCCCAATGGTGCATAAACATTAATGAATCAGGTGTCGAGTGTTGTGACGACTAATCCTCAACTGGAGGGAGATACATGATTTCGGTGGCTTCGATACCATCGCGCACTAAAATTATCATTCTGATGTCTGTGGGACCACCAGGCATCATGTATTTCTGTAACTATAAAAGACCAGAAGTTCATTTGTCTGAATTTCTTGTAGGCATGCGAAGTCGACTCCTGTGGCACAATTTTTTCTCTCAATAGTTGAATCTTGGCAGGGAAGCTAACCATGCTGATATTCATCACGGTCAGGTGGTAAGCCTGGTGGTGTAGTGGTAATGGAGGGTTATCCATATCGATGGTGGAGAGAATGATAATTTACGAATGACGTCACTAGACACTTGGAATGTAGGTGACCTGCACGACCTGGCTTGCTACATCCAGAACACGTTAGAGGCTGGCCGTCGTAAATACCTATGACCTGGCAGCCTCCTATTGGAGTTCAATGCATAACGGTCATACTCTGTTGAGAGCTGAATACGTCTTAAATTGGGTCCACTTTTCTGTCACGTGTTCTTATACAATGCCACAGGGGCAGAGCAATGCCACGACATCTGCTGCTGGTTGTTTGAAGGGTAGGTCGAATACACATACAGTATGGAGTCCCAGTCCAGCAAGATCAACCTTGAATTTGCAAACACTGCCATGTGCATACAGAAGCGGTATCCTTGCTTCATGTCTGACGTAGCATCGTCAATAAGTTTCACATAGACTGTATTACTTATGTTCGAAAAGTGAATGGGACAATGTCAGAAGTGGGATCTTGACCTCTTCCTTTAAAAAGCGCTTGACATCGGGAGCTTTTAGTGCATTAAAGTTGTTTCGAAAATCGAATTTCCTTATTGATTTTCTGTATTGATTCGCCATGGTCTTATCACGCTATGGCGTCAAGTTTGTGTTGGCCAGAAGCAGTAACAAGGCAAGCAAGTTCGCGCTGCAGGCGAAAACACACAGCACGTCCACTCCGCTCGGCTGTCACAGGTCTACTGAGCTCGCCTACTGACCTCGCTCTGCTAGGAGTGTACAATGATGTATATTCAGACTATAGCATGAGAACTGAAAAACGTTAACTTTAACTTTACAATCCATATTATATCAATAAAAATGTTTGTTTTTATACGACGTTTCGACATATAGCATTGAAAATTCGATTTTCCGTCATCACCTTTGGCCTCAATTTTTTTCTAATATTGGAGAGTGTCTAGCACAACATCAAAACATGTTTCTTCTTATTTTCAATATAGAATGTCCTTGCAAAACTTGATCAAAATCGGAGACCCACATGTCAGGCGCTTACCTTCGTTGTGGCTACATCGTGTTGCACAGAGCTATTGATCCAAGATTTCCCATCACTGCTCTTTGGAAACGGCATCGCTCTCACAGCGACGATTCACAAATTCATCAGAGTTCAACCAATTTAATCGAAATATTTATAAATTGTATGCACAGAACTTACTTATAAATTGATCTACCTTTTAATGAAAACCATATCAAAACCTCCACAGTTGTTTTTGGTGTTCCTGAGATTAACCTGAATTTACAGAAAGAAGAGAAGAGATGAGTTCAGTTTATATATGTAAAGAAGAAAAGAAAGAGATGGAGACGTTTTCCACCGAATTTGATCATACTCACAGTCATGTATCTACCATCAGATTATTTCAGAAATAATTTTAGTATCTTGCTTAGGCTCCTGCAACTACAGTACAGCCGTGCAGTCACACATAGAGAAGATCTTCGCTGCCAATGGTCATCGGACTAGTGAATGTGTCATGTCCTGTGCATTGCCAGCGGGATAACAAGGCAGATGCAACATATTTACGGAATCCATTTATTTTTAGGTTTTTCTGCCTTTGTTCTAGATTAATTTGCTTAGTTGCACCTTTAGTATCACTGACGGTTTCTTTACACAGAGATACCGCATTTTTTCTTCAGAGAGTGTGTTCCAGAGAATTGATTTGAGTTTGCATTTGTTTTATGATATCAGATATTATGAACATCATTAAGTCTTATCTTGGGTACTGCTTTTAACAACATATAGTTGGCTACAGCAATGCAGGTTGAATTCGCTTGGCTTAAAGCTAAGTGAATAAAGTGGCCCAACCGTTAAGGACAACCGCATCCCATTGAAACTGCTGAAGTTTAGAAATATCTGTTGGCCTCTAATCGATGCCTCGAAGCGGAGGCAAAAATATTCTCATTTCTACACTAACTTCGAATATTATCAACGAGATTATAGAAATTACGAAGGAAGTGAACAAATATAGGTCTCAGATTACCGATATTAATCTCTCATTTTAACAATATAAAAGTTTCATTACTGAAAAATAGCACTACGTTGTCAGGAGGTACCATTCCGCAGTAATGGAAAATAGATATTACAAAATCCGCAACGAAGAAATAAATTAGTCAGGTATTTATTTGTTCGTACCTACTTTTAGACTGCCTAACACGACTGCATAACCATTACAAGTACGCTGTTACATCTGTGGCTATATCAATATAAATCAGTGTGTTATCGAGCTTTCATTGATAAGAATATTACAGATTAAATATCAATACATTAGAGTGAACAGTTTATGTGGAATGAAAACTTGGTCACATAATCTTTTGTGTGTGTTTTCCAAAAGTATCTGAAACTGCACAGAAGCCTTACGTAACTTAAGTTCGATTACCGGTATTCAGTTTCTCATGGACTTCATAATGATTTTATCTTGTTAAATTCTGTCGGCGTTTCACTACACTGCGCAATCTGGGAGATGTGAATCTGGACGTTAGTTTTGTATTAAGACGATGGAAGATTTATATTTGTAAACAGCTATGACTAGAGATGTCTGCCACAGTTAACTCAGACAGTTTATTGAGGCATCTGAAATTTTCATTTTAATTTCATTTATGTCTGACGTCAGTGTCAGACGAAGGAGTGTTTGTGTGTACAGAAAAAATGGTTCCAATGACTCTGAGCACTATGGGACTCAACTGCTGTGGTCATAAGTCCCTTGAACTTAGAACTACTTAAATCTAACTAACCTAAGGACATCACACACATCCGTGCCCGAGGCAGGATTCGAACCTGCGACCGTAGCGTGTGTGTACAGAATTTCGAAATAGTTTACGATGGAGGAACGACTGTAACTAGCTTACTTGCTTCTGGTCGTGGAGAATGTAGTATGTAAATTATATTTAAGTAATCGCGGAGGTTAGTGGAGTTGCCTAACGCACAAACGTCGACACTAAATGTAACATGGCAATCCGGGGCAGACGATACATAGACCTACTGGACGGACGTTCATTGATACAAATGGTAAAGAATTTTCTCTTGGCATCTATTTACAGTCGGGCAAAAGCTGTGTGATTTTTAACATTTGCATTTTTCTTGCAATAAATTACGTGGTGTCACAGGCACCGCATGCTAATGCTCTGAAATCAGGTCTTTGTGATAAATCCAGATAATTACATTCTGTGCCTCATATTTTCCTTGATACTGCTCCGAATCTTTTAATGTTGCAGATCATTTGCTGAGTGGAACTGTAACGCCCGGGATATCTTTTGAAGTAATTTAAATAAATCGGCTGTGTCAGTCCGCTCCGAGCTGCAGACATCGTAGAACTTCTTCAAATATATTGCAGGGTGAGAGTTACTGAACTATACGAAAAAAAACGTAAATTAGTTACAAACTACGGCGTGCAAACGCTTTATTCAACACGTAAACGTCGCAACAGATATTCGGATATATGTCATTTCATGTTCGACATGCCTGACATTTGGCGATGATCTGGCGCAAACGAATAGCGAAATACTGCATGAGCGGCTGAAGTGTCGGGATATAGATGCTGTCGATGACCTCCTGAATGGCTGTTTACAACTCAGCAATGGTTTTGGGGCTATTGTTGTAACCCGTGTCCTTAATATAGCCCCACAGAAAGGAGTCGCATGTGTTAAGGTCCGGTGGATATGGCGGCCAATCGTGGCCCATGTGAGTGGCCTTTTGGTACCCCAGAGCCAGAATGCAGGCCGCAAAGTGCTCCTCCAGGACATCAAATACTCTCCAGCTTCGATGGGGTCGAGCTCCGTCTTGGATGAACCACATCTTGTCGAAATCAGTGTCACTTTATATAATGGGGATGCAGTCATCTCCCAAAACCTTGACGTTCTGTTCGATCGTCACCGTGCCATCATGTCAAGAAATATCGCACCGATTATTTCGTGACTGGACATTGCACGCCACACAGTCGCCTGTTGAGGGTGTTGATTCTCAGCCACCAAAATGCACCAATTTTGCGTACTGACGAACCCATCAAAATGAAAGTGGGCTTCGTCGCTAAACCAAACCATTTCACATGAAAGTCCTGTTCGTCAATTCAGTGGACAATAGTGTTGGCGAAACACAATCGCTGTTCCTTGGCCCTGGGAATGGCTGATGCGTTTGAATTTTGTATGGAAAGAGATGCAAATCTGCAATAACAATTTGTCGCAGTGTCTCCCGGTTCATTTCTAACTGTTGTGAAGCTCGTCTGATCGATTTCCTGGGGCTGCTTTGAAACATAGCGCGTGTATTCTCGATGTTTTCGGGTGTTGTAATCTTTTTTGGACGACTGACAATGCGACCAGTGTCATCACGAACACTACCCGCTCTCCCAAAATTGCAAATCGAATTCGTAGAACACTTTAACCGGTTGTCTTCAGCTTGAACTCGGTGGCATTTTCACCTGCAAATGGCCGACAACAACAAGGCGCATGCTGATACTAATTCCCAGTCATGCCCCGCGGCCAACCACGCAGTCTGAACGTCCTAACGCAAACCGTGCAGAAGTTATAACGATTTTATTGATTTTATTTCAATAATTGTCACCCTGGTTCTATCGGCTGTATGCATGGAGATATAATGGCTGTATATCAAAGGAAAGTAATACCAGGAAACATCTTATTTGTGATGAGTTGAGTCTGCTGGAGCTGCGGGTGGCAGCCGTCATGACTGCGTGAGGTGTGCGTGCCCTTGTGAACGTGTGTATGTTTACTTTACTGAAGGCGGCTCTGGTGGAAAGCCATGATGCGTAACAGTCTTTTCGTTGTGCATGTCCGCCGCTCAATAGGCTATCTTTATGGTGAGTAGCAATCTATTTTTGTACTAATACACTTCCACATGCACTAGGTCTTATATCTTCTGAGACCTATTATCTCAGAAATAGATCAGAAATAGTTCCGATACTTTTGTTTTGGTTTCCTTTGAATGTAAGGCAAATATGAATCACATCGCATTCCGTTTTGGGGATCCCTATGTGATATTTGGTACGTGGCTGAAAAGTCCCTGATCTGCAATGGATCATTACTCTAACAGCGCGCTCCCGCTCTAGCTAGAGAATGGAAAGAAAAATGTTGGAATCAATCATGCTGAAATACGTGCGAAGCAACTCATATACACAAAACAGCCATATTTTTATTTGTTACGTATCCAGAGGCCTACTATGCAAGCAACAACAGCCCATCTGCGGCTCAAAGGAAGTTTGGAACCGAAGTTCAAGCTGAAGACAACCAGTCCAAGTATGCTAAGAATTTGTTTCACAACTTTGAGAGAACGGGTAATGTGAAGCAACTCATGTACTTCACCGCCATATTTTTATTTGGTATGTATACTCACAGAATAAAATTAAATGTAAATCCAATCTATTGGTTCTGACCAAGGTTTCGGAAGGCAAACACCCTAGGCGTAAATTTCCTTCCAAATAATCCCAGTTGCGAAATCAACCATCTCACTAATAGCCAAATGGTGTTTGGCTCCAAAGGACCGAGCTCCCCCATGTGACGGATCTCAAGCGTGCCGCTTTTCGTGTCTGGGAAAAGAATACATGAAAAATAAAGCGACAAAGTGTTTCACGTACTCTTAATAGCAAAACCATGCAAAGGTGTAACGGAAAGAGTAACAAAGAAAACAGCTTTCTCGTCAAGAGTTAACACTGTAGATAATTTGAATAGAGGGTCTAATAATTTGTTAATAACCTTACCAAGTGTTTCGCAGCGCTCCGTTTACAGCACAATGTTGAACATGGGGCTCCGCAGTAGACGACTCCTGCACGTTGGCCCAACGCTATCGTCAGGTATGCTCTCAATGGACATTGAGATTGGACCGTGGAAACGTGTCACCTGGCCACATGTCTTGTAACATCAAGTCGGTGGTCGTGTCCGGATGGCGCCATGAACAGAAACCGGTCGGCCCGGTACTACGCACTGCAAAGATTTCACCGGGTCTTTCATGAATTCATGGATCCTTCATATCAGCTGGGGACTGTTCAAGCTGGTGGACGCTCTATAATGGTGTGTTGCGTGTGCAATTGGAGTGATATGGACCCATGATACGTCTAGATACGACTTTGATAGGTGTCACGTACGTAAGCATCCTGTCTGATTACCTACATCCATTTATTGTGCATTCCGACGGACTGGGCAATTCCAGCAGGACTATGCGACACCACACACATCCAGAATTGCTTCAGTGTTGCTCCAGGAGCACTCTTCTGAGTTTAAACACTTCCACGGCCCACCAAACTCCCCAGACATGGACGTTGTTGACCACGTCTGGGATGCTCTTCAGAAGAGATCTCCACCCCCTTGTACTCTTACGGATTTATCGACAGCCTGCAGGATTAATGGTATCAATTTCCTCCAGCATTACTTCAGACATTATTCTAGTCCATGCCACGTGTTGCGGCACTTCTGCCTGTTCGCAGGGGCCGTCACGTTATTAGACAGGTGTACCAGTTTCCTTGGCTCTTCAGTGTAATACATCAGGTGCCAGCTCTGTACCCACAAACCGACGGCCCATATTTTGCGGGGATTTAGCGACTTGTGCTACACATTCTCGAAAAATATACCAAGAGCTTGTTGGATACGCGCCGCACAGAATCGCTGTTGTATCCCGTTCCTAGGACTGGCACTCTGTTACGTATTTGGGTAATGTTTTGACTCATCAGTGTTCACATAACATTGACGATGGTTTCTACTTACGACAGTAGATGGGTCTACTTCCTTTGTCGGAATGACAGATTGTAACTGGAATATGGTCTTTTCATTCGAATACATTGCATCTAATATCGTAGCCGCAGTTCATTTTAATGACAAACCTACATGTGAATTAACAGCTGAAGGACGAGTACAAAAATTCCTCCAGACTGAATGGCCCTTTTCTCATTTGTAGACGAGTCTCCGTCGAAATTCCTCTACTTAATGGTGCATAGGCGTTATCGAGGCCCCGCAGTTCTTCCGTACGCTCACAGCCTCAGCTGCCACCGTTTTTCCTACATGTGTTTAGCCGCCATGTAAATGTGCTTTTGCAACGCCGGTAGTATACTTGTGAAGGATTTGTGTAGTTGTACTGCTAAACATTGATGTTAAGTGTTTTATGTTGAGATGACTTCATTTTGGTCTAACAACTTGTCTCTAATTCAAATTCATCTGGGACTGTCACAGATATGCGATCAATGCGATAATGGATGAAAGAGTGGAGAGACAGTCCAAGGTCAGTAAGCAGATCAAAATGAATGTAGGTCCCTGTAGAACAGAGATTAAAGACCTTGCACAGCAGTATGTCGAGAGTAGCGTCAAACCAGTCCTCGGGCTTAAGACCACAACTACAACCGATCACAAGGCACGCAAAAACGTCCATTTATCTTTCTATTTAAAATTTAAAACATACTGACGCCCTTACCTTGTACTGAAAAGCACAGTCCCATAAGAAAATATCCGTATATAGACATTAGGTGTGACGACGTTGTGATGATATGCTTTCTTCTCATTAACGAAGAACACATCTGGAATCCATATCCTCTTAGTATCTGTTAGCGTGAGGTACTTCAGTTTACCTGAAATGAGAAAGAAGAATTCAGAAAGTTGTCAATGAATTTGGAATTTTAATTCTAAAATAAGGCACTTCCAAACTATTAGGTGCCATAATTTACGTGGTTAATTCCTAACCCACGCTCATTTATTCACATACTCTAACAAAAATCACGAATACCTTTAATACACAATCACCATGGCACTAGAGCTTTTACGTGGGAGAATAGCTATTTCAACCTGGCTACGATGGGTACTAACCAATAAATGAAAATTCTTCTTCAGTAAAGGGGCAATACATTGTACCTGCGCGCCGGGGTTTTAGCGATTTTACGGAGTTAAAAAAAAAGGTTTAGCATGTGGCATGCCATGTCATTCCCAGTACGATATCGCTGGGCAATGTGTACGTCGGTTTGAATAGCGATAGTGGTTGAAATTATCATTGCTAGTATTTAGTTGGAAAGGGAAGAGAGTTGGTGACGTAAAGCTCCTGATCAGCAGTGTTCCAAACGTGTGCTCTGATACAAATCCACCAACGTTCTGACCCGTATTGAACGATACAGTCATTCGGGTGGCTATGTACACTTGACAGCACAAAAACTCCCCTACGGAAATCGAAGTTCGGCGCGGCACTGACGTCAATGAAATGCAATGTGCCATATTTTTCTGCTTACCTAGGGAACAAGGAAACAAGGAAATAATGCTTCAAAAATTACGGAAAACTGGTCTTGTCTGTATTATAGATCTCCTCCGAGAAGGCAGAAAATCTTTCCTGCAAATAGAATACGCTGGTATTATCGAAGTAATGGCACATTAACTGAATACAATAAGTTAGTAAATATGTCGCCGCGTACGCGTACAGCATAATTAATCTACCAAGCAAACATTAGGGTTAAACTCGTCTAGAATGAGACGTTTCCGGGGTAGGGTGGGAGGTCCACAGGGGGGCGAACCGCACAATAACCCTGGTTTCGGCGTCGGGTGGCGGTAGGGTGAGTGGACTGCTGTAGCCTGTTGTGGGGTAGTGAACCACTGCAGCCTACGGCGGGGACGAAGGCTCTCTGTCGTTTCTAGGTCCCCAGTTCCATACATACATGCAAGTTAGTAAATGGTCACTGTAGTCGAATAAACAATGTGCAGACTTGATGTGTATAGTGTCTCATGTTCGAATCCATGTGAATTATTTTTCACCACAAGAGGCTATTCTTCTGGTTCCACAATATCTAGTCTGTGGAACTCTCCATTCTATTACATTAATCAAATTTCGATGTTATGCAGCCTGTTTCCTGCAGAAGGTGCGACAGAATTTTCGTTATTAATTAATTAGAGTTATTAATGGTGGAAAATGACCTCTCTGAAGAAGAAAAAGTAAATCTAATACCTCGGTTTTAGATAATAAGTGAGAATTATTCACTCAGTTTCATTAATATTACATGGTAATTGGCTGACAGCGGGCTAGTTAGATTTGCAAGAGCACCATTTGTTGTACACTGATACGTAAAATTTAAGGATGAATTTAATTTCCGCCTTATGTGTCACTGCCAAGTAACAGAGCTCAATGATATATGTACCATACATAGAAATAACTGCTATACTGTTATAATGTAGTGCAGAAGCGAACCGAAAGAAATGTGCAAGAGACGAGCACAAACGAAACTTTTATTCGAAGACAATAATTATACTGTAGCCACCTAGATTCATGATTGTCCCCTGGTCATTACAAAAGGCAGGACGTGATTCTTAATAAGGTGTGTGATCACTGCCGATGGCAATGTTTGCTCTGGAACGTGCTCTCATGCTTACCAGAAGGTCGGTAAGGTGTCCCTGTGGTAGGTCGCTCCATTAGTCCACCCGTGCGTCTGGCAACGACTGGATGGTCGTAGGTGCATATGGGCGTGGTGTAATACGTCTCCCAAACGCATCTCAAACGTTCTCGATAGGATTTAAGTCCGAGGAGTGGACAACCTGGTCAAATCGCCGAACGTACTCTCGTTCCAAAAGCTCCTCCACCTGTGCAGTTCGATGGACTTGCGCACTTACATCAATGAAAATAAAGTTAGGGCCGAATGCACCAGTAAAAAGACGCACGTCGGTAAGCAGCACAGTGTCACAATAACAGACCAGTGAATGTACCGTGGAGGTCAGTAGCGCCGTACATCATTATGCCTCGCCAGAAAGCAACACCCGGACCACCAAAACGATCATGTGTTGAACGTACTCTCACATGCCGAGAGGTGGGAGCAAGTAACGAACCCAGTGAAACCTGGTAGTCAAGAAAAGCAGGATTCGGTTACTATTGTGGACGGGGCCGTAATCAGTTAATGTTGCTTTCCTTTTTCAATTACGCACATTTATTGTAAAACGGTAATTCCAGATTCAGCAATAAGTAAGGATATCACACGTTATTAATGAAGGAATAAACAACTGTATAATTAATAGTTCTTTCGGTGCGTTACAATTTGCCAAATGAGCATAAAATACAGACACAACAAATGTTTTAAAAACAAGCCAATGTGATCCCAATCAGAATTTTAAGGCAAGTAACCACAGTCACGGCTGAAGGTCTTTAACGCCAAGAACGGCAATTATGAAAAAAAAAATAACGAACATACTGTGAAACAGCGGTGCAATAGCAAATTAAAAAATACAAGCAACTGATCGCCAAACGGGTGAAACAAAATGATTTTAGACTTGGTAGCACAATCACTTAAACCTGCTGTACCGCCAAGACTGGAAATTACACAAAAATTTAGAAACGTACAATAAAACGGCAAATACATAATAAAATACAAATGCTAGTCACAGAGAGTGCACCAGGAATCGCCCTCTGAGTAAGTCCGGCAAAAAAACACTTTCGCGAGCGATGAGAAAAGCAGCCAAGAGTTGCATTCCCTTCACAAGATGGTAACTCGGACTAGCGGCAGTCTAACGAATGACTAATGATGATCTTGCTGAGTCTACCTGACTTCCAATAAACCAATGCGAAGATATAAAAATATGTCAAAGCCGGAACCAGCGGTCTGGACTTCGCCAGTAGAGCGCCCGTAACGAGAAAGGAATCGCTACCACCAGAGTGGAAGAATCGCCAGCCAACCTACAATCAAGAAAGCTGTGAAAACTACACTCCTCACCGGACAGCAGCGGCAAAGCGAGGAAACATACACTGCTGTTAGATACACTAACCCCCAGGGCAAGTAACTGGGACATTAGTGGCCATGTGGCAGGATATATACCGCTGGTTGAACTTAACAAATAGTAACAAACTGAACGCAATACATAGTAATTAGAAATGCAGGAAAGCTAATCAGATGCGCCTTCCCCACGCACTCCACTCGTTGCTCTTCGCCTCAGCAACACTACGAGCAGCAACACGAACCCAAGTCACTGGAGAATCGCAAGATCTCACAATGGTGGAGGTTTCTCTACTTGAATCCAAGTGCACTCAACTTAAACTTGGAGGATTCGATTTATGACGGGGTCGTGCACCCTCGTGACCAAAGACCTTACATCCGGCAGCCCATGCGCGCCGCCAGCAGTCCCGGAGTGGACCTGGCTCCTCCTGAGTCCCCAACCGAACTGCCCACTGACACGAACTGGAAGAATAATAACGTCGCCCCAAAGATAGGGCCACAGTTACTAAATATCGATAACTGTCGCTGCTGTCACTAGCGGACAGGCAATGGTTGCGAAACCAAGTGGAGCCAGTCAGCACGAAAAGAAGACAAACAACCGCAACCATGTCGACTAAACGATACGGTCTGACCAACAGAGGACATAAACCTACAAACAGTACCAACGCGAGCCGCAGCATGTCTCACCAAGGCGCATTCCAAGTTTCCCTGAGCTGTATGACTTGATGTTGACACTTTATGCTTAGTTTACTATCGTCCATAGGTTTTGCATAGCAGTGTATAATAGCCATCGACAGTATAGGATCAAGGTCAAATACGTACACCACATCCATTTCATTCGAGTCACATTATCCGTGCACGATTCCTCATCATTAACTGTCTATTCACGGCCGCCTCATTGCTTTTGTGAGGGAAGGGAATTTGACACTGTTGGAGGCTTGGAGGCTTGCATACGGTATGGCGCTCCTGAACGCATTGCGCGACTACAGATAAAATGTTATCGAGTTGCTGGAGAATTCAGTAGATGTGTGAAAACTCAACATAGACACGTAAAAAATCATATTTTAAACTAGGTGCAGTTGAAACAACGCGTTTTCCTTGTCGATGGATGCGGCTCAGCTTGTGCTTACCAAACGGGTGGCCATCATGGACATGTTCAGTTGTGACTCCGACTCTACTGATTAGCTTTTACCGAGGGCAATGTCAACATCAGCTGTTGGAACGTGATATTTTCCGACGAATGATGAGTGAATGATGGAGTAATATTATGGTCCCATCAATCGACAATTATATCTTGATGGAGTAATCCGCTTCGAGCAATAGCAGCCCCCATACACATGTCAGCGATGGTGCAGGAGTTCTTTGCTAAACATAATGAGATTTCTCTTCTTAATTGTCCTCCATCTGCGCCGGCCCTACTGAAAACGTATGGGGGAGAGACGAAACCGATCATACTAGAAAACAGGCCTACCAACGTGCCAAGGACCCAATCGACCTTTGGAGGAACGTCGCCGTAGCTGTCTGGGAGGAGGTGTCAGAAAATGGGAAACATATTTTTCTTTTTTTTTCATTTTACTGCTATTGGATTCCAGTCCCCCGCCACAGTTAAATTTCCATGCTGCTGAATAACTTATTTTGTCATCAGACCTTTTTCCCAATGTTTTCGGTATCACTGCGTTTTGAGCCTTTCCTGGGAGGACGATATTAGATTCCGATGCACCACTGCCGGTTTACTGTATCCCTTGGACCTTCACATTGACGATGAAACACAGAAACTGCATCGGGATTGAATACAAAAGGCACAGTTTTAAATGTTTTTGTATATTCCAGAAGTGGGAACATTGTATCAGTTCACTTAGTTTTTCAGTACTTTCACAACAGGACCCATGCCATAGACATTGACCCACAGATGACGCTTAAAGAACAACTCTGATTCTCATTACTTCATAAATTGTGGCCCGAAAACCTCCATTCCTTGCAGACTGTAGACTGTCTTTGAAGTTGAAACACTTTGGGTGGGATATAAAGTGGTAAAAAAAAAGCTACAGGCTGTACCCTTTTGAGGATAGAAAATAGCTTAATAATAACCGAAAGCTGTCCGTTCTATTAATTTCGTGGTTTCTACTGATTAAAAAAATTAACGCAGTAACACAAAAACCATGCACTAAACCAGACACGAAATAAACCTTGTCGCCAGGTAGTTGCCTATTAGACGGCTGACTGTGCCGCTGAGCTAGGAATGCACCGTACTGCAGCTGTCGACGTGTAAATAGTTCTTATCGCTCTTGACTTAACATCACGAAATGAAATGCTGTTAACAGGTCTGCAATGGGGCGCAGTCTTCTTGCATGTTTCCAGAGGTTGTGACCGTTCGCTGAGTTTCAGAAAGATGTTATTCCTTCTCTGCACTCAAAATTACAAGTGTTCTTTACATTCTGAACAGATTTGTACTCCCCGTCATGTGATTTTCTCTTACGTAGCTTCATAGGTAGTTCAAATACCAGCCACGGCCACTCCTTGTACTGTCAAGTGTACATTACTAGAGTAGCACTGTACATGTACTAGCGTGCTTTTGAACCACTACTAAATCATAACAAGGATCTCATGGAACTCGCGTGAAAGAATGAGATGAGTGGAATGGAAGGAGCTAGGTGATATACTGGTGATAGTTTTCTTACACGTTTAGTCTTGTTCTGTCACATACTGAGATACAGGCTGCAGTGCCATCTTACTGCAATGGCTTCCAATCTGACACGCAATGTCGGCCAATGACATCAAATATATAATTAACAAAACGAAACCACATAATTGCCTCTCTTCGCTGCTCCAGTAAGCCAGGCGCCAGACAAGCAGTATGATATCTGTGCCACGTGGATGTGGGAGCAGCAAGAAATAGTATCACATATAGAGGTGTAGTGGCATTGGACTACTGATGTACTGCGTCATTATAATAAAAGCCATCTACTATTTAGCCAAGTCTTGGAACATTTTAAGACATTCAAAACCCAGAAAAATGTTTATTGAGGTACTGTAAATTTTCATTGCCTGCTTCCTTTTTTATTAACCCTTCTTAGTAGATAAAAAAGGAATAATAAAACATCACTTTTTTCTCTTGGAGACACAATGCCAAGTTTCTCTCATTAATAAGATTCTCATAAATTATTACATTAATTTTTTTACCAACAGCTTGTTTTTTATTATTTTTTACTTCTGTGCACAAAGTATCTGAAACAACGCAAAAATTAACTTTTTCATTTTCGGTTTAGTTGATAATAATAGATTTTAACATAGGATTATACAGCGAACCGGTTAGCTGTATAATCCTATGTTGAAATTAGTATACAGTTGCCGAGTAACAGCCATTTTTAAAACAGTAATAATAGATTTTTTGAAAAATTCGCGTGCAATATGTATATGGAGGACGGGATTGTAAAAAAAAAAAAAAACAATTCACAGAGGTACGGTTAATAAACCAAAACGCTAAATTAAAAAGTCATATGTAAAAATGTTTACAACTAGGTACAGATGTAACATCAACATAATACGTCAAATAAACAACGTATTTTGAAACAAACTTATTGTAAAAAATAGCTACAAATATACAGCTAAAGTGTTAACAATAATTTGAGGAAAGATAATTTAGTCGTAAATGTCGGTTTATGTTGCTACAAACCTCATTAAATATGAACAATAGATTTGGAAATAATCATATTTTGGATCTCCCTTCAGGAACAACAAGAACATGAAGGAACAGACGACGAGACTTTTTTTGGTACCATACTCAGCTCGTGAACCAGGTAGTTTTGCCCTGTCTAAACCTTACAAGATACACCGTAAATCTACTTGTACGTATTTTAATTGTGTCACGTTGTTGACTTGTGTAATTACAACAGATTTCCCCTGAAAATTTATCGAATTCCGATCAGATTTCTAAGCTTTTGTTTATTTTATTGTTGTAGATTCGATAGGACTCTATTATATAGTAGAATGTATTTTAATCAAAATTCTGTAGAATGGAAGATACACAAACGTAATGAAATTTAAGATGATGTAGAAATATGCTAGTTCTGTAGTTGACGTTTTCTGCTATTGCTCGTAGTCGTTTATATAATTTACCTTAATCATTTATCGCACTATGAAACATCGTAGTACTTTTTTTTTTACAATGAGGAAGAAAATCTTTTAAAGAATAGTATATAAAGTTTATTTAGCAAATAACACCCCTACAATACACACAATTAATTATTGTATGTTATCATTGACCTGCGATTTATCATTAAATATCATAAAGTGTTCAGTTAGGTCAATAACACTATTCCTCTAATAATGAATTTTATTGCAGTAATAATTGAAAGTATCCCTAATTGTTGACACTGCCCTTGTTCTTTACATCATTGTTTTAGTATCTACTTTATTTAAAGTATCTTAATGTCATTATTTTCTTCGTTATTAAAATTTTATCTTGTTGTTACAGTATATCAGAATAATGACAACGTCTAATCAAGTGCATATCTACTGACCACCGTGATTTCACTTTAAATAATTATGAAATATTTGTTATTACGCAGCCACGTTGTGACTTACATCTGTCCAGCTGTGATTCCAAGTATTGCTCTGAACTAAAACAGCATATAACAACTAAAATCTTAAGAAAAAAAATTACAGATCAGAAGAGAATGCAGATCATAGATAATTAGAATACAATACCAGGAAATTTAAGGATTGTAGAATATATTTTGTAATGACAAGACATGCATTTATTACTAAACATTCACAGCTATGGAAGATAATTTTAAATTGAACCGCCTCCTTCAATATTAGATGTGTCTTTAACGGTTAATGAAATCCACAAGACCATAAAACGGTTTTTATATAAACTCACTAATTTATTTAAGCATTGTCTAAAACAACTGCTACTATCAAAAGTTCTGAAAATATTAAATTTGATAAAACTTCGATGGCAATATTCGATATGAAGGCGAACACAAAGCTATAAATCATAACTGAATAGCTCCAATTTTTGTAATTTAATTACGCATCGATAGTCATCTTTTTCTCTAACTGTGCTATTCACGATTGTCAAGACAACCATTATTATTTCTTGGATGACGCGTTCACGGTATACTTGCCGCTTTAAGTTCGGACAGAATCCCCAATTTTAGATGTTCGCCTTCATCACCATCGTCCAGAGGTAAAATCTGACTGAAACTGGCGAGGCTTCTTCCACTTCCATCTACGTCCATGTCAACATACACACTCCACAAGCCCAAGTATGGTCACCCCCCCCCCCTCCGACCGCCCCCCCCCCCT
Source organism: Schistocerca gregaria (assembly GCF_023897955.1). Taxonomy (NCBI): domain Eukaryota; kingdom Metazoa; phylum Arthropoda; class Insecta; order Orthoptera; family Acrididae; genus Schistocerca; species Schistocerca gregaria. The sequence continues at coordinate 785,647,259 of NC_064920.1, read as the reverse complement.
CCCTCACAGAACAGTGTCTGATTGGCTGGACTACATCTCGGAGATGATGTATGATGAGCTGGCGCTCCCTGCGTCCATAGATGACGTCTACGTTTGCTGTCCTGTTCGGCTGCAGCGCCGCTTCGTACTCGAGTGATAAACTATGAAAAGTGTTCTCCTGACTCTATCTTTAACAGGCTCATGCCTCCATCCATTTCAAAGCCATGATCGGTGTCTGTATCAAAGTTATTTTCACACAGACTAATTTCTTGCGAGTGTGTCAGTAGATACGTGTGTCAGTCTATGAGGACTCTTGCCATTCTCTGTGATAAGGGTCAACGTCAGTTTAATTATAATAATTTCGAAAAATCAACGGTGGCTGACAGCAGCCTGTTACAATAAACACAAGATTACGTTTGAATAAATGAGAATTCTTGCCGACGCATCGAATTATTGGGACTCTGTAATCAGGGAAACAGTTGAAATTAGACTGGCTTAATCGTGAATGAAATCGTAGCCGTATTATTAATACCGTTGGTCTTTCGTTACTGTGTTATCTGTCTAATCAGCGCAGCACTTCATTTACGGAGTCGTTAATTAGTATTGTTGTTCTGTTGTATTCAGTATTACGAAATTCCTGATGGAGTAAATTGAACATAAGTTTTCCGAAATAAGCAAATACCAAAGTTCAGATCAGTTCAAGACTAATTTTTTTCATCTCGACTGTGCGTAAATTGTTACACCTCCGCGAGGTATTTCGGTTTACTTCCAGTTGCGAATACGAACGACCATCAGCTGGGTAAGGGAATGACGAGAACCAAAACTCGTGACGGGCTGGGATTCGAAGCAGGATTTGCCGCTTTCCGCGATCGGCCGCCTTAACCGCTTTGGCTACCCGCGCACAACTCACAGTCAGCCCCAAACTTCCATACATCTTTGTTCCTGTGTCTCAACCTGTACTCGTACGCACATAATGTAATTCCCGAACAGAGGAGGACATTTTAATTGCAGTATGGGTATTGCAGCGGATATTGCAGTGCCTGTCTTGTGAAGCACAATGATACAATGCTTCGGACGTTATACTGTTTGTACATTTCAGTTTCGTTAGTGTTTGTTAGCTATACCACTGAGTTTGAGAATGATTATCTCTCCCTGCCTTTACCTCACGTAAGCTGAGCTACAGCTGCGATCTCTCAGTCTGTTCCGATCCACTATTTACGTGTTTAGGATGACTAAGGTATTATTCCCAAATCCGCCAAGTCAAATGTTCAACATAATCGTTTGGTTTTCATAATATCCTGCTAATTATGACGTGTTCCCTGATTTTTCTCTCTAAAGGGGAGATTCAAAAAGATTCAAAAAAAAAAAAAAAAATTTCGCTATCAGTTTTTGCATTTGTGTCAGAATTGCCATTTATTAACAGCAACTGACTATACTGAAAATGTAAGCCACGTAGATACAGTCATACACCAGTGGTAGATGGTGGATATTATCATTCTAAGGCTGGTGGGAAGATTATGCGCCCGACCGTTGTAGCCGAGCGGTTCTAGGCGCTTCAGTCTGGAACCGCGCGACCGCTACGGTCGCAGGTTCGAATCCTGCATCGGGCATAGATGTGTGTGATGTTCTTAGGTTAGTTAGGTTTAAGTAGTTCTAAGTTCTAAGGGACTGATGACCACAGATGTTAAGTCCCATAGTGCTCAGTGCCATTTGAACCTGCCTCGGCATGGATGTGTGTCATGTCTTTAGGTTACTTAGGTTTAAGTAGTACTAAGTTCTAGGGGACTGATGACCTCACATGTTAAGTCACATGGTGCTCAGAGCCATTTGAACCATTTTTGAAGATTATGCGCTTCCTTCGCGGTGACAGGCTCATATGTTACTTGACTGTATGAAACTGAACTGTGTCCCGTAAGGATCATGTGGCTTTCTTGAAGAAAGTCGCGAAAGTAATTTCACGAAGGAAAAAATTTTATAATAAGTAAACAAACACTGTCTGGACCACATTTTCATTTATTACCAACTACCGATTTCAGTCCGCGTTGCAGATTATTTTCAGGTCTGGCGCTGCGAAGTGTAGTTTGTCAATAGCCATCTTATACTACTGTTAAAAAACTGCACTATGCCGCGGCAGACCTGAAGATGACCTGTAGCGCACATTGAAAACTGTAGTCGTTAATAAAAGTAGCGATCCATAACGCGTTTATTGATTTATTATAACGAAAGACATCGCGGTTTCTACGATATGGCCTGAGTAGTGAAAAACATTTCGTTTGGTTTTAGTACACGGCAAGAAGCACACTAAACAGTAGTCACACAACAGCACTTTTACGAGTCTTACAGCACTACCTACTAAATCTACAAGTTTAAGAAGCAGGGAGCAAGGGCCCATCTTGAAAAGTGGCACGTTGCGTGTTCTTCCTCAACAGATGTTTTCTGCCACCATAAGAATTTCAGTAAAGCTAGGGACAAATATTGTGACAGAAACATGAGCATAGAAAGGAGAAAGGAATTTTTACAAGTTAATAGGACATATGCAGAAATCACAAAAAAGGATCGTTTCAGAAGATGGCAGTATTTTCAGATCTGGCTATGGCCTGTGGATTGTTGCCATTTGCTACTAAACAAATACGTACCTCAGATTCATCCGCATGAGATATCCGTGTTTTACAAGTCTTTGGGTATGGTGGAGGAGGACTCTCGAGATAAAGTCCCTCCATACTTCTACCAAATGCTGTAAAGATCAGGGAACGGAAAGAAGTACAAGGCACAGTAGGAGATAGCTGCACCAACAAGAGAAATGCGGCAGTATTCACATGAACTATATCCTGCTCACATTTATGACTAATAAACAAAAAGTTTGTGGTAGTAATGTCCCATACACTCCTCCTCTCGTCCTTGCAAAATAAATAAATAAATATAAATATAAATAAGAAGAGAATGTCAGCTTATTAGAAGCAATGAAAAATAATGGAAATGGGTCTTGAATATCTAACACTATGAAAGATAGAAGAGATAAAAAGCAAATGACATGAGCGAAGCAGCCCTTTATAAATTGTAAAAAAATTACATTTTTCAAAAAAATACCTTTATAGAATGGAAGAAGAAATTCCTGAAATTATGTTTAACGTTCGACAACGAACTTTTCGAGCATTTATGAAATATGGAGAAAGTAAATAGGAAAAAAAATTAATATTTAAAACGTGGAGCTACAAATAGATGGTAAAATGTGAATGGTTAAATAAGATACGAAATGAAAGTATATACTATACAGTACTGAAGTAGAAAGAAATGTGAAATGAATTAAGCAGACGGAGGTACGCTAAAGCAAACAAAATATGATAATCAGGTGGGCAAGGAAGCACTGAGTGGAAAGATACAGCATGAGAAACACTTACAGTACAGAGTGATGGGAATCTGCATTTATGCTGCGATTAAGAGATTACATTAGAGGGATATGTAATGGAGAATATCATCACATCAACAGACACATGCATAATTAAATAAGTAAACAGCTTAATTGTCCGAATAGCAATATTTCTACGTTGTATAATGTATCGCCAGGGACTGAAGATAATTTGGTTCATTTATCTGTTGTATTTCTCTACTGATCACAGTTTTTCCTTCTTTATGTCTCTCTCTGTTTAAGAGACCGTCCGTTCCGTTCGTGACATTTTCTCTGCTCATGTTGGCGACATTCGTCAAGAAGGAAGAAGAAAAGAAACGGCGATTTAAAATGAGTTAAATGAATTATGAACGGTACAAACCTCCTAAGTCGTTGAATTTTAGCCTCGCGTCCGTCCACTGTTCCTTGAACGTTATCTGCGTTTCGAATTCCTGCAACACAGAGACATGTCGCCAGTCTGCATAGATTCAAAAGTTAAACACTAGTTATTTGTCACGTTTCTATCCGTGCACGAATGCTTTAACGTCTCTTCATGCCCTTAAAACTGCACGAATAAACATTCCACAATGTAATCCAGTGCAGTACATAAATGTCTCAAAAAGGCAAGTCAAACAATATTTTAAGAATTGATGGCTACGACTAATAACAGTACGTCAACGCACACCAAATTATTGTGAAATGTAATCCAATAAACGGTAAAGAGGATATCAGCAAGGGAGATGTGTCCTGCAATGCAGGTGCACGACATCCTTGACAAGGATGTGGAACTTGCAAGCATTCAACATTAGTGGGAAACAGAGTTCTAGAATGAGATAACATGTTCTACTTATATCTTGCTATGCTTCTACGGAAATGTCTTTCGTAAAGCCGAGACCACGGACATATTTCTATTGAGAATAGGTAAAAGTAAAGCTATGCAAGGTGATTCCGTGATGATTTCACAGACATTCACGGGTGACGCAGAAGGGCAAATGTATTAATTCGAGGTATGGGACCCTGGTCCGGAAACGATTGGGTCGAAAGTTATACACGAAAATCGTTCTGTTACGTCTGACAGTGGAATACACGTGTCAGAAGTGTTGTTACTAAGACGTGGGCAACTTTTAGAGGTGGTATCATGGACCAAAACAAGGAAATAATTGTCTGTTGAATATGGGCTTCAGAATGCATACCACAAGACATGTGAGCACTTGTTGATCTTCGATACTGTGAAAAACATCTCTTCTACCGCACGATCTTTGGTTTCCATGTTTTTGGAGTAGGTATTATGGACCAAAATAGAGAAAAGAAGACCAGTAAATATGGACTCTAAAATGCATATCTTAAGAGAAGTGATGGTTTCAGGGTAGCGGAGATGATCACGTGGTCGTAGCTCTTAAGATACGCACTACAGAGCCCTTGTTTACTGGTCTGTTTCCTTATTTTGGTCCACACCACCTCCTCCGGAAACCAAAGAGCTAGCATTAGAAGAGATGTGTTCCGCAGTATCGAAGACGAACAAGTTTTCATAGCTCTTAAGACATGCATTTTAAATCCCACGTTTACTAGACATTTTTTCTTGTTTTGGTCCATACTACCGCCTCTGAAAGTTGCCTTGCCTAAAATCTCAGCAAAAACAGTACGACTACATGCATTCAATTGTCAGAGGTGTGAGAATGATTTTCACTTCTAATCTTCGATTGGACTGCTTCGGGACCAGGGACTCTTACCTCTGTTTGAAACATCTACCGTCTGCTTCACCCCTGAAACTTCGTAACATCGTCATGGAACCGCCCTGTATACATAGAGATCCAAAGCATCTGAGTTACACACGAGGTGGACGGTATTGTTTCATCTAAGCCACGAGATGTACTAACTTGTCGACATTCGGGAAAAGACAATATTTGATACAAAAGTGCGCTGTTATTTAAACCTTCGTTGTTTGCTAAATCGTTAGGTAATTGTTTGTCGTACAGTAGAGTACAAAAATTAATAATCAGAAAAGGCGAAAATAGAGAGAGAAATTAGAAACAGAAACTCATTGATGTGACCATCAAGATTTCGTAGGCAGCCGTAAATGAGTTGTCTGTAAAGGAAATACATTGTTTCGCATGAACAAGTGTTTCAGAGAAAGCGGAAAGCAAGTTGCTGGATCCAAATGTCTCAGAGTTGTTTGAACTTTCGTTATAATGCCATCAAAAAGCTACTTGCACAGTTTCACACTTACCGAAGCAATCAAACACAAACTGCAACCGACGCAATCGCAAGAAAATTTTGGTGGGATGTAAATGAGAGAGAGCATGGTGTTAGTTGAAGGAAGGAATCCGTCTTTCTTGACACGGGGAATGATGATAACGCACTGAGGTTCATAGATGAGGCACAGAAAACACATTTGTGGGTTTTCAGAAATACACTTCGATCAAACTTCTACCCATGGACATCAGGGCCTATTGGAATCGACATGATTTCGTGTACAAATTTCAGATAGCGATATGCTTCAAAACGAATGAACACCGTGGTTTTTAGACTGAATCTAGATGAGCTTGTGTATAGGATAGACTAACTGCTCCCTTTCAACGCTTACATATCTCTCCGTGGAGTTCTCATTCGGGAATCAATCAGAGCAACATCAAACAGAACACAGCACTTCGCTGGCAACTATGTCAGACAGAATGAATTTTCTAGAATGATTTTTTTAAATTTTCATTCTGGTTGTTCCTAAGCCATCTCCCCGCAGTATTCTTTCTTCCACGAGTGTGGTATACCCACAAGACGTGCAGAGAAACTTTTGTGAAGTTTGGAAGGGTGGAGGTGAGGTGATGATGGAAGTAAAGCTGTGAGGGCGGGTCGTATTTGGATAACTCTGTCGATAGAGCATTTCCCAGAGAGAGGCAATGGCGCCACTTTCGATCCCAGGACACCATACAGTTTTAATCCGTCTGGAAGTTACGAATGTATGATAGCGAAGTATAACCATGGGTCTTTTTCTGTGATTGTACTTTCGGTTTCAGAATTTCTAAATTACATATTTCGAAAACAGTTCAAGCGTTTTGAGATAAAGGTTCACTTGATCTGCAACCTATCTGTTTGCAACACAGTACATATGCTCTCATTTTTTGTTCAGAATTTTTAATGATTAGTGCAAATGGAACACTAAGGGGGAGAGTGTTTCAGTGCACTACATAGTCTTAAGACAACAGTTTTCGAATTCTTACTTAAGAGTACGTTTAATGGAATGTCCGTAGTAAAATAGCGACCTTACCTATTTTACGTCTTCATCTTCGTAGACCACTGAGTAACGAAAAAGTTGGTCTTACAAATCGGTTATACTGCATAGTTTTTCTCTTCTCCAATTAGTATACATTATGAGAACTAGATGTTTTCTGTGCGAGAACCGTAATCCCGTTCCTTATATTCGAACAGCAGCTGACTGGTCACAAACCATACTGGCATAAGCTAGAGCAGTCGCACTTAGTGACTGGAGCGACGGCACGGCAACTCAACGGTTAACAGACGTCTTATTGTGTAATATATGAGAGCTCAGATTTTTCAGATTTCTGTAAAAGAATTCATTGTAAATAGGTTTTCCGCGAACTGCGTTTGCCACCTTTTGCAATGGTTATACAACAAATTTTGTATGTGAGGAAGTGATAATCTACTCCTGTATTTTATCGGACGACTCAAGCTAGTTGGTTTCCTTAAGTGACATTTGAATGGTCAAAGTTATACTAATTTCTATAGGACTTAATTAACGGGCTACGTACAAGAACAGAGAAGGCCAAAATTTGTGAAGAGTACGATAATGGAGAGAAGCAGTTCTGCTAACATCAAAATCGAAGATGGCAGAACTTCCACAGGAAGCAAGATTACACAACGAGCTCTGAGAAAAGCTGACAACAGGTAGAGTGACACAGATAAAGAATGGTTTGTTAATAGGCGATTTGTCCTGGTGCCAAATGCTGAGGAAACTGGTACTGTAATGGCACGCAATACTGTAAGGAAACAATGAGCAGACCACTGCAGAACCGGAAGAGGAGTTTGTAAACAACGGCGCACTGCTCAACGGTGTAAAAAAAGTAAATATGCAGGCTGAGTATGAGTTAAGAGTAGAATAATTAGTCGAGGAAAGAAATCTAATAAACACCCTCATCAAAAGAAAAGACAAAGCAGCAGCTTGTCTGTAAACATAAACATTTAACTTGGTTCTGGAAAGAGCAGCGAGGGGAAATTGGTGGTGCTGATCATTAAATCCCGATTCGATTCTGAGGTGTAATCGACCACACCGTCAGACATGTTGCGTCCATAGCCATTAGCGGGACCCTCAGCTACGTCCCGCTCGGCCTGCCGATCTGCCAAGGCCACAGGGTCTTGCGAGACGCAGAAAAAACGGTACAAATGGCTCTGAGCAGTATGGGACATCTGAGGTCATCAGTCCCCTAGAGTTGGAACTATTTAAATCTAGCTCACCTAAGGACACCACACACAACCATACCCGAGGCAGGATTCGAACATGAGACCGTAGCAGCAGCGCGGTCCTGCACTGAAGGGCCTACAACCGCTCGGTCAGAGTTTCCGGCCACGACACGAAGAGCCGGTCCTACAAGAGGCAGGTTCACTCAGGTACTTGCCACTGTGAATTATATAGATCGCGTCCGGCCGCCGTTGCTTGTCGTGCAATTGTATTATCTGCTGATGTTCTGTCTGTCGAGGCTTGCTAAACCCGGTTTTCATCGATACAGCAGAAAGTGCCACAAAGATAGGCCTCCTCCTCAGTGTCTACCGCAGCCGCACTACACGCCAGTGTGCACTGCCCACCAACAGTACACCAGCTGCAGGCCGCATCACGATCTCGTTGAGCTCGGAAATAGGCAAGCCGAAAAACTTAGTGATCGATTTGCAGAGTAAAACTTTACTTGTTCTGCACAAGTGGGTGAGTTTCTTTAACGAAATAGGAAGTATTCATTCGTCTAAGTTGTGCTTACAATAATGCAACGGCGTTAGTTGAGGTCCTGTGATCAACCGAAGTCAAAGCAAAATATTTGTGTGGGGTCTCGTAGAGAAGAGTTGTTCACATGTAATTATTCTTAGTATTGTCATTGCCAATGTCTGTAAATAAGGCGTGTTTGATTATTTTGAATCTCAATAAATGAACATATCATTAGGGTAATCACAATAATATGTTCAGGTTCTTGATGATCTATGTCGTGAGTTTGCAACCCTTTTCTCGCCCGGATTACTTCGGACAACAAAATCTAAGCCGACAGTAATTTTCAACTAACAGGAGTCAATATGTTTTTCCATGTCCGCCGTAGTCATCTGCGATATTAAAGACGACGTAAAAGCAGCAATAAGCCACCTGGAGCAACGGATCCCGTGTACTCTAGTGGATGGAATACATTTCTTGTTCTTACTTTTCTCAGCATGAGCACCACTGCCTCAGTAAATGTAACCAACGATGCTGTTTCAACAAGGGTGCTATTTCAAATTTAGTTACTCATTTTTATTTATTCGTTTATTTCGTCTTACATCCAACCAGACATCCTTAATGAGTCAACGCTGCAATTAGTATGATGCAGGAGAATTGCAAAATGAATAAATAAATAAAAAATCAACCAGAAAGTGAAAAGCAATCGAAATCAAAGAGCACGGATTGAAACGTATGTGACGTTATTTGAGTGATGACAAAATTGCGCCAAATTTACAAGAAACTTATCACTATTAAACTATTTACCAGTAAGATGAGTGGCCGTGCGGTTCTGGGCGCTGCAGTTTGGAACCGAGCGATCACTACGGTTTCAGGTTCGAATCCTGCCTCGGGCATGGATGTGTGTGATGTCCTTAGGTTAGTTATGTTTAATTAGTTCTAAGTTCTAGGTGACTGATGACCTCAGAAGTTAAGTCGCATAGTGCTCAGAGCCATTTGAACCATTTTGAACCAGTAAGATGCACTTCCTCTGGCCAGGATACGGTTCGGAACGGTGTCATAAAACCGTTGTATCCTTTACTGAGGCAACTAATGTCAACGGTCCTTAATGTTCTGGATATTGGCACTGGGACGTCTGAGCCGATCCCTCACGTGTTGTCGGAGATAGCTGGGGATCTTACTGGGCACGGGAGTGCTTCAACATCAGGCAGACAGTCATCTTGATGTTGAAGCTTTTTGTTTGTGTTTAGTTTAACAATAACACATGTTTTTGAGTGGGGTCCACCTTTAGCAAAGCACAATTTTATTTTTTGAGGCACACATGTTTGACTGCAGTTGCAGCATCATCAGTGTCTTTTTTTTATTGTTATTGTTGTTAAACATAATGAATGTTCTTTACTGTTTAAATACATACAAATATTAGTTTCTAAATAATAATTATAGGTTTTTGAGGAGCACATAAACCTGTAATTACGATTTAGAAACTAATATTTGTATGTATTTAAACAATAAAGAATATTCCTTATGTAATTTCTTAGACTTTCCCGGCGATTTGATGACATCTCGGATTTTCTGCCGGATATCAGCGTCTTCCAAACACGATATTTCGACGTCATTACTTGACGTCTTCATCAGGTGTTCCCTGAGACTGGCTGCTTGCTGGACCGGGTCGCATATTTATGGCTGCCCGGTGCCCCTAGTCGGTCCGCGCCAGCTAGTCGCGCTATCCTGCCGCTCTAGGTGTTCTCTATTCCGTCCGCGCCCGCTCTGGCCGTCTCCAACTGCGGTCGTGGCCTCCTGGTGTTCCCTTCTCGGTCCGCACCCGCGAGCGGCGCTGCAATGCCGCTCTGGACGTTCCCTATTCCGTCCGCTCCCGCTCTGGCCGTCTCCGACTGCGGCTGAGGCTTCCTGGTGTTCCCTTCTTGGTTCATGCCCGCAGTGTGCGTATGTCTGAGGCTCGTTGTTGGTGTTGGAAACATATTTTCTCCGGCATTGCTTCAGCAGTTCAAATGCCGGGTTCCATGCAGTGCTTAGCTGGTATCCTGCTCCCCGGTTAATCAAGTTTTGTGCCATCTTCATCTCTATAGATTCAGTGATGACACTATCCCAGAACCTGGGGGTCTGGACCATGACCTTGGTGTTCTCATAATCCATGGATGTTCCAATTCTAGGCAGTGTTCTGCTACTGCTGATTTTGTGGCCTGCCTTAGCCTGGTATGTCGCTGGTGTTCCTTACATCTGATTTCCACCGTTCTTGTCGTTTGGCCAATGTAGGACATACCGAATTCACAAGGAATATTGTAAATGCCAGGCTTCCTTAAGCCCAGGTCATCTTTGACTGTTCCACGTAAAGCCCTAATTTTGCTAGGTGGGCAGAAGACACTCTTGATGTTATGTTGAATTAGTATTCTGCTGATCTTGGCAGAGACAGGCCCGGCATACGGTAAAAATGCCAGTTTCTTGATTTCTTCTTCTTGCTCGTTCTCCGGTGTATCCTGACGTCTGGTGGGATGTAGAGGTCTGCGGAAGTCCCTGGATGAGAATCCGTTGTTAGCAAACACTTTTTGAAGATGTTCAAGTTCCCCTGCCAGGCTGTCAGTGTCAGACAGTGTCTGGGCTCGGTGTACGAGTGTTCTAAGCACCCCGGTCTTTTGTGCTGGTTGGTGGCAGCTGTCGGCCTGTATGTATAGATCTGTGTCTGTTGGCTTTCGGTACACACTGTGGCTGAAGGTGCCCTCCGCCTTCTTCTTCACCAGGACATCCAGAAACGGCAGCTGACCATCCTTTTCTAGCTCCATGGTGAATTTAATATTCGTATGCCTTGAGTTCAGGTGGTCCAGGAAGTCTTCCAGTTTTTTGCGACTGTGTGGCCAAATGACAAATGTGTCATCAACGTATCTCAGGAAGCATGTTGGCTGGTAAGTGGCAGTTGTAAGAGCCTCGTCCTCAAACTTCTCCATAAACAGGTTGGCCACTACTGGTGACAAGGGGCTACCCATCGCCACCCCTTCAGTCTGTTCATAGAATTGACCTCCACAAAGGAAGTAAGTCGATGTTAGAATATGCTTAAACAGATCCAGCACAGCTCCATCAAACTTCTCACTGATTAAGTCAAGAGTGTCCTTAAGGGGCAGTCTGGTGAACAGGGACACCACGTCAAAACTGACCATTAAATCTGCATCTGAGAAACGTAGGTTTTTAAGACGCCAAAGTCTAACATCTCAAGAGAGGAGAGGATGGCCCTCAGGAGATTACGAGAAGATGACGACATAGTGGTGTTACCAGCAGACAAAGGGAACTCCACAGTCATACCCTCAGACAAAAAGAACCTAAACGATGTCAAAGTTAGCATAAGGAGAACTATGCGTGAAGCATTCAGTGAATTCGAAAGTAAAATTCTATGTACCTACTTGACAGAAAATCTTCGGAATTTCTGGTCTTACGTTAATTCTGTAAGTGGCTCGAAACAGCATATCCAGACACTCTGGGATGGCGATGGCTTTGAAACAGAGGATGACACGCTTAAAGCTGAAATACTAAACACCTTTTTCCAAAGCTGTTTCACAGAGGAAGACCGCACTGCAGTTCCTTCTCTAAAACCTCGCACAAATGAAATAATGGCTGACATCGAAATAACTGTCCAAGGAATAGAAAAGCAACTGAAATCACTCAACAGAGGAAAGTCCACGGGACCTGACGGAATACCAATTCGATTCTACACAGAGTACGCGAAAGAACTTGCCCCCTTCTAACAGCCGTGTACCGCAAGTCTCTAGAGGAACGGAAGGTTCCAAATGATTGGAAAAGAGCACAGGTAGGCCCAGTCTTCAAAAAGGGTCGTCGAGCAGATGCGCAAAACTATAGACCTATATCTCTGACGTCAATCTGTTGTTGAATTTTAGAACATGTTTTTTGCTCGAGTATCATGTCGTTTTTGGAAACCCAAAATCTACTCTGTATGAATCAACACGGATTCCGGAAACAGCGATCGTGTGAGACCCAACTCGCTTTATTTGTTCATGAGACCCAGAAAATATTAGATACAGGCTCCCAGCTAGATGCTATTTTTCTTAACTTCCGGAAGGCGTTCGATACAGTTCCGCACTGTCGCCTGATAAACAAAGTAAGAGCCTACGGAATATCAGACCAACTGTGTGGCTGCATTGAAGAGTTTTTAGCAAACAGAACATAGCATGTTGTTATCAATGGAGAGACGTCTACAGACGTTAAAGTAACCTCTGGCGTGCCAGAGGGGAGTGTTATGGGACCATTGCTTTTCACAATATATACAAATGACCTAGTAGATAGTGTCGGAAGTCCCATGCGGCTTTTCGCGGATGATGCTGTAGTATACAGAGAAGTTGCAGCATTAGAAAACCGTAGCGAAATGCAGGAAGATCTGCAGCGGATAGGCACTTGGTGCAGGGAGTAGCAACTGACATTTAACATCCACAAATGTAATGTACTGCGAATACATAGAAAGAAGGATCCTTTATTGTATGATTATATGATAGCGGGACAAACACTGGTAGTAGTTACTTCTGTAAAATATCTGGGAGTATGCGTGCGGAACGATTTGAAGTGGAATGATCATATAAAATTAATTGTTGGTAAGGCGGGTACCAGGTTGAGATCCATTGGGAGAGTCCTTAGAAAATGTAGTCCATCAACAAAGGAGGTGGCTAACAAAACAATCTTTCGACCTACACTTGAGTATTGCTCAGCAGTGTGCGATCCGTACCAGATCGGGTTGACGGAGGAGATAGAGAAGATCCAAAGAAGAGCGGCGCGTTTAGTCACAGGGTTATTTGGTAACCGTGATAGCGTTACGGAGATGTTTAGTAAACTCAAGTGGCAGACTCTACAAGAGAGGCGCTCTGCATCGCGGTGTAGATTGCTCTCCAGGTTTCGAGAGGGGGTGTTTCTGGATGAGGTATCTAATATATTGCTTCCCCCTACTTATACCTCCCGAAGAGATCACGAATGTCAAATTAGAGAGATTCGAGCGCGCACGAAGGCTTTCAGACAGTCGTTCTTCCCGCTAACCAAACGCGACTGGAACTGAAAAGGGAGGTCATGACAGTGGCACGTAAAGTGCCCTCCGACACACACCGTTGGGTGGCTTGCGCAGTATAAATGTAGATGTAGATGTATACCACAGTGGCCTAATATTTTCTATAGTTCCTGATACACTTGCGAATAAACGAACTTCCGCTTGCAATGACGGAATATGGAAATTCGTCCTATTTTGGAGTTTATTGATATACAGAAATGAAATGAAATCCCTGGGCTAGCAGGACAGAGCGGATGAGGTTATATTTGTGGAAAGGGCCCAAAATAAGTTACTGTCAGTTGCACTCAACATATAAACTTAATTTCTTAAAACACACAATCTCACAAGCAACAATCAAAAACTCTCAAGGTTTTAACAGAGGATTTCCTCTGATTTAGTTTAGGTCGGCTTAAGGCCACATCGAAAATCCAAGGCACATGGCGTGAGCAAGGAATTGAGGTACAGGAGTTCTTCTGGAGATTTCACTTATTTAGAAAAAAGTTATTATCTACAATGTAAATCGGCAGAAAGCCTTTGCTTAAATTTTTCCCATAGAACTCGGCTGAAAGCCTCACATTAATCAAGAACAGTGTCACAGCTTAAGGCCGAGACAAAGATTTTCAAAGTTTAATTAAATAGGCTGAAAAATGGGCTGAAGGCCGCATATCAACAAAACAATTTAACGACTTAAGGCATAGAAAGAAGAGCTTTCAATTTCAAAAAACTGAAGGTTTTATCCTAAAATATTTCGTGTAAAACTCGGCAGAAGGCCTCATACTAAAGAATAACAATCTTATGACTTAAGGGCAAGAGAAGGATTTTGAAATTTTAAATAAGAGTGATTAAAACTCGGCTGAAGTTATCATCATCCAGGAGTGTCTGGATATGCTGTTTCGAGCCACTTACAGAATTAACGTAAGACCAGAAATTCCGAGGATTTTCTGTCAAGTAGGTACATAGAATTTTACTTTCGAATTCACTGAACGCTTCACGCATAGCTCTCCTTACGCTAACTTTGACATCGTTTAGGTTCTGTTTGTCTGAGGGGTTTTGGCTGCGTTTAAACTTGGAGTGAAGCTCTCTTTGCTTTCGTAGTAGTTTTCTAACTTTGTTGTTGAACCACGGTGGGTTTTTCCCGTCTCTCACAGTTTTACTCGGCACGTACGTGTCTAAAACGCATTTTACAATTGCCTTAAACTTTTTCCATAAACACTCAACATTGTCAGTGTCGGAACAGAAATTTTCGTTTTGATCTGTTAGGTAGTCTGAAATGTGCCTTCTATTACTCTTGCTAAACAGATAAACCTTCTTCCCTTTTTATATTCCTATTAACTTCCATATTCATGGATGCTGCAACGGCCTTATGATCACTGATTCCCTGTTATGCACTTACAGAATTGAAAATTTCGAGTCTGTTTGTTATAAGTAGGTCCAAGATGTTATCTCCACGAGTCGGTTCTCTGTTTAATTGCTCGAGGTAATTTTCGGATAGTGCACTCAGTATAATGTCACTCGATGCTCTGTCCCTACCACCCGTCCTAAACATCTGAGTGTCCCAGTCCATATCTGGTAAATTGAAATCTCCACCTAAGATTATTATATGCTGAAAAAATTTATGTGAAATGTATTCCAAATTTTCTCTCAGTTGTTGTGCCACTAATGCTGCTGAGTCTGGAGGTCGGTAAAAGGAACCAATTATCAACCTAGCTCTGTTGTTGAGTGTAACCTTCACCCATAACATTTCACAGGAACTATCCACTTCTACTTCACTACAGGGTAGACTACTGCTAACAGCTACAAACACGCCACCACCGGTTGCATGCAATCTATCTTTTCTAAACACCGTCTGTGCCTTTGTAAAAATTTCGACTGAATTTATCTCTGGCTTCAGCTAGCTTTCTGTACCTATAACGATTTCAGCTTCGGTGCTTTCTATCAGCGCTTGAAGTTCCGGTACTTTACCAATGCAGCTTCGACAGTTTACAATTACAATACTGATTGCTGCTTGGTCTCCGCATGTCCTGACTTTGCCCTGCACCCTTTGAGGCTGTTGCCCTTTCTGTACTTGCCCGAGGCCATCTAACCTAAAAAACCGCCCAGTCCACGCCACACAACCCCTGCTACCCGTGTAGCTGCTTGCTGCGTGTAGTGGACTCCTGACCTATCCGGCGGAACCCGAAACCCCACCACCCTATGGCGCAAGTCGAGGAATCTGCAGCCCACACGGTCACAGAATCGTCTCAGCCTCTGATTCAGACCCTCCACTCGGCTCTGTACTAAAGGTGCGCAGTCAGTCCTGTCGACGATGCTGCAGATGGTGAGCTCTGCTTTCATCCCGCTAGCGAGACTGGCAGTCTTCACCAAATCAGATAGCCGCCGGAAGCCAGAGAGGATTTCCTCCGATCCATAGCGACACACATCATTGGTGCCGACATGAGTGACCACCTGCAGATGGGTGCATCCTGTACCCTTCATGGCATCCGGAAGGACCCTTTCCACATCTGGAATGACTCCCCCCGGTATGCACACGGAGTGCCCATTGGTTTTCTTCCCCTCTCCTGCTGCCATATCCCTAAGGGGCCCCATTACGCACCTGACATTGGAGCTCCCAACTACCAGTAAGCCCACCCTCCGTGACTGCCCGGATCTTGCAGACTGAGGGGCAACCTCTGGAACAGGACAAGCAGACATGTCAGGCCAAAGATCAGTATCAGCCTGAGACAGAGCCTGAAACCGGTTCGTCAGACAAACTGGAGAGCCTTTCCGTCCAGCCCTCCGGAATGTCTTTCGCCACCTGCCACACCTAGAGACGACCTCCCACTCTACCGCAGGTGAGGGATCAGCTTCTATGTGGGCAGTATCCCGGGCAGCCACAGTCGTAGTCCGATCGGGGGATGCGTGGGACGATCTGGCCGTCCCCGACAAACTTCCATCCGGACCCCCACAGAGATGCCCATTTGCAACAGCCTCAAGCTGTGTGACCGAAGCCAACATTGCCTAAAGCTGGGAGCGAAGGGATGCCAACTCAGCCTGCATCCGAACACAGCAGTTGCAGTCTCTAGTCATGCTAAAAACTGTTGTGCAAAGAACGCATGAGTTAATCTACAGAGATCACAAACAAATTGACACAAAATTTAAACGGTTATTAAAATACAAGACTGCCTAGTAAATGCAGTAATGCTGCTACTTGCGCACTGCTGACACACTGCTTGGCGGTGGAAGGAGACTACGCGATTTTACACTATTCAGGTACTAAAGCGCAATGCTACAACTCTCAAATACTATAATACGGCCGAAATTTATGAATTAAACAATGCAAGTACCAAAAACACGCAAAGAAATTAAGAATTAAACTATGTAACAAATGAGTGAGCTAGGAGTATACGACTTGCTGCTGCAGCTGCTTATCTAACGGCGGCAGGGAGCACACTGGCCGTTCAAAACAAAAACAGAAGACAGACGACTACGCGAATTTACACTATTCAGGTACTAAAACGCGATGCTACAACTCTCAAATTCTATAATACGCCCGAAATTTATGAACTAAACAATGCAAGTACCAATAACACGCAAAGAAATTAAGAATTAAATATGTAACAAATGAGTGAGCTATGAGTATACGACTTGCTGCTACAGCTGCTTATCCAACGGCGGTAGGGAGCACACTGGCTGTGACCTCTAATTACTGGATATTCTGAACGCCTATTATTAGGCTATTAATATGGAACACATTGCTTCCTGACATGGAGTTTAAATAAGACATACCCATACTGTGTCTAGTATTGGATAGTATTTTAACTTTTGCTTAATGATTTAATGACTCACGGAATCAAAAGCCTTAGTTGTGTCACAAACTATTTCCAGTGCTATTTGATTTATTTGTTGCCATATATCATACGCAAAGACAAACCTGGCCTCTTCGGTTGACAGAGAGGCCTTACATCTACACTATTTGCTACTGATGATGATTTTCTTTGTTAGATGTTTAAAAGTTCCATTGCAAATTAAGTTCTCAAAACATTCTTAAAAGGCTGGTAATACTGCGATTACCTCTTAATTTTTATTATTGTTTACTTTCTTCTTGGGAACAGCGTTCCTAGCTATCTGCGAATACACTACTGCAATCTGGTGCATGTCGTAACTAACCTAATATTTTATATGCGTCAGTCAAGTAAAGTTTGAATATTTTACTACAGAAGTCATAATATGAATCTGAACATTTAGTTTTGAGAGAGCTAATAACACTGAAAACATCTTTCAAAGATGTAAATAAAGTATGCCAAACTTCTTTTAGAACGCTTTTCTTAGAAACCAGAGTCAATTTACTACTGAAATGTTCAGAAAAAGGTATCTGTCATAGAGAGAAAAAAATGTTGTTTGGAGTGTGTTGATTTATCTACAGATGTAGCTAACGTCATGAAATGCTGTTAAATTAGTTTCGCAACCTCTGTTTATCGTAAGTTTGCCCCGAAAATCATCTGAATAGGTTCTTCAATAAATTTTTTACTGTATTAGTATTTTCCCATTTTCTATTTATGAATTTCATTTTTCAGTTTTGTAATTTTTTGTTGTCAGAATCTGTTGAAACTTTAAAGTTTCTTTTATCTTTTTCTTCAAATGTTTCTTGGTTGATTTTGCCATGTAGTCAAAAACTAGACATAAAAGTGATACAATGTAGCTGAACATAGCAACCATTAACAGAATCACATCTACTGAAAGGAACCTTAGAAGACTGTTTTTGAAGTTTTCTTAGCAGCTTTTAGGAAGCTTTTCAGCGTATCTTTTCGAGTTTATGTAATTTAAGATTTTTCTACATTTATGTTACATACTCTTTCCAGTCAAAGAAGGCTATGACCAGTCGCACCGCCCCTCTGTGTATGATCCATGTTCTCAGTTCGACTAGATGTGGGCCTCATACATTCGAACAGTATTCAAATATAGACCTTACACATATTTTGCCTGCAGTCTGTTTTGTTGGGGAACTGCAGTTTCGCTGTATCCTACAAGTGAATCTTAACCGGCCATTTCCTTAACCCACAAGTGAGCCTACCCGGTCATCCCACTTTATATCTATAAGAATTACAGACCGAGGAGGCGCAGCTGCAGAACTCTGGACTAATATTCAGGAGAACGGCGATTCAAATGCCCCTCCGGCCATCCAAATTTAGATTTTCCACTGTTATCCTAAGTCACTTTGTAAGCAGGCTGTTTAGGTTTTTATGTTGGTAACGCCACGTAGCGCTCTGTAGGAAAATCACTCACTGTGCTGTGTGCAGTCCATGGCTGATTTGGATTGTTGGAATATTTGCTATTGTAGTGTTGGGCAGTTGGATGTGAACAGCACGTTGCGTTGCGCAGTTGGAGGTGAGCCGCCAGCAGTAGTAAATGTGGGGAGAAAGAGGGCAGAATTTTGAGAACGGCCGATCTGGACGTGTGTCCATCAGAAAGAGTAAATTTGTAATACTGGAATCATGAACTGATATATGATGACTTTTGAACATTGTTAAGGTAAATACATTGTTTGTTCTCTATCAAAATCTTTCATTTGCTAACTATGCGTATCAGTAGTTAGTGCCTTCAGTAGTTAGAATCTTTTATTTAGTTGGTAGTACTGGCGATCGCTGTATTGCAGAGATTTTTGTGAGGTAAGTGATTCATGGAAGGCATAGGTTATTGTTAGTCAGGGGAACTTTTTTGTAGGGATTATGGAAAGTCAGATTGCGTTGAGCTAAAAATATTGTGTGTCAGTTTAAAGTTGATCAGAATAAGTGAAGAGAGAAATGTCTGAGTAGGTTCAGCTCTGCTCTGCTGTTTGAAAATCAAATAACCTACAGGTTTAACAGCACAGTCATTTAAAATTTTCCAGAGGGGACGTTTCAACTTATAGCCGGTTCTTTGAAAGAGTACAGCCAATTTTCGTGCTCAATCCGAACTCCTCTTCCGCCTTTAAAGACTTCGTAGTTTAATGCACAGTAAGACCTAATCTTGCTTCCTCTTTTCCTTAATACTGTAATGACATCAATTTCCAGGTTTCGCGAAGGACACAGCTTTCCGTCTCAGTATATTAGGCGATAGTTCTAAATATCTGTATGATGCTGATGTTTTATAGATATGTAACTTGATAACACTGCAATTTTTGTCCAACAAAATTTCGTCATCGATAAGTGCATCATCTGCAGAGCCTGAGAAGCAAAAATACCATCTTCTAAGTCATTAATCTATACCGCGCAGCAGTGGCCACCATTACAGTCCCCTGCAGCACACCATATGTACTTGAATGACGACAGTTGTTGCAACTGCATCATCACTGATTACAGTTTCTATGTCAACATCCTCGAAGAGATCACGTCTGTAAATTGCTAACACATACTCACTGGCCAGTCACATTAATGCGACCACCTGTGAAAGAGCTAAATAACCACCTTTTCATCCAGACTTCTGCAAGACGTGTAGGAAGAGAGCCAGTGAGGTTCTGGAAGGTTCCGATAGGGATGTGGTGCCATGCCGACAGCAGTAGCGTGACGGACTGCGCTAGACTTCTCTGCTGAGGATCCATGGTGGGAACAGCCCAATTTAGGTGGTCCTACAGAGTCCGGATTGGGTTTAAATCGGTGAAGTTGGTGGCCAGGTGAGTGCGGTACGCTCATGCTGATGCTGTTCGAACCGCGCACGGACAGTCGGGCGCTGTGGCGGAGGCGCTTCAGTCCGGAGTGGCGCTGCTGCTTCGGTCGCAGGTTCGAATCCAGCCTCGGGCGTTGATGTGTGTGATGTCCTTAGGTTACGTCTACATCTACATTTACACTCCGCAAGCCACCCAACGGTTTTTGGCGGAGAGCACTTTACGTGCGACTGTCATTACCTCCATTTCCTGTTCCAGTTGCGTATGGTTCGCGGGAAGAAGGACTGCCGGAAAGCCTCCGTGCGCGCTCGAATCTCTCTAATTTTACATTCGTGATCTCCTCGGGAGATATAGAATATATTCGATACCTCATCTAGAAACGCACACTCTCTAAACCTGGGCATCAAGCTACACCGCGATGCAGAGCGCCTCTCTTGCAGAGTCTGTCACTTGAGTTTGCCAAACGTCTCCGTAACGCTATCACGCTTACCAAATAGCCCTGTGACGATCTTCTCTATCTCCTCTGTCAACCCGACCTGGTACGGATCCCACACTGGTGAGCAGTATAGTTCGAACGAGTGTTTTGTAAGCCATGTCCTTTATTGATGTCCTACATTTTATAAGGTCTCTTCCTATGAATCTCAACCTGGCACCCGCCTTACCAACAATTATTTTTATATGATCATTCCACTTCTAATCGTTCCGTACACATACTACCAGATCTTTTACAGAAGTAACTGCTACCAGTGTTTGTTCCGCTATTATATAATGATACAATAAATGATCCTTCTTTTTATGTATTAACAGTAGATTACATTTGTCTATGTTAAGTGTCAATTGCGACTCCCTGTGCCAAGTGCCTATCGGCTGCAGATCTTCCTGTATTTAGCTGCAATTTTCTAATGCTGCAACTTCTCTGTATACTACAGCATCATCCGCGAAATGCCACATGGAACTTCCGACACTATCTACAAGGTCATTTATATATATTGTGAAAAGCAATGGTCCCATAACACACCCCTGCGGCTGGCCAGAGGTTATTTTAACGTCTGTAGACGTCTTTCCATTGAGAACATTGAGAGGTTAGTTAGGTTTAAGTAGTTCTAAGTCTAGGGGACTGATGACGTCAGATGTTAAGTCCCATAGTACTTAGAGCAATTTGAACGATTTTGAATGCACGTACACTGCGAGCTGTGTGACACATTGCATGTATTGTCTTGCTGGTAGATGCCATTGGGCCGAGCAGAAAAAAACTGCATGAAGGGATGGACACGGTCCCTCAGGATAGACGCATATTTGAGTCGATTCATTGTTCGTTCTCGGATGACGAGCTCTCACAGGTAACGCCACGAAAATATTTCCTAAACCGTAACTCATGGAGTGTAGATTAGCAACAGCAGAGTACCTACAACAATTACTTGTGGAAGTGACAGATATCACTGGTGTTTTGGTCGATGACTTTCCATCCGTTTCTTTAAGATTCCGTTAGGTACTTTGTAAAAGTCTTTAGCCAGACCTTATCTTTTTTCTATAGCACCGCATTTAAAAAGTTTCTATTCTCTTCCAGTCTGAACTGTTTACCATCCCTGTTTCACTTCTGTACAAGATAAATATCTCCTATTACTTAATTTTAAATTCTGTGTTAATAAATTTGTCAGTGCATACTCCGCTGCAGACTGGTAACTCATTCCCGTTCCTGTTATGACTGCATGTTCATTTACGCATGAGAACGTAGATGCAGTAAGTAGTTAACTTAAAATGTGCTGTTTGTGTGCATAAATGGGCACAAAGATAGCTTTGAACGGGATACTCACCATATTCTGATCATCAAATTTGGTAAGCGTACGGACGAAGAGGTTGACTCTCACTATGGTGGGGTTGGCACCTAGAGACAAACAAAATGGAACGAACATTAGTCGTTACGTTGTTGTTGCGTAATGCAGCATGCTACGACAGCTATAACGTTTACTTAGGTTACGAGATGTTCATGAGTTTGTTTCGGAAATAGTGTGATACTTAAAGACACATTAGTCACGTTATTTGGAAATGCAAGTACACAGCGACACTAGAGAGAATAATTTACGACTTGGATACTAGGAGATAAAGTAAAGGACATGTTAAGAACAGAAATAGTTGGAATTGCACAAAAAATTCATAATCTACAAAATATACAGGAAACTACTATGTAGAAACAGTTGCACTATCGCAGAAGAGGAAGGTTTAAAGTACCAGCAGTTGTTACTGCAATTGAGCCTGTCGCTATAAATGTCAAGTAAAACTGTTTTATTTTCTACAGTAAATAGCCTGTCGTTTGGAGCCAATCTTTTTCCACAAAAATGATTTCTGTGACCTAAAATTAAATTCCTTTATCACACTATATTTTACATTTAGTTTCAATGAATATTCTAATGTACGTAACAATCTTACTTAAGCATTAATTCAGTTAACAACTGCTTGGCAATTGGACTGACACGACAGACTCAATTCGTAAATCCACTCACAGTAATGTTATTTAATCAAATGCACCACTAAGTTTAAACTATGTCCAATAACTATAAATTACAAGTATACTTCATGAGGTATCTAACAGTCTATCACTGTGATTCAAACACGAAAACCAACGATATATATTCTTTCATATCAATGCTAATAAAAAGGAGCAACAAATTACCTCCCTACAACTCCGCTCATTGAAATTTTGGACAAGATGAAATTGCAAGACATACACTTTCACGATAACAAGAACGGTTCAGTATATTCGTTTCGTTATTTAATCATCTTTGCTAATGATACGTTGTGCAGCAAATGAAATATGGTAAGCACTCACTATTTTCGTGCAAGCCAGACGATGTTGCGCTATGTAATCTATTTCTTAATCCAACAAAGAATGTAAGAAACTGGAAACTTAACAACCAAGCGGTCAAAAAAGTGATAAGTCTTTAATACTAAAGCCAATGGTTCATGTTACACATTCAGTATTAACTTAATTATACCAGCCACACGTGAGCTGCTTATGTAACTAGAAGAATGATCAGGCAAGACACATTTATGGTTTCTCTAGCTCTGTTATTTTGAATCTCGAATTACTTGAGTGAGTGATAATAATTCGCGATTTCATTGGGCGGCTAAAACGCAGCGATTTCGTCTTGTGTTGCTGTTGTTTTGGATGCCATTGTTACGCAAACAAAATTCTCATGGTCTTTATAATAGATTTCATTCTCCATATGGGATTAGGATTCTATTTCTACTGAGGGTTTTGTACCCTCGCATACGTTTTTCGGCGATAATCACTATCTTTACCTTAAAGGATATTGTATAATCAAAAAACTATATAGCAACTTCGTTTCAGAACCTATTAATGTATTTGACAATTGTTTATCTGTCCACGTTATGTAATAGTTACTACGAAATTTTACTGTGATCTGTTATTATCTAATATGAGCTGTACATTTTCGTATACATGTGGCTTTAGTCTTGTGTCTAATAAGGTCCTGACTGCATGATATGTTCCTAATAAAATAAAATACTGCGCAGAATCATTTTGGAGAGTTATGAAACTTCCTGAGAGGTGCAATTTGACTTCACCTCCTTCTTCTAGCTTTACATGGCTTCAAAAATCTACAACAATTGGTCTAGCTAAGATTTACCGTTCTTGTTACACATTATCTGTCCTGTCCCTCGTCCTGTCCCGAAAGAAGATTGTCAGTGAGTTGTTTCGAAATCAGGGGGAAAAATATTCTTCAGTAATGCACAACTGGTGTTTGCCAAGATAAAATTCCCAAATTATTATGTAGAAATTTGTATCAAGTTCTCTTAAAATAATATTCACAGTCAGTATCACAATCAGCATTAATGCATATACAAACATTTAATACTGTGTCCTGGGATGGTATTATCATTTGTCATAAGTTTCAAAGTACTTGCGTAATTTCACTTAAATCATACATAATCAAAAACTAATTTATATTGACAATATAAAAATTAAGTTTCAGAGGTTACCACAGCAAATGTGGTATAACGTGTTCGTAATGGAATAGTTTTGTTGATGGCGTAATACAAATATCACAGAAAATATGACTTAGGAGTCTGCAGCTTAAAAATCTGCAGATTAAATGTTGAAAACGTAAATGTTATTTTATCTGCAAATAAATTGTTGGTTGATATAAAGACTACTTCGGTGAACAACATTTTGTTGGGCATGTCAATCTTAACTCAGTTTTCGTTTACATAATGTATTAAATCGCAAACGATCGATTCTTCAGTTTCATAATAGTAGTCTTATCAGAAATATTTTACCCGTTTTTATTTGGCTTTGCTAGTTTCTACTAACTTTAAATTTACTATATTGCTCACAAAATTTTCAACTTTATCGCATTTAACTCTGAGCATTATAATCGTGACTCGTAGGACGTTAGCGTCATTAAATCTATTGGATTACTTGTGAAATAATTATTTTGAGCTTCTACTAGTGGACAAGTTTTCCTGTAAAGGTTCTCCTTGTTTGTACGGAAAATGTAATCATGTGATTAAGAAGGTATTATTAAAAGAAATATTTGTTTTCATTGCGATATTTGTTTTTGTATTTGCTGTCCAATTTCTTACTGGGTGTTGTAGATATGAAGACAATAGAGCTTGCATTTGAGGTAGGAATAACGTATTTCCTTGCAAAAAAATCGCTCATCTCACACTAACGAATGACAGTGAACGTTTGTGACGATATGATTCAATACGGCCGCAGACGGCTTCCTTCCACTCTGAGACCAAACCACGTTTAAATTGCTACACGTCTTTCATCCAGGCCAAA
Source organism: Schistocerca gregaria (assembly GCF_023897955.1). Taxonomy (NCBI): domain Eukaryota; kingdom Metazoa; phylum Arthropoda; class Insecta; order Orthoptera; family Acrididae; genus Schistocerca; species Schistocerca gregaria. Next base: position 785,622,495 of record NC_064920.1, on the reverse strand, counting down.
CTTGACACTGATTGATACACAACATGCATTATTGCGCACGTAATTTAAGACTCGTTATTTCATTTTCACCTGTGCTGAAAGAACTGCATCATTTTAGGGCCTATGTGCTAAACACTGTAATTAAACTTCCTGGCTATTTGTGTCGACGCAAATTATATGACAATAACTACGCTCAAGGAGTATGAGGCCGCAATAGCGCAGAAACGTTTTAAAATTTGTCATAGTGAATTACTAACTGTAGTTTCAAAGAGCTCTCACATAATATCAGGTAATTATGACAGGGTTAATTTCATTTCACATTACTTACTTTCAAAATTAAAAAAAAAATATTTCGTCTGAAGATCCTAAAAAGACGATCGAACATACAGACAAAAGTTTCGAAATTCGTGTCACTCGAACAGGAAAACGTTTACCGCTGTATCTGGACGTACCGCCGAATTGCTCAACACGTGGGGCGTGAGGTCTCCACAGTACATCGATGTTGTCGCCAGTGGTCGGCGGAAGATGCACGTGCCCGTCGACCTGGGACTGGACTGCAGCGACGCACGGATGCACGCCAAGACCATAGGATCCTACGCAGTGCCGTAGGGGACCGCACCGCCACTTCCCAGCAAATTAGGGACACTGTTGCTCCTGGGGTATCGGCGAGAACCATTCGCAACCGTCTCCATGAAGCTGGGCTACGGTCCCGCACACCGTTAGGCCGTCTTCCGCTCACGCCCCAACATCGTGCAGCCCGCCTTCAGTGGTGTCGCGACAGGCGTGAATGGAGGGACGAATGGAGACGTGTCGTCTTCAGCGATGAGAGTCGCTTCTGCCTTGGTGCCAATGATGGTCGTATGCGTGTTTGGCGCCGTGCAGGTGAGCGCCACAATCAGGACTGCATACGACCGAGGCACACAGGGCCAACACCCGGCATCATGGTGTGGGGAGCGATCTCCTACACTGGCCGTACACCTCTGGTGATCGTCGAGGGGACACTGAATAGTGCACGGTACATCCAAATCGTCATCGAACCCATCGTTCTACCATTCCTAGACCGGCAAGGGAACTTGCTGTTCCAACAGGACAATGCACGTCCGCATGTATCCTGTGCCACCCAACATGCTCTAGAAGGTGTACGTCAACTACCCTGACCAGCAAGATCTCCGGATCTGTCCCCCATTGAGCATGTTTGGGACTGGATGAAGCGTCGTCTCACGTGGTCTGCACGTCCAGCACGAACGCTGGTCCAACTGAGGCGCCAGGTGGAAATGGCATGGCAAGCCGTTGCACAGGACTACATCCAGCATCTCTACGATCGTCTCCATGGGAGAATAGCAGCCTGCATTGCTGCGAAAGGTTGGATATACACTGTACTAGTGCCGACATTGTGCATGCTCTGTTGCGTGTGTCCATGTGCCTGTGGTTCTGTCAGTGTGATCATGTGATGTATCTGACCCCAGGAATGTGTTGTAAGTTGGATTTTTAGTTTTTTTGTTGGTAACGCCAACGCCACGTAGCGCTCTGTATGAAAATCACTGGCTGTGCCGTGTGCAGTCTGTGGCTGGTTTGCATTGTTGTCTGCCATTGTAGTGTTGGGCAGCGGCACCTGGATGCTAACAGCGCGTAGCGTTTCCTCAGGGGGGTACACGTTTACTTTGTGTACCATATGTTTGGCAAGCACAAGGAGCCGTAGGTAATATGGTATTTGCTTATACAACTTTACACATTGGTACCATATTTCTCTAACACATAATTACACAGCTATCTGATCATTTAACTGAGAGACAAACATTTTTTTTTTACTACGTCAGGGACACATGTTTACGCAATTACACAGTTGGATAATTTCACACTTATTAAATTGTATTTTGTCTGTACTGTGTGAACTGTTCAAATTTTTTTGGAACCATTGTGATATCATGAGAGCTTTGAATGATGTATGTGGTATGGGATCATGATTTTTAAAGTACGTTTGAGGTAGATGTCACTATTGAAATGAGCAGAGAATTTTTTTTAGGGTTTGAAATTATTGGAGGAAGCTACGACGATTTTGAGAGTTGACTGAGGTGTTATGATATTATTACGATGACTATGTGTATTATGCTGTTGTGGTATGTTTATGGTCAATAAGCTGATGCTATATGAGTTATTTGATTATGCTATGTATCTGTTATGATGAAATATTGAAGAAGTGTCGACGAATATGTATATGAGTAATAAGGTAAGAATAATGAGTAGTGGTTAGGGACTCTGGTTCGTGAAAAAGGTTGTTGAAAACTAAGAATAGTACATTAAGAGTTATGAAATGCCTGCAAAAGCGTGAATGTATTACAATGCTGAAGAAAACTTTTTTGGACACTGTTATATTTATAGGATTTATTTTCTACACATTTGTAACGCACATTCTCAACCTGTGAAAATATTTTTATATGGGACTGTCACTGTAGCGGGAACTGCTGTCGTAAATTTTTCAGTAACAAAGGTAAGTGACCATCTGCACGTAATGCGTCGTGGGCACCCAGCTGCGCGACAGGCGCCTGGAGAAAAGCATTAGTGTGTGCTTTCAGAGGCACAGGTGGAGAAAAAAAAGAGACCATTAACCTCGCTATTAACATTCCATTGTAGAAAGCATCGCAAATACGACACGCTCATTACTTGGAAACATATCGTACTTTGTACTACTTATTGAAATAGTTATGAATTGATGGGAAATAGTTTTACATCTGCAAACCAGATTATGACAAGTGTCTTTCTACGAGAGTTGAGAGCTACTGACTTATGAAATGCCACATAGCTATTGAATGATGTTTTTATGCTTTGGTTTGCGTAATTGCTTATTTCATTTTATATCTGTTTTCAGTTGTGTTGCATCATTGCTTTTATAAAATAAAACTAAGTGTATTTTCTAATGTGAAAACTTTCTGTCAACAGATCTGTTAAATAATAATTTTATGATCCACATTCTTCAAAAAAAAAAAGGAGCACTTGGAAAGGAAAGAACAATAAGAAGGGACTAGTAACAGGAACTGCATACATAATTTTCTTTTCAAGTACTTGGTAATTTATTTCATAGAATAAGTTGTGGTCCACCACTTTAATTACATAGACATTAAGATGTTAATAGACATTGTCCTTATCTGCATTGTTGTCTTTAGTGTAACATTTTTTCTGCTTGAGCTTTGTCATGTTTAGGTATAAGTTATAGCATTTGCTGCTGCTGTTTGCCATGCATAGTGCTACTGAATGTCACTTTGTATTACGAGGTTAAGAGAATTTTATAAATGATTTATTTTTCTTGTTTGCTGCGCATTGCCTTATATTAGTTGTAATATTGCTGCCTTTTTTGCCAATTTCCATTTTTTTATCATTGCTGTTTGTGTTAATTGTTTTGTGCTGCTGCATTGCCTCGTCCCTTAGTTTAGCATCTGAGCTCAGTAGATTTAAGTTAGCTTAAGAGGGAGTCGCCTATATAAAAGAATGAGTTGTGATGAATTGGAAGAAATGCACTGAGAGGTTATGCGAAAAATGTACAGAAAGCAGGTATAGGTAGGATTCTCTTGGAAATAAATGATGAGGTAAGATACTGGAAAATAAATGATGAGATAAGAAATATGTAAACATATAAATACAGAAAGCATGCTTTGATAGGATTTTTTTGGTGGAAACAAATGTTGAGATATGACGAAAGATTTACAGAATGAAGTTTTGGGTTGGACTGCAGTACCAAATTTTACACTGAAAACAAACCCTGTCCTTTCCTTGTGTTATCCCACTATGTGTTTGTGTATTTATGTTCTTCCTGTCTTTATATGTTTATCTGATAAGACTTATGTTGCAGAATTTTTCTAATACTAAGCTACATTCACTATGATGAGGAATACTGTTATCCTCAAATACAATTTGCATTAATAACATGTCATTTACTTTGTAAAGATGTTTACACATTATTTATTCTGTTTTGTTCTAATGCTCATGTGTGAAGTTGATGTTTCAAAAGTTATTCTGATCTTTTATGTATGTACTTATGTCGTAATTTTTGTAACACTGATGTATTTGCTATTTCGATTCTTTTGTAAAGCCTGTACTACTGCAAATGTTATCTGTATTGTTATGTTCTTTAAAGATGTATTTTGTACCTTTGTTATTGTATTCTTATGTTATAAAATTGTAATTGACACCAGTTCATCAAATTAAGTAACTTGTCAATTACATTTCACTGCACACATTTCTGTTGGTCATAGTATATGGACAATGTGTGAGAAGTAGGGACTGATAGTGTTTGCACGTGTGTTAATAATTCAGTAAGGGACTGGATAACAGCATTGCTCGTTCTAAGGACATTTCAAAAACAATTTTTGTGAGTGCACAAGTGGTGGTTATGGACTTGCTATATTATCCGCAAGACTCTTCAATGGTGATTGTGCGCCTGCACAGTCAAACAGATGGCTGCTGGCCATCTCTACAAGGACTACAGTGGGTCTGCTCTGTGATGACCTACCTACCGATAGTCTTCAACATCGACTGACTCTGCTGTGGCCCATTACCTGTCTGCATGTCAAGAGTCAGCACTGTCTTTCGTTGGAAGGACAACACTACTTCTTCAAGACTGCTTAGAAATCCACTACTTCCAAATGCAATTTCTTTTATTGCTCAGACTGTGAAAAAAACACTGCAATTTTACTATGATGAACGATCAGGACTGTCTTTATGGACTGTGAGAGAATTTTAGCTTCTGACCAACATTGTATCAATAAGTGTGTGCATTTGATATCTTTGTTATAGTAATTATGAAAAATTTTATCAAATCATTATTGGCCACTGCCCAAAACAATTTGTAAAATTTTTTGTGGGGTGCATGGGGGCTATGTAATTAGGATGTTTAGTTCTTTTATTGGTAACGCCAACGCCACGTAGCGCTCTGTATGAAAATCACTGGCTGTGCCGTGTGCAGTCTGTGGCTGGTTTGCATTGTTGTCTGCCATTGTAGTGTTGGGCAGCGGCAGCTGGATGCTAACAGCGCGTAGCGTTGCGCAGTTGGAGGTGAGCCGCCAGCAGTGGTGGACGTGGGGAGAGAGATGGCGGAGTTTTGAAATTTGTAAGAATTGGTGTCATGAACTGATATATATTCTGACTATTAAGGTAAATACATTGTTTGTACTCTATTAAAATCTTTCATTCGCTAACTATGCCTATCAGTAGTTAGTGCCTTCAGTAGTTTGAATCTTTTATTTAGCTGGCAGTAGTGGTGCTCGCTGTATTGCAGTAGTTCGAGTAACAAAGATTTTTTGTGAGGTAAGTGATCTGTGAAAGGTATAGGTGAATGTTAGTCAGGGCCATTTTTTTTTGTAGGGATTTTTGAAAGTCAGATTGCGTTGCGCTAAAAATATTGTGTGTCAGTTTAAGCACAGTCTTGTACAATTTTTCTAAGGGGACGTTTCAGTGTCAATAAAGTTTCCCCTTCCTGGGACAATGAATTCACGGTGTTATTATTTCAATTTCCAGGAGTGTATTATATTACTCAGGAGGCGAAGTAAAAGGAATTAATGTAGTAGGAATGATTATGAGAGGAATTGGCTAAATGTGTGGAATATGTAGACTATGCAAATGATCGGGTTATTGGTGTAAGGCTGAAAGGAGCAATAAAAAGATTTACTGATTGTCCAGGTGTATATACCAACTCCAGAACATGATGACGAAATTGTAGAGGAAACGTACAATGTAATTGAGAGAATAATGGACGTAAAATAAAAAATGCTGCCTAATAGTAATGGGTGACTGGAACGCCATTGTGGGAGAAGGGAAAGAGGGAAGCATAGTAGGCAGTCATGGTCTTGGAAAGAGAAGTGACCGAGGTGAATGGTTAATTGGCTTCTGCAGGGAAAGGCAGCTGATAGCGGCAAACACATTGTTCAAGAACCACATGAGGAGGCTCTACACTTGGAAATCACCAGGGGATAAATACAAAAGCCAAATCGATTTTATACTGGTAGAAGAAAGATACAGGAATGGAATCAAGAAGATGCACACATTACCAGGTGCGGATATTAATAGTGACCAACACTTACTTATGACAGAATTAGAAATAAGAATGATAAAACTGAAGAAGGCGACCATGGTGAAGAAGTGGGATTTAGAGAAGATAAGATAAGATCTAACAAAGAACAAATTACAGAAATGCAGTCTCGGGAGCTTCTAAACGCATTATGAGACAAAGAAGCAGCTGATAGGGCCAACGGGTACTGGAATATGCTGAAAGAAGGAATCATTAAAGCAGGACAGCAAAATATAGGATATGTAAAAGGGAAAAGGTCAAAAAAACCGTGGGTCACTCAAGAAATGATTTCCAAGATGGAAGAGACAAGAAAATTGAAAAACAAGAACACTGAAGATGCAAGAAAGATATATCGAAGGAAAATAATTAACTGCGAAGGGAAATAGAGCAGTCTAGGAAAAAATGGCTAAAAGAGGAATGTGATGAAACTGAAGAAATGGGCAGGAAGGGAAGATACGACTTACTATACAACAGAGTAAAGACTATGATATGAGAACAAAACAGAGCAGGAAGTGCTACTATGGAAATTTTGAGTAAAGACGAAGAGATAGTGTACAAAGATCATGACGATGTCCTCCAAAGATGGGAAGAATATATAAAAGAGCTATATGACACAAATAGCTAACCAGAAACTCTGGAACTTGAATCACAGGCAACAGTGTAAGTGATGACGAGAAAGGACCAACCATCATAATGGAAGAAGTAAAGTCTGCCATAGCTGCAATGAAAAATAGCAACGCGGTAGCTACTGATACAATACCGGGAGAAATACTAAAATGCTTGAACACAAATGAATAAGAGAAATATTGAGGTTATGTAATAAAATATATGACAGTGGTGAATGGCCTGAGAACTTTCTGACAACAGTAATGATTCCATTACCGAAAAAAACAAGGAACCAAGAAATGCAACGAGCACAGGACAATCAGCCTCATTTCAAATGCAGCCAAAGTGATGTTAAGAATAATTAATAAAAGACTTGAAAAAAATGGAGGAGAATCTTGGCGAGGAGCAGTTTGGCTTTAGACGGAATACGGGCATCAGAGATGCAATAGGGCTTCTACGAATCTTGGGAGAAAGGTTTATTGAAAAAAGAAGAGACCTATATATGTGCTTCATCGATCTAGAAAAGTCATTTGACAATGTGGTTTGGGACAAGCTGGCGACTGTAATGAGGGAAAAGAGAGTGGTCTGGAAAACCAGAAGACTTATTAACTCATTATATCTTAATCAAAAAGTTTCAGTTAAAGTGAGAGGAGAAAGTACAAACTGGATCAGACTAGGAAAAGGAGTAAGACAAGGATGCTGTTTATCACCTACTCTTTTCAACCTCTACTTGGAAAATGTGATTGACCAATGCTCATGAGATGCCAAAGGAGTAGAAATTGGAGGAAGAAGAGTAGGGTGTTTGAGATTTGCTGATGACATGGTCCTTCTAGCCACAGGGGAAAAAGAATTACAGGATTTGGTGGACACCATTGCAACTAATGGAAAAAAATATGGAATGAAAATTAACACAAATAAAACAAAAGTATTGGCACTAGGAGGAAATAAGGAAATAAAAATTATGCTGAATGGAGAAATAGTAGAACGGGTGCAAAATTTTAAGTATCTTGGAAGCAGAATAGACACCGACTGAAAGTGCATCACAGAAATTAAAACAAGGATAGCAATGGCAAAAGAGCATTTTATAAGAACAGGAGAATTTTCTGAAGCGGTCTGGACAGAGAACTCAGGAAGAGACTCATAAAATGTCTTGTATGGAGTGTTCTTCTATATGGTGCTGAAATATGGACTATGAGGAAGAAAGACAGAGAAAGGCTGGAGGCTTTTGAGGTCTGGACATGGCGGAAGATGGAAAGAATAAGTTGGATGGACAGAGTAAAAAATGAAGAGGTACTGAGAAGAGTGGGAGAGAAAAGACAGTTACTAGATGTAATAAAGAGAAGAAAAAGAAATTGGATTGGGCGTATATTAAGAAAGAATGACGGCCTGATAAAAACAGTTTTAGAAGATTATGTAGAAGGGAAAAGGAAGCGAGGTAGGAAGAGATTCCAGATACTGGATGACATGATGGATGGTACAACATACAGCAGCCTTAAGAAGGAAGCAATGGATCGCAGAGAATGGAGAGGCAAAGGACCTGCTAATATAGCAGATAACTGATGATGATGACTATAGACACTTGTCTTGTTGTACAACAAACACCACAGGTTATTGAGAGCGTGTGGCAAAACATTTGGCCAATGTTTTTCGTCGGTGCTAACGGTCGCCATTTCGATGTATCACTTTGAGCTGTACATTGTGGCTACGCAGATACAATTTTTATGTAAACAAAAAAAAGTCACTGTAGGTCATTGCTTCTTCACTTCTTTCGGGACCTTCTACTAAAAGCGTAGTTTTGACTCTAAAGGTTTGAGGGATTCCTTCTGAAGCTAAGGCAATAATTTTATTCCGCAATCGAAATAGAAACATTCTCGGAATGCGTGTCGGGAATCTCGTTTGTAAAATGAAAGGGAGCTGTTTGCTGGCGCAGCGCGCCTGCTGCTATGCAACCCAGAGCTACACAGGCGACGCACCTGTGATGCCGGGCGGGCGCACCTGTGGATCGTAGCGGTCCGGCCGCAGCAACAACTCCAGCGTCTGCATCTCTTGCTGCAGACTCCTGTTCACCCACACGCAACTGCAACAACAAAAATATCCAGATAGATATCCCTATGATCAAGGATAAGAAAATATAGTTTCTCAAAATTTCTTGAAGCATAAACTAAGCACAAATCATTCTTATTTTTCACTGTCTGTATCTCTGTTATGATTAAGTTTCAGTATTAGATCATTTGAAGCATTTTTCACGTTTAAGTAAGACATTAAAATTTTTTGTAAGCTTTGAGTCGATGACGAGATGTAAGAATGTCAATTAATCAATTCCGTGAAGGTCGATGTATCGTGAAAAGTAGATTTCATGAAATATCTGTATCTGTGAACACTGCCGTAAACACTATAAACTCCAGCATTCTCAGAAGTCAAGCGGTACCTCTCCGCGGATGCACTGCTAACACAACACTTAAACACTGATCAGCACATTTGTTTGACAAAACTCCTCATACACTATCACTGTGACAAAGTTTTGTCGCAATGTAATGTGACTGAATAAATCACTGGTCACTATAATATGGTGAGATTTTTTCAAACTATGTCATCTCGTTATTACATCAGCCAGTTCCCATACAAAAACAATTATTCTCAAATATTCCTTCTTAGCTTTGAAGTCCAGTTCTGTCCTACGAAAATTGTGAAGTTTTGATGGTGGTGGTAGTAGGTTCGTATGGGACCAATCTGCTGAGGCCATCAGTCCTTAGGCTTACACAATACTTAGTCTAGTTTAAGGTAACCTCTGCTAAGGACAACACACACACACCATTCCCGAGATAGGACTCGAACTTCCGACGGCGGGAGCCGCGCAAGCCATAGCAAGGTGCCTCAGAACGCGCGACTACCCCGAGCGGTCTGTGTAGTTATCGCGAAGTTGGTATTTCTTAGTATTGTACATAATATTGCAAAGATTGCTGGCTAATAAAACATGTATAGATATTTTCAATGCCGTATTTACTATATGAGATTCACTTAATGGTAGATATTTGAATTCCACTTCTTCAGCATCTTGTAATTTGTATACCATCGATTTACCCCACATAAACTTTTTGCTTGTATGTTCCGTCAACTTTTCCTTTGGTGCAGTCACTCCTTTCTCATTCTTGTCGTCATCAAATTTGATGACCTCAAGGACTCATGAGAATATTCATGGGCACATATAAGCTAAAACAACTTTTACTGTTATGAAAGGTAATTGAACCACGTCTTACCCCTGTTGTCATTATGTTATTGGTTATAATGTGGATGTGCCTCCCAATTTTTTGTGTAATAATTTGATCAGGACATTCCTGGACACTTTTAGAATACATACTATCACGTTAGGAACATTTTCTCAAAGGATATTTAGCTTATATGTTTCAAAATGTGGTCGGTTGTTCTTAGTAAATAGATGAACAAAACTGTGTACCAGTTGGCTAATAGCACCTTGGAACTCACGCAACAATTTTTTAAGAATTCATACAAATAATAAATAGAAATTTTTCCCACAAAATGTAAATAAATTTGGCAGTAATGCGTTTTGAAAAATTTTGCATCACAGGAAGATGTGTAATAGTATAAACAAAGTATGTAACAAATTTCACCATTTTATCTGCAATGGTTCAGCAGAAAATGTTCCTTATACACTGAAAAATGAAAATTGTGGGCAATACAGGAAAAAGATTTTATTAGAATTTATCTCAGAAACGAGTATCTTAATGCCATACATTTAGTCTTTTTAGTTTTAACGTAGCTCTTATCTTCCAGTTAATCCTTCTGGCGTGCACTGTTGGCAATATGTTTCATTGACGTTGCAGAACTAGCAATAAGCACATGATCAATCTTCTCTGAAAGGCTTTCACTGAAGCAACGTGCATCAAATCCTAGTCTTATAAGGTTCCTAATTCTTCCATGTTACCATCGTTGAACACCAGACAAGCGTCATATGAGAAAAATGGAAAAAAACAATCTGTGAGAAAAATGTTTTCTTTGGATGTCACTTCTAATATGAAATCGTATGTTTTTGGGGGTGACGAATCACGGAACAAAATGGGTGATTCGATGGTAGGGTGTTTGTATGGCGAATGCCCGGTGAACGTCATATGCAATTCGGGGATGGCGGTTGCATCTTTTAACACGATTGAGCACCAGTTCACAATGCACGTCCTGTGGCGTAGTGGCTACATGACAATAATATCCTCGTAATGGACTGTCCTGCCAGAGTTCTGACCTGAATCCTACAGAACACCTTTGGGATGTTTTGGAGCGCCGACTTCGTGCCAGGCTTCACCGACCGACATCGAGACCTCCCCTCAGAGCAGCACTCCGTGGAGAATGGGCTACCATTCCCCATGAAACCATGCAGCACCTGGTTGAACGTATGCCTGCGAGAGTGGAAGCTGTCATCAAGGCTAAGGGTGGGCCAACACCATATTAAATTTCAGCATTGCCGATGGAGGGCGCCACGAACTTGTAAGTCGTTTTCAGCCAGGTGTCCGGATACTTTCGATCACGTAGTGTATATAAACAACATGTATATTACAATATCAGCACATTACATTCACAGCCAGATTTCACTGCTACATTAATAACTTTTATATCGCCTCCTGCTGCACACAAACAGCTGATGACTAAACATATCTTCCTGAAAATGACTGCACGCTATATTGCTCAGTTTATAGCTGAGTATGAAGCATTTATCTGGTTTTTCTGGAAACTGTATGTAATATGGATCGATTAAAATGCTGAACAGTCGATTTATCAACATAGTTAATACATATTGTGAATAATCATCAGTACTTAAATGCTTAGCTGATGAGCATTTCACACCTTTCGCTCTAAGCATTACACTCTGTGTTTCATTTTCAAGAGTGTATGAATTCTGTAATAATGTCCTCATATAACTCGATTTTCATTAAATGAACTTTCTTTTTAATGATGAACACAATGTTATAAATGTTATTATAGTTTTAATTACAAGTTTCAACGCTCTTATCCATGTATCTTTTAATAACGTCAGAAATATTTGAGACAGAGGCATGATATATTAAACTATGTGTCTCTGTGTGATTCATTTCACCATTTTTCGCCTGAAAATTCTTCATTCATATACCTATAATGGAAGAAGTGTCCTAAAGTAGCCATTCGCACAGCTATGACTTTGTCAAAAACAGTGTCTACTGAATTAAAAAGTAAATTAACTTTACTTAATACGACACTGCACTCGAAATGCGGTATTGTAATCAGATCAGTTGTGTTATATCTACCTCCCCAACGCGTTACTAGCTTGAAATCATTCATTTTTTGCACATTCTGCATAGTTTTGCCAAAAACATATTCATTCATTTGAATTTTTACGTTCATAGGTTTCCGAGCACTAATAGTGATATATGGTCTCGTAAATGGAATATCATGGAATGTTTTGAATTTCTATAGTGGATCGCGGAATTTTGCTATCATAAAATATTGAAAATCTCATAGAATATTTGTAACTCTTGGCTTGTTTATGCTTCGTAGCGGCATCATTTCTTCAGGCCTTAGTAGATCAGTGTGAAATGTATAGATATTCCGGATACTCAATGTCTACTTCTAAACTGTAACCTCTGTCTCCATCAGCTGGATTGCTCACTACATCAAAACTATTCACAGACAGTCACAAAAAATCACAGGGTGGTAGGTATTGTGTCATTTCCGCGCTCTAGAGACAACCAACATCTGGATTCAAAATAGAAAATTCGTCGTTATTTTTATTGTAATTATCGAACAGCTTGCCTATGGAAACAGTGAACAGTACCACTTCTGACGCCATACTCAACAAATTGTACTTGTACCTGGTCTGTAACAAGTTATAATTTTGCATTTTTTAAATTTTCAACGAAGTATTCCACACGAAAGCAGATAAATTGCATAACATACCATATCCAGTTTGCATGTCGTGAGACAAAGTGCTCATCAGCGAATAGCAAGACATAAGTTTACTAATATAATTCGGAGATATCTCATAATGTGTTCGAATCAAATCAACACCAGTATTTGCACGAACTTTAACACATTCTTTCATAGTTATTTCATCAGTTAGCAGGCTTTTAAACACTTCAATTGAAAGACCCTCTTCGGCCAACAGAATGCATTTGTCACTTACATACATCGAAACACGCCGAAATTTTATGTCGCAACGATATTTCATTGCGATAGTTCTAGTAAATGTCTGAAACTTTGACTTAGATTCATTTTCACCATTAATTTTTTTGCACTTGTTCCTATTAATTTCTAATTGCGAAATGAGGATGAAAATACTTCTTATCGTGAAACACTATTGGCACTGTAAAATTTGCTCTGTAATACGAATTACAGATATTATGTGAAGCTCTTGAAAATCTGTCAGTAATATGACAATGATCCCTGTGTTTCGAATCAGTTACCTGAGCCGTTATTTGTAGATGGGGCAAATTTCTGATTATCGAAGCACTTTGTCCCTATTGAGGCTAATAATGATTTGCTTGTTCTGCATGAAGTAATTTTCAATGCGCTCAGAAATCAAATACTGCTGTTTACTGAATCATTCCATACGGTCAGTACCTTGGTATATCTCAGACTCCGAACAGCTCTCTCTGTGTCTACGGTGATTTGTTGTTGTTGTGGTCTTCAGTTCTGAGACTAGTTTGATGCAGATCTCCATGCTACTCTATCCTGTGCAAGCTTCTTCATCTCCCAGTACCTACTGCAACCTACATCCTTCTGAATCTGTTTAGTGTATTCATCTCTTGGTCTCCCTCTACGATTTTTACCCTCCACGCTGCTCTCCAGTACTAAATTGGTTATCCCTTGATGCCTCAGAACATTTCCTACCAACCGATCCCTTCTTCTTGTCAAGATGCGCCACAAAATTCTCTTCTCCCCAATTCTATTCAAAGCTCCTCATTAGTTATATGATCTACCCATCTAATCATCAGCATTCTTCTGTAGCACCACATTTCGAAAGATTCTATTCGCTTCTTGTCCAAACTAGTTATCGTCCATGTTTCACTTCCATACATGGCTACGCTCCATACACATACTTTCAGAAACGACTTCCTCACACTTAAATCTATACTCGATGTTAACAAATTTCTCTTCTTCAGAAACGCTTTCCTTGCCGTTGCCACTCTACATTTTATATCCTCTCTACTTCGACCATCATCAATTATTTTGCTCCACAAATAGTAAAACTCCTTTACTACTTTAAGTTTCTCATTTCCTAGTCTAATTCCCTTAGCATCATTCGACTTAATTCGACTACATTCCATTATCCTCGTTTTGCTCTGTTGATGTTCATCTTATATTCTCCTTTCATGATACTATCCATTCCGTTCAACTGCTCTTTTAAGTCCTTTGCTGTCTCTGACAGAATTACAATGTCATCGGCGAAACTCAAAGGTTTTATTTCTTCTCCATGGATTTTAATACCTACTCCGAATTTTTCTTTTGTTTCCTTAAACCTGTATTTGCCTGACCAAAAGTCTTGTTCCTCCTGCCAGCGAACTTCACTAATTCCTACTATATATAAGTTTAACTTATCCATTTCCCTTTTTAAATTTTCTAACCTACCTACTCGATTAAGGGATCTGACATTCCACGCTCCGATCCGTAGAACGCCAGTTTTCTTTCTACTGATAACGTCCTCGTGATTTATGTACACGAATTACGTCAGTGACGAGGTAACGAGCACCCAGAATGGGAAAAGTAAACAAAATGAAACATCACCGACTCAAGGTATGTGACGCCTTATCGGTGCTTACGAAATCGAGTCAATTTGGGGGGTATGAGTGCACTTCTCAATATGATGTTTCACCATCTGTGGTCTGGATACATGCCATGATTTGGTTTGGAACGGTGTCATGACGCTGTTATACACTCCTGGAAATAGAAAAAAGAACACATTGACACCGGTGTGTCAGACCCACCATACTTGCTCCGGACACTGCGAGAGGGCTGTACAAGCAATGATCACACGCACGGCACAGCGGACGCATCAGGAACCGCGGTGTTGGCCGTCGAATAGCGCTAGCTGCGCAGCAGTCAGTGTCAGCCAGTTTGCCGTGGCATACGGAGCTCCATCGCAGTCTTTAACACTGGTAGCATGCCGCGACAGCGTGGACGTGAACCGTATGTGCAGTTGACGCACTTTGAGCGAGGGCGTATAGTGGGCATCCGGGAGGCCGGGTGGAGGTACCGCCTAATTGCTCCACACGTGGGGCGTGAGGTCTCCATAGTACATCGATGTTGTCGCCAGTGGTCGGCGGAAGGTGCACGTGCCCGTCGACCTGGGACCGGACCGCAGCGACGCACGGATGCACGCCAAGACCGTAGGATCCTACGCAGTGCCGTAGGGGACCGCACCGCCACTTCCCAGCAAATTAGGGACACTGTTGCTCCTGGGGTATCGGCGAGGACCATTCGCAACCGTCTCCATGAAGCTGGGCTATGGTCCCGCACACCGTTAGGCCGTCTTCCGCTCACGCCCCAACATCGTGCAGCCCGCCTCCAGTGGTGTCGCGACAGGCGTGAATGGAGGGACGAATGGAGACGTGTCGTCTTCAGTGATGAGAGTCGCTTCTGCCTTGGTGCCAATGATGGTCGTATGCGTGTTTGGCGCCGTGCAGGTGAGCGACACAATCAGGACTGCATACGACCGAGTCACACAGGGCCAACACCCGGCATCATGGTGTGGAGAGCGATCTCCTACACTGGCCGTACACCTCTGGTGATCGTCGAGGGGACACTGAATAGTGCACGGTACATCCAAACCGTCATCGAACCCATCGTTCTACCATTCGTAGACCGGCAAGGGAACTTGCTGTTCCAACAGGACAATGCACGTCCGCATGTATCCTGTGCCACCCAACGTGCTCTAGAAGGTGTAAGTCAACTACCCTGGCCAGCAAGATCTCCGGATCTGTCCCCCATTGAGCATGTTTGGGACTGGATGAAGCGTCATCTCACGCGGTCTTCACGTCCAGCACGAACGCTGGTCCAACTGAGGCGCCAGGTGGAAATGGCATGGCAAGCCGTTGCACAGGACTACATCCAGCATCTCTCCGATCGTCTCCATGGGAGAATAGCAGCCTGCATTGCAGAAAAAGGTGGATATACACTGTACTAATGCCGACATTGTGCATGCTCTGTTGCCTGTGTCTATGTGCCTGTGGTTCTGTCAGTGTGATCATGTGATGTATCCGACCCCAGGAATGTGTCAATAAAGTTTCCCCTTCCTGGGACAATGAATTCACGGTGTTCTTATTTCAATTTCCAGGAGTGTATTTTCTCCTATTGGAAGCTGGCCCATAGCTGTTATAATTTATGCTTGCTATCGTGGATACTTGCACTGGTATGGAGTTGACGTCCAAGCTTGTGCAAATTGTCGTCTTGAAAAGTGTCACCATGATACTGCCACATGAAAGGCTAACACATTGCGATGTAGGATGTCCGTGACATATCATTGCGCCACCAGGTTTCCCTCAGTCACTTCAATGTGTCACCTGAAGTCAAAGCCAATCGCTGTCTGCATGATGCTGAGGACCCCAGATAATACCAGGCGTAACACTGCTGTGCCTCTTCAAAAATTGGAAGAATGCGTTTCCTAGGTCGTCGCCACACTGGCCGATGACGATCACCAATGTTGTGAGGAGTCGTTGACCATGACTTCAGGTCACTGCTGGTAATGACTGAGGAAACTCTGGCTATACGACTATACGTCGTGGACATCCTGCTTCCCTACCTGTTACGTCTGATAGGTCAATATTATAGTTTCCCTTTTCTGGAGGATTTTGCTCATATGTACATGGAACGTGCCTCTATGAGCTATTTGTGTGACGTTGAGGTACTTTAGTGGCTAAGAAGAACTGCAGGTATGCTCTCAACAGAGTACATGTGGCGCCAGCTCCGACGTCGACACCTTCCCAGGGCCAATATCTCGGATACCAGTTGCAACAGTTGAGGGTCAGCTTGAATTAGAACAAGATGAATGGCTTTGTGATACAATTTCTAACCGCTTTAGTGCATACATCCGGGCCAGCCTCGTGCTTCTAAGTGGGCTCATACTGCCAAATTCCTTGTAAATTTGCTTCGATATTGTAGTCACTGAAGTAATATATCTTCTCAATCCGTGAAGTTTAATTTCGTTTCGTCTTACCCTCCTGGGTGCTTGAATTGTTTCTCAGCCAGTGTATCCGGTGTTTTGACGAGGCTTGAAAGCAAGCCACGTCAGTAACAGGAACTATTTTCGTTGTTAAGGTGTCCTCTTCCTGCCACATTTGTGTTTGACGACAAAGAGTAACGGATTAATACAACATTTGGTCCAGATTCGCTGTTGCCTTCGTCCCATTATATAGAATTGCTGTTGCTCTTCTACATATACTTAGTCATAGACAATTAGTATTGATCAAGCGACTATCTTAAGATAACAGGTGAACATTATTTTAGGTTCCATGAGGGGATACGTGTACAGTTCCAGACAACACGCAGCTTTCAGTGGTAAACGTTCTGTTACTGGTAATATTAGGCTTAGTGGCAGCTTTATTTATGTGATGAATGTGTTTCAGTTGTAGCAATTGATTATAGTATTATATAAGTTGGCATCTTAACTTAAACACGTGGGCTGTCAGACACCTATTCATTTCTGAGGTCTTAGGTGCGAACGTCCTCCGTCCTACCACCCGCCCACACCTTCTTCCCTTTGTAGCGGTAGCTTGCCTGTAACCACGTGCTGCTCTTTAGAGACATCCTACCCTCGCTCCCCGTTGGGCCACACTGCCATCTAAACCGGAACGGGAGGCGGCGTTACTCTTACACGTTAACACTCATGGCGCGCAGTACCCTCGCAATGCCATATGCTAATGAGATGTGTCACGATATTTTAAACTTACTAACTGCAAATTGATCATTCATCCACAAAAAGTAAGAAGAGTGGAAATGCTGATAAAGTGAAAAGGAGGTAGGTTACACATATCTCATAAACAGAGTCATTCAGCTACGCCGCTCGTCTCAAATACTTCCGCAACCGTTTACGATATCGTAGTTCTGTTTTCATCCAGACGAAGTGTGAAAAAGTTCCTTCTAAGCGACGTATAGTCTCTTTATCTCGTAGCCGTATCAATTACAGAGATATCCTTATCAGCTTCAAATGGAACTATAGTAATTTTTTGCTGGTAGTATCGCAGTTCTGGCTCAGACGGATACAACGGCGTATAATTCTTCTCAGTCAGATTAGTAGCTAGCTTCAGAGGAATTATAATATTTAGCAATTACGGATATATATGTTTTGATGTTGATACCGGCTGCTGTCTTGTGCTGAAGCTCGTGATTTACTACTAAGAGAAGGAAATACCTCACGTCGGATAAGGAGGAAACAGAGTGTTACAACTCTGCGATATCGTTGTAAAAGGTGCCCAGAGCGGATGTAGCACCTAATCTGTCGAATTTGAAAAAGTAACATGTCGGTTAGGTGGGGGTAAAGCACCGGCTGGAGTAAAAACCCTCACTTAGTCTTTGAAATGACTGCCATCGAGTGTCAACGTGAAATACCGTTGAATTCGCGTATTTAGAACTATGATTGCAGGTGGAAGGTTTGTCTTATCGTAACATAATGTTCCATGCGTCCTGACAAGTTGCTGCAGAGGTGATAAAACGTCATAAGTCTGTTTTGTGCTAATTGCTTGTAACTTTTCAAATGTTTTGATTGTACGTTGCATAAGGCAGAGATTGAAAAGAAGTATCAACTAATTACTCGTTGACGTCGCTGCATTTAAGCTTCATTTCCACATGGAAATAATTGTTCCAGTTGGTCCTCAAAATCAACAATGCCAGATTTCTCAGAAAAGAGGCAAAATGGGGCAAATCCCGGCAAGTGTTTTGGAGTAAATCGCTGCAGTTCTAACAACGTGACTACAATTATTCAACGACAACCTCCGCAAAAGGTAATGCTCGACGCACACTGGGTGAGATTATCTCATGGTAATATAATATCCCGCTGTATAAAATAAATATTTAGGGGAACCTCTGGCAAAGCATTGAAACCTGTGTTACTAATGTCGATAATCAGTAAAGAACGAATAGAAGCAGAATGTATGGGAAAAGGAAAACTGGCTATTCAGAAGGACAGCTGTGCCAAAGAAATAAAGTAGTGTGCTATAGAAAAGAAACGACGCAAGATAGATCTGACTACATCAATGCAAAAAAAAAAAAAAAAAAGAAAATCAATCATTCAGTTGATTATTCTTCAAATTCAGATTCAGAATTTTAACGTCATGACAGTAGCTCAGGTATAGATAGGTACTTCTTATTTGGCGAAGAAGTATCTCAAGAAGAAGAAGAAGAGCAAGGACGAATGAGACCACCTAACAAATTACACTGTTTGGTAGGTACCTAGGTAGCTTAGCCTCAGTAATTCAACTCTTTTAGATTACACTAAAAATCCTCCCCCTTTCTTCGCCTTCTTTTCTCTTCTTTCACTTTTCTGAAACTACTTTTATGGAGTGCAGGCATGTATGTGAGTGAAACATGAACGATAATCAATTTAGACAAGAAGAGAATAGAAGCGTCTGAAATGTAGTGTTACAGAAGAATGCTGAAGATTAGATGGGTAGATTATATAACTATTGAGGAGGCACTGAACAGAATTGGGAGACAGGGTTGTAGCCTCTCCCCAATGTTATTCAATCTATATATTGAGGAAGCAGTAAAGGAAACAAAAGAAAAATTCGGAGTAGGTATTAAAATCCATGGAGAAGAAATAAAAACATTGAGGTTTGCCGATGACGTTGTAATTCTGTCAGAGACAGCAAAGAACTTGGAAGAGCAGTTGAACGGAATGGACAGTGTCATGAAAGGAGGATATAAGATGAACATCAACAAAAGCAAAACGAGGATAATGGAATGTAGTCGAATTCAGTCGGGTGATGCTGAGGGAATTAGATTCGGAAATGAGACACTTAAAGTAGTAAAGGAGTTTTGCTATTTGGGGAGCAAAATAACTGATGATGGTCGAAGTAGAGAAGATATAAAATGTAGACTGGCAATGGGAAGGAAAGCGTTAACTTTGTTAACATCGAGTATAGATTTAAGTGTCAGGAAATCGTTTCTGAAAGTATTTGTATGGAGTGTAGTCATGTATGAAAGTGAAACATGGACGATAAATAGTTTGGACACTAAGAGAATAGAAACTTTCGAAATGTGGTGCTGCAGAAGAATGCTGAAGATTAGATGGGTAGATCACATAACTAATGATGAAGTATTGAATCGGTTTCGGGAGAAGAGAAGTTTGTGGCACAACTTGACGAGAAGAAGAGACCGGTTGGTAGGACATGTTCTGAGGCATCAAGGGATCACAAATTTAGCATTGGATAGCATGGAGGGTAAAAAATCGTAGAGGGAGACCAAGAGATGAATACAGTAAGCAGATTCAGAAGGATGTAGGCTGCAGATGATGAGGTTTGGCACTATAGAGTAGCATGGAGAGCTTGTAACACCGAAAATGCAGATAAAATACCCTCTGCACCATTCAAAGTTTTCGCCGTTAAATATCCGTCGATAACTTGCGCCGTACTTTTGCTTCTGAAGCAGTAAGCTGTATTACAGGAACTGTATCTAATACATAATCGATGTACTAGTGTATTTAATTTTGACTTTATATAACCGACTGTAATTATAAGGAAAACCTTGTAAATTGCTGGGCAATAGACATCTACATCTACATGATTACTCTGCAATTCACATTTAAGTGCTTGGCATAGGGTTCATAGAACCACATACTATCTCTCTACCATTCCACTCCCGAACACCGTGCGGGAAAAACGACCACCTAAACCTTTCTGTTCGAGCTCAGATTTCTCTTATTTTATTTTGATGATCATTCCTACCTATGTAGGTTGAGTTCAACAAAATATTTTCGCATTCGGAAGAGAAAGTTGGTGACTGAAATTTCGTAAATAGATCTCGCCGCGACGAAAAACGTCTGTGCTGTAATGACTTCCATCCCAACGCGTGTATCATATCTGCCTCACTCTCTCCCCTATTACGTGATAATACAAAAGGAGCTGCCCTTTTTTTGCACCCTTTCGATGTCCTCCGTCAATCCCACCTGGTAAGGATCCCAAACCGCGCAGCATATGCAAACAGAGGACGAACGAGTGTAGTGTAAGCTGTCTCTTTAGTGGACTTGTTGCATCTTCTAAGTGCCCTGGCAATGAAACGCAACCTTTGGCTCGCCTTCCCCCACAATATTATCTATGTGGTCTTTCCAACTGAAGTTGTTCGTAATTTAAAACCGAGGTACTTAGTTAAATTGACAACCTAACTTTGTTAAAATGTATCGATAGCAACGACGGAATGGTAGTAGCTGTACCGTTGGTTGTCTTTGCGTATGGAGAGCCTCTGTTGCGTTCTGAGCAGAGAGGAGGCACAACAGCTTGAGTTATGAAAGAGTGCGAAAGTATTTGTTAGGCGCGGTGTGCAACTATGCTCGCGCCAGTGCAGACACAACTCATTCGTTAACCTGCGAGTATTGAGAGCATGGTAGGAGTGGACAGGTGGATGGAGATGCAGTTCCAACTACTGCCTGTCCCATAACCAACCGTGGGCCTGGATACAAGTCAAGATTCTTCTCATCGAGCGGCAGCCGCAAGAACAACAACAACAACAACAACAACTGCAGCTCAGCATTGTCGTCCGCTACATTCTTCGTCGTCCGCACAGCTACAGCGCCGTATGATTGTTAACTGACAGGACCATTTCTTTCATAAAGTATGAATAACTTGAATAATAACTTGCAATTGTTAAAACCTACAGGGCACCTGGGTTGTCATTTTCCTCAGACATTATTACCAAGCAGGGTCCCTTTCCTTTCCATGGAATCATCGATTGTCGTATGAATATCAGAAATTAAATATTTACTGCTAGTTTCAGTATAAAATTTCTGCCTCAGTAACTGTTCATTCTTGCATTGCCATAGAGAGGCTACTTAAAGTAAAACTTCACTAGCAAAATTAACAACTAAAGATACAGCACAAATTAAGAGGGCACAATTTCATTTGTTCTGTATTTAGCTTACGAGTAACTTGTGCTGGCCTGTTATGTATTTTATTGTTGTTATTTTAAAAGGAAACTCAATTGCTCATTTGCTTAAATTAAATTCAGTTCAATCTCTCAATAATCAAAAGTAAATTGCTTGCTTTTTTCTCACTTTTGTATTACGTTACACTGAGGTTACCGAAAGTTATATTCTTACCTAACAAAGTTCAAGTTAAGCCGGTCATTTTTTTAACCAGTAATTTCATGTAACGTTACTTTCAAAATTTAGTATTTCTGAATAAGTAACTGCCAACTCAGCGCTTTCTGATTCATTTGTTTTCCCGTGAACTGTTGTGCTGCGGAAAAGCGTGACTCCCTTCTGTTGCCACGCCAGTGATTATTTGCTTAAATTTCTTCGCCGCTACCTTTCTCAAGATTCTGGAGATTCGTTGCCCTAGCGGGCTGGCCAACGTTTAATTGTCCCTTATTCAGCTAATCAGTGTTTCCCTGGTGTTAGCAGAGATTTTTTAGTAAATATTACGTGATACCCTTTCCCCGGTTCGTGAGCGATTGCACTATGTTCCACCCATTTCAAAGTTATCATCTAAATTTAGCTTAAGTATAGAAGAGATTCTTCCTTCAGAAAAGTCTGTTGTTCACTTTCCTCCAACTAACAGGCGTTATTTTCCTTTGGTAACGACAGCCTTATTCACTGTAAATTCTCATTCAGTATATGCAATCACGGTTTACTTATATCGCAATCCAGTGGGCCGATTAGGAAGGGGGAGGTTACGAGCTGCATCAAACCATTTTTCGGACTGAAGACTGCAAAAATAACTACCAATCGTCGTTTCATGGAAAAGAAAATATTAGTTTTGTACAAATATTTTTAAGCATTATGTTTAAGTCCACGAGACGTTTCAGTTCAATATTGTGTTGAGTAACCAAGCTACAATGCAGCCAAGGGTCATTTCAAATGTTTTCATTATGCAATCATCAATTTTATCCATGTTTATCTCAAATGGACCAAAGTTCCACAGTGCAAAGATTTACCCAATTTTGTGGGTAAGAACCGGAAATTTCTGCTTAACATATTCTAAATTATTCTGTCATTAATAATCAGATGGTGTCGGAATCTGGATGAGTTATAGGTAAAAATCCAACCTATGACTTCAATTGGATACTGCGGGAAAATCTACCACTTCATTCACCACAATATTAAAAGCTCTATACAGTGTGGGGCTTTATCCCCACCTTTCCTACGCTACTTTTGTATGGAGAATGTAGCAGGGTGCTAATTAAGCGAATGTGCAAAATATTGTTACTTGGTGGGCACTAGAACACTATGCAGAGAGTAAGTAGCAGGACTGCAACGAACGGACCGCACGCAATACTTTTCGTGGCAGCTGTTGCTCATAATCCACATGTTATCTCCAGAGAAACTGAAAGTGTCTTTGGTGTAAGTCAGCCCACAATTGTTCGCATTTTCCGCGCAGACGGCTTCCATCCGTATCATGTGTAACTTCACTCGCAGATGAAAGAGCAGGATTCCAGAAATCATATGGTTTTCTGTCACTCGGTTCTGATGAGGCTTCAGGACAATGGGTTCTTTCTGCAGAGAATTGTCGTTACTGATGAAGCTATCTTTAAACGTCATAAGAAAGCTTATACTCAGAGATATACACTACTGGGCTGCTGAGAAGCCGCACTGGTCAACGTTTAGGGTGGGCTTATTGGAAACTGCATGACTGTCCTTAATACCCTTAAGAAACCCTAACGGGTAAAAGATACGCACTGTTTGCTACTCAAGTGCTACCAGCTTCCATAGAGGAAGTATCACTAGAAATACGAAAATATCTAGGGTACTAGCATGAGGGTTGCACCATTGAACTGGGCGAGAAGTCGTCACCAATTGTGCTGCACGTTCACTCAAACGGGAAGTCCGTGCACAAGTTCTGACGAGCCGAGGGGATCAAAAATATTGCCTTGTTGCAGCAAGTGCAATAATATTGAATGAATCTTCCCAGTCATCCCAGAAGTCTTTCCACAAGAACTGTAAACGTCTGTCGCAATAAACGGTGGGCTTTTTGAACACTTGATAACACAAATGGATTTTTAAGGAAGTGTTTATGACCACAATGTTTTGTCATTCCATTTTTGTTGGTGTTGCTGATGTAATTTTGCTGTGTAAGCATGTATCTTGATCTTTAACTCATGACGCGAAGTTATTATTTTACTATGTTCATGCACTAAATGGACGACAATTTCGTTGAAGGTATAGCTTTTAAAAAGCAGAAACGAATTGCTCAGGACGATCGAAACTCTTTTAAAAAGAATCCTATTTATTTTGATTTGCAATATGCTACTGTAGTTGAAGCGCGCAGAAAGGTTGACAAATGGTAAGTAGGAGACAAAAGGAATTCTTCTTATAGATTATCCTCGAAAAGTAATTCAATGACTGGCGGATACTACGAAATCCCTCTAGAACTACTGATAGTAAAACATCACGAGAACAGGTTTGGAGAATGTAATCTGTCAATAATAAAATAGAACCTGCCCCATCAAACGTGAGATAATTGAAGTAGAAATTGTTGTAACGTCTACTGCATTCATCTACGACTACCATCTGTTCTTTTTTCTAAAGAAAAATGTTTTTGGGAAAGGGTTTTTAATCTAATGAAGAATTAATGGTAAACGTTGATGAAAGTTTCGCAGGCCGTCCTGAATTGCACGCAACGCATGACGTCTACTGGCTGAAAGATTTTCAGTAAAGTGCATTGACCTAAAAGGAAACTAAGTTACAAACTGTCAGTCTTCGCCCTAGTCCCTTCATGTGCATATTATTTAGAAATTTAGTCGGCAGGGTTAGTTATATAAAATCCGATTCCGGTTCGTCTTCTTTACTTATGAGTAAAGATCCAGTCACTGACATTACGTTCTGGATTACTGTGTCTTGATCTTGTTTAGTGTGATAATCGAAGGTCTGATTTACCTGTAGACACTCTCATATATTAATATGTCATTGGTCCCAGATTGTACGGTTAATTTTTTGCTCTTTCTTTACTATAGTTAGTTTTCTTTTGTGTATTGTAGCATGATGAAGTGAATTTCCAGTGGTTTATATAGTAAAAAGTCTCCTTTATTAATGCCATAAACCATTATGTGTACCTATTGCCAAACTCAGATTCGTACATTTGTGAAGTCAGAACTATTTTCTTTGTTGACATTGTAAATTCGTGCAACTGAATTTATGTCACAGTGGTAGATAGAGTGATCGTAGAACATAAGTCTGATTGTTAGGTTTGTTTCCCATAGCAAAATCTAGCAGTATATAATGGGACCTTCTTTTCTTTATAGAACTTGTCACTCTATATCAGACTTCCTCATGCTGAGATTTTTGGAAACGTCTTAATTTCATTACATTGTTACAAGAAATATAGTAGACATACTAAAGGGGACGAGGAGAACAGCTGCGCTACGCGTATCAGCAATCACTGCAGTAATAGTTTGGATGTAGAAACCAGTACCCACCAGCAGAGAAAGTGCATTTGAGTTCCTTCTCCTATTCTTGGCCCTCGACACCTCACACGTTCAGTTCTAAAACTTGTAGCAGGAGAAATAGTTTCGATGGTTAATAGAAATGAACTGTATGCTACTCTTCGAAGACGGTGATATTTGTAGTCTATTGCTAACATTTTTGGGATCGTGCTATGTAAACATACAAATAAATAATGACATTGCCAATGTAATTATTTTGAAATAGAACCTTTTCATTTCCGTATTTATGATCTCCTATATATAAAGCCGTCTCCCCTATTATTTGTTCCGGTTTCCTTAAGCTGTAAAGGAAATACTTCTGTTGTGTATGACACACAGAAAATCGGAAGTGAGAACAATGGAAGAAGAGGAAGAAAAATTTCTGTTAAAAAGGATGTTGGTATTGCCAATAATATTTGACTTGTATGAGGAGCAAGTAAAGAACTGAATGAAAATTTCAATACTGGTATTCACAGTCACAGATCTATACTGTATTCACTGCCGCGATTACTCTGACCGCATTTGCAATTTCGCCTTTGAGGACGAGTTTACTTTGCCTCCACTGCACACACATGTTGCCAGTGTTCGCCGTTTATCCTCATATGGCGGACAGGTTAGTCCACAGACGTTTAGGGGTGAACTCGGTTCGGTCTACCCACTGGCTTCGTCACGACCAAGAAGCGCCTATAGTCTCACACGTCGAACGAGTATGTGCCAAGTTAAATGAGGTGCTCCAATCGGACACTAATATGAGAAATTCACTTTTGCCAGAGAGAGAAATTAATTTATACCGTAGCAAACTGCTGGTACTATTCCCGCGGGTACTGACCGGACATCGCTCTTGTAGCAATAGCACACATTTCCTGTATGTTAAATGTCTTTTACATAAGAAGACTTCACAGACGCTCTAGATATCACCATGGGTGGTAGTTAATATGCGTTGTATCCAAAAAAGAGAGACAGGAACGAAAAAAACGTTACTTTACAGGACCTGTAATGGTTTTGGTTATCTGCTTCATGCTCTTTGGAGAATGAGAGGTAACTGATGCAATAGTAAATATACAAGGCTACATTGTTTCGTCTTCAGTATAATAGATTAAAGCGCTGGCACCAGACAGTACGCCAACTTGTCACTGACTTATCCGCCACTGTTTATGTTCGTTTACATGTCATTGGTGACCCCCCACTTATACAGATATCTTCCATGGTTACTCCTTCTTTGTACTCTCGACAGTTCGCCATTTGTAAACTTAGTGGGCGTTCGTCATTACGCTTCCTCTCCATTTTCACTTAAATATTCGTCGAATCAGTTTGAAAATTCAGTCCGTAAGGAGAGTGTACCACGGTTGCGGCAGGCGTAGGAGTAATCAAGCAAACCTAAGTTATGTATCAGTTTCAGTGTCGTTAGGAAAATTCATGTTCAATTTGGCATTCCTGCATTAAATTCATTCTCGCGAGTCAGGAGGAGAGGTTCATGTTTTGGGCGGTGATAGCATTAGTGATTGTGAACAAATAATGCCATAGGAACGAATGTCCTTTCCTGAACAGTTTCCCAGGAAGCTGATGAAACGATGGGAACGGGACATATGCAGGTGATAGTAAATGCAAAATTGTGATCACATGTTTTGTTGAATTACGTGCTTTGCATCACAGAAGTCCACCGTCCACTGCAAGGCATTTCGAAGTTCTCATAAACAAGTGCTTCGCTGTTGATCTGCGCTCATTAGTACGGGGTCATTTCTTGGCCTTCTAGTGGTACTCCATTTGGCTTAAAAGCGAAGCCTACAAGCAGAAGGGGGATGCAAAGGAGGAACTTAATGATCATCTTTTACATTTGTGTGTTCGAGTGAAGTCTTCTCTTCATGGAAAAATGCATGAGATTGCTTACGTAGCCACGACTGTACCCAGGTGTGCCCCTCTTCGTCCGAAGCAAATCGATGAACACGAATCTCTTTCTTCAAAAATGTAAGTCGCATGGAGAGAGGTCGGGCCTGCATGGAGGATGTGTAAGAGCTTCGCAGCAAAACTTCTGCAGCATACGCAAAACAACATTGGCAACATGTGGGCCTGCACTTAGACGTTTTACACGCGATTTTCCATTTTTGGGAGCCCTAAAAAAACAAAGACATTCGTGGCCGTCGATTTGCAACGGACGAAGAGGTGCACGCGAGGTTACAGACATTGCTCCGTAGGCAACAGCAACCATATTTCCACAAAGAACTGAACGCCTTGGCTCTCAGTGGGATAAATACATTAACAGTTATGCCGATAATGTTCGAAATGATAAACAGTTTATTTACTTTTTTCCATCTATCTCGTTTTCATTGGACTTCCTCTCACGGTTCTAAAGAACTTGGAGCGCAGTTAAACATATATAAATTAATCGTGGATTGTCAGGACCTGTAACTACGTCTTGAACACTAGTTCTAGCACTTACCAGGCCTCTGGCAGAACCGCAGCCATCAGCACCAGCGTGTGGAAGTGTCCTGGCAGCCACCGTGTTAAGGCCGCCATTGTCCCTGCAAACGGGGAGCATTCAAATTACTGCAGTTAATACACGTTCTACTGCAATTTATATACGCTCCCGTCAATTACAAAAAATGCGAGGGGCGTTTGGGGGCGTTTGAAAAGTCCATGCAAAAATAAGAACTACTTACGTATTTGGGGTAAACACTTTTATTTTTCGACGCAGTCTACTTTTAGACTTATACACTTCGTCCAACGCTGTTCTAATTTGTTGATCCCTTCTGAATAATAGGAATTGTCCAAATCCAACTGTCGGTGTTTTTCTTACAACTCAGTTTTCAAATGGGCCAATAATGATTACTAATATGAACCTCTTTTAGTGTTACGCTCTTCCAGATAGTCGATGAGGATCATCCCTTGCGAATCGCAAAAGACAGTCGCCATAACATTTCCAGCCTTTTTTGGTGCAGATTCTCCCTTGGTAACCCATTGTTTAGATTGTTGTTTGGTCTCAGGAGTATAGTAATGTACCCATGTTTCATGCACAGTGACGAAACCACACTGTTCTTCCTGAACAGCTGCAAACCATCCTTGCAACACTTCACACGATTGCGTTTTTGGTCAAGCGTGAGTAATCGCGAAACCCATGTTGCGGATAGCTTTCTCATGTCCAAATGTTTACGCAAAATATTATGTACCCGTTCCTTCGACATGCCTACAGAACTAGAAATCTCACACACCTTAACTCTTCTGTCATCCATCACTATATCATGGATTTTGTCAATGATTTCTGGAGTCGTAACCTCCACAAGGCATCCAGAACGTTCAGCTTGTGCCCATGTGGCCCCTCAGAAAATTTTGAAACCACATATAGTCTGTTCTAATCGATAGTGCAGAGTCACAGTAATATTTATCAATCTTCTCTCTAGTTTCTTGAGGCGTTTTGTCTTTCATAAAGTAATGTTTAATCACCACACGAAATTCTTGTTCGTCGATTTTTTGGCAATCACACGACTTCCTTGATTCACACGAATGCCAAAGACGAAGAAATAGACCAATATGGCTGAAACTTGGTGTGCGTTCTTTCCAAAGATGCTACTAACTAAACAAGACCTCGATACGCGTCGGTGGTGTCATTCTCGGACTTTGCACGGACTTTTGAAACGCCTCTCGTACATTTGTATCTAAAACCACTAGGTACTACTATGAGTAAATCGATGGCGCACTCGTAACGATGCACAAAATCGTGATTTCGTGTCATTGGAAACGTGTTATCGTGAATTTTCAAATCCACTTAAAGTCTCAGGAAATACTTCTCCTACAGCTGCAGTTCATTTCATTACTTATCTGGTTATTGAACAACAACTATTTTCAAGGCGGTGGCCAGTAGTAGGGAGATGGCGGTATTGGTGCAATTTTCATATCAGATTGATATCACCTATCAGTCCCAGATAACATCATGTGTTTTCCTCAGCTTGCACGTGGGTCCCAGGCACCTCCCCCTTCCCACACCACCCCTCCCTAACACCGCCTACACTCACGGTGGGGATTTCGAATTTTAGTGGGGATTTGGAATTTTAGTGGGGATTTGGAATTTTAGTGGGGATTTCGAATTTTGGCAGGAATTTCTTTGTCCCAGGGCTGTACTGACGTCCCACTCCAGAACACTCCCTGGAATTGGCGGGAAATTAAAAATGGTGGTGCACTTTCTGGGACTTTAACCCTGGTAATTCTGGACAGAAAGACCAAGTGCCAAGTACATGGAAACTACCCAAATGCACACTCACAGTGGGGATTTCGAATTTTAGTGGGGATTTGGAATTTTAGTGGGGATTTGGAATTTTAGTGGGGATTTCGAATTTTGGCAGGAATTTCTTTGTCCCAGGGCTGTACTGACGTCCCACTCCAGAACACTCCCTGGAATTGGCGGGAAATTAAAAATGGTGGAGCACTTTCTGGGACTTTAACCCTGGTAATTCTGGACAGAAAGACCAAGTGCCAAGTACATGGAAACTACCCAAATGCAGGAGAGGAAGATTAGGTTAGTGTACTGCCTTTATTTTGGATGGGAAACTGAAGTAAAGATCGGTTCTAATTACACAATTAGTCATAAATATCAGACATAGTTACATGACTACTTGCATAGCATTAGTGTGCCTAAAATAGCAATACAGCTCAAAACTTGACGATGCCATGCAACTGGGTTTATCCTGCTGGGAAAAAATTTCACACCACCACTTGAAACTAGCAGCAGATGCACTCAAAATCTATCCTGCACCTGCAAGCAGGCGGGAAAAAGGCTGGGGTGTAAGGTAATAACTATATTTTTTTTGGCCGGGAAATATATTCAACTGACGATATGATTGTGTTGGACAGAGGGAAGTTTGATAAGTGTATTGCCAGTAAGCACCTGAGAACTGTATGAATCGCTGATTCTCGCCAGAGTTCGCAACAGACACCTGCTAGACAATCACCTTGCAGCCCAAGTAACCGAAGCCAATATACACTACCACAGCTGATGAAAAATGCATCACTGTTCTAGTTACACATCTAAATTGTCGTGAAGAAAACCAGCACTCGAAATCAATAGGTCATAGTGCAACACATGTAGTGGGAACTGCGCAAAATAAAATGAATAAAAAAACTACCTCAAAAACCGACCCCAGAAGACTGTATAGGGGCAGCAGTTGCAGCTGCGTCTTCCTCAATGGGCGCTCACAAACTGCCAAAATTGGAGGCCCTCTAACCTCCCCTCATCTGTCCCTTCCCTCCCTCTCTCCATCCAACTATAGGGGGGGGGGGGAGTGGGGGACATAGGCTTTTCCAAAGGGACAGCTCCTATCACCAAGTGCTTCATGGTTTTTCTGAGGCCAACAGGTACCCTCTGCAGTCGCTGGATACACCCGGACTTCTGCCATACCCTAGTGCACGCTGACCACCTTAACGTGACAGTCCTCCGGAAACACGAAAGCATGTGTAGCCAACTAAACAGCAGGAGATAAATGGTGGGCTGCCCCAAGTACAACTTGTTCGTCTATAAAATAGCGATACAGCCATGCCCCACACGCCATACTCTGCTCGGGACACATCTGCCTAGTGCGACCACCCATACACACACACACACACACACACACACACACACACACGCACACACACACACACACACACACACACACACATGCTGGACCATCCCCCATACCGTTGTTCTGCGATGGAGAATGATTCTATTTGACATCAATGTATCTCTTAAAATCGAGGCTCTAAGAAAAAGGAGAACGCAATCACAATGATCAAAAATGTGTTCTTTCCCCTAAAATTGGCAGTCCATTTTCCTTTTGTTTTATGAGAAAGATCAGGATAGATTTTATTTTCCACTGTAGGACACAATCCGCATCTCATTATTTTGCGACATCCTATTACGTGCAACACATCTGATTACAAATGATCAGAGGCCTATGTCCACCCTGCACAAAACTGGAAACAACATAAAAAATTTTGCTGCGAAAACTACTACTACCACTACTACTACTAGTACTGTTCTCATTATTTCGAAACTGTCATCAAAGAAAAAGCGAGAATTTGAACTCTGAAGAAAAACCATCAATGTTAAACAATTTCTTTCAGCTTGATGAATAAATTACATGACCTCAGAGCACCTCACTCATGTATGTAAACAGACTCTCATGTACGTGCATATAACAAACATTGCAGATATGTGAAATAACATTAGAGAAGACGATATTTAACTTCATTGGCTCATGTGTCACAAAAAACACGATCTTTTTACGTTCGACTACAGCAACCTATAATTTTAGAGGACGTTGTTGTTTTGTACACGATGCAATGTCGCATTTTACCAATGCAAAGCTATATTACATCTGCATTTACGAAACAGATCGTGAGAGTCTGTTTTGTAATAGAATCTCCTAGAAGATTTTGCCGCGTCTCTCTCCTTTCCGCTACATCGAAACCAATTACCGTCTGCCTGCATACATTCGACATTTTAATTCCGTAGCTCCCCTCTGACGACATGTCTGTAAAGTTTCTATGATACAGCACATTCTTGCGTTCGAGTTTAGTATGCAGTTTGGTCTCCACAGTCTGTTTCACACAATCTATTCACATGTCGGAAAAAAACGCTATCATTTCTAGGTTTCGCAATGAGCTGTAATTCAAATGGTGTCTACTTTATAATTAGAGGTTATGAAGTATGAAATAATACGGGACTCGCGGTAACACCTGTTTCCTTAAACATGCAATCATGATGTTAATAATAAAAACAGTCATGATCGCATAAGAATGGATACAGCCGATTTCTGTTAATTTTGTGAGCAAAAGTGGTATTATTTTGGGAGTAATAGAACCCCCTATAAGATTTTATTGCATCTCTCTCCTCTGATATAACGAAAAATCAAATAACATCTCCGTGTTGACATCGAGCGTATTACATATACAAGTACCACTCCATTGGAGCATGTGGCTAGTGCTCGAAATCGCTTGCACAGATCTGCATAAGTTTTGTCGATTACCGGAGAAAAACCATGTCCAACAGACTATCAATCTAGATCTACATATACGTGATTACTCTGCTATTCACAATAAAGTGCCTGGCAGAGGGTTCAATGAACCACCACTCTCGAACGTCACTCGGGATGAACGAGGACTTACATTTTTTCTGTGCCAGCCCTGACGTCTCTGATTTTACGGTGATGATCATTTCTCCCTATGTAGGTGGGTGCCAACAGAATGTTTCCGCAAGCAGAGGAAGAAACTGTTGATTGAAATTTCATTAGAAGATTCCGTCGCATGTTTTAATGATTGCCACTCCAATTCACATATCATGTCTATGGCACTATCTCCCCTATTTTGCGATAATACAAAACGAGTTGCTGTTGTTTTAACTCTTTCGATGTCATCCGCCAGTCCCACCTGATGCGGATCCCACATCACACAGCAATACTCCAGAATAGGGCAGACAAGCGTGGTGTAAGCAGTCACTTTAGTAGAACTGTCGCACCTTCTAAGTGTCCTCTCAATGAATTGCAGGCTTTTGTTTGCTCTCCCTACAACATTATCTATGTAATCGTTCCAATTCAGGTTATTCGTAATTGTAATCCCTAAGTATTTAGTTGAATTTACAGCTTTCAGGTTTGTGTCACTTATCACGTAATTGAAATTCAGCGGATTTCTTTTAGTACTCATCTGAATAACTCCACACTTTTCTTTATTCAGGGTCAATTGCCACTTTTCCCATAATACAGATGTGTTATCTAAATCATTTTGCAGTTCGTTTTGGTCATTTGATGACTTTACAAGACGATAAATGACAGCGTCATCGGCAAACAAATTAAGATGCCTACTCAAAGTGTCTCCTATGTCGTTAATATAGATCAGGAACAACAGAGGGCCTATAACACTCCCTAGGGGAACGCCGGAGATTACTACTGTTTTACTCGATGACTTTCCATTTATTACTAAGAACTGTGCTACGGTCGCAGGTTCGAATCCTGCCTCGGGCATGGATGTGTGTGATGTCCTTAGGTTAGTTAGGTTTACGTAGTTCTACATTCTAGGGGACTGATGACCACAGATGTTAAGTCCCATAGTGCTCAGAGCCATTTGAACCATTTTGAACTACGAACTGTGATGTTTCTGATAGTAAATCACGAATCCAGTCACACAACTGAGGCGATATTCCATGGGCACGCAGTTTGGTTAGAAGATGCTTGTAAGGAACGGCGTCGAAAGCCTTCTGAAAGTCTAAAAATATGGAAACAATTTGACAACACCTGTTGGCAGCACTCATTACTTCGTAAGTGTAAAGACCTAGCTGTGTTTCACAGGAACGATATTTTCTGTATGTGTGCTGACTATTTGCCAATAAATGGGTTTCTTCAAGGTAATTAATAATGTTCTAGCACAGTATATGTCCACCCCCAAAACCTTACTGCAAATCGATGTTAGCGGTATGTTAAGTGATTTAAGCTGCTTTGTTACACCGACGATATATACTCCTATGTTTCTCGTCTTGGCAGTTGTTCTTGATTGGAATTCACGAATATTTACTTCGTCTTCTTTGGTGAAGAAGTTTCGGAATACCGTGTTTAGTAACTTTGTTTTAGTTGTACTGTCATCAGCGACATCAAGTTGAAAGAAATTGTTTAACATGGATATTTATTCTTCAGAGTTTAAATTCTCACTTTTCTTTACTCTGATTACTGTTTCGAAATAATGAGAATGATCTGCCGTCATCGGTGGTTTTCGCTGCAGAAAAGTGGAATTTTTTTCCTATTTTACGCAGGGTGGATGTGTATAGGTGGTGTATAGCCTGACCAGTAATCGGGGGTGGTGCACTTTGTTGGATGTCGCAAAATACGAATTGTATCCTGCAGCCGAACGTAAAAACTATTAGAACTAAAGAAGAACTTAAAGCATATGCATGCGCCTATTTTCGTGGAATGATTGTATTCTCCTTTTTAATAGATGCTCGATTATAACAGATGCATTGACGTTAAATAAGTGTTTTCCATTGAAATTCAAGAACAGGGGTCGCTTGCCGTGGCGGTGTGGGATGGTCCAGTGTGTGTGTGTGTGGGGGGGGGGGGGGGGGGGCGTGTATGAGTGAGTATGGATGGGTAGGTGGTCTCTCTAGGCAGCTGCACCTGACCAGGGGGCCGATGTGTAGGGTGGGGCGGTGCTGCTAAATTTCCATTTTGTGTTAGCGAAGAACTGCTGAATTGAGGATCCAGCCACATGCTTCACCCTGGGGCCGCAGCTGGGGAAGACTCTGCTCAGCAACGACAGGGGCTATGGTCGGCAGAGGCGGTTGGAGGCAGTTTGTCTCTTCTCCAAGCAAACACACATCCGCAAACGTGATCTGGAAAGTTCTCCGGAATTTCGTTGTTGTACCAGAGGTGTCCATTGTTTCCAAGAAATGCGTTTAACAGATTGCAAGGTGTGTTCCATTCAGCCCTATTGTCTGTCTGTGACTAATTTGTGCTGACTGCACCAGAAGGGTCTCTTTGTGGACCACCAGTGGCACGATAGAGCAGGCTTCTATCCCTTCATATGGCGCGGAGAGGGAATGAGGGAGGGAGCAGGTGGATGGGTTTGGAGTGGTACGAATGTTTCCAAGTTGGTCCCCAGCATGTGTTGCATGTGACTGTCGAGCAGGCGTCTGTTGCAAACTCTGACGAGAATCAGCGATTCATACAGTCCTCAGGCGTATGCTTAAAGGTAGTACACTTATTAAACTCATCTCTGTCCAACACAAGCATCTCGTCAGTTGATCATACTTTCGGCCAAAAAAAAAAAAAAAAAAACCACCCCAGCGTTTTTTCCCGCCAGCTTGTAGGTGAAGTGAAGGGTAGATTTTGAGTGCATCTGCTCCTAGCTTCTGGTTGTTGTTGTTGTGGTCTTCAGTCCTGAGACTGGTTTGATGCAGCTCTCCATGCTACTCTATCCTGTGCAAGCTTCTTCATCTCCCAGTACCTACTGCAACCTACATCCTTCTGAATCTGCTTAGTGTACTCATCTCTCGGTCTCCCTCTACGATTTTTACCCTCCACACTGCCCTCCAATGCTAAATTTGTGATCCCTTGATGCCTCAAAACATGTCCTACCAACCGATCCCTTCTTCTAGTCAAGTTAGCTTCTGGTGGTGTTGTGAAATTTTTTCCCAGCAGGATAACACCAGTTGTATGGCATCTTCAATTTTTGAGCTGTATTTCGATTTTAGGCACACTAATGCTATGCATGTAGTCGTGTAAGTAGGTCTGATCTTTAGACTAATTACGTAATTACGACCGATCTGTACTTCAGTTTCCCATCCAAAATAAAGACAGTAACTAACCTAACCTCTCCTGCATCTGGGTAATTTCCATGTGTTGGGGAGTGCACTTGGTCTTCCTGTGAAGAATTACCAGGATTTGAGTCCCAGAAAGGGCACTACCATTTTTAATTTTCCCCAAATACCCGGGAGGGTGGTGGGGTCGGACGTCAGAACATCCCTGGGACAAAGAAATTCCTGTCAAAATTCGAAATTTCTGCCAAAATTTGAAATCCTCGCCAAAATTTGAAATCTCCAGCAGGAGGGTAGGTGGGGGATGAAACAGGATCAGGTGGGGAGGGGAGAGGGTGTGGGACCCCCACATGCAGGCTGAGACAAATATATGACGTCATCTGGTTCAAAATGGTTCAAATGACTCTAAGCACTAAGGGACTTAATATCCGAGGTCATCAGTGCCCTAGACTTAGAACTACTTAAGCCTAACTAACCTAAGGACGTCACACACACCCATGCCCGAGGTAGAGTTCGAACCTGAGACCGTAGCAGTAGCGCGGTTCCGGACTGAAGCGCCTAGAACCTTTTGGCGACTGCGGCCGGCGAACGTCATCTGGGAGTGGGTGGGGTGGTTGTGGGTAGGTGTGGTTAGGTGTGGTTTGGGGGAGGGGGTAATTAAATGATCAATTTCATTAATTTTAATATCTATTTGATACCAATTTGATATGAAAATTGTACCAGCAGCGCCATCTCCCTACTACTGAGGCCTCATCATTAAGTACTCATTAACACTTCATTTTATCGGTACGGATACTCACGAACACTTCGTGTAATCGGCACTGATAGATGATATCAGTCGTAGGAATTTCCAGACTTTCAATAACGTTTTAAGTTGGATATCGAATGACGACAGAAAGAGTTTCTCTTCCATCAAAGAACCATGGAAAGACATAAATTTCAACTCGATACGTCCACCTGTTCCTGAGAAAAATTTGTCTTAACAGACGGAAAGACAGTCAGTTGAAAAACGAATTCCAGAAAATTATGTTCGTATGCTGTAATTACAGATTAACACTTTTGGGAATTTTTCATTCATTTTTACTTTTAATTCTTGCTTCTAGCCAAATTTCATGATTCAAGGCTAGCGGGTAGTACCGTAGAGGTTTCGATAAGCGAGTTTTCAAGTAATAAAATGTGTGACATAACTAGCCATATATTTAGATTGCATTAATTTAAAAGTTTACATTTATTACATCTCTAAGGAACCGTAGACTTGAGTATGTTACTTACATTTTAACTTGTTACGTCAATCCATTCTTGAGAAAAAGGGGCCTTAACACACGGGAGGATCGACAGGTACCTGGATAACAAATTGCGAAAATTTTTTTTGGTGATAGATAATTAGAAATTTTCAATTTTCGAAAGTTTTCCTTTCGCTGTAGTGTAAAAACTTTCTTTTTGCGAAATTTCGTGATTATAGCTAAACGTAAAGACCCTAGTGGTTTGCAAGTATCAAAATTTGAGACATAAATGGCCATATCCTTTGATTGTATTGACTTAAAAGTTTAAATTTATTACATCTCCAAGGGGCTATAAACCTTAACATGTGACATAAATTTCAAATTGACACGTCTACTGTTCCTGTGAAGAGGCGTCTTAACAGACGAACGGACAGATAGACAATCGGATAATAAATGCCAAAAGTTTTTTTTTCGCTTGATGTAATTACAAATTAACAATTTTATGATTTTATTTTTTAGGTTTACTTTGAAACTTAGCTTCTTGCCAAATTTTATGATTCTAAGTCCACGAGAAGTACATTATGTTTTTTTGAGCGAGTTTGTATCAAAATATGACACAATTGATAGTAGCTTTTAAATGCATTAACATAGAAGCTTCAATTTCGTACAGCACCAAGGTACCGTAGACCTTAGTATGCAGCATCAATTTCAACGACATGTGTCTACTTCTTCGTGAGAAACAGTCGGACGGACAGACAGATAGGCAGACGGACAGCAAAATGATCATATAAGTTTTCCGTTTCTACCGATTGAGGTACTGAAACCTAAAAAGAAAAATGTAAATTTGGAAAAGTTACCTCGGGAAATAGTATCAGCTACAGACCCTCTACATATGTAAATCTAAAAAACTCAGAAAATTATAAATTCTTCTGAATCGTTTTCACATTTGAAATATGTGCATAATCGACAATCATAGAAGAAACTTTGTCACATTTATTTAAGCCGCCTAGCGAGAGAACCACACTACCTGTCCTCCGCCCGTCGTTCAAAATGCAGTCGAAAATTGATCCTTGTAGTGTCGCAAAACATGGGATCTGCTCCACCTTTGTTTCTACGAGGTGCATTTAAGTTCTAAGGCCTCCGATTTTTTTTCTAATTAACTACTCACCCGAAATCGATGAAACTGGCGTTACTTCTCGAATTAATCGCTCTGCATACGTACACATTTTTCACCACGCTGACGCCATGATTCCATGGCAGCGGCGAAGGCTTCTTTAGGAGTCTGTTTTACCACTGGACAATCGCTGAGGCAATAGCGGCACGGCTGGTGAATGTGAGGCCACGGAGATTGTCTTTCATTGTTGGAAAAAGCCAAAAGTCACTAGGGGCCAGGTCAGGTGAGTAGGGAGCATGAGGAATCACTTCAAAGTTGTTATCACGAAGAAACTGTTGCATAACGTTAGCTCGATGTGCGGGTGCGTTGTCTTGGTGAAACAGCACACGCGCAGCCCTTCCCGGAAGTTTTTGTTGCAGTGCAGGAAGGAATTTGTTCTTCAAAACATTTTCGTAGGATGTACTTGTTACCGTAGTGCCCTTTGGAACGCAATGGGTAAGGATTACACCCTCGCTGTCCCAGAACATGGACACCATAATTTTTTCAGCACTGGCGGTTACCCGAAATTTTTTTGGTGGTGGTGAATCTGTGTGCTTCCATTGAGCTGACTGACGCTTTGTTTCTGGACTGAAAAATGGCATCCACGTCTTATCCACTGTCACAACCGGCGAAAAGGAAGTCCCATTCATGCTGTCGTTGCGCGTCAACATTGCTTGGCAACATGCCGCACGGGCAGCCATGTGGTCGTCTGTCAGCATTTGTGGCACCCACCTGGATGACACTTTTCGCATTTTCAGGTCGTCATGCAGGATTGTGTGCACAGAACCCACAGAAATGCCAACTCTGGAGGCGATCTGTTCAACAGTCACTCGGCGATCCCCCAAAACAATTCTCTCAACTTTCTCGATCATGTCGTCGGACCGGCTTGTGCGAGTCCGAGGTTGTTTCGGTTTGTTGCCACACGATATTCTGCCTTCATTAAACTGTCGCACCCACGAACGCACTTTAGACACATCCATAACTGCATCACCACATGTCTCCTTCAACTGTCGATGAATTTCAATTGGTTTCACACCACGCAAATTCAGAAAACGAATGATTGCACGCTTTTCAAGTAAGGAAAACGTCGCTATTTTAAGTATTTAAAACAGTTCTCATTCTCGCCGCTGGCGGTAAAACTCCGTCTGCCTTAGGGTGCTGCCATCTCTGGGACGTATTGACAATGAACGCGGCCTCATTTTAAAACAATGCGCATGTTTCTATCTCTTTCCAGTCCAGAGAAAAAAAAAATCGGAAGCCTTAGAACTTGAATGCACCTTGTATTAGTTTCTAATCTCGCTCGTCGATTAGAAGAGGACCGTTTCAAGGTTTCCTGAGAGAACAAACCGCATTATTAATTGGGATGCTCAGAAAGGGAGAGATATTTTATAGCTTATCCTTCATCAGCTATTCAGTAAGCCCTGTTAGAGGTCCACACTCGAATATCTGTGTTTATTTGCCGTAAAGGTATTCTTTTGAGATCCGTTCATTACGGACGGAGAATCCGCATTTGGTGTGCATCTGATCATGTCCAAGCTGTCTCATAATGAGCTCATAATTTCCCTGTAGTTCTCTACTGTGGCACATGTGCGCTGGAGAACCGGGACCCCACCCCCTCTCTCCGGAAATAAGAACCACCAGGGGCCTCCTCCAGCCCTGCCGTTGCGGAGACCAGTATACGCAGTTACCACGACAGCCTGAGCCTGGTGCGTTAGAGCCGAAGAACCATAGGGCCCCTACATTACATCGAGTTTCATAAAACAATCTTCATTTATTCAACTAAGTATATCAAACCTAACAGTTATATATTCGAAAACGTCAAGATTAATTTAAGAACCTTTTTTGCTACCAAACGTAGTGGGGAGCATACGAGTTAGTAAGTGGTTTGTGAAACTAGAGACACACCATTAATTCTCTGTAATCCTTGAAAAGTACGCTGTTGCCCAAAACATGGACAGTTAGAAGTAAGGACAGTTTGTGATCAGTTCGACATCTCACTTTTGTATGTTTTAGTTAGAATAATAATGTCAACAGGAATAGGAAGGAAAATCGAAAAAATACCAGGTGAGGTTAGTACAGCTCAGTAGATGAACTCAGTAGCAGTACTTACTCCACACCTAGTGGTGATACGAAAATTAATAAAACATGTCTTCTGACTTCACTTACTTTGTGGAATGATTTACTTACCGTAATTTATAAAAATATTCAAAGTCTGTAATCATTACCAGTAGAAGTTAAACATAAAATTATGACCTTTTGAGACTTTTTCTACCTCTCTATGTAGTCACTGGTGAAATTTATCTAGAAATAGCACCGAAATCCAAGCAATAAACCGAGTGTCCGTTAAATACCAGTTCTCAGGTACGAAATCATCTGTTCCTATTATACTTTCGAAGAGGTCGTCGACGTTTCGGCATTTTACTGTACTTAAAGACGTAGCAACCATGTAAAGACGGTCAACGTGTCCCTGAGCATCATCATATGTATTGCTACAGGAACATAATTATGGTCTCTGTAATCGCAGATATTTTCCTCACATATGCCTTTGCTTAACTATTTATGGAATTTAATGCTTTTTATCTCCTGCATAGTACTTTATAAAGTTTTTCTCCATTGTAATGTAACACTGTTTCCAACAAGATTAACTGCAGCGCCCCAAAATATGAATTTTTAAATAAACTTTCAGTCTTTATTTTTTTCTTGGATATCCAGAATAATCGGTGCGTCACCAATTTTCTAGGTGGGCTGCATGAGAGACATCTTAATAATACAGTAGACGCGTCTTTCTCTGTTTTACAATACGTCAGTACCTTGATCAATAGCGGAAGACATCTTAATAATACAGTAGACGCATCTTTCTCTGCTTTACAATACGTCAGTGCCTTGATCATACCGATAAATTATTGGAACATATTCTTAGGCAGACACGAAAAGCTAGTTTTGGACAGATCAGTAGAGGGCAAAGGTTGCATAACAATTTATGCAGGACGTTATTTGTAGTAGGTATACGAAGGTTAAAATTTTGGTGTAAGTTATGCAGAAGTGGATGGCCGTACCAACTAACTCAAGAAATCGACAGGTTTACTAATATATGGGAACACAGGTGCTCTGTCTATCAGAAATGTAAGCACGTGCCGATTCTTACTGTCAGTGCAAGCGTGAAACTGTTTATTGAGATGGCTTTCCCACCGTCTAATGATGAAGACATTTCTGACACGGATATTTCCCAATAAAGCAGTGGATTACGTGTTAGCCCATCTAGCGAGGACTGAACCTAGTCACTGTGTCTATTCTAAAGACTACGATAGGAGCCTGCGTCTTTTCAGAACTACGAGTAGGATAATTCCGACAGTGCCTTATGACGCACACAGTCGGGTGTAATTCCTAAGAATTCCTGTCTAAAGACTCCTGCAAAAAGTATACTCGCAAGACAGTCTGTTTAGATTGCATTTATGGTTAACGAAAATTTGTTTAGCGTAACCATCATCGATGAATGTCGTAACATATGCAAAGTGTTGTCCTTCCATGCTGTATAATGGAAAGAGAATACGTAACATATATTAACATTTAATTAATTTATTGTAAAAATACGGTGGCTATGATCAGATCAGAGGGCTGAAAGGATAATCTGGAACTGAATCGCGTATATTACCTGTGAGGTAAACAGTTGGAGTCATAAAGTAAGTATCCACGATCATTTTTTCTGTGTAAGCAAAACGTACTTCCGTTCATTGTGGACCACAGACTTTGCCGAGGTGGGGCGGTTTGCGTGCCTCAACGATATGCAGATAGCGATACGGTAGGTACAACCAAATCGGAAGGGTAATTATGGAGATGCAAGACAAACATAGGGTTCTTAAAGAGGGCCAGCAGCTCTTTCGGTAGTTGCGCGGATAACTGTATGGATGATTGATTGTTTGATCTGGGCTTTTAACCTTTCCCGGTAGCATGCGGCTATGATGTATGGTTAAATGATGATGGCATTCTATTGGGTAAAGTATTCAGGAGATGAAATAGTCCAGCATCGAAGCTCCGAGCAGAGAGTACTGAAGATGGTGTCGTCATCAGTAACAACAAAATTTGCATTCTTCTGGTCGGAGGGCGGAATGTTAGAGCCCTTATTTTGGAAGGAAGGCAACAAACCTTAATAACGAAAACAGATTGGTTGAAGTTAGATGTAGTGGGAATTAGTGAAGCTCTCTGCAGGATTAACAAGATTTCTCGCCAGATGAGTACAGGGTTACAAATGCAAACTCGAATAGCAGTGATGCAGAAGTAGGTCTAATAATGAACAAGAAAATAGTAATGCGGTTAAGCTACGACAAACAGCATAGTGAATGCATTACCGTAGCAAAGATAGACATGAAGGCAAGAGCCATCACAGTAGTACAAGTTTATTTTCCAACTAACTCTAGCCGGCCGGAGTGGCCGTGCGGTTCTAGGCGCTACAGTATGGAGTCGAGCGACCACTACGGTCACAGGTTCGAATCCTGCTTTGGGCATGGATGTGTGTGACGTCTTAGGTTAGTTTGGTTTAATTAGTTCTAAGTTCTAGGCGACTGATGACCTCAGAAGTTAAGTCGCATAGTGCTCAGAGCCATTTGAACCATTTTTTGAACTAACTCTGCAGATGATGAAGAGATTGAAAGAATGTATGATGAGATAAATTACTCAGATAGTTAGGGGAAAGGAAAATTTAATTGTGATGGGGGACTGGAATTCGATAGAAGGAAAAGAAAGAAGTGGGAGAATACTAAGAGGATATGGACAGGGTGAAATGAATTAAAGACAAAGCCTCCTGGTAGAATTTTGTGCAGAACGTAATTTAATCATCGCTAACGTTTGTTTTAAGAACCATGAAAAAAGGCTGTATACGTGGAAGAGACCAGGAGGCAACTGGATCAGATTGATTGTATGATGGTAAGGCAGTAATTTCGGATCCAGATTTTAAACTGTAAGACATTTCCAACGGCAGGTATGCATTCTGATCATAATTTATTGGTTAATTTGGATATCTAAAAAACGAGATTGTCAGAAAGTGCAAAATGGCTGAACAGCAATAGCTGATGTAAGCATGCAATGCTATAGAAGAAGAAGACAGGTATATACCGCCTATCGGAAAATTGAAAAGCCCTTTGGAAAAAAGAAAAGTAGCTCTACAAATACAAAGAGTTCGGATATACAACCAGCAATAAGCAAAGAAGGGAAAGCCGAAAGGTGGAAGGGATATATAGAGGAGCCATACAAGAGAAATTAAGTTGAAGTAACATTATTCAGGATGTCCCAAACGTAATTGTCAATATTTAGGAGTGTAACAGGAACGATCATTCGAATAAAAAAAGCCTAGTAAATGTGGGATCTAAAATTCATACCTTAAGAATTATGAGCTCTTCTTCATCTTCGATCCTGTGGAACAAATTTCTCATATTGCAAGCTCATTGCCTTCCATATCGACCAAAACAAGGGAAAAAAATTGACTAGTAACATGAGTTCCACAGTGCGTACCTTAAAAGCTGCGAGCACTTGGTTAGTAGCAGAGATACCTTCCACAGTACTGAAGATGAACAAGTGTTCATAGCTCTTACCGTATGAATTTTATCGCATAGCACTTCAGAGCTCATGTTTACTGGATTTTTTTTATTTTGGCTTCATACCATCATTTCTAAAATATGAAAAGCAAAGAGCTTGCAGTAGAAGAGATTTCTGTCAGCGTATTGAAGATGAAGAAGTTCTCATACCTCTTAGCGTATGAATTTTAAAGCTCACGTTTACGATATTTTTTTGCTTCGAATATTTAGTCCTGTAATACGCATGAATACTGACCGTTCCTCTTGCGATACCCTGTAGAAATGGAGGAAGTTAGGATCGCGGAGAAAAGAAATATGTAGCATAAGTTTGACTAAAACACAGGATCAGGTGATGGGATACATTCTGAGAGACCAAGGAATCATTAATTACGTACTGAATAGAAGTATATGGGGTGACTAAAAGATGAGTGCAGTGAGCAGGTTCAAATGAATGTTGGTTGCAATAGATGTTCAGAGATGAAGAGGTTTGCACAGGATAAAGATGTTCTGAGAGCTGAATAAAAGCAGTCTTTGGACAGAATACCATAACAACAACAAGCAAACAGGAATTCGATCATTTCATAATAGTATGACTGGTGTTCCTCTTAAATGTCAGCCTTTGTAACAGAATATTCAGTGATCAGTTAAATATGAAGTGATCAGCTACAGATCCACCATATAAATTAGCACATCTGCTGCATTCGGAAGCTATACGTGCCATCATCATGGTGGGGTCTTACCCATTTCCGACATTATTTGTTTTCCAGTTATCAGTCATCTTGTCTTGTTGCATGTCTTACCTGTTCTGTCACATAAAAAAACAGTGTGTATGTGTGTGTGTGTGTGTGTGTGTGTGTGTGTGTGTGTGTGTCCAGTGTCTCCTACCAGATCCTTGGATTGATTCCAACCCAATTTGGCGTAAAAACAGCACTGTGGCGTTGAGTTCCCCCTAGCTCCAACAGGAGTACAGATAAAGGAAAAAACAGTTTTTTCCAAGCCACCGGCATATAGGCTGCACTGCATGACATGCATGTTGTGTAGGAACAGTATCAGCCTGACTAACCAACCTGCTTTGCAGGGCAGCCTACTGTTCATATCAAGAAACAGTTTCCTGCACACCAACATGTAGGACACCAATATGTAGTCTTGTTGTGGGAGTAGTATCAGCCTGCTTTACTGAACTGTATTTCAGGGGATAGACATGCTGATGGCCAAGGCTCAGGACAGATTGAGGAGGAGGAGATGGACAGAAAGAGAGCAGAAGGGGGAGATGTATGAGGCAGGTTAAGATATAGGGGGTGATTGGCATATGGAAAAGGAAGAGGTG
Source organism: Schistocerca gregaria (assembly GCF_023897955.1). Classification (NCBI taxonomy): domain Eukaryota; kingdom Metazoa; phylum Arthropoda; class Insecta; order Orthoptera; family Acrididae; genus Schistocerca; species Schistocerca gregaria. Next base: position 785,577,709 of record NC_064920.1, on the reverse strand, counting down.
GAGACAGACATGGAAACAGAAAGGGGGTGGAGGATAAGTTCAGAGTGAAATGGATGCATGTATGGTCAGAGAGAAGGTGTGGAGAAATGGAGAAAGAGAAGGGGAGAAGGAGATGAAGATATTGAGATTGTGGGGAGGAGGAGATAGACTGAGGTGGTAGGATGAGGTGGATGGACAGAGTGAGAAAGGAGTGGGAAGACAGAAGGTGAGGAGAAGGTGTGTGCGATATATATGTCGAATCCATTCAAGGATGAAACGGCTGGAATAGATATAACGTCCATTTCAGTCATGAAAGTTGCGATGACACTCGTTAATAGGATAAGGTCGTGATAGAGCTCAGCGAGGATTTCTTGATGGTATTGAGCTTCTCTTCGAAGACAACCTTATGGATATTTTGGAGCAAACATTGACAATTGTTAACCAAATATGCTAGTTTATCAGGATTGATTTTCATCATTTCTTTTGTATATGATTTACTGGTCGTTGTAACGTCTTATAGGAACTTTGCTGGCATCTGAAGAGGAGATTTTTAGGCAGCTGATGGCGAAGCTCGGCGTCACTCACATGGAGAAAATGTCCAACGTCTTAGCAGATGTCCAACAATGCTGACTTCACATTTGTCCATGTGTGTTCTCGGTTGGACTTTGATGTTAGTGATCTAATCTTCCTCCTATATTTTCATAATTTCTCATATCAATCAGAATGTACGTAACTGACTCTAGAGAGGAAACGTTCTATTGATCTACGCCTAGTTAATGAGCGAATATGATTGGAATGACTATGATTACGATGCACCTTGTAATAACATCTAATGTGGAGTCACGTCAGTTCCCAGTAAGACGTTTAACTGTAACCCCTCCCTTCTTTCATCATTAATAGTTGAAAGGTCTCTGTTGGATTCCTTCCATGTTAATTTCTTAAATCTGTTGTCATTTACGGCATAAATTCCTGTTCTAAATTTACTGTGGCGTTTCTGACTATCTGCGACGAGACTGAGCAGTGGAACGTGTTACTTTTACACGTAAACAAGAACGATCTGTCACACTACTACACTTTAAAACACGGTTTATATGCAATTCATGTCACACAGTCTCATACGGAACCTACATCCGCTTTCTTTTATGTAGGTATATAACATGAAAGGTCTCTGTTGAATTCCTTTCATGTTAATTTCTTAAATCTGCTGTTATTTACGGCATAAATTCCTCTTCTAAATTTACTTTGGCGTTTCTGACTATCTGCGAGGAGACTGAGCAGTGGAACGTGTTACTTTTACACGTAAACAAGAACGATCTGTCACACTACTGCACTTTAAAACACAGTTTATATGCAATTCATGTCACACAGTCTCATACGGAACCTACATGCACTTTATTTTATGTACGGTATATGATAAGATACTGTCATCCCCCTTCCCATCTGTGTGAGAGGATGAATGAGCAAATGTATTTCTAGTTGCATGCTTGAGGATAGCAGACAAGCCTGTCTGCTAGAGAACAGTAGGACCAACGTCGGAACAGGTAGCTACCTTTCTAAAAGCAAAGAGGTTTCTATCCTTAGTATGGTTCTGTCCGTCCCTTGTCATGTTGGCATAGGAAGCGGACCCTCTGGTCACTTCCGTTTTGTATAGGGAAGCACCCTTGGTAGGAGTGCAGGTCAGTCTGTCCGCGGCGAGCGTCGGAAGTGGTAAGATCTCCGGCTAAGCGCGTGTCTGCTAAGTCCGTAGGACAATGGATTTCTTAAGTTCAGCCCAACTGAAAATTTAATCACCTTTATTTAAGGTTTAGCTCTAAAATATATAATTCATCTTAAATTGCATCGCAGTGTGATTCGAGTGCACAGTTCAGAATATCTTCCGGTAGTTGCTTTGTCACTACTTTGTGAGTAAAGTGGAACCACGTGTTGATCAGTAACTCTAACTAAGACCATCAATCTTAAATGCGAATGTGCGTGTGATTATAACGTCTCGTCTTAACAATATTTTTCAATATAGCAACTTTTCTTTATGTTCAACCCACGTGAGGTGTACTTTGTAAGACCAGTACCACGTGCTTATACAATTGTTTGACCCATCAGGTTAATAGCAAGACGATAGTAACCAGTTGGAGGTTTTTGTTTTGTAAATTGCTTTTCGATCTAATTTATTTTAATTATCAAGATTATTGTGGAGTACACTCTTTGTATAAACCAAGTTGACCACGTGAAGCATGTGGTGTAATCATCAAAGTAACCCTCAGCTATTCTTTTCGGGAAGATTTTACAGAGAGTTAGTTTGAATTTAGTATACCAGTGTGTGGTAATTACATGACGGACAGGATTGCGCTACGAATGTAACTTCTTTAGGTGAAAATTGAATCGGTAGGTTGTGGTTAACTTCCTCTTGCATATGTTTCAATGTTCTTCGTGTGTTATTTTATGAATGTAGTGTTGTATGCAGTCTCCCAATCTTGGCTCCATATTTGATGTGTTCCGTAAGATTACCAACTCACATTTTCACAATCCTAAATAAGGCACCAGCTTAGTTATGACTCAAGTTTAATATGCTGAAATTTCAATGATCAATGTTAAACCGCCCCCCATGAACCATGGACCTTGCTGTTGGTGGGGAGGCTTGCGTGCCTCAGCGATACAGATAGCCGTACCGTAGGTGCAACCACAACGGAGGGGTATCTGTTGAGATGCCAGACAAACGTGTGGTTCCTGAAGAGGGGCAGCAGCCTTTTCAGTAGTTGCGGGGGCAACAGTTTGGATGATTGACTGATCAGGCCTTGTAACAATAACCAAAACGGCCTTGCTGTGCTGGTACTGCGAACGGCTGAAAGCAACGGGAAACTACGGCCGTAATCTTTCCCGAGGGCATGCAGCTTTACTGTATGATTAAATGATGATGGCGTCCTCTTGGGTAAAATATTCCGGAGGTAAAATAGTCCCCCATTCGGATCTCCGGGCGCGGACTACTCAACAGGATGTCGTTATCAGGATAAAGAAAACTGGCGTTCTACGGATCGGAGCGTGGAATGTCAGATCCCTTAATCGGGCAGGTAGGTTAGAAAATTTAAAAAGGGAAATGGATAGGTTAAAGTTAGATATAGTGGCAATTAGTGAAGTGCGGTGGCAGGAGGAACAAGACTTTTGGTCAAGTGACTACAGGGTTATAAACACAAAATCAAATAGGGGTAATACAGGAGTAGGTTTAATAATGAATAGGAAAATAGGAATGCGGGTAAGCTACAACAAACAGCATAGTGAACGCATTATTGTGGCCAAGATAGATACGAAGCCCACACCTACTACAGTAGTACAAGTTTATATGCCAACTAGCTCTGCAGATGACGAAGAAATTGAAGAAATGTATGATCAAATAAAAGAAATTATTCAGATAGTGAAGGGTGACGAAAATTTAGTAGTCATGGGTGACTGGAATTCGGTAGTAGGAAAAGGGAGAGAAGGAAACGTAGTAGATGAATATGGACTGGGGCAAAGAAATTAAAGAGGAAGCCGCCTGGTAGAATTTTGCACAGAGCACAACTTAATCATAGGTAACACTTGGTTCAAGAACCATAAAAGAAGGCTGTATACATGGAAGAAGCCTGGAGATACTGACAGGTTTCAGATAGATTATATAATGGTAAGACAGAGATTTAAGAACCAGATTTTAAATTGTAAGACATTTCCAGAGGCAGATGTGGACTCTGACCACAATCTATTGGTTATGACCTGCAGATTAAAACTGAAGAAACTGCAAAAAGGTGGGAATTTAAGGAGATGGGACTTGGATAAACTAAAAGAACCAGAGGTTGTACAGAGTTTCAGGGAGAGCATAAGAGAGCAGTTGGCACGAATGGGGAAAAGAAATACGGTAGAAGAAGAATGGGTAGCTTTGAGGGATGAAGTAGTGAAGGCAGCAGAGGATCAAGTAGGTAAAAAGATGAAGGCTAGTAGAAATCGTTGGGTAACAGAAGAAATATTGAATTTAATTGATGAAAGGAGAAAATATAAAAATGCAGTAAATGAAGCAGGCAAAAAGGAATACAGACGTCTGAAAAATGAGATCGACAGGAAGTGCAAAATGGCTAAGCAGGGATGGCTAGAGGACAAATGTAAGGACGTAGAGTCTTATCTCCCTAGGGGTAAGATAGATACTGCCTACAGGAAAATTAAAGAGACCTTTGGAGGTAAGAGAACCACTTGTATGAATATCAAGAGCTCGGTTGGAAAGCCAGTTCTAAGCAATTAAGGGAAAGAAGAAAGATGGAAGGAGTATATAGAGGGTCTATACAAGGGGCGATGTACTTGAGGACATGGAAGAGGACGTAGATGAAGATGAAATGGGAGATACGATACTGCGTGAAGAGTTTGACAGAGCACGGAAAGACCTGAGTCGAAACAAGGCCCCCGGAATAGACAACGGTCCATTGGAACTACTGACGGCCTTGGGAGAGCCAGTCATGAGAAAACTCTACCATCTGGTGAGCAATATGTATGACACAGGCGAAATACCCTCAGACTTCAAGAAGAATATAATAATTCCAATACCAAAGAAAGCAGGTGTTGACAGATGTGAAAATTACCGAACTATCAATTTAATAAGTCACAGCTGCAAAATACTAACGCGAATTCTTTACAGACGAATGGAAAAACTAGTAGAAGCCGACCTCGGGGAAGATCAGTTTGGATTCCGTAGGAATATTGGAACACGAGAGGCAATACTGACCCTACGACTTATCTTAGAAGCTAGATTAAGAAAAGGTAAACCTACGTTTCTAGCATTAATAGACTTAGAGAAAGCTGTTGATAATGTTGATTGGAATACTCTCTTTCAAATTCTGAAGGTAGCAGGGGTAAAATACAGGGAGCGAAAGGCTATTTACAATTTGTACAGATATCAGATGGCAGTTATAAGAGTCGAGGGACATGAAAGGGAAGCAGTGGTTGGGAAGGGAATGAGACAGGGTTGCAGTCTCTCCCCGATGTTATTCAATCTGTATATTGAGCAAGCAGTGAAGGAAACAAAAGAAAAATTCGGAGTAGGTATTAAAATCCATGGAGAAGAAATATAAATGTTGAGGTTCGCCGATGACATCGTAATTCTGTTAGAGACAGCATAGGACTTGGAAGAGCAGTTGAACGGAATGGATAGTGTCTTGAAAGGAGGATATAAGATGAACATCAACAAAAGCAAAACGAGGGTAATGGAATGTCGTCGAATAAAGTCGGGTGATGCTGAGGGAATTAGATTAGAAAATGAGACAATTAAAGTAGTAAAGGAGTTTTGCTATTTGGGGAGCAAAATAACTGATGCTGGTCGAAGTAGAGAGGATATAAAATGTAGACTGGCAATGGCAAGGAAAGCGTTTCTGAAGAAGAGAAATTTGTTAACATCGAGTATAGATTTAAGTGTCAGGTGGTCATTTCTGAAAGTATTTGTATGGAGTGTAGCCATGTATGGAAGTGAAACATGGACGATAACTAGTTTGGACAAGAAGAGAATAGAAGCTTTCGAAATGTGGTGCTACAGAAGAATGCTGAAGATTAGATGGGTAGATCACATAACTAATGAGGAAGTGTTGAATAGGATTGGGGAGAAGAGAAGTTTGTGGCACAACTTGACCAGAAGAAGGGATCGGTTGGTAGGACATGTTCTGAGGCATCAAGGGATCACCAATTTAGTATTAGAGGGCAGCGTGGAGGGTAAAAATGGTAGAGGGAGACCAAGAGATGAATACGCTAAGCAGGTCAGGAGTTTACTACACTCAGCTGGCGGCTACACGGGTAGCGGAGGCTGTGTGGCATGGACTGGGCGGTTTTTTAGGTTAGAAGGCCTCGGGAAAGTGCGGGATGGGCTGCAATGTCAAAGGGTGCTTGGCAATTACAGGACGTGCTTGGATCAAGGAACAGTCGGAATTATAGTTGTAAACTGTTGTAGTTGCGCTGGAAAAGTCCCTGAGCTTCAAGCGCTAATAGAAAGCACAGAAGCTGATATCGTTATAGGTACAGAAAGCTGGCTAAAGCCCGAAATAAGTTCTGCAGAAATTTTTACGAAGTCTCAGACGGTGTTCAGGAAAGATAGATTAGGCAGAATTGGTGGTGGAGTGTTGGTGTCTGTCAGTAGTGGTTTATCTTGTAGTGAAGTCGAAGTAGATACTCCGTGCGAATTGGTGTGGGTGTAGGTTATACTTAACAGCCGAATTAAGTTAATAATTGGCTCCTTCTACCGACCCCCAGACTCCGATGATACAGTTGCGGAACAGTTCAGAGATAGTTTGAGTCTCGTAACAAATAAATACCCCACTCATACGATTATAGTTGGTGGGGACTTCAACCTACCCTCGGCATGTTGGCAAAAATACTTGTTCAAAACCGGTGGTAGGCAGAAAACGTCTTCCGAGATTGTCCTAAATGCATTCTCCGAAAATTATTTCGAGCAGTTAGTCCACGAACCCACGCGAATTGTAAATGGTTGCGAAAACACACTTGACCTCTTGGCCACAAACAATCCAGAGCTGATAGAGAGCATCATGACTGATACAGGGATTAGTGATCACAAGGTCATTGTAGCTAGGCTCAATACCATTTCTTCCAAATCCATGAGAAACAAACGCAAAATTATTTTATTTAAAAAAGCGGATAAAGTGCCACTAGAAGCCTTCCTAAAAGACAATTTCCATTCCTTCCGAACTGACTATGCGAATGTAGACGAGATGTGGCTCAAATTCAAAGATATAGTAGCAACAGCAATTGAGATATTCATACCTCATAAATTGGTAAGAGATGGAACGGATCCCCCGTGGTACACAAAAAAGGTCCGAACGCTGTTGCAGAGGCAACGGAAAAAGCATGCGAAGTTCAGAAGAACGCGAAATCCTGAAGATGGGCTAAAATTTACAGACGCGCGAAATTTGGCACGTACTTCGATGCGAGATGCCTTTAATAGGTTCCACAACGAAACATTGTCTCGAAATTTGGTAGAAAATCCGAAGAAATTCTGGTCGTATGTAAAGTACACAAGCGGCAAGACGCAGTCAATACCTTCGCTGCGCAGTGCCGATGGTACTGTTATCGACGACTGTGCCGCTAAAGCGGAGTTATTGAACGGAGTTTTCCGAAATTCCTTCACCAGGGAAGACGAATGGAATATTCCAGAATTTGAAACACGAACATCTGCTAGCATGAGTTTCTTAGAAGTAGATACCTTAGGGGTTGCGAAGCAACTCAAATCGCTTGATACGGGCAAGTCTTCAGGTCCAGATTGTATACCGATTAGGTTCCTTTCAGATTACGCTGATACTATAGCTCCCTACTTAGCACTCATATACAACCGCTCGCTCACCGATAGATCTGTACCTACAGATTGGAAAATTGCGCAGGTCGCACCAGTGTTCAAGAAGGGTAGTAGGAGTAATCCATTTAACTACAGACCTATATCATTGACGTCGGTTTGCAGTAGGGTTTTGGAGCATATACTGTATTCAAACATTATGAATCACCTCGAAGGGAACGATCTATTGACACGTAATCAGCATGGCTTCAGAAAACATCGCTCTTGTGCAACGCAGCTAGCTCTTTATTCGCACGAAGTAATGGCCGCTATCGACAGGGGATCTCAAGTTGATTCCGTATTTCTAGATTTCCGGAAAGCTTTTGACACCGTTCCTCACAAGCGACTTCTAATCAAGCTGCGGAGCTATGGGGTATCGCCTCAGTTGTGCGACTGGATTCGTGATTTCCTGTCAGGAAGGTCGCAGTTCGTAGTAATAGACGGCAAATCATCGAGTAAAACTGAAGTGATATCAGGTGTTCCCCAGGGAAGCGTCCTGGGACCTCTACTGTTCCTGATCTATATAAATGACCTGGGTGACAATCTGAACAGTTCTCTTAGACTGTTCGCAGATGATGCTGTCATTTACCGTCTAGTAAGGTCATCCGAAGACCAGTATCAGCTGCAAAGCGATTTAGAAAAGATTGCTGTATGGTGTGGCAGGTGGCAGTTGACGCTAAATAACGAAAAGTGTGAGATGATCCACATGAGTTCCAAAAAAATTCCGTTGGAATTCGATTACTCGATAAATAGTACAATTCTCAAGGCTGTCAATTCAACTAAGTACCTGGGTGTTAAAATTACGAACAACTTCAGTTGGAAGGACCACATAGATAATATTGTCGGGAAGGCGAGCCAAAGGTTGCGTTTCATTGGCAGGACACTTAGCAGATGCAACAAGTCCACTAAAGGGCAGCTCGTTTTGTATTATCGCGTTATAGAGGAGAGAGTGTGGCAGATATGATACACGAGTTGGGATGGAAGTCATTACAGCATAGACGTTTTTCGTCGCGGCGAGAGCTTTTTACGAAATTTCAGTCACCAACTTTCTCTTCCGAATGCGAAAATATTTTGTTGAGCCCAACCTACATAGGTGGGAATGATCATCAAAATAAAATAAGAGAAATCAGAGCTCGAACAGAAAGGTTTAGGTGTTCGTTTTTCCCGCTCGCTGTTCGGGAGTGGAATAGTAGAGAGATAGTATGATTGTGGTTCGATGAACCCTCTGCCAAGCACTTAAATGTGAATTGCAGAGTAGTCATGTAGATGTAGATGTAGATGTAGATTCAGAAGGATGTAGGTTGCAGTAGGTACTGGGAGATGAAGAAGCTTGCACAAGATGGAGTAGCATGGAGAGCTGCATCAAACCAGTCTCAGGACTGAAGACCACAACAACAACAACAATGTTAAAATAAGTTTCCAAATATAAACTGATTTATTTCTTTTTATTTAAATTCTCTTTTTTATATATGTATCACCGGTTTTCGTATGACTATTAAAAGATTATAATTAATGTTAGTCCGGTTGAAAATTTGGGAAGCTAGACTGGATACCTGGTGAAACAGTTGCTCAGTAAAGCAACGTTAACTTCCTCAGATAGTTCACAGCTTTTAACCCGCTTTTATTGTCTATCAGCACCGCTTTCACAATAACAAATTAAAGCAACAACATTACATAGTATCCGAAAGGGGATGAATGACCATAAAGCAGTCAGTAGCCAGTGAAAAGGTCCATGGCTCATCCAGAATGTGGCCATCATACTCCTGTCCATGCAAGTAAAACAGGCATAGTTACATCTAGTTTAAATAATAGTTACATCTACAACACCTAATTATCTACAGTACAAATTTTTCAAGGGGTCACTAGGCAGAGGAATTGCACGTACGGTACTTTTGACCTAGTGACATCATCAGGGACGCGTGATACGATGATAGCATCATGATTGAGTCATGGAGCGAGACTGCAGCATGTCGGTAGCGGAAAACGCCAACATTATTATTGACGCTAATACACCACATGGTAGATGTTTTCGTCATCGGACATATCATATGGTTAAACCGTGTACAGTGGTTGAGGTTTGAAACACGTTTGTAACAAAATTACTACTATAACAAAAGCACTAAACGAACAAAAAAATGTTAAACACCTGGATGACATCGTCGGAAGTCAGTTTAATTTGGCACACAAAAGCAAACGATTATAATTACAATTCTCTGTCACAGATAGCGCAGCCACCAAAGTGCATTAAGGTACTTCGTTTTCAGTGTTGTTACCACGCCTGGTACGGTACCTAAAGGGTTAGGTACTGAGTAATCACCGTGGACATCACGGAGATGAGACGTACTCGTACGAGACACAGTGATCAGTGAGAGATGTGTCAGATATCTGTCAAATTTTTATCCCTTTCAAAACTGTTTTTGTGCTTTTGACTCTTGTCAGATGCCTGCGAATGTAACCAACCTCTCGGATAGAAGGGCGTCACTGTATTGTTTAGCTTTGCATGCTTGACAAATGATAATATGGGCCCGCATTCCTGTCTCATTTCGTGACCCAGTCAACACGAAAATGAAATCCGACAATCGATGACAAAGTGGTGAATTAATAAAAGGAACATAGGAAAATCCTGGTGTATATTTCACAATTTTCACTTTGAGTAGACATCCGCCTTCTTTGATTAAAAGTCGCTTAAGATTGGTTTCCACCAGTAATTTCACAGTGAGCAGAAGTAATTGCAATCTTTCTGGCAGTTAGCCCTTTTATTAGAATGGAAAATCTTCCACCGTACCAGGGTCAGCTGTCTGTAAAGGAAGATAGAGATTGAAGTACATACCGCAAATAATAGAGGACGCAGGTCGCAAGTACTCCTTTCAGATGAAAAGGTAGACACAGGGGAGCAATTCGTCGCGAGCCGCATTACACCAGTCAGTAGACAGACGAGTAAAAAGAAAAAAAAAAAAGAATATAGGTCTGTAATTCGAAACTACTCTTAACATGGCAAGCAATAAGTAAGTCAGATTTCATTGAAATATGATGTAATACTTTCGACTGGCCGAATTCTCACATCAGCGGTGTCTGTCTGTGGGCAGAATGGACTGTTGTATTAGTCAGACAATGGAGAATACCCTCACATAATGGATGCAAGCAACAATCTGGCGAGCGGGACTTCAGAGTTCCTGTCAAGCAAGCCAGGAGTTCATCACGCTAGGATTTTGGTGGAATGCCCTGTGATGGACGGCCTTCTCATTATCCGTGAAGTTACGCCTCCCCGAGAGACGCTGGCACCAGCCGTGAAGGGACAGCCTTGGAACTGACGTTGGGATGCGCCCACCACAGACTTGTCAGCAACAGGTGACTGACTGTGAATTTACCCCCCCCCCCCCCCAGCCAGATTTTGCCACCCCAGAATCTGTTACGAGAACTTTTAGAATTTTGTTGGCGTAGTTGCCTTCGAAAATAGTCTGAATGGTAAGGAAATAAGGTGGCATTTGCACGTATCTCATAGGCTAACGACGACACAAGAACTTTCATTGGGCGCTAATATGTGGCATGGAACTTACTGACGCTTGTAAGACGAGACGACTCGTAAATTTTCTCTCTTCCCATAGGTCAACAAAGGGTTTGGAGAGTGGCGGAGAACAGTAGCTTCCTGAAACTTCCCGACAGATTAAAACATTGTGCCGGACCGAGACTCGAACTCGGGATATTTGCCTTTCACGGGCAAGTTCTCTACCAACTAAGCTACTCAAGCACGACTCAAGACCCGTCCTCACAGCTTCAATTTGCCAATACCCCATCTCCTACCTTCCAAACATCACAGAAGCTCTTCTGCGAAGCCGGCCGGTGTGGCCGAGCGGTTCTAGGCGCTTCAGTCTGGAACCGCGTGACCGCCAAGGTCGCAGATTCCAATCCTGTCTCGGGCATGGGTGTGTGTGTGTCATGTCCTTAGGTTAGTTAGGTTTAAGTAGTTCTAAGTTCTATGGGACTGATGACCGCAGATTTTAAGTCCCATAGTGTTTGAACCAATCTTCTGCGAAACTTGCAGAACTAGCACTCCTGGAAGAAAGGATGTTGCGGAAACAAGGCTTAGCCACAGCCTAGGGGATGTTTCCAGAATGATATTTTCACTCTGCAGCGGAGTGTGCGCTGATATGAAACTTCCTGACAGATTAAAACTGTGTGCCGGACGGAGACTCGAACACGGGACCTTTGCCGTTCACGGGCAAGGTTCACAGAAGAGCTTCTGTGAAGTTCGGAAGGTAGGAGACTAGGTATTGGCAGAATTGAAGCTGTGAGGACGTGTCGTGAGTCATGCTCAGTTGGTAGAGCAATTGCCCACGAAAGGCAAAGGTCCCGAGTTCGAGTCAAGGTCTGGCACACAGTTTTAATCTGTCAGGAAGTTTAATAACAGCGCACATTCCGCTGCAGAGTGAACATCTCATTCTAGTTGCTTCCTGGTTCAGCGATCGATGGAGAGCAGATAGCGTTCGGGATCCGAGACGGCAGCAGAATGCAAGTGTTCTCGCTATATTGTTAGGATTTAACTGAGATCAGCATCATGTGAAGTTTTGGAACCTTTCGATCAAGTTAGAAGCGTTTTTCAACAGTGGTCATGATTCGTAAGTTTATCACTTCACTTTTGGCACAATTCAGGACTCTGCGCTTATTACAGTGGGTCTTGAGTTACCATGACTTGCTCATTAACTTGCTCTGTGAACGCATTAATACCTCTCCTTAATACTATAGGTAAAGCAGTTACCTCTGCCACACCATAAATGTGAGCCAGTCGTGATCGCAGGAAGTCACACGTCTTTCATACTATACGTCGCAGTACTTTGGAGACACACCATACGGGTATTACTTGTAACTAGGAAGGTTAATGCTCCACGTGTTTCTTGTCAATTTGAACGAAGACGTTCGTCATGTTTAGTTTCTCCAATGTGTACAGACACCCGTGAAATAAATGTGCGGTAATCGAATTCCTTTTGACGTCATTTTGGTATTTACATAACTCAATGTCACTTGAATACAGGTCATCCAAGGCCACATCCACTACATGTGAGGGGAGCTGTTTCTCTCGAGAGCTCCGTGGTGCAAATATTCTTTTAAAAAACAGATAGCTTTCGACCAGCCTACAGGCCATAGGATATGTCTGCTTTAATTTTTCTATTAATCATTGAATCGTACAATATCTAGGTTTGTGGATCATCCGGATGTGACAATGGTCTGATGCTGGACTGCATGGGAACGTTGTCATGGTTTCGGTCGATGATGTTATACCACAAGAAGAGAGGATCGCCGTATTGTACACCACGCACATCATAACCCCTTCACAACTGCACTTGCCAGCTAAGACCAAGCGTTATGTGACAGCCATCTGTGACATCAAGAGCCACTGGCTGGAGAGCAATGCAGCTGGACAAATCAGGGTGATTGTTGTCTGCGACCTGAGGAGAGGTATCATTCATCGATTGCTTTGTAGAGGCACAACGGTGTTACTGCTGGCGTCATGTCATGACGAACCATCGGTTATGACTTCATGTCAGGGGACGACGATGTGTCACGGACATCCTGCGTCCTCGTGTGTGACCTTCCATGCGAAAGTTTCCATGACGTCATTTTCCAACAGGTAAATACTCGTCCACACTTGGCACATATCTCTATGAACTGTCTGCGTGATGTTGATATACTCCTGTGTCCAACAAGCTACCTAGATTTGCCCCAGATAGAACATGTATGTCCGCACGGAGTGACCGAGAGCTTTGAGGCGCCATGCACGGATTTTGCGCATCGCCCTCACCCCCCCCCCCCCCCCCCCCCGCCGCACCCCCCTTTACCCCCAGTTGGAGGTTCAAGTCGTCCGTCGGGCGTGGGTGTGTGTGTGTTGTTCTTAGCATTAACTAGTTTAAGTAGTGCACAAGTCTAGGGACCGATGACCTCAGCAGTTTGGTCCCTTAGGAATTCACACACCTTTGAACATCTGAACATATATGGCGCCAGCTCGGCCGTCAACTCTGGTCAAACAAGTTCAATAAAAGGGCTCTGAGCACTATGGGACTAAACATCTGTGGTCATCAGTCCCCTAGAACTTAGAGCTACTTAAACCTAACTAACCTAAGGACATCACACACATCCATGCCCGAGGCAGGATCGAACCTGCGACCGCCGCAGTCGCGCGGTTCCGGACCGAGCGCCTGAACCGCTAGACCACCGCGGCCGGCAGTCAAACAAGTGTCCAGGATCTACAGGCGCACATTCGTTGGTCAGGATGCTTCAGTAGAGGATACAACGGATTTGTGACACCATTCCCAACGGAATCGGTGAGTGCATCCATACCACTGGAGGTGCAGCGTCATACTAATACATAGGCTCAAACTACCAAGTTGCTTGTAAATCTGACTGGACATTGTAATCTCTGAAACATCGCATACTCTCTCAACCCGTAGAGTTTCATTTCGTTTCCTTCTCCCCTTCTGAGTCCTTCACTTTCTTCTCAATCATTGCGAATGGAATTTCATCAAGCAGCAATTCACAAAGGTTAATCACCTTCCCACTAGCTGAAAGAATTGCATGACCTATTTGTTAACATTTTACTGTTTAGAGTCATTCTAGATACACGTTTCCTTCTTTATTTTATCATCATAGTAATAATTTCATTAGATCGGAAGCACGATATCGACACAACGGAAAATGTGGTCAAAGTAGAAAATTATCTGAGGCATCGAAACCTATGCGTAAAGCAATGGCCAAAAACCGTTATGCTTCTACATTGTTGCTGGTTTACAATTTCCAGTAAATTCCTGATGTGTACGACAAATTCTGTCAAATGGAAACATGTTGTATTTAATAAATCTCGTGTAACGCCAAATCATAAATACTCTAGATTGGAATGTGCTGAGAAACATATGTCATGGACTTGACGATGGTATACTGTAATCTTGCCTGAGAAGCAATTTAACTTAGATGGCCCAGATGGATTTCGGTATGATTGGTGTGGTCTAAAAGTAGACTGCCAAGTAAGAATAAGCAGAAATTTTAGTAGTGGAAGCGTTATGATTTGGACAGCCTTCTTCACTAAAGGTAAAACACGCATTAATTGGATGAACACTAGTATAAACTCTAATATCTACACAGAGATGCTAGAGACTGAATGGATTAGAATTTATGAGGTCCTACGGGACGAAAGCCTAATGTTTCAATAGGGCAATACATCGGTACCTGATTCTGCTACAACAAAAATTCTGATTTGTAGATAAACATATCGATGTCTTGCCAAGGCCTGCACGTAACGTGGATTTCAGCTCTGTGGGAAACCTTTGGGGAATACTTGCAAGGCGCGTTTATCGCCGATGGAGGGCAATTTGAGGCCGTATATGAGCTGGAAAGAACGATACGAGACGAGTGGGAGACAATTTCACTGTAAGAACTACAGATCCTAACAAAATCAACACTGAAGAGAATGTCTGATATAATTAGGAAGAATGGAGGAAGGACAGAGTGCCAAACGTGTAATAACACAACAGGACAGAGCGTGGCTGCATGAGAATTTCCATCCAGGAAATGCGAAGGTCTTATTTTGTTTCTAGTGGTACGAAACAAACTATCTAATTCCTTCATGACAGTCTATGTCTGATATAGAACTTCTATTTCCATAATAAAATCTATACACGTATTCTTCTGACATTGTACATTACTGTCGTCGGAACCCTGCCTTTATACTGATTTCCACTACTGTATTTACTACATTACAAATGTTGCATACAACTTGTGTACGTATACTGGAATACAGGCGTAATAATGCTAATAGTGGTTTCTTTAGCGCTGCACTATGTTTTACAGGCTCAGCATTGACATTTAGCTTCCCCGTTCCTTAGTAAATTACAGCGAGATCTAGGAAAGGTCATACGATGACCTCCGTGTTAGCACAAGTACGGGGATAACACTGCTTGAGATGAAGAATGGCCTGCCAGACAGCTCTTCAACTCTGTGTCGATGTATTATTGTTAATCGCATTCTGTGGCTTGTAGTATATGTGGCGTCATCTTTGGTGGGAGTTTTATACCGGTGTGAAGGGACGGCTGCTTACTATATGTTTTGGTACAGATGATCTCGGTGTACCTTACTTTATCTTGATGACCTGAAAGACTGTCACTGTAGATGTGTTATAGCTATTTATGTGTTACAGAGAAAGTACAAATAAGTTGTTATAAAAAAATGCATTTTACTTCGCTTTTACGAATTCCGGTCATATGCAAGCCATCTGCAACGCTCGACGCGCGTTTTAATTAAAAACATCATTACATTTAAATCAGATAATACATACAAAATTGGCTCCTTTCCTCACGACAAATGCGCAAAAAACATTTGTTGCCTTCTAAAGTTACTTGAATGCTATAATTTGTAATAATTTTTTTAATGTTGCTGTGCCTCAGCCCTGCGTTTCGGCTTGTCACCCTTAACGTCCGTAACCTAGCATTGATAGTATTAACGTATGTCTACTTTTTCTTTTGAGTTGTCGTAATTTAAAACGTAAGCGGGTGTAGCATGCGTACGTGCACACAGCTTTCAGAAACAAATATTGTTATTACATACGAAAATCGAGCTAGATGGCGCAGTATTTAACACATTGGATTTTAGAAGATGGAAGTTCAAATCGGCTTCAAATTAGGCAGTTCAGATTTTCCGTAGCTTTTCCGAATCAAGTAAGGCGAACTTCGGGATAATTTCTGCGGACAGTCTCTCACTTGTTTCCTGTCGAGTCCAGTTTCAGAATACACTCTGTCTTTAAGGGCCTCGCTGTAGAGAAGACGATAAGCTCGAATCTTTCACGATTACCTGTAAAAGTCCGATAATACAGTAATAGTTTTTTTAACGTTGAAAGATATTTCCAATCACCAATGATTATTCCCCATTAAGTATCAGGCACAAGCACGGCTCATAAAATATGTGTGCAGACCAAATTACAAAGTGTATAATTTCTACCAAGTAAAACTCAATTAAATTAAGACGTCAGTCAAACATATTTAAATGCAGGATATCAGAGTTGCAGTTTTTGACAAGACAATATGTCGAAAGCTTCTTGCGAATTTCCTGGTTTTACGTAAAAATTTACCTGCGAAACAAGTTTATTCTTTATAATAATAGTATAACATCAGCCCGTTCGCTACTGCAGACGTTTTATTTACTGAAAATTCTCTTCATAATTATGTGGTTAAGGGAGAATATTATACTTTAATTATGAACTTTCAAAAACGATCCATCAGCTAAGATAACGATAAAAAAAATAATTTTGTGATATGTGATTTCATTACGTGTTCGAGCGACTACAACGTATCTATCTATATATCATATACTGATTGTTTCTGTCACAATTTTTAAAAATTGAGTTACACAGTTTAGACTGGGCGTAATATGCTACTGCTGAATCACATTTGCGACTTCGATTTCAATCTGTCGCTGGTTGTCCACCAATAATTACATTTTGAGTAAAATTAGCTTTCACGAGGTTTGGGAAATGATGTCATAGGTGTTAAACTCTTTCTGTATTTCAGCTTCTCAACGTCTTCACTATTTTAGTGAGACCACACGTTAGATAAATTTACTTCCACCGAACGATTCCGAGATCGACACGGTCGCGTTCAGAGGCCCCCAACGATTGAAAATATGGCTGAAAAATATTGAAAGCGAAAGGTACGGAACCGATATTGGTCACTCAATTTATCAATATAACAGCTATGTGCAAAAATATGCTAACATGTTTTCGCAACAGCCACACACTCAGTCCCTGCATGAGAACTAAATAGCATACTGAATCTGATGTAGGAATTTTTCAGATTGAAATTTAAATTGACGTAGAATATTCGAGTACTTCGTATTAACAAATAGACAGATAAGACATTAGTGGCATTCCGATCACAAGCAACAAGAAAAGTAGCGATACCTCCAAGATACACTGAAAATTGGCCAAAAAAAATTGCAGATGTGATGAAATTCCAAATGTAATACTAGTAGCATACAATATATATTTTTTTATGTCTGAGTATCCATATCAATTCCCATCCTTGGTGGTAAATATGAAACATTTATATTATTTTCTCCATAGGTCATGGATCAATACACAGACCACCGGTGCACAAAAAGCAAACAATTAATCGTTTTTATCTAAGTAATACAGAGTAAACTACAAAGGAAAAAAAGCTACCAAATGTATTTATTAGCGTATTAGTTTTAGAGCACTTCAAATCCATTTTCAGTGCAAACAATTCATTTCATTCAGTTGCTCTTGTGCAGGTAGTGAGTAAACGCCATTTCAGAGCAACGTTACTGTAATATCAACACTGCTTGATCTTGTATGAAGACAAACAAAGAAACTACTACACTAAACATGATGCTGCAACTGATAAAGGATGATTTCGTATATGCGTAGGGCCTCGATTAAATACTTTCTCAACTTCTCTACGACTAATTTTTGTTGTTTCATTAAATTATGTGGACGAATGACAGGATGTATACTTGAATGGAGCCATTAATGTTTCGTTACATCATCCTATCAATAGGTAAATTATCATAACGCAATATGAAGAAATGAGTTTTCGATTTTTTATTTTATATAAAATACTGGGTGATATTACACTTCAATTTAAGGAATGTCTCCAGCATAATTAAATATAATCGTGAAAACCCGTAACGGGTATAAAAGATGTAAAAATTAGTGTCAACAAATGCTGAAGCATATGAGTACAATCATTCATACACTGCAAAAATAGCTGTGTCAGACGGAGGTGTATATTACACACCTGTCCACAAGACGTACGTCGTTCATTGATTAATGTACCCTCGTGAACAACAAAATATGGGGACTGATCGCATTATGACTACCTAGTTCGTCCAGAGGAGGGTATTAAGCTGTCAAGAGCTATGGAAATTAAACTCGATTGTACATGTCATGAAGATTATCCCGAATTGCAATCGTAAGACCGGTATTTTCATACGGAATTAATCAAAGATGTATACTTAGTAGGATCAGCGTATACACTCGTAAATTTGTTTTACCTTCCGGAAAAAAGAGCGTGATGGACAAACCGGAATCTATTTTTAGGTCTCCAGAGCCCCCTAGCGGAGATTGGACGAAACAAGCCAGCGGCCACACCCGGCGCGGCGGCCGGCGCGCGAGACGTCTTTGGCGCAGGTAAACTCGTGTAAAGGCAGGCACTCGCAGAGCTTAAATAACGAATGCGCGGAGAGTGAGTGGCTACACACGAGGTACACGGATAGGGGCGGAGCGCAGAGCAGAGGAGGCCGCCGCAGTGCATCAGCTGGCCAGCCGGCCGGCCGGGCCTCACGGCAGAGAGGAGCACAGCAGAGTACGGGGCGCGCAGCGATCCTACCTGTTAGCGGCGCGCCGGCGTCCGCGAGAGTGCAGCGGTGGCGCGCCTGCGCGCGGCGTGCCGTCTCGCCCGCTGTGGCGGCGCTGCGCCCCCCAGGGCTGAGCCGTCACACGCGCCCTCCATTACGCTCTCCACTCCCGTCCGCCTGCGCTTCTGTCCGACAAAATGCGATACGGCAGACGTGCTACACTACGCCTAGCTAACAGTCTGCCTAATGCCCATAACTCAGTCCTTCAACTCACTGAGCCCCCATAAATTTCCAGTAAAACCGTCTATATTTTTAGGCTTCCGTACTTCAATCGGCAAACACGGATGGATCATTTTGTTGTCTGGCCGATTGTTAAAACCCCTTTTTCTCACAAATGAGTAAAGGTACCAAGTTCATATTTATATCAAATACCAAGATCCCAGCCCGTTGGCGATGAAAATAATTAAAGCTTTTAAGTCTATGCAATCAAAAGGTACGTCCATTAAAAATGCTACACCAAGAAGAAATGCAGATGATAAACGGGTATTCATTGGACAAATATATTATACTAGACCTGACATGTGATTACATTTACACGCAATTTGGGTGCATAGATCCTGAGAAATCAGTACCCAGAACAACCACTTCTGGGCGTAATAACGGCCTTGTTGCGCCTGGGCATTGAGTCAAACAGAGCTTGGATGGCGTGTAGAGGTACAGCTGCCCATGCAGCTTCAACACGATTCCACAGTTCATCAAGAGTGGTTCTGTATCCAAAAAGGCCCGTACAGGACCTGCAACATGTGGTCTTGCATTATCCTGCTAAAATGTAGGGTTTCGTAAGGGATCGAATGAAGGGTACAGCCACGGGTCGTGGCACATTTGAAATGTAACGTCCACTATTCAAGGTGCCGTCAATGCGAACAAGAGGTGACCGAGACGTGTAACCAATTGCACCCCATACCATCACGCCGGATGATACGCCAGTATGGCGATGACGAATACACGCTTCCAATGTGCGTTCACCACGATGTTGCCAAACACGGATGCCACCATCATGATGCTGTAAACAGAACCTAGATTCATCCGTAAAAATGATGTTTTGCCATTCGTGCACCCAGGTTCGTCGTTGAGTACACCATCGCAGGCGCTCCTATCTGTGATACAGCGTCAAGGGTAACCGCAACCATGGTCTCAGAGCTGATAGTCCATGCTGCTGGAAAGGTCGTCGAACTGTTCGTGCAGATGTTTGTTGTCTTGCAAACGCCCCCATCTGTTGACTCAGGGATCGAGAAGTGGCTGCACGATCCGTTACAGCCATGCGGATAAGGTGCCTGTCATCTCTACTGCTAGTGATACGAGGCCGTTGGGATCCAGCACGACGTTCCGTATTACCCTCATGAACCCACCGATTCCATATTCTGCTAACAGTCATTGGATCTCGACCAACGCGAGTAGCAATGTCGCGATACTATAAACCGCAATCGCGATAGGCTACAATCCGACCTTTATCAAAGTCGGAAACGTGATGGTACGCATTTCTCCTCCTTACACGAGGCATCACAACAACGTTTCATCAGGCAATGGCGGTCAACTGCTCTTTGTGTATGAGAAACTGGTTGGAAACTTTCCTCATGTCAGCACGTTGTAGGTGTCGCCACCGGCTCAAACCTTGTGTGAATGCTCTGATAAACTAATCGTTTGCATATCACAGCCTCTTCTTCCTGTCGGTTAAATTTCGCGTCTGTAGCACGTCATCTTCGTGGTGTAGCAGTTTTAATGGCCAGTAGTGTACGTCGCGTATTTTGATACTCACAAAATAATTCATCAAAATCTATAGATGAATTGGTAATGTAAATGCCTCGCCAGATGGCCTAGAAGATGATGTGGCCAAGATTTCGGCTCCCGGGCCATATCCGTGCCCGAGTGCCAAAGCGCTCAGCATCGCTTCACATTTCACCCACCGACATGCTGCACTATCTGAGCGCAAGGATTGGAAGAGGGGAAAACAATGAATGCGTCGCATTTAAATGGCACTACCGTCATACCACATATGACTTGGTTTTATGTTTCACAGTTCTCAGTAACATAGATCACAGCTGGCCGCTGTGGCCGAGCGGTATTAGGCGGTTCAGTCCGGAACCGCGCTGCTGCTACGGTCGCATGTTCGAATCGTGCCTCGGGCACGGATGTGTGTGATGTCCTTAGTTAGGTTTAAGTAGTTCTAAGTCTAGGGGACTGATGACCTCAGATGTTGAGTACCATAGTTCTTAGAGCCATTTGAACCATAGGTCACAAACAAAACAAGTTTTCAATATTAATTATTTTTGCCGCACTGTAGACATCGTATAAATTTTATCTGGTACAGACTGTCGGCACACGGATAGACGCAAAAATTTTCACAGAGTTTCGCATTCAAGTTGCCTTGTAATCGTGACTTATTTTGTTTCATCATCGAAAACAGGTCTTTCGACCAAATATGCCGAATGAAATACTGTAACACATTTGCGACCTCGTTGTGGGGACTTGGAAGATCGACCTGTGAAAAGTAATGTGGACGTCCTGGACAGTTTTAACGTAAAAAGATTTGTAACTGAAATTGGAATTACCTTGCAGGTCAATTACTTACATATGCACATGCACAGGGGCACTTTTAACTGAAACTGCAAACGCTCTCGAAAACAGATGTAAGATCCACACCGTTTTCAAAACCTGTGTAAAACCGCCGTTGTAGTTCTTGCAAGGTCGCAATGAATTCTTCAGGCCTCAGTGCTTTGTAAACGCCAGTGACCTTAGAAAATTGGATTGTCTTTGTCAGAATGCGTCCCTTCTGTTACGTGATTTTCTTATCAAATGCTTTCCCGTCAAATCACGACTACGTTGCCTTGGAATGTCTTACTGTGGGCAGTGTGCGACGAAGTCCATTTAAAACGCGAAGTCCACAATTCATTCCGTATGCTCTTACTGTCGTGACTTCCCTCCTTTACCTTCATAAATTCAACGATAACGAGATTCAAAAATTGTTCCAGGCATGCCCCAACCCACGTTGCTGAAATATGTAGTCTAGATACTCTTCGTTCACTTCCACTGAAACTGTTGCAACTGAAAACGGAATAATGGGTGCGGCTTCAGACATATTACTATTCGTTCTATGCAGACAGAAACCCAGAAACTCGTTGAAACTCTACCTCGGGAGGATATGTATATCACCCGATCTGCATACCCTGATGAGGAAAAGTTTTTCTGTGACTAGGATAGCAACTTTCCCTTACGAATATCTGGATAGTAAGGAAAAACACTACGAAACCAGGCTACCCAACATATCTGCATTTATCAGTACTTTCACAGGCGATGCCATGACTAGTGCAGATTATGAACATGCCGTGAATGACCCGCGGGAATTAAAAATTCCCATTTAGGGTGAATATGCAAGACTATACATGGACACCATCGTCTTCTTGCTTGCGGATGTTTTCGAAACGTTCCGGACTGTATACATGGCCACGTACTCTCTGGTTCCCGTGTTTTATTACACGGCACTTCGGTTGAAATAAGCAGTTCACATAATATGCAAAAAACTGATGATTTCTCAAACTGGGGAACAATCAAGAATGGGGTGCCGCAAGGTTCGGTCTTGGGTCCTCTGCTGTTCTTAATATATATTAATGACTTGCCATTCTATATTCACGAAGATGCAAAGCTGGTACTTTTTGCCGATGATACAATTATAGCTATCACACCCGTCAGACAAAAATTAACTGGTGAAATTGTAAACGATGTTTTTCAAAAAATCGTTAAGTGGTTCTCTGCGAATGGGCTCTCATTAAACTTTGACAAAACACAGTATATACAGTTCCACACAGTAAATGGAGTGACCCCATTAATAAATATGGACTTCGATCAGAAATCGGTAGCTAAGGTAGAATATTCAAAATTTCTAGGGGTATGCATTGATGAGGGGTTGACCTGGAAAAAGCACACTGAGGATCTACTGAAACGTTTGAGGTCAGCTACATATGCTATTAGAGTCATTGCAAATTTTGGCGATATACTTCTGAGTAAATTAGCTTACCACGCCTATTTTCATTCTCTGCTTTCGTATGGCATCATATTCTGCGGTGTCTCATCATTCAATAAAGCGTGTAATCAGAATAATTGCTGGACCTCATCCAACATCAACCTGCAGACACTTATTTAAAGAGCTAGAAATCTTCACTGTAACCTCACAATATATACACTCCTGGAAATGGAAAAAAGAACACATTGACACAGGTGTGTCAGACCCACCATACTTGCTCCGGACACTGCGAGAGGGCTGTACAAGCAATGATCACACGCACGGCACAGCGGACACACCAGGAACCGCGGTGTTGGCCGTCGAATGGCGCTAGCTGCGCAGCATTTGTGCACCGCCGCCGTCAGTGTCAGCCAGTTTGCCGTGGCATACGGAGCTCCATCGCAGTCTTTAACACTGGTAGCATGCCGCGACAGTGTGGACGTGAACCGTATGTGCAGTTGACGGACTTTGAGCGAGAGCGTATAGTGGGCGTGCGGGAGGCCGGGTGGACGTAGCGCCGAATTGCTCAACACGTGGGGCGTGAGGTCTCCACAGTACATCGATGTTGTCGCCAGTGGTCGGCGGAAGGTGCACGTGCCCGTCGACCTGGGACCGGACCGCAGCGACGCACGGATGCACGTCAAGACCGTAGGATCCTACGCAGTGCCGTAGGGGACCGCACCGCCACTTCCCAGCAAATTAGGGACACTGTTGCTCCTGGGGTATCGGCGAGGACCATTCGCAACCGTCTCCATGAAGCTGGGCTACGGTCCCGCACACCGTTAGGCTGTCTTCCGCTCACGCCCCAACATCGTGCAGCCCGCCTCCAGTGGTGTCGCGACAGGCGTGAATGGAGGGACGAATGGAGACGTGTCGTCTTCAGCGATGAGAGTCGCTTCTGTCTTGGTGCGAATGATGGTCGTATGCGTGTTTGGCGCCGTGCAGATGAGCGCCACAATCAGGACTGCATATGACCGAGGCACACAGGGCCAACACCCGGCATCATGCTGTGGGGAGCGATCTCCTATACTGGCCGTACACCTCTCGTGATCGTCGAGGGGACACTGAATAGTGCACGGTACATCCAAACCGTCATCGAACCCATCGTTCTACCATTCCTAGACCGGCAAGGGAACTTGCTGTTCCAACAGGACAATGCACGTCCGCATGTATCCTGTGCCACCCAACATGGTCTAGAAGGTGTAAGTCAACTAACCTGGCCAGCAAGATCTCCGGATCTGTGCCCCATTGAGCATGTTTGGGACTGGATGAAGCGTCGTCTCACGCGGTCTGCACGTCCAGCACGAACGCTGGTCCAACTGAGGCACCAGGTGGAAATGGCATGGCAAGCCGTTCCACAGGACTACATCCAGCATCTCTACGATCGTCTCCATGGGAGAATAGCAGCCTGCATTGCAGCGAAAGGTGGATATACACTGTACTAGTGCCGACATTGTGCATGTCTGTTGCCTGTGTCTATGTGCCTGTGGTTCTGTCAGTGTGATCATGTGATGTATCTGACCCCAGGAATGTGTCAATGAAGTTTCCCCTTCCTGGGACAATGAATTCACGGTGTTCTTATTTCAGTTTCCAGGAGTGTATATTCACTTATGAAATTTGTTATTAACAATCCTATCGAATTCAAAAGTAGTAGCAGTGTACATGGCTAAAACATTAGGAGAAAAGATAATCTGCACTACTAAATGTTAAATCTAACTTTGGCTCAGAAGGGGGTAAATTACGCTGCCACTAAAGTTCTTGGTCACTTACCTAATAGTATCAAAAGTCTGACAGATAGCCATATAACATTTAAAAGGAAGTTAAAAGAGTTTCTTAACGGCAACTCCTTCTACTCATTAGATGAATTTTTGGAAATGATAAGTGGGTAATTTCCCAACCTCCACAAAAAAAATATTGGGTGTCATGTAATATATTGTGTAATGTAATATCTTGTATAGACACCTTTTATTAACCTAACACGTTCCACACCATTACGAAGTGTCGTATTCATGATCTTTGAGACAAGTACTAATCTAATCTAATCTGTCCTTCGACACTATGCTCTAGAATACGAGGCGCAGCATCGAACTTTTGACTGATACGGATACACTTCTAGGTCAACCAATTTGCACTTCTCCGTGTTTTATCACAATTCACAACCTTGGAAGGCCTCGGTGGTGCAACTTTTGACGAGAATGTCTCTATTATACCGGCAGCTATGGGAATGCAACACTTTTAAATATGAATTGTCTATCCTCATCATCACACAAACCTTAGGTATAAGAAACGACGTTCACACTCAAAGCTGTCATTGTGAGCTGCTCTGTGTCTAACATGGCACTTGGTCATTTATGCAGAACGCTTGCACAACACCAGTAAGTGGGCAACAGTTTATCACACGACCATGTAGAACTAGAGCATACACTGCAGTGTGTTCCGAGAAATTTGATGAGGATTCAGATTCTGTTCGTATATTTATTGGTCCTGATTTAATTATCTCATTCTGCTTAGAATAGTCTATTATGATGATTGGTGCCAGCTTCTTGAAGTTCCGTGAATTGGGTAGGCACCCTTCCTGTTCAGCACCTAGCATACTTGTCAAATGCTAGACTGTATACCTTCTGATGCTACTGTAGCAGTAAATTGTCATACGGATAGAATTCTGAATTCAAGCATTAGTTAAATCACAGTTGTCAAATACGGTGAAATCGTTTCTATATTCCCCTTTCTCTTGACCTGATACGAAAGTATGATGCATCTCGGTGTTTCCAGCTCCACAGAGATTTTAATAGCCCATGTTTGTGTTCTCGCTGTCGGTAGCACTGGGTACTCGAAAACCTCCCATGAGCGGAAAGTTAATGGCAGATATGTACCAGTATTCAGAACCTTTAAAAGCTTCAAGCGCTCCTGGTCTGTCACAGTGATGTGCGGCATTTTCCATACAATTTTATTGATGATGATCTGATTCTGCTCTTGGCTGCTTGGATGTAGCATTAGTAATAGTTCGCCGGATGTCCTCAAAGTACCCCATAAGCATTTTTAGAGGTATGCATGCAGTAAATCGGTGGTCCTCCTCTGCAGTTCTGCCCAGAGGCTCGTCTATGAACTATACTGGATATTCTAAATTATTCAAATCCAAGGGTTATGATGAGACATAGTTTCTGCTGTGCCAACATTACGTTCATGATCAACCTCTAACCCAATAAGTTCATATCGTATTTCCTGGAACAGGAATGAGAAACCATCACACGTAATCTTTGATCCCACTGTATGAGTAACATCCGTTTTCTTGAATCATACAACCAAATATATGAAACTCTTGGATAGGAGAGTTAAGGCGTCTTGGTGCTGTATGGCAATCCTAATTTCACCGTTCTTGTTAGGTGTTTGTGAGAAGTATTCCTGGCCTATGATTCACTCATCTTATTACACTGGGAGAGATATATTGAGCGGCGACGCCATTGCGAGGTTTCAAACCTACTGATGTACGAAACTCGTAGTTCGCACGTGGTATCACTTCGCGGTTCTGCTGCCAAGTGCTGTGCTGTACACTTTGTGCGCTTGTTTCATACTTTACTCCCACCTTGTCTTAGACGTAGTCGTGCAATGATTTCCTCACCACGAAACTCAACAAGTTGGTTGTTCTGGTCCACAATACGCAGCTCCAATGTCTGATTTGTCCCTGGATGGTACATGGCGTTGGTATGAGCCTCAACAGTCTTATGCTCTGTTCCAACTAACAGGAAGAATACATAAATTAAATGAACCAATCCATCGGTGAGATATGAGTTCGTTGCATTGTTACATTCAACATGGATTGTACTGACAGGGAGAATATCCACTATCTGGGATCAGTCCTCAAAACCTGTCCCTTTGTGAAACCAGGTAGTGGGCCTATTGAACCTTCCTGCTTAAAGTCAATCGATGCATTCACCGTCCCTATTTCAAATTTAAGTGTACTGATTTTTGCACGAAGCTGAGTCCCTTTTCTACACGGTATTAAAACTTTATTTAAATCGTCGATATCGTTTACACCAGTTTCAGTTTCCACAATTTCGTTTTTACCATTAATTTCCACATGTAGTTTATTGTTAGTCTCTGTGATATTTGGGGTGCTGTTATATGTCTCCAGTACAATCAGCGAGATACTCTAATCTCCAATGCTTAAATGAACTGGTGGGTAGTAATTCACAGATAATACGGACGATCGTTCTTTTAAAGTCAGCGCGTACGACATGGCATCCAAACATCAACTGGTGACTGAATAGATGCTTTATTCCCGTCCTTATATATCATTCATAAACGTCAGGAGGAACATGACGCGTAGTTGACCGCACAGAAATATGTTCAAGTCTTGGCAGCGTCGAAAATTCTAAACACATGTCTTCTGTCTGTGAAGTATCGTTGTAATTCCTCTGGGTGCTGCAGGCCGCCAAATGAGCGGAAACAGTATCGTTGTATTTACTTCTTTTTTTAACACATGGTACCCAGTGAGTTCCTGTTCCTCCTGCTACTTTTAGATTCACATTTCCGCTTTCTCCTGACTTCCACGTAGTATTCTGTAATGTATTCCGCATAAACACACCTTGTAATCTCAGAATGTTGAATTTCTTCTTAACAGACTTAAGCAGATCTGTATTTATAAGTCTTCTTTCCGGTAGGACTGTATGGGGGATTTTTTGTTTATGAAGTCAGCTAGTTCTTTCTAGTATGGTTTCAGGTATAGCCCTTTTCCGATGGCTGCTGCCTCCATCATGCTGTTATGTCTCCATATCTCCTTCAGTCCCTCCCGAGAGTTTTGTGTATTCTTGATTGCACTCCCAGTCAGTTAACCCACTGCCGAAAGACCGGCTAGCGCTTTAATGAGGAAGGGAATAAGCCCACCCGACATCTTGGGTACTGGTAGAACCCTGGGTGGTTTAATCGATCTTCTTTTCTTCACTCCTTTCTGCTTCAGGGCGCATACATCTCTGTCAGGATGCAGTTTTTCATGCAGCCTTTGGTTGTGATCCTCTTCCTTAGCGCCCTATACGCAGCGCTCATAACTTGGCTGAACTTATTCACACCCAAGGCCAGCTTAATTTAACCAAGCATAGTTTTTCAACTGCGAATGCTGCAATGCGTTGACCTCTATCAGTATCCCTTCTCGCACGTATTACCTTAGCTTTTTCAGCTAAAATTCTATCGGAGGTGTGAGGATCTTTATTTGCTGCGTAAGTGATCTCATCCTCCATAACGCTTCGTCGAGCAGATTTATTTGCTTATCACCACGTGCCAATCGTTTTTGATGTTTTGTTCTAGATCCACAGTAGTTACATATAGGACTGTGTAATTCGACTAGTAATTTGTCGAGAATACCGCCTGCTCCTCTAATGTGTTTCCTGTCACACGTATAATGCTACTGAGATGATTGTGGTCTGCGCACTCTGTTCTGTAGCAAATCGTCTGCGTCGATCCAGCTGTTTTGTGATGCGGGAAAACCAAGCCATTTAACCAACGCTTGTATGACCCTCTGCACGAGGTACACATCTGGATCCGAGCTCTTCTGTAACTCCCATGTGCAAAAGTATTATGCAATATTTCAGTACCACTGCTGTACTTTAAGAGGTATGTTCTAGGTTTCGTTCTCTGCACTTTGGAAACTGTGAATATCTCGGCTGGCCAGTTTGGCACGTATGAATTCTCAAATGTTATCTTGTGATTTGAAACACCCATACTTATTAAATCACCGACATTAAATTGCTGTTTGTGTTGGTCTATCATTTTAGTGCAATGTATATTGCATCTAGAAGTCTATTAACAGGAATATCGATTGGTCTCATTTTTATTGAGCGATATTTGTTTCGATTATACTGTGCCATTATTTACAGGAGGGTATCAGTCTGTTCTTGTAAGTCATGGAGATTGAATTGCATCCACATCTGTGCTTTTACTGTTCTGTTCAGAGGTTCCACGATACTGGCCTTCAAGTGCATGGACGTCGAGTAATGACGTATTCCGCACTGCTCCACCACAGTCTTGAAATACCTACTGTAAAACTCGTAGCCGTGATCCGTCTGAAGAGTGTCTGGGCTTAGATTCGTCCCCGTCTGCGGTAGTCGCTCAAACACATAGTGACATCCTTACCTGTTTCTGCTCTCGCGGAATGCCCAGGTTATTTACAATAAATATCAATGACTATTAAAATATATTTCAATCTGTTATTGACACGTGAGTATTTCCTCATGTTGACAAGATCTGCCTGCCACAGGTCGTCCAAATCTTTAATCATAGCGTATCTTTGAGGGTATGTTTCTCCTGCTGGTTTTTGCAGTTCTCGAATTACAGTGTCCGTATTTATTCGATCATACCTCATTCTCTAAGCTCAGAAATTACGGAAACAACTTAATTCTAATCAGATGTATTACCGGTCTCAGCAGATGCCAAGAGCAGATAAAGCTGTTCATTGAGGTCGTCGTAATATATGTACTACGGAAGGCGATTGCTCATTAATGCTGAATGTCAGTACCATCGCCAATGCTATTTTTTTCGCCATCCAATGTACACTGAAGCGCCAAAGAAATGGGAATAGACATGCGTGTTCAAATACAGAGATATGAAACAGACAGAATACGGCGATGTAGCAACGCCTACATAAGATCACAATGCCTGGCGCAGTTGTCAGATCTGCTGATCAGTGGCAGGTTACCAAGATTTAAGTGAGTTTGAATGTGGTGTGATAGTCGGCGCACGAGTGATGGGATACAGCACCTCGAAGGTAGCGTTAAGTGGGGATTTTCCAGTACGACCATTTCAAGAGTGCACCTTAAATATCAGGAATCCGATAAAACATCAAATCTCCGACATCGTTACGGCCGAAAAAGATGCTGCAAGATCGGGACCAAAGACGATTGAAGTGCAACCCTATCACAAATTGCTGCAGATTTCAATGCTGCGCCATCAAACGTGTCAGCGTGCGAACCATTCAACGAAACATACTCGATATGGGCTTTCGGAGCCGAAGGCCCACTCGAGTACCCTTGAAGACTTCACGACATAAAGCTTTACTCCTCGTCTGGGCCCGTCGACACCGACATTGGACTGTTGATGTCTGGAAGCATGTTGCATGGTCGGACGAGTCTCGTTTCAAATTATATCGACCGTATGGACGTGTACGGGTATGGAGGCAACCTCATGAACCATGGGCACTACATGTCAGCAGGGGACTGTTAAAGCTGATGGAGGCTCTGTAATGGTGTGGGTGTGTGCAGTTGGAGAGATATGGGACCGCTCATACGTCTAAATACGATTCAGACACGTACGTCTGATGACCTGCATCCATTCAGGCCCATTGCGCATTCCGTCGGACTTGAGGAATTCCAGCAGGACAATGCGACACCCCACACATCCAGAATTGCTACAGGGTGGCTCCAGGAACACACTTCTGGTTTAAACACTTCCTCTGGCCTCCGAACTTCCCAGAGATGAAGATTATTAAGCATATCTGGGATGCCTTGTAACGTGCTGTTCAGAAGAGATCTTTACCCCCTCCCTCGTCGGTCGTACTCCTACGGATTTATGGACAGACCTGCAGGATTCATGGTGTTGATTCCCTCCAGCACCAATTCAAACATTAGTGGAGCCCATACCACGTCGTGCGGTTGCGGCACTTCTGCGTGCTCGCTAGGATTTGTATTTAAAATTGCTTTGGCTTTCTACATTCTTATGCAGACCCGTGAAATTCGATGTTTCATGATACATTTTCCGATGTTTAGGCAAATAATTTACTGCTTTTGTGGGCCTTAGAAAAATAAGGTTCAGTAGACCAGGTGTTCTTTGAAACTGTCTGTTGTTATAGGCTGCTTGCAAAACATGTATGGTTTTTCACCGCTGACACCGAGTGTTTTGTGTATTCTTGCGTCTATGTGACGGTTAATGAAATCGACAATAGCGTCATCGTCGTCGTTATAGAATTTCGCTGAGAGTTCATAGATAGATGGAGTGATCGGTTTATACGTCTCTTGCAGTGTCAGCTCCCACTTCAAATTCAATAACCTCAGCTACCGTAAATTCTATCGAACGGTCTTCAGTGCCTCAATGAGTTTATGCTTAGTCGACATCTCGTTCTATACTAATCGGACATCTGTGTAGTGTAAGGTTTATATATCCTCTCTTCTTCTTCTTCTAATGTTTCTCGCCTTTTTCGGTAACAGCTATTTCCCATTCAGTTAAGGTGCCTACTTTCTCTTAAATTGCATCACCCATTCATATAATGTCCCCTTCTGAATATCATCCATTTATGCATCAGTTAAGTCGTTTACTTTTTTTTCGATTGCATTAACCTGATGATTCAGTGTATTCTTCAGTCTGAGAGGCGTATGACAACATGTCTATACTTCCTTGCGTATGACTCCAACTTTGCGTTCGAGAGTTTGAATTTTCGCGTCCATGTACAAGCGAATGACTTAGATCCTGGCATACATTTATCCATGGCGATGCGTATACTGATGTACTCACCTCTTTACATGGCTATATATATAGTAACTCCTGGCAGCTCCGTCTATAGCTGCCATCTTCCAGTTTTCTCGTGTTATCAGTAACGAGAAACCCATACTGTGTGTGATTCCAGCAATCTGCACGTATCTTTACAAAATCAGTTGACTATATATCCGTTCCTGTAGGAACCTCAGCGTGGTAAATGTGTTCAAATTCAGATCATCGTGTTTGAACGCTATAAATAGGTTTGAATTATCCCGCACCAGCTGTTTTTGGATTCTGGGCTATGTCTGACTCAGATAAAATACATCAAGAGCCATTTGGTGAATTTGATCTAGGTTTTTCACAGCGATATCGTCAAATATGAACACTGTTTGGCTCCCCTTTTTCTGACGGAGAGATATCACTGATCTCACTGAATGTTCTGTATGTCACACCATCTACACCCTGCAATATCTCCTGTAATAGTTGGCATATGGGCTGAAACAGTTTTTTTGAAAATACACATACATGCTCAAAGCAGACTCCACGTGGATATGTTAGCAGCGACATGAGAACATTTGTCTTGCTGCTGTTGGATGGACCTACAATTATTACATATATGTTGTCACCGAGGAGAATACCATTATTTTTCTGGTCTTCATGCACGCTGTCGCAGCTATAATCTCTTACAACAATGTCTTGATGCTTCACCCACCCTGCCTTGATACTACATCAGAATTGGAGTACAATGCGTTTTTATAGGAAGTAATGAACACTGAGCCCTATCATGATATGGACTATGTGAGGTATTGGTATTAAATGGGCTTTAACAGCGAATTTAGTTAAATGATATAAATTTCTGCTGTTGTATGTTTGCAGTGAAAATACTGGTACCATCAGCTTTGGTGCTTGCAGTATAATACAGGGTAAGAAATAAAACACATACATGGTCATATGCATTTTCATTCAGTATTCATACACAAGGTGGACTACATCAACAACTTCTTTATCTTAACACCAGCACTGAATACATAAAATAAAGCCTTCTTATAAGCACAGAATAAAGCATTTATTCACTCAAACTTATTGGCAATGCATTAGTTTACGTTAACATCATATTTACCTACTGTTGGAAGTTGTCTACATTCACACTATTTATATGGAGATACTCTGCAATGTCCCTATACACAGCTTCAACATAAGGTTGCCATTAGTTCAATCTTTCCAACGCAATGGATAGCACAATCTGTAGACCAAACAAGTTCGTAACGGAGGAGTGCTGTAGATAAATGGATGTGTCACCCAGTTTCACATGAAGCAATGAGTCATCATACACTGTTTTAATGGATAGAATTAGAGCAGCACAATAAATGTCCAGAGGAAAACGGCTGAGATGATACTCTGCGGTCAACTTCTGCTAGATGTAGGCTTTTGCACAACACAGTTCATCCCATTCGATCTCTGTATACCGCACTTCAACACTTTTAGCTGCAATCTCGATCTTTTTCACAACATGTCATTTTCTATCCTTCTATAACAGTATGTAAACACTTTGAACTACTAGCGGTTAATTTATGCACTGAAGTGAACAGTAGTTGTGCACAGGGTATCTTCTCATCCAGTAGATCCTCGCTTTGTTCATACAGTATCACTGCAATATTCTGTGATGGCAGGCGTGCCTTATATCCTCGACATGACCTCATGCTGCGTTCCTATTGGCTAAAGCCAGTATCACGCGCCTCTGGTTGTATAGTTGTGTTAAGGGGTGCACTTGGAGTTTCCCTACAGAAGGACTTGGATTAGAGTCACATAAATGGCACATCTATTTTGAATTTCCTACCAATTTCCGGACGGAGGATGGGGTGGGAAGCCAGCACAGGCTTGGGGGCCATTTCTGAAATTCCCAGCAAAATTCGAAATTCCACCAATAAGGGAAGGGGTGGGAAGAGGTGGGGACACATGAGCAGGCTGAAGAAAACATATGACGTGATATGGGGGGTGGGGATGGGGGCAATTAATTTGTATATCAATTTGATATTAAAATTGCTCTCGGAACCCTGTCTCCCTTCTGCTGTTAGCATCGGAGAACTTTAACCAGAATCTGAAGCAAGCTGGACTTAGAATTTTTCGAGGTTTTGGAGTAAGTGGGGACCTAGCTGGGATACTGCCTGGTTATTTACATTTTCACTTAGAATAAACATTCCTATTTCGAAGTTGATGAAACTTGTTGCTGCTGCTCATAAGAAAAACAGATCTACCACTGTCATGATACTCAAACCCTTGTGAGCTCTGAACTTCATAACGCAATCCCTACCTGCATTCTTTTCAATAACTAGGGCAAATGCAACGAATGAGTAGTTTATCCTAAGACGTTAATGCAACCAGACTTTAGAAAAGTCCAACCTTTCACTGTGGCGCATATGGTGTGTTACTAAATAAAACTTTAATAAATAGATAATTTGCTCAGTAGTGCTGGCAGCTCAGAGCTGTATAAGTGATATATTTGACACTGACTTCCAAGTGAAATTTGTCCAGCTCAGTACTTCAGCTTTATGTTTACATGTCCAAGTTAGCCAGTGCGAATAGGAATTAGTGGTATGTGCAGTACAGTCTCACAGCGTAATTACTGGGCAGTATGAGGACACATGTCCTATAGATTAGTATGAACAGAAAAAATGAGTATGCAAGGGGAAACGCTTGAGCGGAATAGCATTTCTGAAGATGTGGTGGTCGCAAAATAAACCGTGTTCAGTAAAATAGTCACTCCAGACACCCACCAACTATTCATGTCTAACTGGAATTATGAAAGAAGTTATCAAAAAATATATGGACAACAATGTATACCTGCATGACCTGATACGTGAAGAATAATGGATGGAGATTTGGATTCAAAGGTTACCATTCGCTGTGGATGGACAAGTTTCACATTACATTTAATACTGTGTAAGATAGAAGCAACGACGGAAGAGGAATTCCGGAGGAATGAAAGAGACAGAAGAGTGATTGTAGAGTGCGGTCAGGAAAAGAGAAACAGCGACAGTGGGGTTTCCGTATCAGTGGGGCACAGAGGAATCTAGTTAATTTGGGAGAATATACGTATCGTAATTTTAATGACCACCCAACTCGTAATGTTTGCTATAACCACAGAAATAATAAATGAAAAGGTATTCGTGAGATCAATTCGCACAGGGTGGATACCAGCGAAATTAGCATCGCGAATTTGTGAATAATAGGGGGTGGACACCGAACCGATTACCAGAAATTAAGAATCGTGGAGAACTCGTACCAACAGTTCTGGAATAAGAAATCTAAAAGACGTTCCTAACAGGACACAGCTAGGAAGGAACATTATAAATATCTTGACATCGATCATGTTGATAAAATGTGAAGGATGGAAGATTAGGTTTAACGTCGAGTAGACATCGTAGTCATTTGAGACGGAGCACGAACTTGGATTGTGTGAAGGATGGGGAAGGACAACACCTGTACCCTTTTAAGGGAACCATCCCGGCATTTGCCTGGAGCGATTTAGGGAGATCAAGGAAAATCTAAATCTGGATCGCCGGACGCGCTTCTGAACCGTCATCCCTCTGAATGCAAGTCCAGTGTGCGCCACCCAGCTTCAAATGAAATTTAAAGGCCAGAGGGATGGAAATGGAAATGAGCGTTTGGCGTCATTGGCCGGGAGGCCCCCTACGGGGCAGGTCCGGCCGCCTTGGTGCACGTCTTATTACATTCTACGCCACACAGGGCGACCTGCGCGCCGGATGGGGATGAAATGATGATGAAAACAACACCCAGTCCCTGAGCTGAGAAAATCCCCGATGCAGCCAGGAATGGAACCCGGGCCCGTAAGACGGCAATCCTTCACACTGACCACTCACCTATCGGAGCGGACACAAGAGGGATGTAAGGCAAGATCTATTATATAAAATAAAGTCCTGTATAGTGGTACGTTAATGCCATTTCACATACAGATACACGGAATAAAGAAAAATTCTTAAGAGACACCGGCACTAAGGTTAGAGTTGCCTCAGCTGTATTATATGATCAGTTAAAGAATACGGAAATCATTCTAGCCGTACCATAAGTGGAATTCGTATCATTACTGTCCTAGGGAAAAAGAGTAAGCTGATAAAGGTACAAGGTTTAATAGTATTTAAGATGGGATTGAGGGAATTCTAGAAGAGCATCATTTGCCGCAACATTTTGAGTTTGTCTTCGGTTTCGGCACGATTCGATGACATATGGCCGGCCAATATTCAATGGAGTAACGAGGCACATTTTACACGACAGGATGCAGTGAATACACAGAACTGGCGAATTAAAGGTACTGACAAACCGCCTGTTGTGCACGAAGAGCCAGTGCACTCGCCATATATGCCTGCGTGCTGTTTTTTCAATGGCAACTTTATTCTCGATCCGTTCTTCTTTGAAGACAATACACCCAGAGGGCCTGTCATTGTACCATGACGTCTGCACATTACCGAAACCTCAATGTACAGCATTTGATTCCTTCTTCGGAAGAGCGCTACTGTGTGAAAACCACTGTCTTTTTTGCAAGATGGGGCAACACCTCATGTTTCCCACCCAGTGAAAGATCTGCTTGATGTAACCTTCCACGAACGTGTTAGCTCCAGATGTTTGCTGATGTATGGCCTGCAAGATCGTCTGATCTGAATCCCGTTGACTTTGGCTCTGGGTACATGTAAAAGAACGCGATTACCAGGGACACGGTCTGTCTCTACCTGATCTGAAGGCCAGTATGAAGGAACGCGTTGCATGGACTACAGCGGAACTGTTGATCACGCCTATTTACGGCTGCAGCATCTCTTCGACGTATCCCATGCTCATATTCAACAAATTGTGTAAGAAGTGGTTAGTAATAAAATCAACACTATGCTTTTCTCACTTGTTTGATCTTACCTGTCCACTTTCCGTTCCTAATCCATTACATATGGATACATCTTGTTGTATCCAATGAGCCAGATTTACACCTGGTGGCCAAAATTGGAACTACATTTTTTTCAGCCTAAAACGTCCAATTTCGCTGCCATACGTTACTTTTAGCCCACACTGGCTCTATACGAGTAGCTGCACTTTAATTATAACCACCCTGTAGACAACTTCGATTATTTAAAAAACTCGACATTCACTGTTAAATACATACAGAGAAAGTTATTCTTAATATCTTCATTGACTTAGTCTACAGGATGTAGTTCCTGGATTTGGATTTGGATGGTATATATTAAATTTTTTGCTTTGTTTTTGAGTGTAAACAGCAATTTATGCTAAAGTTTTGGGAAAAACTTAACAATATTCACGAATATTCACAAATTATGTAATTAATTGTTCTGAAATTTTCACATGATTTTTTGATTCACTATATTTAAATTTTTTATGTTGGACCAAACAGTTATTTAGAAAACCATTTTGTGCTGTGGTGAGATGTAAGGTATGCATCTTAATCTCCATTATTGTAATGTAGCACAAGGGAGAATATTCATTTATATCAACAGTTCAGAGAGGAACTTGTAGCATCAAAAATGTAGGAGTATACGGGTGGCAACTAGCGCTGCCCACCAGTGTCGGACTCTCTTGTGTGAACTTGCATCAACTGTTATCTTGGCATGGCACTCTCTTCATTTAATGTTAAGATCACTCTCTCCACCACGCTTCTTACAAATATTAGTAGGAATGTTGCTCTTCTCTTATGCAGGCATTTGCTACGAAATTGTGTGATAAAGTATTAACTAAACCCAGAAGTATAGTTGTATCGCAGAGTTTGGGTTGTTAATCAACCGTTGATCTTCAAACTTTAAGTGACAGATATTACATATCATCTTGCTGTGGCACCCTATGAATGGGTCAACATACAGTATTTGGAAGAATAAGGATCAGGGGATGTATATCCCTGTTTTGTCCTAT
Source organism: Schistocerca gregaria (assembly GCF_023897955.1). Lineage (NCBI taxonomy): Eukaryota > Metazoa > Arthropoda > Insecta > Orthoptera > Acrididae > Schistocerca > Schistocerca gregaria. The sequence continues at coordinate 785,540,597 of NC_064920.1, read as the reverse complement.
AGCACATTAATGTTGTCATACAGTCCAGATAAACGTCAACAATGGATGCAAGAACTTAATAGGAAAATTCCGTAAAGAGGCCTGAAAATCATTTGCAAAAGAAGGCAGTAAAACTTGGAAATGAAGTTGATGGCTTTTAATATATAGCACAATCGAAGACAAGAATGGATGGACATAAACGGAGTACTTTTTATGAACTAAGTAGTGCTTTCAAAATTATACTTCCTATAGTCTGAAACTGCAAATTAACATTTAGCGTCTACTACCAGTTTTTATTTACAGCAACCAGACATGTACTTCCCACGCAGAATCTTTGAAATACGAACTCGGAGTGCAATGATGAGTCGAATAATAATAATCACTGTGAGAGGTTAGAGAGAGATAAATGGATGTTTCAGGAAATAAACTGGCTGAAAAGATTAATTATGACTGTGTTAAATCTGTTATGAAACCAGGAATTGGAGGTGGGCAGTATATGTATCCAGAACGTAGGAAGGTAAATGGATGAACGAAGGACTTCATTAGATACCGTGGGATGGCCCAATAGAAGGAAGAAGAATTAGATCAGAAAACATGTACAAACAACGTAGATGCTCGTAAATGAAGATATGGAGACATCTTCATACTGCAGTGGATGCCAAATTACTTACATTGATGATGATGATGGTGAGGCAATGCTACTTACATATTGTCGCTGTGGCACATGACACTTGAAATCCGTGGCTTCGGTATGAAATGCATGTGGATTTCATTTTCTCTAGTTGCTCTCAAATATAATTTCAACGGAGATATTTTGCAAAAAATTCAGTGTAGAAATAATCCATCGAAGCAAATTGAATAATTAATTTATTGTTTCCCATGTCAAGGACGGGAATGCTTTTAACATGTTGTTGTTGTCTTCAGTCGTGAGACTAGTTTGATGCAGCTCTCCATGCTACTCTATCCTGTGCAAGCTGCTTCATCTCCCAGTACCTACTGCAACCTACATCCTTGTGAATCTGCTTAGTGTATTCATCTCTTGGTCTCCCTCTACGATTTTTACCCACCACGCTGCCCTCCATTGCTAAATTTGTGATCCCTTGATGCCTCAAAACATGTCCTACCAACCGATCCCTTCTTCTAGTCAAGTTGTGCCACAAACTTCTCTTCTCCCCAATCCTATTCAATACCTCCTCATTAGTTATGTGATCTACCCATCTAATCTTCAGCATTCTTCTGTAGCACCACATTTCGAAAGCTTCTATTCTCTTCTTGTCCAAACTAGTTATCATCCATGTTTCACTTCCATACATAGCTACACTCCAAACAAATACTTTCATAAACGACTTCCTGATACATAAATCTATATTCGATGTTAACAAATTTCTCTTCTTGAGAAACGCTTTCCTTGCCATTGCCAGTCTACATTTTATATCCTCTCTCCTTCGACCATCATCAGTTATTTCGCTCCCCAAATAGCAAAACTCCTTTACTACTTTAAGTGTCTCATTTCCGAATCTAATTCCCTCAGCATCACCCGACTGAATTTGACTACATTCCATTATCCTCGTTTTGCTTTTGTTGATGTTCATCTTATATCCTCTTTTCACGACACTGTCCATTCCGTTCAACTGCTCTTCCAAGTCCTTTGCCGTCTCTTACAGAATTACAATGTCATCGGCGAACCTCAAAGTTTTTATTTCTTCTCCATGAATTTTAATACCTACTCCAAATTTTTCTTTTGTTTCCTTTACTGCTTGCTCAATATACAGATTGAATAACATCGGGGAGAGGCTACAACCCTGTCTCACTCCTTTCCCAACCACTGCTTCCCTTTCATGCCCCTCGACTCTTATGACTGCCTTCTGGTTTCTGTACAAATTGTAAATAGCCTTTCGCTCCCTGTATTTTACCCCTGCCACCTTCAGAATTTGAAAGAGAGTATTCCAGTACAACATTGTCAAAAGCTTTCTCTAAGTCTACAAATGCTAGAAACGTAGGTTTGCCTTTTCTTAATCTTTCTTCTAAGATAAGTCGTAAGGTCAGTATTGCCTCACGTGTTCCAACATTCCTACGGAATCCAAACTGATCCTCCCCGAGGTCCGCATCTACCAGTTTTTCCATTCGTCTGTAAAGAATTCGCGTTAGTATTTTGCAGCTGTGACTTATTAAACTGATAGTTCGGTAATTTTCACATCTGTCAGCACCTGCTTTCTTTGGGATTGGAATTATTATATTCTTCTTGAAGTCTGAAGGTATTTCACCTGTCTCATACATCTTGCTCACCAGCTGGTAGAGTTTTGTCATGACTGGCTCTCCCAAGGCCGTCAGTAGTTCTAATGGAATGTTGTCTACTCCGGGGGCCTTGTTTCGACTCAGGTCTTTCAGTGCTCTGTCAAACTCTTCACGCAGTATCTTACCTCCCATTTCGTCTTCATCTACATCCTCTTCCATTTCCATAATATTGTCCTCAAGTACATCGCCCTTGTATAAACCTTCTATATTCTCCTTCCACCTTTCTGCCTTCCCTTCTTTGCTTAGAACTGGGTTGCCACCTGAGCTCTTGATATTCATACACGTGGTTCTCTTCTCTCCAAAGGTCTCTCTAATTTTCGTGTAGGCAGTATCTATCTTACCCCTAGAGAGATAATCTTCTACATCCTTACATTTGTCCTCTAGCCATCCCTGCTTAGCCATTTTGCACTTCCTGTCGATCTCATTTTTCAGATGTTTGTATTCCTTTTTGCCTGCTTCATTTTCTGCATTTTGATATTTTCTCCTTTCATCAATTAAATTCAATATTTCTTCTGTTACCCAAGGATTTCTAGCAGCCCTCATCTTTTTACCTACTTTATCTTCTGCTGCCTTCACTACTTCGTCCCTCAGAGCTACCCATTCTTCTTCAACTGTGTTTCTTTCCCCCATTGCTGCCAATTGTTCCCTTATGCTCTCCTTGAAACTCTGTACAACCTCTGGTTCTTTCAGCTTATCCAGGTCCCATGTCCTTAAATTCCCACCTTTTTGCAGTTTCTTCAGTTTTAACCTACAGGTCATAACCAATAGATTGTGGTCAGAGTCCACATCTGCCCCTGGAAATGTCCTACAATTTAAAACCTGATTCCTAAATCTCTGTCTTACCATTATATAATCTATCTGATACCTTTTAGTATCTCCAGGATTCTTCCATGTATACAACCTTCTTTTATGATTCTTGAACCAAGTGTTAACTATGATTAAGTTATGCTCTGTGCAAAATTCTACCAGACGGCTTCCTCTTTCATTTCTTAGCCCCAATCCATAATCACCTACTATGTTTCCTTCTGTCCCTTGTCCTACTGACGAATTCCAGTCACCCATGACTATTAAATTTTCGTCTCCCTTCACTACCTGAATAATTTCTTTTATCTCATCATACATTTCATCAATTTCTTCATCATCTGCAGAGCTAGTTCGCATATAAACTTGTACTACTGTAGTAGGCATGGGCTTTGTGTCTATCTTGGCCACAATAATGCGTTCACTATGCTGTTTGTAGTAGCTTACCCGCATTCCTATTTTCCTATTCATCATTAAACCTACTCCTACATTACCCCTATTATTTAACATATTTAACATATGAAACATTTTTAAATACCTACTTTAAAAAAACACATCAATAACCAATTGAAAACAGGCATAAAAATTCATGTTTATCGCATGAACTAACGCTTTAAAATTATATGTAATTCTGTTAACGTCAGTGAACGAGCTAAATGGTCACTCACATGTTAAACGTGTTGACATATGGACCTTGATAGACACAGATGCATCTCATTCTTAAAAAAAAAAAAAAAAATCACTTTATTGTGGTACAACATTTTAGCTATTGATTTTTATTTTCCGCTACAGATCACGCTTTAGACCACTAAATGGAAAACATGACAACAAAATAATGTTTTATATTAAAAGATCCGTCGAATATGAAGTAACTGTTAAATGTGTAGATACAAAGAAGGTTAGCAAACATGTAACGTTTCTTTGTTAGAGGGGAACTGGATATTAGATCTGATTTCGTGGTAATAAAGTTGAGTACTTTGTCTGTCAGTTAGGGTATGATAATTACAGTAACCAAATAAAAAAATTCTCAGTGATCAATTTTCATTTACAGGTAATGCTGAGGCAAAATTATTAACTTTGCCTATGTTCTTTCTGTAGAAGACATCTCGTTATTTGATCCCTTCAGCAGTGAGAGCAGGCTCATCTTTTTTTATGTTCTAGTTTATCTCAGAGATATTTATTTCTACATCCGATCGAAATATTTGCAGCATACGTATCCGCATAAGCAGGAGGGAATCCCATACACGTCAACCGTCAGTAGTAAAGAATTCTTGTTTATCTTTTCGTTACATCAGCTAAATTTATCAATTATCAGCTAAATTTATCGATTTATAGTCTTATTGAACTGTTTTGTCAAGATATTCAATAACAAGTTATGAACAGTAACTTCCAATGCTCTCAATATATTACAAAGCAAGTAAATGACGAATGGGTTCACCTGATAAACATTATTAGTTTTATGAGCTTTGCCCCGACTAGGGATATAACAGATAACTGAAAAGCCAAAAGGAGGTAACAAAAGCATGTTAAGTCACACGTAGTTACTTTGTAGTCGCTATACTCACAACTGAGAATTACTAGATCCGAAATTTGCCCTACAAGGAAGGGAAAACACACAGAAATACTGGTCGGAACCGGTGGGTTGCAGCTGTTTTCAATTTCTTTCTTGGATACTGTGCACAATGCAGAAAGAGACGTCAAATATTGACGTTTGCGCCCGTATCAGGTATCAGTTCTGAACTTGAACGTAAATGACGATAATGTTTGTACGAAACCAGGAACCCTAACATGACAATTACCTTCTTGGTAATTAACCTCTAAAGGCGTTGCATATTGTTGCATTGTCGAGGAACAAAGGATGAACATGTTTAAAATTGAAATGCCATCAAGTAATGCTGGTGACAAGATGCGGACCCAGCACTTAATCGGATTGTTGAATAAGTATGTAAAATCAGAATGTAGATATCGCAGTTTGTACCAGTAGTGAGGGTGTAACCTTAAATGATAACTGAAGTTGTATTGCCTGACCGGGGCTCGAACCCGGCGTCCTTGTCTAACCAGGAAAAGAAGAGAAATGTCGAATGTTAGTCAACCATTATCGAGATGTGGCCACGTTTAACTAGAAATAAGGCGACTAAACCGTCTATGCTGACTGAGATTCAAACATCGCACACGTGGTAATGAAGACACATTAATAATCAAATTCTTATTCAGTAGTAGCTAGGAGTAGCATGTTTAGTTGCAAACCTCAAGGCCTTTCTCGTCCCTAGTAACGTGTTGCCTAATATCTGCGATATCATGGTGTTAATTTACAAGTGGACTGACTGCCGTAAAGAGCAATGTTCTCTAGTAGTCGTGTATCATTGAGATCTAAATGAAGCGCCTCAGCAGAAAGTAATTTCCGTCGTGCAGCACGTATTGTTCCAGAGCCACTGAGTACATGCTATAAGTGCACAAAACGTGTATTATATACTACGTATATACCATTATTTGGAGAAGCTGCGGCCAAACCTGTTTACTTTTACATTCCGCTTAGTTGTCGTGGTTGAATACACGTTTTCTTAAGGCTACGTCTAGTGCAGAGCGCATTCAAGAAAAAGTAGTTTCCTGCGTTAAGCTATTGCTAGCTAGGTGAAATATTTTGCGGTAGCTATGTTTAAAAGGAATGTATTTTTGAACTATTGTTCGTCAAATATTTGAATGAATCGCCAACTGTAGGTGTGCCTGCACATGTTATAGCATAATAGCTGTAGCTGCGTTAGTTTATACTACAGACTTGGGTAGGTTAGGGGTAACTTTTGATCCTTCAAGGGGTGATCGTGGCCCTGCGGCCCGGATCTGTACTAGCTGCGGCTCGCGAGCTACGGGCCAGCCAGGCTGGCAGAAGCGAGACGCAAGTGAGCGAGCTGGCGGTGGCGTTGTTGGGCCAACAGCCCGGGACGAGCCAGCACGGCTGCGCCGCATGCCTGTGCCACTGCCGCTCCGTTCGACGTAAATATGTTTACCTCCTCTCCTGTAATCAGTATAAGAGCGGCAAGCAGAAATACACATCAGGCTGTCTGCCATAATGGCTCACTGGGAGAGGTCTATTCGAGATAGAGTCGTCGCTCTCATGGAAGAAGGAGGATGTTCCATCAGAGAAACTGGCAGACGGTATGCGTACCTCATACCACTGCAACGAGATGGTGGAGTATCTGCCTTGAAAGAGGCACCACCAGCAGGGCTCCTGGCTCAGGCAGCAAGAGAGTGATCTCACAGCAGGAAGAAAGGGACCTAGTGTCTAGGAGCAGAGAAAATCCCTTTGTGAACGCGAAGCAGTTGCGGCGGGAGACCAACTTCCCCGGCTCCAGTGACACGATCTGCCGAAGGCTGAGGGACACTGAAATGCATGCAAGGCGATCCGCCGAGAAACAAGAGCTCAGCGAAGACAATGTTTTATACCGGCTAGCATTTGCGGAGCTCCATCTGAAGGAGTCTTGGGACAACGTCATTTTTACTGATGAGAAGGTGTTTTCCACCAGTAACGACGGCCAACGAGTCGTTTACAGGCCGAAAGGGACTCGCCATCGACGCGAATATGTAACCACGACGAGAAGAAGTGGACTGCTATCTGTTACCTGCTGGGGTTGGATTTCTGCGAAAGGGGGCGGACTTCTTCAGAGGATAGAAGGAATTCTGAACAGCGTGCAGTATGCCCACATACTGGAAAATATGCTTCCGTCAGTGCGAATGCTATACGCAGAACGGGACGTCACATTGCAAGAGGACCATTCTCCCATTCACAAGTCTGCATTTGTTCAGCAGCGGCTCTCTACCATTGGCGTCAACGTCATGGACTGGCCGCCATGGGCGGCTGATATGAACCCCATGGAAAACATGTGGGCTGAGGTCGCCAGAACGCTAACAGAGAACTGGCCTCGAAACCAACTAATTTCTGCCGACGCTCTTTGGGACTGCGTCCTGGAAGCCTGGAAGGAAGTTGCTTCTTCAGGCTGTTACGTCCGACGGCTTATACACTGTATGCCAAGACGCATGATGTTGTTGTTGTTGTGGTCTTCAGTCCTGAGACTGGTTTGATAAAGCTCTCCATGCTACCCTACCCTGTGCAAGTTTCTTCATCTCCCAGTACCTACTGCAACCTACATCCTTCTGAATCTGCTTAGTGTATTCATCTCTTGGTCTCCCTCTACGATTTTTACCCTCCATGCTATCCAATGCTAAATTTGTGATCCCTTGATGCCTCAGAACATGTCCTACCAACCGGTCTCTTCTTCTCGTCAGGTTGTGCCACAAACTTCTCTTCTCCCCAAACCGATTCAATACTTCATCATTAGTTATGTGATCTACCCATCTAATCTTCAGCATTCTTCTGCAGCACCACATTTCGAAAGTTTCTATTCTCTTAGTGTCCAAACTATTTATCGTCCATGTTTCACTTTCATACATGACTACACTCCATACAAATACTTTCAGAAACGACTTCCTGACACTTAAATCTATACTCGATGTTAACAAATTTCTCTTCTTCAGAAACGCTTTCCTTGCCATTGCCAGTCTACATTTTATATCTTCTCTACTTCGACCATCATCAGTTATTTTGCTCCCCAAATAGCAAAACTCCTTTACTACTTTAAGTGTCTCATTTCCGAATCTAATTCCCTCAGCATCACCCGACTGAATTCGACTACATTCTATTATCCTCGTTTTGCTGTTGTTGATGTTCATCTTATATCCTCCATTCAAGACACTATCCATTCCGTTCAACTGCTCTTCCAAGTTCTTTGCTGTCTCTGACAGAATTACAACGTCATCGGCAAACCTCAAAGTTTTTATTTCTTCTCCATGGATTTTAATACCTACTCCGAATTTTTCTTTTGTTTCCTTTACTGCTTCCTCAATATACAGATTGAATAACATTGGGGTGAGGCTGGAACCCTGTCTCACGCCCTTCCCAACCACTGCTTCCCTTTCATGCCCCTCGACTCTTATAACTGCCATCTGATTTCTGTACAAATTGTAAATAGCCTTTCGCTCCCTGTATTTTACCCCTGCCACCTTCAGAATTTGAAAGAGAGTATTCCAGTCAACATTGTCAAAAGCTTTCTCTAAGTCTACAAATGCTAGAAACGTAGTCTTGCCTTTCCTTAATCTTTCTTCTAAGATAAGTCGTAAGGTCGGTATTGCCTCACGTGTTCCAATATTTCTACGGAAGAAGCATGATAGAAGTACAAAATAATCAAGGATTGTTGATAATATATTAGTCCTTAAAATGTTTTTTTATGTCTTCTTTTTCGTCATTTTTCCTCTTGGCAGCTAGTGGATGATCGCGTGGCAACAGAAAAGATACAATATGGGTTAGTTTTCCTTTGAGTTGCCTTTTTAATTCAAGTGGGTTTCTTTTGAATGTACGGTTTGTTAAATATTCTATTTTTCTTTCATTTACACCCTGTCTAGATGCTTAAAAACTAATCAGCATAGATGGACTCTGTCACAGTAGTTTTTGTTATTTCAAATACATCTCTCTCTTCCCTCCATCCATGAATACACCCTTCGTCCTCCACACAATACGCCTCTCTCTCTCTCTCTCTCTCTCTCTCTCTCTCTCTCTCTATCCATCTACCTTTCTCTCTCTCTCTCTGACCTATCGCCGCAAGTGCCTTTCTATTCCATTCCCCCAGAACTTTATAAACAAATCTAGCGGTTTCCATTGACGCTACATTTTCTCTTTTAATTGCTGCTGTCTTCACTTTCTATCATTCCTCTCAACTCCTGTGGAACCGTATTCTTTGATCTCCCCTTCCCTATAACCCATTCTTCGTTCGGAAAACGGTCCTTTTTTATCTCTCGGTCCTAAGATAAAACGAACTGTGGCACACATCTATGCAAGCAATACTTTGTAAGCATTTCACGCTTATATTTTTCACTTCTGCACTTCCATCCATTCTCAAATCCTGCCCTCCTTCCTGTTACCCGTCCCATGACATCTGCATCTACATCTAAATGAATACTCTGCAACTCATAATTATGTGCTTGGCAGGGGGTTCTGTGGTCTGGTGGATTAATCTTGTATTGAAGTGTAAAACGTGTACGTTCACATCTCACGTCAGGCGTATTACACACACAAGTAACTCTCCTTCACCTCTAGTAACGCCAAGTGCAGAACGCCAGTAAGCTCCGTAGTTCAATATCCGCAGTAAAGATAACATCCCTTCGCTGCCGACTGGGGCAGAGCGGCATTCGTTTGAGCTGTGACAGATGGAGAGACCCCAGAAGGTAGAGACTCTGTCACCAGCAAGCCGTCGTAGACTAGAAAACGTATTTCATTTAATGAACCAATGACCATGTAAGTTCACAAGGCTCTTACTTTATTTGAAACCGAGACGTTGAAAATTGTGGTGCTGTACTGGGATTCGAATTCGATTTCAGTGTGTTCCCGAAGATTGCAAACTCTTCTAGGCCTCCTCGAAAAGCACCTATCTGGTTTCGAATCCTGATCAGCGCAAAATATTCATTATTTCATTTCAATCTCTAGTATGTGCACTCCGAACTACTACTGAAAAGTAGTTGCATTTTCAACGTCTCTTCGTGCGTTGTCAGCTGTAACATGTTCGTTTCAACTCACAGCCTCATGATGAGCTTTTTATCACAACATTACAAGATCAAACGTTTCCTTACATCTTTTCAAGTTCAAACATTCCTCTGCATCCTACTGGCGAAAACGGATTTGGGTTTGACGTTGTGTTCGTTGTGATCACCAACGACGATATGTTGTGGATTCAACTTCTGATCAGCAGAGGATTTTCCAATACATCATGAAAGTACAGTCATAGCTATTACTGGAAAAGAATTTGATAGTTAAAGAGTCTTCATGACCACTTGTGCGGGGTTTGAATTCCGTTCAGCATAGAACTTTTCGTCGCCTGATGTCTAGCTAAACATGCGCACCTCTCGCTACTGGTGAACCAACAATAGCTATTTATCGTCTGTTCCTGCCTAGAAAACTCCATAGATGCTAGGTTCGAATCCCAGTCAGGCAAAAACAAATCTGTCGTCATTTAAGGTTCCAACATCTCGCTATTGGTGAAAACATTTGATATTTAACTTCCGATTTTACGTACTTCGTTAATAATCCGATTAGGTGCTGGGTTCGCATCCCTGTCACAAGCTTTAAATGACAGCATTTCAATTTTAAACATGTGTATACATTGTTCCTTGTGAGTAACACCATATTAAACGTCGTTGGGGGTAGTTCCCAGGAAGGTAGCTGTTATGACAGGATTCCCAGTTCAGTAAAACATTTTCGTCATTTATTTTTAGGATCTGAATTGATAACTGATACTGGCGCAAACGTCTATACTTCGTCTCTTTATGTCTAGTGTTCGGGTCTCAATAAGGCACAAACAAGCATAGCTTAGTTAGCACTGACTATAGGTGCTGGGTTTGAATCCAGGTCCAGAACGACGACGTTGGTCATGTCATTTAAAATTCAAATTTCTGTACACGCTGTTAATGTTGAGATTTCCGTAGAATGCTTGGTGCCGTTAATCGCGTTTTTTACTGGTTGGTCGAATATCCAATTTCCAGAGCCACTCGCTGTTGAGCGACGTTCAGCACGGAGATGGAAAATCTTTTCTAGAGCGAAAAACGTTTTCAATTGCCGTACAGCTTTGTAACTGCATATATTGTCTCAAGTATTTAATTTTGACTACGGATTACTGTACCATATATGTAAAATAATCCGCTTTCTCAGAACTTTTGGAATGTCACTTGTTATAATTAAGGTTTGTTTGAGTGTTATGGGGTGTCCCATCGCTAAGAACGTGTTTTCTAATATGTTTTGCATGACGATAGTAGTTGAAGCTTAGACTCATTGTCATAAAGACCTTTGGTCTCTAATAGTCTCTTGCGGTACCCATTGTGTGTAGTCAAACAACAGTATCATTCGGGGTTTTGATGTTTAGAGAACCTGCAACACAGCTACATTATGTTGGTTGTATTTGGCAGTGACCCACTTTTTTTGCTGCCGAGTGTACACTCTGAAAATAATATTTTATAGTTTTTCTCTGGTTGCAGTTTTCATTTCGGAGGCTAGTTTGATGCAGTTCTCAATGGTGGTTTACCCTGTGAAAGCCTGTTCATCTCTGACTAATTACTGCATCCTACCTATTGTGCAAATGCCTGGGTCTGCTCTTTCAATTTTACGTCACACACTTCTTTTTTTTTGCGAAATTGACAACGCCTTGATGTCCTAGAATGTGCCCTACCAACCAGTCCCTTCTTTTAGTCAAGTTGCCTGCCTGGGTCTGCTCTTTCAATTTTACGTCACACACTTCTTTTTTTTTTTGCGAAATTGACAACGCCTTGATGTCCTAGAATGTGCCCTACCAACCAGTCCCTTCTTTTAGTCAAGTTGTGACATCTATTTCATTTTTCACCACTTTGATTTAGTATCTCCTCAGTAGTTATTCGATCTACCCATCTAATATTCAGCTTTCTTCTCTAGCAGCACATCTGAGCAGCTTCTGCTATCTACTTTTCTGAAATGTTTATCGTCCACGTCTCCCTAATGTGCAAGGCTATACTCTAGACAAATGCCTTCAGAAAAGAATTTCTAACATCTAAATTTATATTAGATGTTAACAGATTCCTCTTCTTCAGAATTTTTTTCTTACTATTGATAGTCTAGAATATATCCTCTCTACTTGGGCCATCATAAATTATTTTGGTATCCAAAGAGCAAAAGTCATCTCTTGACTTTAGTGCCTCACTTCCTAATCTAAATACTTCGTCCTCACTGGGTCAGTTCGACTACATTCCATCACAGTTGTTTCACTTTTGATGTTCATTTATGATCTATCTTCAAGACGATATCCATTACATTCAAGTGATTTCCAAATTGTTATCTGTCTCTGAGGGAACTACAATGTCACTGGTAAACCTCAAACTGAACTTCAATTCCCTTTCCAAATTTCTGCGTTTCCTTCATAGCTTGTACGTTGTGCATACTGAATAGCATCAGGGATAGGCTACAGCGCTGACTCATTCCATTCTCAATAACTGTTTGTCTTTTATGTCCTTCTACATTTGTAGCTGCAGTCTGGTTTCTGTACAGGTTGTAAGTACCCTTTCGCTGCCTATATTTTGTTCTTCCTACTGCAAAATTACAAACAATTCAGTCCAGCTAACATTGTCAAACTTTCTCTAAATCTACAAATGCTATAAACGTAGGTTTGCCTTTCTTCATCCTACCTTCTGTGATAAATCGTAGGACCAGTATTGTCTCAAGTGTGTCTCCATTTCTCTGAAACCCAAGCTGATCTTCCACGAGGTGAGCTTCTAGCAAGCTTTCCATTCTTCTATAGAGTGTCTGTGTAAATGTTTCGCAATCATGACTTATTAAACTCATGGAGCGGTAATATTTACGTTTGTTACCACCAGCCGTCTTTGGAAATAGAATTATTACATTCTTCTAAAAATCAGAGGGAATTTCGTCGTGGCTGGCTCTTCCAAACACCTCAAATATTTTGGTACAAGCTATCTACGTTAAGAGTCTTACTTCTATTTAGATTGTAAAACCAGTGTTTCTGCCGTAGATGCTGCCACAACAACATTTACACTAATTTTGAAAATATTAACTTTTGTATGGTTTCACTTTTGTGTACACATTATACTGAATGTTATTAAGATATTGATTTCCTTTTGTACTTTAAATGTGACAAACATTTTATGTACCATCACTGGTTCATGCATAGAATTATAAACGATAGGAAAACTTGAATGGACGCCCCTCATTGCCTGGGAGCTGAAAACGTGCGAAAAAATGTATTTACGGCCTTTAGTGAGCAAAACAACTGTAGGGCAGTCACTAGTCTGTGGATACTATTGAAATATTCACAACCTGGTGTAGAAGGCAAGGCTCAATTATCTACCATCTGAGACTCAGGTGGAAATTACGACTGTACATTGCAACGTTCCATGTTGTGGAATGTTCAGAATTATTTGGACATCGCCAAGAAGAGATTTGTACACAAAATTGGATGAAGAGCCTCAGTTGCGTATTATTCTTCAGTGTTACCGCTACAGCACTTTATCACTTACAGGCAATGTAAAGAGTTTTTATTAGAACTTTAATAATGATGGAATAAGTGTTTTCTTTGCATTTGTTTAACATTTGTGTTCAGTTAAACTACGTGCGTTAGCCATCCACCACTGCCTTCATCATGTTAGCTATATTAGGGTCTTGTTCGTAGCCCATGAACTTTCCGAGTGACTGCACAATTAAAGAAGTGGTAGTATGAGTCTTTGGAAACTTGAGTGAAATCTTTTTTCCATCATGAGAGCTAATGCAGTCTTAAACTGCTCCACGTCCTCAGAAAGTTAAATAACAACATAAATTATTTTGTTAAATTTTCTTGCTTTTGCTTAGTGTTACAAAGTTTGTTTCGTGTGCTCCGTGTTTGTAAGTATGAAAAGTGAAGCTTACAGAGTTATTGAATACTACATCAGATTTAGAGGCCCCATATTCTATGCACTGTGTTCGTCTACAATTTCTTTTTATCAAAGAGTATTATATTCACATCTATTGTAGAGCAGTAGCCCGCGAAAGGCAAAGGTCCCGAGTTCGTCTCGGTCCGGCACATAGTTTTAATCTGCCAGGAAGTTTCATATCAGCACACACTCCGCTGCACAGTGAAAATCTCATTCTGGAAGTGGGTAAGTGCCTGAACTGTGTGCTAGTATAGGAGAATCAAAGTCAGTTTTGTATGACGTTTTCCATAACGTCAAGTTTACGAGAATGGTGTACTGTGATTCATTTTTGAACGGATCTTGAAGAGAAGAAATGGATTACCAAATAAAAAATGAAGAGTGCTATTTGAAAAAAAGAAGCCTTGCTGTTCACGTCCTTCCAACAAACCAGGTTACAAGTTACAAGAAAGGAAATCATAAGGGTTAATGTGCCCCTGGCATTACTTGATACATCCTTATACTTAGCTTTTCGATAAAAAGTTATTTGGGGTGGTTAAAATAAATGGAACACACTCTATATACACTACCTGATCATTATAATCTGTACACCTATTGGTGGACATTAATGTGAGGTATGTACACATTTCGCTGCTTTGCTGCGGACTTTCAATGAGGTATTTGAATGTCTTTGGATGAAGGGTTGCCAGATGTTCATCAACAGCCGAAACCAGAGAAGATTGTGATGTTATACATTGAGTTCTGGAGAGTAGTTGACGTGACAACTCATCGCAAAGCTGTTCTATTGGTACACACCACGACTCTGGGCAAGCTGGTCTGTTTCAGGAATTTAATTGTACTGAAAACACTGCTTCACAGATGCTGCTTTATGGAAGAGTCCCGTGTCACTTTGAGACAAGCAGTCATAGTCTCCAAACTGTTCCTCTGCTGTATACAGTACACAGTACAGTAAAATATCTGTATATACTTCCACATTTAAAGTTTCCTTAAGCGCAATAAGGAGAACACACCCTAACCACAAAACACACCCTCATAACGTAACGCCACTTTCTCTGTATATTACTGTTGGCACTACACGTATGGCAGGTAATGTACTCCAAGCATTCACCACACCTAAACACTTCCATCGGACAGCCACAGGATATAGCATAATTCATGAATCCAAATCACTCACTTCCCGTCATCCACTGTCCACTGGCGTCGCTTTTTACATCACCTCAAGCATCGTTTAGTGCTGACTACAGAAATGTGTGGCTTATGAGGAGCTTGTGAGGTAAGCCGACTGCATGGTCCCTGACAAGAGTGGTAGCGCCAGCGCGTGGTCCAGCGACCATGTGACTCGAAATTCCATGGTGACGCTGTGTCGATGAAGGAGACATGCCGGGAGTTCCAAAGATGGTGGACCTTGTAAGACCTTAACGGTAGACATTTCACAGTTCATATAGAAATTAATAGTAGCCAGAGGAATCATGATACCTCAAAACGAAACATGTACATTACCATTATTTGCACGATGATTCTGACTGTGTAATCAGATTTTCAATATCTTTTTAGTCGAAAGTTTAGTATCTGACGATAAATAATACAAGTAACACGCAATAACGAATTTCCAAAATCTAAACGGTTCATCCGATTTTGTCGACGGACGTGTCTTTAGAAGGCTGTTAGTGTAAACCGAAATTGCTATAAATTACAGGTATGTAACTTGAATAGTATATGAGTTATTGGAGGTCAAACTGGCCGATTACTATCGATCGCGTCAGGTCATAAGTACTCCATAGTTACACGAAAAAACGGTAACAGCATGCTTATAAATATATTTATGCGTCTATGTCTTTGTTTATATCCGATATATACTATTTATGTAGAAACTGGTTAAATATTTACTGTGTTTTAGAAAGCACATAGACATTTGGCTACTGGCCTACCTTTTGTTGCTATTCATTTGATATATGTTTATTTAATTTGTGTATGTATTAAATAATGTGTGTTAGAGAGTGTTTATGGTCCAGCCGTAGGAATATTTATTTAATTTCAAGTTATTTAAATGTAAATCCAGTATTTCGAATGTGTTTCATTGCGCTCGTTACTACAGAAGGCGACTACCGAAGTGGGGATGGAGCACCGTTCGGAGAGAGGACGGGGCAGTTCTGATCAGTGCGGCGTGAGGGACAGTCGCACAGGACACGCAGGAGTGCTGCACTTGAAGGCGCGACGTACGGATACAGAAAGACTCGGAGAGTGAAGTAGTTCTGCTTGTTGCCGCAAGGATAGAAATATTTCGTAGAGCCGACTTGTGCACTTGTGAGATTTCTATGGCTTTTGCAGTGAAGACGTATAACGCGTTTAGAAGTGAATATCTCGTGAACTATGTTGTTGTTCATAAGTAATTACGTGAAGTAGGAATGTATTGTTTACCTGTTATTCAACTTATAATTTATTTAATTGCTGGACTATAGACGTCTTACAGTAATAAAGGGCATTCTTAAAGGTACTTCTGCTATCGTACCCATCATTTAAAGTCATTAACATGGTACCTGCAGAACCTACTTAATTGCGGTCTTTCTTTTATAAGTTTCTATATAACATTCAAAATTCGCAATTGCCGAGTAATGGGAACCTTCGACCATTCGATTCATGTGTATATTCATATTGTATACTGTAGACGCAGCAGTATTTGGCTTGTAATGCGGCAACTACGTATCCCAGACCCTAGGCAACGAAAGCAGCCAAAATTTTAATATTTCATCTTTGAGTCTGAGGGTACGTAGTTGAGGGCAACCACACTATTTCATTTCTATTTGAAAGCCCGCAAGCCTCTCAACCTATGTTCCCCATTCTTCTAACTTTCTACGTGCAGTCATTATGCTAGCTAGAGTGCTGTAACACTCTGGAACTCACGAGCGCTTCCTTCTGGTGATTTCATGCGATTTTTACAGCTACCCTCCGCGTTGCTCAACGGTCACTGTCCTTGAGTACATGAGGTCTGGGAGATCTCGGTTTAGCTGCCTTTGTTGCTTCGCGTTTCCACTTCAAATCCAATTAAAAGTCCACGTTCGAAGTCTCTGAGCTCTGCTGACCGCCCCATTCTGCTGTTGCTGCTTCTCTACTGACAACACAGTGCTCCCTGCCTGCTTTTATACTGACTGGCCCGCCGTTCGTGGTATCCAGTGGCTGATTCCCCGTTACATAGGTTTTCCCAAATACTTTTGATCACATAGTGCATTACAATCAGTTAGATCAGTATGACGTAACTAGTAAACCAGAAACACACACAGTGTATTCCTAGGAGTTTTTGGTTCGGAAGACCTTCAAGAATCATAGCGTATCGCTATGCTATCGTAGCGCACGCACTCAGAAAACAAGCCGTTCATAATACATTTGCATTACTTATTCTGTTCAGTATTGCAGCAATATCTGTTAAATGTTTCAGATAGTTCAAATGGCTCTGAGTACTATTGGGCTTAACATGTGAGGTCATCAGTCGCCAAGAACTTAGAACTACTTAAACCTAACTAACGTAAGGACATCACACACATCCATGTCCGAGGCAGGATTCGAACTTGCGACCGTAGTGGTCGCGCGGTTCCAGACTGAAGCCCCTAGAACCGCTCGCATCGGCCGTCCATTATCTGTTAAATATCTATTATATTGTCATCTGTGTCATTGTATGTGTACCGACTCATGTAAACACTCTACATGGAGTGGAGGTACATGGGTGAGAATTTTAGCATACGTTGTATTTTATGGTTTCTTAGATTAACTCATTCTCCAAAATTGATTTCACCCTATTTTAGTAAACTCGTCAACAATCTTTCTGTTACATATACAAAGAGACACAGGTACAATCACGCTGGCATGCACACGAACAGACTGTATTTCTCTGCCCTGTACCGTCTCTTTGTGTCATCTGTTCCGTTATTAAATTCGTTGTAAGCTGGTGACTTACATTTCTCAGTTGGAAATCTTTTCCAGTTCATATTTTACCTGAAAATTTTGTAATATTATTGTAATCAGAAATTACAACGAAATATGAACTTCCAAAAACTCATTTCAACGTAAGTGCACTGAAATAAAGTTATCCTGCTACTTTTTTTAATGAATAAAATTTCTATTTTCATTTTCAGGTTTTATTATTTGAAGTTACTCTTCACAGTATGGCTATAAAGCCAAACAACAAACGATCAGTAATGCGTTTCCATATGCATTAATGTACTGCAACCATTTTACGTAGAATAGTCTCAATTTAGAATTGACAATGGGAATGAACACTGATATGAATTTAATATCAAAGAGTTCTGTCATAGTCATCCCATTCTACTGTTCAGCCATGGTGACCTTCAACATGCCATCTACAGATAAAATTAGATTTGAAATCAAAGATCTCCTGTAACATCTTTTTACAATTTAATCTTGTACTTCTACAGTTCAATATTTCTATGCATATGGCAGCACTAACCAATGGAGAAATTTTGGAGTTTGACACATGCACTTTAGTACAGATAGTTCGTGCTGCTGATTTATATTTTAATTAGGGCCTAAATATCAGTTCGCTAGAAAGAAAGTCAAAATTCTGGACCAGATACGTTCAATCACACATCTTCGTTCTCTTAATGTCTTCGTCCTGGTATATCGAATCTTGTAAATCAGTAGTTTTATAACCATATACATTCATTGGCAGTACATATAGCGAAATTTCCATCGCAAAGTAATGTCGATACATAAGAGTAATAATGAGTAAAGAATTATACAGTACTATAATACTTATTTTTCATCCTATAATAGGTACAAATGCTTGTGCGTCTGTAAATATGTGTGGCGGTTACTTCTACTACCAACGTAGGACACTGACGAGTAACTGGTGTTTCCGTTATCCGGAGGCGTTGACGCACCAGTAGACGAGGCAGAACAGGGAGAAGGCCAGAGGGAAGAGGACGCGCGATGCGGCGTCGGCCCGCTGAGATCCCGTGGGGAAGCTGGCCATCCATGCACGCCACCACTGCCGCGGTGAGCACCTTCCGCCCTGGGCCGCCGCCTCCTTGTCAGCCGTAGGGCTGTTGGACTGCTCCTCCAGCAGCTTCTGCAACAAGCGCCGCCGCCCGTCACTTCCAGCCACAGAAGTCGCTCGTGCCGTTCAGTGCCATATACGGGGTGATCCAGTTGCCCCTGTGAGTTTTACGCAACCCGCAACGACTGTAAAAACCATGCGCGAGGTTTTCATATTTTCTCGCGCAAGCTGTTAGTCCCACAGAAAAAATAAACAGGACATTTTAACCGTGGCCTCCAGCGAACACATATCCCACTACAAAGTTACATTTCGCTAAATTTCCTACAAAAAGGTCCTGTTAATTTCCCGGTAGGCCGAATTGTTTCCCCATAGCGAGCGAGGGAATATGAAGCTCACACTCTTGGTTTTTGGAAGTGTTGCTGGTTGCATAAAACCAATTGGTAGGGACAGTGGAATCGCGCTGTATAATATAAAAAATGAAATTATAAAACGAGATCTCTTCTAGGGGTTCAGTTGTATAACGATCAGTCCACATTTAGAGTACAGGTGAAATTAGAGTTGACTGTAGTCTGCTGATATGAACCTAGTATTTCGAATTATGATTGATGCATTATGATACATCCCCTGGGCATTACGTGTGTTAGTGGTAGTGACTATGTAGTCAGACATGTATAAACACAATATTATTATCGAGTATTTACATACAATAAATTAAACTTATTGAAAACTGTTGTTGCAGAGAATCCGCGATGCTCACAAGAATGTCTGAAGTTATATAATATATCCTGTACCATGCTGTACCGTTGTTAATTCACCTGTATGAGTGCAGCACAGTCTCAGGTTTCAACAGGATTGGTTAGTTAGTTTCAAAATCTCTTGCAATGTTTATGTCGCAGCAACTGCTACAAATAAATTGTAAGAACCGACCAAATTTTTGTGGGAATATCTGTCATACTAAGCCAAAACCTAGTAGTGACAGAGATATGAAGGCTGGTGTTTTTCGACTGCTTATACTGGGTGTGGCTTGTGCCGTCAAAAATCCAAACAAATTGAAACTCTTTAACTCGGTAAAGCAGAGAGTACTTTTATGTAGTGCTCTAAACCACCAAAACTGGAAAAGTGCGTAGTATTTCTGAGTTCAGATTGACATCAGATCGTATAAGGGAATAGTCCTGGACAGTATCAGAAGGGTCAAATTTGGATTTGGCCCGTCTATTGTTGCCTCGCTACTGTTACTACGCACCGTGTCGGCAGTACAAATGAGCATACATGAGTTGCTGCTCCATTAGACAGACAGTCGATTATACCGCGTCTCCAAATATTAACACTGAAGATAGAAGACAGCGATAAATTTAGAAACTTAAGGTGGTGTATTGCAGGAAATTTAAAAATTAAAGATGCCCTGTGACCAGAAATTTAAAAAGTATAGAGGATGGTGGTGGACAGGAGATTTAACAATCCAAGGCAGTGGGAAACGTTAAAAAATATGTAACAGGGCGGGAAATGTTTTTCAGCCAACCACAGTGCAAAGCGACAGTATTCTGTTGCCTATCAAAATAATTATCGTAAGCACACGCCAGTTTCCTGCAATGCTAAAACTTTATAACCATACACGCTCACGCGCGCGCGCACGCACGCACACACACACACACACACACACACACACACACACACAAACACACAGGATACCTTAAAGAATTCTCAAAGGTTTTAGAACACTCACAACTTTTTCTGTACTTCTTATTCAGAACTATTCATCCAAAATATTACGTAAAGGGTGAAAATTGGTGTGTGTGCGTGTGTGTGTGTGTGTGTGTGTGTGTGTTTGTGTGTGTGAAATCTTACGGGACTTAACTGCTAAGTTCATCAGTCCCTAAGCTTACACACTACTTAACATAAATCATCGTAAGGACAAACACACCCATGCCCGAGGGAGGACTCGGACCTTCGCCGGAACCAGACACACAGTCCGTGGCTGCTGCGACTTAGACCGATCGGCTAATCCCGGGCGGCAATTGGCGTCTTTCAAAGTGCGGTGCACAGTGCTCAAAGGTATCCAAAGGATCTGAATATATTTTGCACCATATTCGAAAGTATTTATCGAAAAGTTAGGCAAAGTATGTACCTTGCAGTATTTAGAAGTACTTTACAAGGTGCTCGTAAGTGTCCCAATGCCCTGATTTTTTTTGTTTCATATTCGAACGTAGTAACATAAATCAGAACTTGCATCCATACATAGTTCGATTTCCCGTTCAAGGCACAACGGAGCCTCAATTTAATTATTTCCCACATCAAAATTGTTCGGTGATGCTTATCAACTGGCACAAAGCGTGTAGGCTGGCATCGGCGAGGCCCAACTGACTCTCTGAACGTGTTGTTTATTCCGACAAGTCTTGTCTTGCTGACATCGTAATGCATTTGACTCTCAGCTCGGTGTGACTTGACACCATGCCGCATTGCGCAACAATGGTTCAAATGGCTCTGAGCACTATGGGACATAGCTGCTGTGGTCATTAGTCTCCTAGAACTTA